>NW_028319977.1:1278333-1917500 GCF_062004578.1 Staurois parvus
ACACAAAGCCCAAAAACAAAGAGCTCAGTCTATTTTTATGGGTAAGTGGATGGATGAATCATTTGTTCTTTTAGCCATCAGTGCATCCAGAACCTCTAGTGTATATTAAGATAGAGCCAACTTGTACAGAGCCTGTATTACCAGTAGTGATGAGCCGAACACCCCTGGTTTGGTTCGAGGTAGAACATTCACATGGACCAAAAGTTATTAAAAATTATTATTCTTTATTTAATTGTTTTGTTTTTTGGGGGGAAGAGTATTCTCCTCTCTATCCTATATAATGTGGAGTGGATACTGTGCACTGTGTGAGTGCAGTGCATTGTGGGGTGTTTGGCGGGCGAACAGTTGGTGGTGCCTTCACAATGTAACTCAGATTTATTCTTGACTAGTATAGAATTGGACCCTGCTGTAGAAATTCTAATTATATGCACCAGTCAAACAGATGCAGAAAAATTGGGCCTTGGGTGTTGGTGGTGCCTGAACACTGTAACCCCTCACAGTTACTCTTGCTGGTTGCCGGCATAGGCCCTGCAGTTAAAAATTGTTAAGAATTACAGAACAATGGTAAAAAGAATTGAAATGACATGCACCTGTGAAACAGGTGCCGAAAAATTGGGCCTTGGCTATTGGTGGTGCCCTAAACCAAAAAAATAGTTGGAAGCTAGAAAGATCAGGATTCGGGAATAGGATAGGCGGAATAGGCAGTCTTCAAGGGATCCCAGATCCCTAACAAATTGAATCAGTTACATCAGCATCATGGGCAAGATAGTTGCTATTGATCCGGGACTGATTCATTTTGATAAATGTCAGCTTGTCAACGGAGTCTGTGGACAGACGCACACTTCTGTACACCACAAAACCTCCAGCAGCACTGAATGTCATGTTGGATGCAGGACAGTCCAGTAGCTCGATGGCCTATTGAGCAAGTTGTGGCTAGCGATCCATCCTCAAGACCCAGTAACCCAATGGATGCTCAGTTGGAAAGGTCTCCAAGTCTGTTCTTGTTCCTAGATAATCCTAAGATGCAGACATTGCCAATGGGTGCTTAAACCTAACAGCCGTGGGTGCTGAGGACTGAAGAACTGTTTAAAGACATCAATCAGCCAGCCATTCTCCATCGTTCT
Source organism: Staurois parvus (assembly GCF_062004578.1). Lineage (NCBI taxonomy): Eukaryota > Metazoa > Chordata > Amphibia > Anura > Ranidae > Staurois > Staurois parvus. The sequence continues at coordinate 1,279,458 of NW_028319977.1, forward strand.
TCCTTTGACAGAACGAAGCCTCAGGAACAGTTTGTCCAGGAAATGGTAACCTCCCAGTGTCTGGAAAGCTGTTACACACATTTTTTTTAAAGGCGTCCTCAGGATGTTTCATCCTCTGCTCCCTCTGCGAAGACTGGATGAGTTATGCAACTTTACCCCTGTAATGTGGATCAAGAAGGGTTGCCAACCAGTATTGATCCATCTCCTTGATAACACAAATCCTTGTGTCCTTACACTTGATTTGCAGAATCAGGGAGCCCATGCAGCGTAAGTTTGAGGAGGCAGGAAATTCTGAGTCCTCTGAATCACTGAGGATGACATTGTCCTCTTCTTCCTCCTGCTGTGTGTTCTGTGGCTCCGCAGGAATTGTTTCTGAATAAAGGGGGCCTTGAGAGGACAGGAAATCCTCCTCTTCCACCTGCTGTTCTGCCTCAAGTGCCCTGTCCATGATTCCATGCAGTGTGTGCTCCAGTAGGAAGACTAGAGGGATAGTGTCACTGATGCATGCAGTGTCACGGCTCACCATCCTTGTGGCCTCCTCAAGTGGTGACAGGACAGTGCATGCATCCTTTATCAGCAGACACTGGCATGGTGAAAAGAAGCCAAGCTCCCCTGAGCCTGTTCTTGTGCCATATTTACACAGGTACTTATTGATGGCCAATGAACCAGCAAACACAAATGCTCCTGCGCTTGGGGATGGACTCCATGCAGGCTACAACCTCATTAAGAATGTCCTGGAACATGCACACCTTGCTGCCCTCAAATGGACCGGGGGAATCCAAATGTACTGAATGAGGAAAGAACAAAGAGAGGCCTAGTGCATTACCATAAGAAATGTTTAATAAGAAATAAAGTAGGTGTTGTACTCACAAACGACAATATAGTCAAGGCACATCATAAAAGAACAGCTGGGTCAACACCACACTGAGTAACAGTCCGCAATGGGGAGTGTAGATATCCAATAGGCTGACGCGTTTCGAGGACTTGCCTCTTCCTCAGAGCCAACTAACCAAATGTCTGCTCCCTCTTTTATATGCTCACTAATAGTTGAACCAAAGGTCACATGGGCTGTCCTGGACACTCCCCTATGCAGGTGGAGGAGTCACAGGGGCAATTGACATAGTATAAGTAAACACAAAAGATCTAAATGAGTTGTCAGTCCGCCCCTGGGACGGTGATAATCACTGCCTCCATTCTAGGGTCTGCAATGGAACCAAAAAGACGGGAAAAGCCACACAGGAAGTAAAGGAGATCCCAGGCCCCTCATCAATGGCCCATTAATGTACACTTCAGAGATATTATAGTCTTAATTAGAGATGAGCGAATCGAACTAGGCGAACCGGAATTCGAGTCGAATTTCAGGAAATATTCGATTCGTGTCGAAACCGAAATTTTGCCTACTTCGGGTGCGCGAATCGAACATTTCCCGATCAGCCGGCAAAAGTGTCCCTGCAGTGAGCTCCGCTATTTCTGACAGTTCTCTGACAGAAGGAACACATGTTTAGCGGTTGAAACATTGTATCTATTAGTTTACATTTAGGATACAGATGTTTCAACCACTGTACATGTGAAGAAGTTGTGAGAGAACTGTCAGAAATAGAGGAACTCTGCACATACACTTTTTGCCGGCTTGGAATTATTCTTCTTTTCATCCTACTTCTTCTTCTTCTTCATCCTCAGAAGAAGAGGATGAGGATGAGGATGAAGAAGAAGAAGAAGAAGAAGAAGAAGAAGAAGAAGTAGGATGAAAAGAAGAATAATTCCAAGCCGGCAAAAAGTGTATGTGCAGAGTTCCTCTATTTCTGACAGTTCTCTCACAGCTTCTTCACATGTACAGCGGTTGAAACATCTGTATCCTAAATGGAAACTAATAGATACAATTTGTATCTATTAGTTTCCATTTAGGATACAGATATTTCAACCGCTGTACATGTGAAGAAGCTGTGAGAGAACTGTCAGAAATAGAGGAACTCTGCACATACACTTTTTGCCGGCTTGGAATTATTCTTCTTTTCATTCTTCTTCTTCTTCCTCATCCTCATCCTCATCCTCATCCTCTTCTTCTGAGGATGAGGATGAAGAAGAAGAAGAAGAAGAAGTAGGATGAAAAGAAGAATAATTCCAAGCCGGCAAAAAGTGTATGTGCAGAGTTCCTCTATTCTGCAGATACACTTAGAGGAGCTCTGCAGATACACTTAGAGGAGCTCTGCACATACACTTTTTGCCGGCTTGGAATTAATCTTATTTTCATCCTACTTCTTCTTCTTCTTCTTCTTCTTCTTCATCCTCATCCTCAGAAGAAGAAGAGGATGAGGATGAGGATGAAGAAGAAGAAGAAGAAGTAGGATGAAAATAAGAATAATTCCAAACCGGAAAAAAGTGTATGTGCAGAGCTCCTCTAAGTGTATCTGCAGAGCTCCTCTAAGTGTATCTGCAGAATAGAGGAACTCTGCACATACACTTTTTGCCGGAAACCGCTGTATGGAGTGAATGTCCCAGAACTGTCAGAAATAGACTATTTATGACAGTTCTGGGACATTCACTGCATACAGCTGTTTTAACCGCTGTATGGAGGGAATGTCATGGAACTGTCAGAAATAGACTATTAATGACAGTTCTGGGACTGTCCTTCAATGCAGCGGTTGAAACATTGTATGTATTTGTTTCCATAAATGGATCCATTTATGGAAACAAATACATACAATGTTTCAACCGCTGTATGGAAGGACAGTCCCACAACTGTCATTAATAGTCTATTTCTGACAGTTCCATGACATTCCCTCCATACAGCGGTTAAAACAGCTGTATGGAGTGAATGTCCCAGATCTATCAGAAATAGACTATTTATGACAGTTCTGGGACATTCACTGCATACAGCTGTTTTAACCGCTGTATGGAGGGAATGTCATGGAACTGTCAGAAATAGACTATTAATGACAGTTCTGGGACTGTCCTTCCATGCAGCGGTTGAAACATTGTATGTATTTGTTTCCATAAATGGATCCATTTATGGAAACAAATACATACAATGTTTCAACCGCTGTATGGAAGGACAGTCCCACAACTGTCATTAATAGTCTATTTCTGACAGTTCCATGACATTCCCTCCATACAGCGGTTAAAACAGCTGTATGGAGTGAATGTCCCAGATCTATCAGAAATAGACTATTTATGACAGTTCTGGGACATTCACTCCATACAGCTGTTTTAACCGCTGTATGGAGGGAATGTCATGGAACTGTCAGAAATAGACTATTAATGACAGTTCTGGGACTGTCCTTCAATGCAGCGGTTGAAACATTGTATGTATTTGTTTCCATAAATGGATCCATTTATGGAAACAAATACATACAATGTTTCAACCGCTGCATGGAAGGACAGTCCCAGAACTGTCATTAATAGTCTATTTCTGACAGTTCCATGACATTCCCTCCATACAGCGGTTAAAACAGCTGTATGGAGTGAATGTCCCAGATCTATCAGAAATAGACTATTTATGACAGTTCTGGGACATTCACTGCATACAGCTGTTTTAACCGCTGTATGGAGGGAATGTCATGGAACTGTCAGAAATAGACTATTAATGACAGTTCTGGGACTGTCCTTCAATGCAGCGGTTGAAACATTGTATGTATTTGTTTCCATAAATGGATCCATTTATGGAAACAAATACATACAATGTTTCAACCGCTGCATGGAAGGACAGTCCCAGAACTGTCATTAATAGTCTATTTCTGACAGTTCCATGACATTCCCTCCATACAGCGGTTAAAACAGCTGTATGGAGTGAATGTCCCAGATCTATCAGAAATAGACTATTTATGACAGTTCTGGGACATTCACTGCATACAGCTGTTTTAACCGCTGTATGGAGGGAATGTCATGGAACTGTCAGAAATAGACTATTAATGACAGTTCTGGGACTGTCCTTCAATGCAGCGGTTGAAACATTGTATGTATTTGTTTCCATAAATGGATCCATTTATGGAAACAAATACATACAATGTTTCAACCGCTGTATGGAAGGACAGTCCCACAACTGTCATTAATAGTCTATTTCTGACAGTTCCATGACATTCCCTCCATACAGCGGTTAAAACAGCTGTATGGAGTGAATGTCCCAGGTCTATCAGAAATAGACTATTTATGACAGTTCTGGGACATTCACTGCATACAGCTGTTTTAACCGCTGTATGGAGGGAATGTCATGGAACTGTCAGAAATAGACTATTAATGACAGTTCTGGGACTGTCCTTCAATGCAGCGGTTGAAACATTGTATGTATTTGTTTCCATAAATGGATCCATTTATGGAAACAAATACATACAATGTTTCAACCGCTGCATGGAAGGACAGTCCCAGAACTGTCATTAATAGTCTATTTCTGACAGTTCCATGACATTCCCTCCATACAGCGGTTAAAACAGCTGTATGGAGTGAATGTCCCAGATCTATCAGAAATAGACTATTTATGACAGTTCTGGGACATTCACTGCATACAGCTGTTTTAACCGCTGTATGGAGGGAATGTCATGGAACTGTCAGAAATAGACTATTAATGACAGTTCTGGGACTGTCCTTCAATGCAGCGGTTGAAACATTGTATGTATTTGTTTCCATAAATGGATCCATTTATGGAAACAAATACATACAATGTTTCAACCGCTGCATGGAAGGACAGTCCCAGAACTGTCATTAATAGTCTATTTCTGACAGTTCCATGACATTCCCTCCATACAGCGGTTAAAACAGCTGTATGGAGTGAATGTCCCAGATCTATCAGAAATAGACTATTTATGACAGTTCTGGGACATTCACTGCATACAGCTGTTTTAACCGCTGTATGGAGGGAATGTCATGGAACTGTCAGAAATAGACTATTAATGACAGTTCTGGGACTGTCCTTCCATGCAGCGGTTGAAACATTGTATGTATTTGTTTCCATAAATGGATCCATTTATGGAAACAAATACATACAATGTTTCAACCGCTGCATGGAAGGACAGTCCCAGAACTGTCATTAATAGTCTATTTCTGACAGTTCTATGACATTCCCTCCATACAGCGGTTGAAACCGCTGTATGGAGTGAATGTCCCAGAACTGTCAGAAATAGACAGAAACTGTCACAGAACTGTCCTTCTTCTCATCCTTCTCCTTCTTCTCATCCTTCTTCTCATCCTTCTTCTCATCCTTCTCCTTCTTCTCATCCTTCTCCTTCTTCTCATCCTTCTCCTTCTGCTCATCCTTCTTCTCATCCTTCTCCTTCTTCTCATCCTTCTCCTTCTCCTTCTTCTCATCCTTCTCCTTCTCCTTCTTCTCATCCTTCTCCTTCTCATCCTTCTCCTTCTCCTTCTCATCCTTCTCCTTCTTCTCATCCTTCTCCTTCTTCTCATCCTTCTCCTTCTCCTTCTTCTCATCCTTCTCCTTCTCCTTCTCATCCTTCTCCTTCTTCTCATCCTTCTCCTTCTCCTCATCCTTTTTCTTCTCATCCTTCTCCTTCTCCTTCTTCTCATCCTTCTCCTTCTTCTCATCCTTCTCCTTCTTCTCATCCTTCTCCTTCTTCTCATCCTTCTCCTTCTTCTCCTTCTTCTCATCATTCTCCTTCTTCTCATCCTTCTCCTTCTTCTCATCCTTCTCATCCTTCTTCTCATCCTTCTTCTTCTCATCCTTCTCCTTCTTCTCATCCTTCTCCTTCTCCTTCTTCTCATCCTTCTCCTTCTTCTCATCCTTCTCCTTCTTCTCATCCTTCTCCTTCTCATCCTTCTCCTTCTCCTTCTTCTCTTCCTTCTCCTTCTTCTCATCCTTCTCCTTCTTCTCATCCTTCTTCTTCTCATCCTTCTCCTCCTTCTTCTCATCCTTCTTCTCATCCTTCTTCTTCTCATCCTTCTCCTTCTTCTCATCCTTCTCCTTCTCCTTCTTCTCATCCTTCTCCTTCTTCTCATCCTTCTCCTTCTTCTCATCCTTCTCCTTCTTCTCATCCTTCTCCTTCTTCTCATCCTTCTCCTTCTCCTTCTTCTCTTCCTTCTCCTTCTTATCATCCTTCTCCTTCTTCTCATCATTCTCCTTCTTCTCATCCTTCTCCTTCTTCTCATCCTTCTTCTTCTCATCCTTTTCCTTCTTCTCATCCTTCTTCTTCTCATCCTTCTTCTTCTCATCCTTCTCCTTCTCATCCTTCTCTTTCTTCTCATCCTTCTCCTTCTCCTTCTTCTCATCCTTCTCCTTCTTCTCATCCTTCTCCTTCTCCTTCTTCTCATCCTTCTCCTTATTCTCAGCCTTCTTCTTCTCATCCTTCTCCTTCTCATCCTTCTCCTTCTCATCCTTCTCCTTCTTCTCATCCTTCTCCTTCTTCTCATCCTTCTCCTTCTCCTTCTTCTCATCCTTCTCCTTCTCCTTCTTCTCATCCTTCTCCTTCTCCTTCTTCTCATCCTTCTCCTTCTTCTCATCCTTCTCCTTCTTCTCATCCTTCTCCTTCTCCTTCTTCTCATCCTTCTCCTTCTCCTCATCCTTTTTCTTCTCATCCTTCTCCTTCTCCTTCTTCTCATCCTTCTCCTTCTTCTCATCCTTCTCCTTCTTCTCATCCTTCTCCTTCTTCTCATCCTTCTCCTTCTTCTCATCCTTCTCCTTCTCCTTCTTCTCTTCCTTCTCCTTCTTATCATCCTTCTCCTTCTTCTCATCATTCTCCTTCTTCTCATCCTTCTCCTTCTTCTCATCCTTCTTCTTCTCATCCTTTTCCTTCTTCTCATCCTTCTTCTTCTCATCCTTCTTCTTCTCATCCTTCTCCTTCTCATCCTTCTCTTTCTTCTCATCCTTCTCCTTCTCCTTCTTCTCATCCTTCTCCTTCTTCTCATCCTTCTCCTTCTTCTCATCCTTCTCCTTATTCTCAGCCTTCTTCTTCTCATCCTTCTCCTTCTCATCCTTCTCCTTCTCATCCTTCTCCTTCTTCTCATCCTTCTCCTTCTTCTCATCCTTCTCCTTCTCCTTCTTCTCATCCTTCTCCTTCTCCTTCTTCTCATCCTTCTCCTTCTCCTTCTTCTCATCCTTCTCCTTCTTCTCATCCTTCTCCTTCTTCTCATCCTTCTCCTTCTCCTTCTTCTCATCCTTCTCCTTCTCCTCATCCTTTTTCTTCTCATCCTTCTCCTTCTCCTTCTTCTCATCCTTCTCCTTCTTCTCATCCTTCTCCTTCTTCTCATCCTTCTCCTTCTTCTCATCCTTCTCCTTCTTCTCCTTCTTCTCATCATTCTCCTTCTTCTCATCCTTCTCCTTCTTCTCATCCTTCTCATCCTTCTTCTCATCCTTCTTCTTCTCATCCTTCTCCTTCTCCTTCTTCTCATCCTTCTCCTTCTTCTCATCCTTCTCCTTCTTCTCATCCTTCTCCTTCTCATCCTTCTCCTTCTCCTTCTTCTCTTCCTTCTCCTTCTTCTCATCCTTCTCCTTCTTCTCATCCTTCTTCTTCTCATCCTTCTCCTCCTTCTTCTCATCCTTCTTCTCATCCTTCTTCTTCTCATCCTTCTCCTTCTTCTCATCCTTCTCCTTCTCCTTCTTCTCATCCTTCTCCTTCTTCTCATCCTTCTCCTTCTTCTCATCCTTCTCCTTCTTCTCATCCTTCTCCTTCTTCTCATCCTTCTCCTTCTTCTCTTCCTTCTCCTTCTTATCATCCTTCTCCTTCTTCTCATCATTCTCCTTCTTCTCATCCTTCTCCTTCTTCTCATCCTTCTTCTTCTCATCCTTTTCCTTCTTCTCATCCTTCTTCTTCTCATCCTTCTTCTTCTCATCCTTCTCCTTCTCATCCTTCTCTTTCTTCTCATCCTTCTCCTTCTCCTTCTTCTCATCCTTCTCCTTCTTCTCATCCTTCTCCTTCTCCTTCTTCTCATCCTTCTCCTTATTCTCAGCCTTCTTCTTCTCATCCTTCTCCTTCTCATCCTTCTCCTTCTCATCCTTCTCCTTCTTCTCATCCTTCTCCTTCTTCTCATCCTTCTCCTTCTCCTTCTTCTCATCCTTCTCCTTCTCCTTCTTCTCATCCTTCTCCTTCTCCTTCTTCTCATCCTTCTCCTTCTTCTCATCCTTCTCCTTCTTCTCACCCTTCTCCTTCTCCTTCTTCTCATCCTTCTCCTTCTCCTTCTTCTCATCCTTCTCCTTCTCCTTCTCCTTCCTCATCTCCAAGGGCATTTAAATTAAAGGTACAGTGTTCTGCACTAATTTAAAGGCTCTCTGAAGCCTAGAAACCCTTTAAATAAGTCATCTTCGTAGCGGAGAAATTCGCATCGAATCGAATTTCACACTGGAATTCGCCGAATCAGCCGAATCGAATTTTTCATTTCTTCGCTCATCTCTAGTCTTAATGCATCTAAAGAACAAAGAGGGGACAGTCTATATAATATGTGGGCAATTAATAGCCCTGTATGTTTTTAAGGTCATAATTTTGATGCCATTTTAACTGATTTTGTATTTAATAAAATTATGGTTTTATGTAAAACAAGAATTTAAGTCAACAACAGGGGTGGACTGACAAGTCATGGGGCCCCCGGGCAATAGGGGATCATGGGGCCCCTGTGTCCTTGCCCAAACTCAAAAAAGCCTATGAAAAAGGTACCGGGGGCATCTCATGGGGCCCCCTACTGACCCCGGGCCCTCGGGCAGTGCCCGAGTTTCCAAATGGGCAGTCCGCCCCTGGTCAACAATACAAACGGCAGCATTGTATAACTGGCCCTTGCAGTAAGGAGCGCATGGAAGGGCGACGCATGTTAAACAACAAAAAAGAAATATTCCCAGCTCAACTTACCAACCAACCTGCAACCAACTGAACTGTCCTGTATAACAGTTTGCATTAAAAACAAGGGTTTAGTTTGCATACATTTGCAAATACATGCATAAGCTGCAGAGCCTCTTCACGGCACCTCAGTATTTTCTGCAGTCCTAACTGGTAGGAAAGCTGCAGGCTGGTCGGTAAGTTGAGCTGGGAATTTTTCTTTTTTGTTGTTTGAAGAACTAGAGTCAGATGGGTGCCTCAAAAGTCCACATATCTTATTTTTGTTTTGTTTTTTGTTTTGTTTCTACAACTAAGATAGAAGATATCAAATCTGAGGGTGTTCTAGGGTGGCCCACCGGTATTCAAATTACACATTAGAATTAAATAAATATATGAAAGAAAGGTTAACATGCAAACTTTTTATTATAAAAGTTGAACACAAAAATACATTTGTTTTACATTTGTTTAACACATAGATTATAGTAATATGAAACTCCTGAGCTTCTAAGTGAATAATAAAAATAATATTAAAAAGCTGCTGACACCCAGCCCTATACCTATAGGTGATAAAGATGCCAAAATGTAAATCTAATGGTGTAGCGCTACTACATATAAATATTGATAATAAAGTGATAATAATACTAATATCAAAATATAATAATGCAATAATAATGAAATAAATATGTGACAAATCCAAAGTGATCTGATCCTCTCTGGGATCAAAAAGTGAAACACCTTCAAGTGATACAGAAAACGTGGAACAAAACAGTCCAAATTGGACCCAATATAGTGAAAATAACAATAAAAAAACAATAAAAAACTCAAATCCCTAATTGGGCCCAATCAAAATGACTTAAACTTAGCCAAATGAAAAACTATTTATATTTTAACACATAGATTGCTGTCAGATGTATCGAATCAATGAAGAGTTTCGCGGATATTGCCACTTCTTCAAGACATTATACTCATATATGACAGATATCCAATGTAAAATATCTTACCTCTATAATTGAAAAAAAGGAATATATAGTTATTGTATAGTTATTGTATATTCCTTTTTTTTTATTATAAATTTAAGATATCTTATATTAGATATCTGCCATAGTTACATAGTCTGGCTGAAAAAAGACAAAAGTCCATCCAGTTCATCCATTAAAAAAAAAAAAAAAAAGTTATAATTCTATACCCAGAGTTGATCCAGAGGAAGGCAAAAAAAACCCACAACAAACCATAATCCAATTTGCTCCTGCAGGTCATATACAGTATGAGTATAATGTCTTGAAGATGCAAAACACATATGACAGTAATCTCCTTTTGTGTGTTAAACAAATGACTTTATGTATTTTTGTTTTAAATTTTTATAATAAACATTTTAACCTTCTTTCATATTTTTAATTGTTCTAATGTGTAATTTGAATACCGGTGGGTCACCCTAGAATACCCTCATTTTTACTTTCTTTGTTGTTATGTTTTGGGTTGGTGACCTCCCGGTATGAAGCTGCTCTTGCTATTATTTTAGGACCCTCATTGTTGCTATGCCATCCCCACATTATTTGTAACTATTAAGATATGGCACCAGTTTTTGAGCCAATCCTGTTGCACATTACACAATTACATTTTTTGAAACAGTTCTCAAAAATGTTGTTAGGTTGGTCAATGAATCATGAACTGAAGGACCAAGTCTCTGCAGTTGGTTATCATAATGGATGTGGCACCAGTTTTTGAGTCAATTTTGTTACATTTTACACAATATTGTTTCTTGAGACAGTTCTCTACAATGTTTTTAGGTCCATGAATCATGAAATGATTGACCAGATCTCTGTGGCTGGTTTACGGAACTCTTCTCTTGAGCAAGCATTTAGTTCCCCATTGGGTTATCTTGGAGAAGTTATTTCTTAGCCTGGCCGTGGTGTAAATGAGATAAATGGAATGAAGGCATGGGCACACAGTCCACAAAATAAAAGATAACACGCTACAAGTTATTGTTTGTTGAGACAGTTCTCTAAGATGTTTTTAGGTTGGTCCATGAATCGTGAATTGATAGACCAGGTCTTTGTGGTTGCTTTAAGGAACTCTTTTCTTGAGCAAGCAGTGGGTTCCCCAGTGGGTTATTTTGGAGAAGTGATTTCTTAGCCTGGTGGTGGTGTAAATTAGATAAATGGAATGAAGGCATGGACACACAGTCCAAATAATATAATAAGTTGAAATTTCACTCAGTGACATATAAAAATATGCTGTAATTAAATCAGAAACAACTTTTAAGAAGTAAGTCAGAAAACAGAAAGTAATGCTTTTCAGGACGCGATAAATTGGATCCAGACAAGTATTTAAATTGTTGCTAGCTTTCATTCTTTGCAGATGAAGACGCAGAAAGACAATAAGTAGCATAAATGAGAACATTTGTATGAAAAATGGTACAATGTTTGCACAAGTTATATTAAAGAAATATCTGAATAAATTATTATAATCACCGGTAGACTCTACATAAATTGTAACATTTTTGGACTGATATAAAATGACTTCTTTAATCAGTAAAGAACTAAAAAGTAATGAAACCAGTACGATAGTTAAAATCAGAAAGCCAACATTCTGCACTACTAACTTCTTCAGGCATTGGAAAATGATGTTATTGAAGCTGCAGATCTTCACACAGGAGACAGCAGAGAGTAAAGCAGATAAATATGCGCAGCAATAATCAGTCAAAATTGATATAAAATCAGTCCCTTTAAGTAATATTGCTAAAATGAAGGTTCTTTGCTGAAGATGTTCCAAGAACAGATGTGTAATGCTTGAAACCTCAAGGATCACCCTGGATACTTCTAGCGCAGTGATGACTTGGTCAACAGTGCTCAACGATCTTCTCTTCATCCAATCCATGACACTCACAGCTGCAATGAAGAAGTGTATCATTAGTGCCACTAGACCACCAGGAAGTCCTAATCCTAAAAGGGCGCTCAGATAATGGTCGTTATTATTTTCCTTCGTAATAGGAGCCATCTCTCCACCAATGTTTAAGTGAGTTATAATAAATAAAAGGACAGGTTTACTAGGTTTACTGCCTTTGTCATAAGAGATATTGCTGTATAACCATTGCAGTATTTGAATATGTAATGCAAAATTTTATGCAAAATGCTGTTTCCAGTTCTCTCATTCATGCTAATACAGTCCAACTCTACGAAAAAAGGATTTACATCAATGGCTTTATTTAGCCTAAACTTTTCCAAGAAACCTTACATAAAATACAGTACTTACTAGAATCAGAATCAGGAAATGTATTGTCATTTATTGTACAATAACAATCATAAATTAAAACACAGTTGTAACTCCCTCACATTAATTGCTTCCCACCTGGCCACTGCATATAAACGGCCAGGTGGGATCTTTCCCATTCTGAGTGGACGTTCCTGAAAGTCACTTAGAACGTGGGCGTGCGCGCTGCCTTGGGGCTGCGCAGTTGCGAGCTCTCGGTCTGCCAGTGCCCCCTGGACACAATGCAACGCCGTTCGGGAGAAGGGCTCTCTGATTGGCCCTTATGATCACATGATGGCTGTGTCCAATCACAGCCATCATGTAATGTCAACACAGCTGCCATTTAGTTGATCGGATCTGCCTCTCTTCACACAGACCTCACTAGTGAGGAGAAGCCAAGCCGATCTGTGTAAAAACTGTGAGTTACACACAAACATCACCCCATAGTAACCCCACACAACTGTCAGTGCACCAGTGATCCACATCTGTCACACACTACCAGTGATCCACATCTGTCATGCCATACCAGTGTAAAATCCACATCTGTACCAGTGATCCACATCTGTCATGCCATACCAGTGTAAAATCCACATCTGTACCAGTGATCCACATCTGTCATGCCATACCAGTGTAAAATCCACATCTGTACCAGTGATACACATCTTTCATGCCATACCAGTGTAAAATCCACATCTGTACCAGTGATGCACATCTTTCATGGCGAACCAGTGTAAAATCCACATCTGTTCCAGTGATACACATCTGTCACAGCATACCAGTGTAAAATCCACATCTGTACCAGTGATCCACATCTGTCACGGCGTACCAGAGTAAAATCGACATCCGTAACAGTGATCCACATCTGTCACTGTGTACCAGCATAAAATCCACATCTGTACCAGCACGCTACATCTGTCATGGAGTACCAGCATAAAATTCTATATCTATACCAGGGATCCACATCTGTCACGGCGTACCAGTATAAAATCCACATCTGTCCCAGTGATTCACATCTGTCCGGTGTACCAAGGATCATCATCTGTACCAGTGATCCACATCTGTCGCAGTGTACCAGTGGTCATCCATATCAGTACCAGTGGTCATCCATATCTGTCACGGTGTACCAGTGTAAAATTAACCTGTGTACAAGTGATCCACATCTGTGACAGTGAACCAGTGTAAAATTCACATCTGTACCAGTGATCCACGTCTGTTACGGTATAACAGTGGTCATCCACTTCTGTCCAGTGATCAACATCTGTCACTACCTACCAGTGTCAAATCCACATCTGTCACAGTTTACCAGTGCTCAATATCTGTCACACAGTACTAGAGTAAAATCTTCATCAGTACCAGTGAATAACATCTGTCACAGTGTACTAGAGTAAAATCCACATCTGTATCTGTGATAAATATCTGTCACAGAGTATCAGTGTCAAATCCACATCTGTACCAGTGATAAACATCTGTACCAGTGAACATCAAAATGTCTAAAAAATTATACAGCAGCGAAGAGGCTTTCCAGATACTGAGTATGATGCAGGAGAGTAGTGTGGAACTCTCTTTGTCAGACTTATATTCTGAGTATGAGCCAGTTGAAAGCAGTGGGTTAGGAATGGATTCTGAGGAGGAGAGAGTCCAAACAAAGAAGTTCAGGAGATCTGAAGAGGAGCAGGCATCCACCAGTAGTGCAGTGCCGAGTACAAGCAGTGCAGCACTCCCAGAAGATAGGCAGGCATCCACCAGTAGCACTAGAAATCCTGGTGCAGTGGCAAGTACCAGCAGGGCCACATTCCCAGATGATAGGCCAGGCACTGGTAGCAGGGTGTCCTGTTCACAATGAGGTAGGGCCCATATTAGCTTCCCAGATGTACTTTTATATCCCACGTGGCTTCTGATAATTCGGCACAACCTACAATTCCCCCTTTTATAGCAGAGCCAGGTCCTCAGATACAAGCAGAAAATTATACCCCAATTTGTTTTTTTTTTCATTTATTTGTTACTAATGATCTGCTAAATTACATTGTGGAGCAGTTTAACCTGTATGCCAGCCAATATATAGCAACAATCCCAATATGCCATATGCCCACCCATCTGTGTGGAAACCCCTCACCATGGAGAAATGTAACATTTTTCTTAGACTTACTCTGAACATGGGACTGACAAAAAAAAATTAAGTCCATGCCTACTGGTCTACCCAACCTATACATCATATGCCAGTCTATTCATCTTGTATGCCCAGAACACGATACAAGATGAAAATGAGGTTTTTGTATTTAACTACTTGCAGCCCTGCCACTGTACATATATGGCGGCAGGGCGGCACTCACAGGCAAAACCACGTTTTAAAACGTGTGTTTTGTAAACAAATAGGGGGCGCGAGCGAGGCTTTTTTTTGTTTATAGCGTGAAAAATAAAAAGCACACAGGTGATCAAATTACACCGAAAGAAAGCTCTATTTGTGTGAATTACCTTGGCTTTCCCATCTGACTACGTCCGCTCTGATTCCCACCTGGTACCTGACCTTACCTTGAACCGACTACCCAGTAAACATCCAAATCCCGGAAGGGCTTGCATACCTCGCACAGGCGCCTCCTGTCTGCAGACCTATCTCCGTGCAACTTCTGTGCTTCTGAGTGGACCACCAACCAGCACTCCTACAGGCGACCTGTGCAACTTTGGGCCTGACTTCCGCTGTCCCACTCAGGGGAGTCCGGAACTTAGCCGCAGGAGGAGCCCTCTCTCCATTGGCCTCCATCACCAGGAACGTGATAGGTGTTTTAGTCTTCCAAAGAACATACACTTTTGCACACTGGTACTGACCAGTATTCCATGGTTTCTCTTTTCCTTCAGTTTTTCTCCATCACTGAGCTAATGTGATCCCAGCACTGATGGAGAGGGGCAGGGGAGGGTCAAACTAGGATGCTGTGAAGGCAGTTAACCTCCTCCTTATCAACTGATGCTGTCATTGGTTGTCAGGACGTCAGCAGCTAGAAGCTTATAATGGTGCACAATGAAAACCTGTGGCATTGTGTAACTAAAAGGCAGGCTTGTTCCACCTACTAGCTTGTATACAGGTTTTGGGGAATTTTTCTCCATCACTAAGCTAAGGTGACCCCAGCACTGATGGAGAGGGGCAGGGGAGGGTCAAACTAAGATGCTGTGCAGGAAGCTGACATTCTCTTTATCAACTGATGGTGTTATTGGTTGTCAGGACGCCAGCAGCTAGAAGGTCATAATGGTGCACAATGAAAAGCTGTGGCTTTATGTAACTAAAAGGCTTGTATACAAGTTTTCGGCAATTTTCAGACATTTTGCCAAGGCACCCCTGAAGAAACCTCAAGGCACCCCAGGGTGCTGGGAACCCTGGTTGAGAAAGGCTGAGCTAGACCCCTCCTAGATCCCGTCTAGAAACCAAGAGGCATACACGCCTATAACCATTTCATGGGGGGGGGGGGTTGGATATGAATGACCAGATGTTACAGTCATACTTAGCCACCAGGAGATCAATCTATTGGTATAAAAAGGTTTCCATCTACTTGTTTTAGTTACCCATGTACAATTTGTATGTCATCTTTTCTAAGTGCACACAAAGATCCCTAACCTACCTGAAGTATCAAGAGGATATTGTTAAAACCCTTCTCTATCCGCATTGGGCATGTCCCTGAACAAATTCGCTCTGATTCAATGACCAGACTCCATGAGAGGCATTTCCCCAATATCCTCCCTCTTACCTAATCAGGCTGCAAACCCCGAGAAAAATATGTATGTTCCAGTAACCAAATTCGCCATGACACCCAATACTACTGTCCCCAATGTCCTTCCCAGCCAGGACTCTGTATTGGAGAGTGCTTTCGGATCTATCACACATCACTACACTATTAGTCAAGATATTTTTCCAGTTTCCACTATCTGCTATTTCTCTGTATGACTTGGACTGTTTATCAACAATGCCTCTGCTTGCCACCTGAACTGACTTTGGACTGTTTGTTGACGATGCCTCTGCCTGCCGCTTGAACTATCAACCACATTTCTACCTTCCACATCAATTGACCTGAGTCTGTTAATCGACCATGCTTTTTGCTTGTCTCCTGAACTGATCTTATGCCCTGCCACTGTACTAGATGGATTCAAAACAACACAGGGGTCTCATGTATGTGAGGAGCTCCAGAATAGATTTTCCGAGTGGAAAAAACAAGTTTTCTGCAGGTTTTGTAGTTCCCAGAAAAGGGTCTGTTAGTCCAGAGGCTTCAAAGAGATTGGGTGGGATGAAGCATCTACCCCTGTGCCCAGGTCTTACCTGACCAAGGCCCTAAGCCTGATTTTTCTGCCTGCTGTTGACTTACTGCCATCATGGCTCTGCTTGCTGCATGAACTGACCACAACTCTGGCTGCTACCTGTACTATGTTCCGTGTTCCTGCCTACTACCAGGACTGATATTTTGGCTGTGCTGACCAGGGGTGGACTGACAATTCATGGGCCCCCGGGCAATAGGGGATCATGGGGCCCCTGTGTCCTTGCCCAAACTCAAAAATCCTATGAAAAAGGTACCAGGGGCATCTCATGGGGCCCAATACTGACCCCGGGCCCTCGGGCAGTGCCCAAGTTTCCAAATGGTCAGTCCGCCCCTGGTGCTGACCATGTCTCTGCCTGGACAACTCATTTGGCTGTTGATGACCACATGTCTTCCTGGACAAATGCTTTGTGCT
The DNA here is from genome assembly GCF_062004578.1 of Staurois parvus. Classification (NCBI taxonomy): domain Eukaryota; kingdom Metazoa; phylum Chordata; class Amphibia; order Anura; family Ranidae; genus Staurois; species Staurois parvus. The sequence goes on from NW_028319977.1 coordinate 1,296,164, forward strand.
GGCAATATCTATGCCTGCTGCCTGTAGTGACTATGGACAGTGTTCCTTCCTGTTTCCTGGGCAATTCCTTTTGTTGTCGCTGCCCACATCCCTGCTTGCTGTTTGGACCAATGCACTCCTCTGTGGATAACTGCACTACTAAAACCACAGGTAGTTTTGTTTACCCTTTGCTCAGCAGAATGTATTTTTGGGTTGTAATTCTTGGTATGTTCATGCTATGTGTTAGAAGCCTGCTGCTTGGATGTTGGGCCTCTGGATGCGGCCAGGCTGTGGAAAAATCTTACACATGTGGTATCGCCATACTCAGGAGGAGCAGAAGAATGTATTTTGGGGCATAATTCTTGGAATGTACATGCTATGTGTTAGAAATTTTTTTATAAATGGACAACTTTGTGTAACTAAAATACATTTAATTTTCTTTCCACATTTTCCAAAAACTCGTAAAAAAAAAAACTCATTATGCCCCATAGAATATGCATTGGAGTGTTTGCTTTCCAAAATGGGGTCATTTTGTGGGTAATTCCATTGTCCTAGTGCTCCAGGGCCTTCAAAAATGTGATGGGTAGTCAGGAAATGAGATGTGTAATTTATGCCTCCAGAACTCCTGTAGGTACTACTTGGATGTTGGGCCTCTGTATGTGGCCAGGCTGTGCAAAAGTCTTACACATATGGTATCCCCATACTCAGGAGGAGCAGCAGAATGTATTTTGGGTGTAATTTTTGCTATGTACATGCTATGTGTTAGAAAAATCTTATAAATGGACAACTTTGTGTAACTAAAATACATTTTAATTTTCTTTCCACATTTTCCAAAAATTCGTAAAAAAAAATAACTCATTATGCCTCATAGAATATACATTGGAGTGTTTGCTTTCCAAAATGGGGTCATTTTGTGGGTAATTCCATTGTCCTGGTGCTCCAGGGCCTTCAAAAATGTGATAGGTAGTCAGGAAATGAGATGTGTATATTATGCCTCCAGATTGCCTGTAGGCACTACTTGGATGTTGGGCCTCTGTATGCGGCCAGGCTGTGCAAAAGTCTTACACATATGGTATTCCCATACTCAGGAGGAGCAGCAGAATGTATTTTGGGTGTAATTTGTGCTATGTACATGCTATGTGTTAGAAATATCTTATAAATGGACAACTTTGTGTAAAAAAAAAAATTTTTTCACTTTCGTTCCACATTTTCCGAAAACTCAGGAGGAGCAGCAGAATGTGTTTTGTGGCAAAGCTGCAAGTATGCATATACTGTGTGAGCGGAATAACCTGTTAATATAACAACTGTGTGAAAAAAAAACACATTTTATTTACTTTCTTCATTTTCCAAAGAATTTTGGGAAAAAAATTACAGGTTGAAAAAACTCACTATGCATCTTACTATATACATTTGTAATGTCTACTTTCCAAAAAGAGGTCAATTGGGGGGTATTTGTACTGTCCTGACATTTGGGGGGTATTTGTACTGTCCTGGCATTTGGGGGGTATTTGTACTGTCCTGGCATTTGGGGGATATTTGTACTGTCCTGGCATTTGGGGGATATTTGGACTGTCCTGGCTTGTTAGTGTCTCAAGAAATGAGATAGGCCATCAGTACATCAGGTTTGATCAGGTGTGTTCAATTTTCAATGATTGGTCCCATAGCTTGTAAACTCCATAACTTCCACACAGACCAAATAACACACACCAATTGGTATACATTTTGGCCCAAATTTATGAAGAAAAATTACTTATTTTCAAAATTTTATAATAGAAATGAAGACATTTTTTTTTTATCTTCTATGTGATATATGTGTGGAGTATTGGAAGGATAATTCCCTTTAACCCTGGAGACCAGGAACAATTACTAGCGAGATCCATACTACTGATTGAAGGTTGATCTTGTCCTTGGAGAATTATAATCTTAAGCTCAGCATGCCAACCATGAGAGTGGGAGGCAATTAAGTTTGGTGAGTGCACACCTGAGAGGGGAGCACCACACAGATTTATATTTTGTTTTTTACACCATTATTCACGTGGTGAATATTGGATGATCAAAGTCATTCATTCTGATGAATTTTGTATAATATTTTTTTCTTCACGTGGTGATCACAAGAATGGACTAAATTATTTGGACTTTGATATATTTTTATTAATTGAAAATTATTATTATTGATATATGCGCCGCATTAATATTTATTTCATTATTATTTTTTAAATAGTATACAGTTGGTTACATTGTTTCATCTTAGACCAATGTAATTATGAATATACCATACCTGGCCGATGTTCCAGAAAGCTGGCAAGCATTAAAGTAGGTACCACTTTTCCAGTCTCAATACGGCAAAAAAACTTCTTGATCCTGCACAAGACTTCCTGTATTTTCTGCCTCTGGGTGCTCAGCACAGGACCTGGAAGCTAGTGGAGATTACTGGAGTTGGGGTATATACTTAGTGATTTCCAGCTTTCTGGACCATCGGCCAGGCATGGTATATAAAGTACATAGTTACATTGGTCCAAGCTATGTACTGTATAAAATAGCTATACTTGGAATTCTTCTTTAAGTAAATGAGTGATAATATTGCAGCAGAGGCAGAGGGTACAGGAAGTCTTGTGAAGTTCAAGAGTTTTTTTTGGCGCATTGAACAGATGTAGTAAAAAGCTTTCAATATCTTAACAAACGGAGCAAATCTGATAAGTTCATTGATAAGATCTATCTATCTATACACTTTAAACCTTTAAGGAGAAATCTAGCCATATATTTCTTGAGTCTGGAGAGCATAAAAAAGATATGTATGAAAATAAAAACATTTTATTCAAATATTTATTTAGCATGTTGATGGGAAAAGGGAAAGGAGGGACCTGGGATGGTAACATATCAGCAAATTAAATTTCAGATTTAAAAATTGTTGACAGCATTTTCTGCATTCTTCTTCAAAAAGCAGTCTAGAGGTTGCTCTTTGTGTTTTTATTGGGAAACGAAGAACTTGGAAAGGGATAGACTAAGAAAAACTAGAAATGTTCCCCTGGGACTTTGTATCAAATAAGTTTAGTTATTTGATACATTATGTTGTAGACCTGACACATTTAGTCCTTGAAGAAGGAAATAAGAGTTCCAAAATGTGTTGGATTTGTCTGAACAAACATCACTGTACAAGTCCTTTTTGGCTATCTATCCATTTGCCAGTTGATGTATTACAGACTCAGATTTTAGGCACATCCTGTATGTGATACAGGAATCATTGTATTACAGTTTAGATCGAATCTCTTGATTCGTTTATCGTGTCAGTCCTTCGTAATAAACATTACTGTTTTATATTTTTTGTATACTCATTGTGTTTTTTTTGCCATACAACTCTGGTTTTTCTTGGTCTATAGACATTGAGATGTTGGCAAAAATAGTCTAAATGGTGGGACATTTTACTATATAGCTTATTGCTGTATTTGGAAAGGGATAGGGAGCATGGCATACCCCGGAACTGTAAAACTGTACAACTGGAGATTGCTTAACATATGGCTGCTCTGCACAACTCCTGGCAGTTTTGCACAACTATCGGCTGCATTGCCCAATTGCTGGCTGCACTTTCACAGAGAAATGTCCAACAGGATCTCTATGCTGTCTGTGACCTGTACTCCTCCAAGTGTTTCAAAGCACCTGTCATGCTCGCAGCACTGGTGTCTTGTATGCACTTAGCCTAAGATCATCGGTTGCCTCTTGGCGATATCCACCAGGTTCTTCCTAAGGAGCGAGATGTAGACTCACACTGCCTCTGGATAACTTGGGCTCTCTCCAACAGCTTCCTCCAAGCTCTATCCCCTTGAGCTCTCTCCTGACCCAACTTGATCCTTGGGCTGGTTGTATGAATAGGCCTCCAAGCTAAGCCTAGCTAGGACCTTTGTGTTTTCAGGATGGCTTTCTCCCAGGCTTCTGCCCAGTGGAACAGAGCCCCTCAACAGGGTATCCTCCTGCAGAACTGGACCCAAGAATTCTCTCTCACTTGCTGTTCGGGCCTCAGGCTATTTATGGGCTCTCCCCCTACTTTCTGGGAACACCTCCCTAGGTATTGGCTGGAGGTCCATAAATATTAACAGGGCAGCGGCCTGTGAAACTGTGAGCAACTTTAAGCAAACCACCCCTGTTCCATTGATTAGAGTGGAGCTAAACTAAATTTGCCTAGCAGCCTGCTCTAAACTAGGAAGGTGCTACATCTATTTCAACACAAGAAACTAACGTAGTCCCCTTAAAATGTAAAATGATAAAACAGCAGAGTTAACATCACCCCCCCCCTCCCCAAAAATGAAATTAAAATAAATAAACCAGCGTCAGTAACATTAGCAAAATTATAATCAGTGCAGTGCTCAAATTTCACAAATTATAAAGTCCTTAATAACATCATACAGAAATATTGTATAGAATAGTAGTGCCCCCCCCCCAAAAAAAATATAGTATATATACAGTGCCTTGAAAACGTATTCATACCCCTTGACATTTTCCACATATTTTCATATTACAACCAAAAACGTAAATGTATTTTATTGGGATTTTCTGTGATAGACCAATACAAAGCGACACATAATTGTGAGGTGGGAGGAAAATGATAAATGTTTTTCAAAACTCTTTACAAATAAATATTTGAAAAGTGTGCCATGCATTTGGATCCAGCCCCCTTTACTCTGATACCCCTAACTAAAATCTAGTGGAACCAATTGCTTTCAGAAGTCACCTAATTAGCAAATAGAGTCCACCGGTGTGTAATCTCAGTATAAATACAGCTGTTCTGTGAAGCCCCTCAGAGATTTGTTAGAGAACATTAGTATACAAACAGCATCACCAAACCCAAGGAACACACCAGACAGGCCAGGGATAAAATTGTGGAGAGGTTTAAAACAGGGTTAGGTTATAAAAAATATCCCAAGCTTTGCACATGTCATGGAGCACTGTTCAATCCATCATCCAAAAATGGAAAGAGTATGACAACTGCAAACCTACCAAAACATGGCCATTCACCTAAACTGACAGGCCGGGCAAGGAGAGCATTCATCAGAGAAGCAGCCAAGAGGCCCATGGTAACCCCGGAGGAGCTGCAGAGATCCACAGCTCAGGGGGGAGAGTCTGTCCACAGGACAACTATTAGTCTTGCACTCCACAAATCTGGCCTTTATGGAAGAGTTGCAAGAAGAAAGCTATTGTTGAAGTGTGGTGGCATTCGTATTCAGCCCTCCTGAGTCCATACTTTGTAGAACCACCTTTCACTGCATTCCAGCTGCAAGTCTTTTTTGGGATGTCTCTACCAGCTTTGCACATCAAGTGTCATTTTTGCCCATTCTTTTGCCCTATTAGTCTACCTTGTAACTCATCCATTTACTTTTTTTTTTTACCAAAGACATGTAGCAGAATACATTTTGACCACCAAAAGAAAGCTCTATTTATGTGAAAAAATATATAAATTTCATTTTGCATGCATTTGTTTCATGACCGCGCAATTGTCAGTCAATGTAACGCAGCACCGTAGAGCAAAAAATGGCCTGGTCAGGAAGGGGGGTAAATCTTCTGGCGGGCAAGTGGTTAAAAAAAATTTGCTGAAATACCAGGTTTCCATTCATTCAGATACCATTCACATCTGCAAAGAATTCACATCTTATGTTAAGGCAGTGTTTCTCAACTCCAGTCCTCATGGACCCCCAACAGGTCATGTTTTCAGGATTTCCCTCAGATGAAACAGCTGTGGTAATTACTAAGGCAGTGAAACTGATCAAATCACCTGTGCAAAATAATGGAAATCCTGAAAACATGACCTGTTGGGGGTCCATGAGGACTGGAATTGAGAAACACTGTGTTAAGGTAAGTGCAGGAACCTCATTTATAGTTGTTTCCTACAGGTTTTTGTTGTTGGGTTATTTATCCACCATTAGTGCAAAGTGAAATATATATATATATATATAAAAAACTAAAAATTCATTTCTGAAAATATTACGCAAAAAAAAATCAATTCTGGAAAAAGTCATAGGCAACATATTTTACTGAGAAGACATAACGCTACAATGAATCATGAAATGAAGGACCAAGTCTCTGCAGCTGGTTAGCATAATGGATGTGGCACCGGCTTTTTAGTCAATTTTGTTACATGTTATACAATAATGTTTGTTGAGACAGTTCTCTAAGATGTTTTTAGGTTGGTCCATGAATCATGAATTGATAGATCAGGTCTTTGTGGTTGCTTTAAGGAACTCTTCTCTTGAGCAAGCAGTGGGTTCCCCATTGGGTTATCTTGGAGAAGAGATTCCTTAACCTGGTGGTGGTGTAAATCAGATAAATGGAATGAAGGCATGGACACACAGTCCACAAAATAAAAGCTAACATTTCATTTAGTGATGCATAAAAATATGATAGAATTAAATCAGAAAGAACCTGCAAGAGGTAAGTCAGAATACAGCAAGCAATGCTTTTTAGGACATGATAAATTGGATCTAGATGAGTATTTAAATTGTTGCTGGACTTCATTCTGTGCAGATGAAGATGCAGAAAAACAATAACAAGGACAGTTGAGAACATTTGTACGAAAAATGGTACAATGTTTGCAGAAGTTATGTAATAGGTATATATTAATGATAAGTTATGATCATTGTCAGCGGTTACATCATTTGTAACATTTTTGGACTGATATGAAATGACTTCATACTTCAATACAGAACTAAGAAGGAATGACACCAGTACACTGGCTAAAATCAGAAAGCCAACCCTCTGCACTATTAACTTCTTCAGGCACTGGAAAATGATGTTATGGAAGCTGCAGATCTTGAAGCAGAAGACAGCAGAAAGTAAAGCAGATAAATATGCACAGCTAAAACTGGCCCAAATAAATATAAAATTAGTCCCTCCAAGTAGCATTAATAAAATGAAGGTTCTCTGATGAAGACATTCCAAAAACAGATATGTAATAATTGAAACATCAACGATCACCCTGGATACTCCTAGTGCGGTGATGACTTGGTCTACAATGGTCAGTGGTCTTCTCTTTATCCAATCCATGACACTCATACCTGCGATAAATGCGTGTATCATTAGTGCTACTAGACCAAGAAGTCCTAACACAACAAGAAGGCTCATATCATGGCCATTACAATTTTCTTCTGTAAATAGAGCCATCTCTCCACCAATGTTCAAATGAGTTATCCCGACAGGACAGGTTTATTGCCCTTGTCATAAGTGATCTTGTTGTATACTGATTGCAGTATTTGAATGTGTAATGCAAAACATTATGCAAAATGTTGTTTCCTGTTCTCTTTTTCATGTTAATATAGCCCAACCCTAGTAAAATAAAATTTGCATCAATGGCTTTAGTTAGCCTAAGCGTTTCCAAGAAACCTTAGTCAAAATATAATACTTACAACTGAATGCTTAAAGTGAGATAGATATGACATGTATGTTATTTTTAATGAGTTGTTATTAAAAAAAAATAGAGTTTTGCATATGTTTAAGCCTACAGCCATTCAATAACTTAAAGTATAACTCTGGGATAGGCAAAAAAATCACCCTTTAGTACATCCACCCTACACAAAACACTAAACGATTAATAAACTGTTGAAAATCCTTACCCTTTAGAACAGGGGTCTCAAAACTATGGCCCTCCAGCTGTTAAAGTACTACCAGTCCCATCATGCTCTGTCTCTGGGAGTCTTGCCTGTGGCTGTCAGAGTCTTGCAAGGCCTCATAGGACTTGCAGTTCCTCAACACCTGGAGGGCCATAGTTTGGAGACCCCTGCTTTAGAAGAAAAGTCTAATTGAATTTTTATGACCTCACCTCTGTAATTCAAAAGATAACAGCTCTGACAAGGAGGAGGTTTACAGCAGGGTTGACATCATATTCTCTCCTCTCTCTCTCTGCAGTAAAAGGAAACTACAGTTCCCATCAACCACAGGAAATTGTAGTGAATGTGGGTGGATACATAAGGCCTGTAATGTTGAATGTGTTTGAGAGTCTTGATCAGGGACGGACTGACAACTCATGGGGCCCCCGGGCAATAGGGGATCATGGGGCTCCTGTGTCCTTGTCCAAACTCAAAAAAGCCTATGAAAAAGGTACCAGGGCATCTCATGGGGCCCCCTACTGACCCTGGGCCCTCGGCAGTCCCCAAGTTTCCAAATGGGCAGTCCGCCCCTGGTCTTGATCCACCCACCGCTGCAATTGGGGCTGAATTACATCACTGCTTCCTGGAGAAAGAACTACAGGAGGGAAGTGCTAAGACCAGTAGCTGGGGGAAAAGGAGGAATAGCAGTCACCAATCTTACAAACAGAAAACCAAACAGAATTAACGGTTTGATTTGAAAAATAATAGGCTATTCCAGAGCAACTACTGAGTGAACCAGAAGATGGATGACATATTATTCAGTGAAGGTAGGAAATCAGCAAAAAGGACATGTAAAGAAGTTTTTGCCCAGAGTTCTGCTTTAAAGTAATTAATATGGTAAGTTGATATTGTCATGCAGGAACAAATCTTTTCTCAATGAGAAATTGGATTTTTGGGGTGCCAACAAAAAATATATGTCAAAGATAAAATGTGCATTGTTTTATTCAAAATAAAATAAGTACATCCAAGGTTTACAATGTGTGAAATGCATCAAGCGTGTGAATAACACAATCACATATAGCTGTTTGATGTAGTCAATTCATCTCTACATGTTTCACCTTCCATAAAGCTTCTTCAGGAAATCTTTGTACAACAAGGTCACAAACACTACCACTTTTGTGTCATTGGATAGAAAGTCTGCATTGGTACACTATACAACAACCTATCCCATATGCACCAGGGATGTATTTGATAAGCCACAGGAAGGTCACAGAAAACTATATAACACCCACAAAAAAAGTCAATTAAGGCATCAGCTGCTTGTCCTTAAACTACATTAATTCAAAAGGAAAAACCCCCTTGCAGCTTGAAATATACCACACATGGGGAGCGTGGCCGGCAAGGGGGGGGGACGTGATCAGCAAGGGACAGTGTTGGGTGCTTGCTGAGTGAGCGCCTGCACATTGGGACCCCCTGTAGCTACTCAGAGTGACATACAGCAATCCTAAGACCACCTATTCGTAGCTGAAGAGCCAAAGAACCCACTGATCCAGATGGGGAAATGAAAATCCCAGGAGGGACCCCGCAAATTGGGGAAATTTGTCAACCCACCTGGAACTCTTGAGAAGCAGAGGATGGGAGAGAAGACATACTGAATCATACAAATCAGACTGTAACACTTCCCAGGCTACAATTAATAGCCAAGGTAAGCAGAAGAGAAGACTAATCGAGGCTGATGGTCATGTTGTAAATTTAATACTGACTATATGCCTATGATACAGAACAATACATACAGTGAAAAACTAGATGCTTTTCCTACAAGCTCTGCCCTTACCCAAGATGGCCACAGGGGTCACCAGAAGACCAGCGTGCAGTTAGACAGCTGCTTCCAGATGCCCGTAGGAAATCATAGAGGAATTATGTTCCCTAGGACTTCCTACTTCATTGCCTCTTTGGGTCAAGTGCCACCTGCAGTGGAGAGTACAGACTGCATCTGCCTACAAGTGTGATCCAGCATGATCTTGTCACAGATGCTAATGTAAAGGTACAAGCAAAACCCTATCGCATTCCCTAGGCACACAGGAAAGCTGTATTGGAGGAAGTTAGGAAAGTGCTTGAACTCAATATCATGGAGGAATTGCAGAGTGAATGGCCAAGTCCGATTGTGTTGGCACTGTATTCCAATGGGACTTTGCAATGACTTTAAAATAATCAATGAAGTATCAAAGTTCGATGCATATTAAAGCCCACGGTAGGTAAACTGATAGGGAGGTTGTGACTGGTCTAGTATATTACCACTTTAAATCTTACCAAGGAGTATTGGCAGATAAGTTTAATTGAGGAAGCCAGAAAAAAGCATAGCGTTTTTACCAACTGAGGGTCATTTCCAATATAAAAGAATTCTACTTGGGTTGCACTTTGCCTTGACCTCTTTTCAGCAGCTACTGATCTATATTGTGTTTACCATGTTACTCATGCTTTCACAAAATTACTATACATTAATTGCTCAGCATAAATGAGTACACCCCTTTGGAAAATTAAGATTTCAGTCAATATCTCAATGAACACAAGAACAATTTCCAAAATTTTGACAAAACTGAGTTTTATAGAACATTTGTTTAGCTCATTACATGAAAGTAAGGTTACTAATATAACTTAGATTACAAAATCTTCAGTTTTACTCAGTTGATGCAAAAATGAATCCACCTCACAACAAAAACTACTACATCTAATATTTTGTATGACCTCCATGATTTGTAAGGACAGCACCAAGTCTTCTAGGCATAGAATGAACAAGTGGCGACATATTGCAACATCGATCTTTTCCCATTCTTCAAGAACATCTTTCTTTTAGAACCTGAATGCTGGATGAAGAGTGATGCTCAACTTGTCTCTTCAGAATTCCCCATAGCAGGGGCGGACTGACCCGAGGGCCAGGGGTCAGTAGGGGGCCCCATGAAATGCCCCTGGTACATTTTTATAGGCTTTTTTGAGTGTGCTTTGAGTGTGGGCAAAGACACAGGGGCACCATGATCCCCTATTGCCCGGGAGCCCCATGAGTTGTCAGTCTGCCCCTGCCTATAGGTGTTCGATTGGGTTCAGATCAGAAGACATACTTGGTCACTGAATCACTTTCACCTGGTTCTTCTTCAGAAATTCAAAAGCGGCCTAAAATGTGTGTTTTGGATCATTGTCATAGCATCTTCTCTTTTAAAATAGAGCAGTACATCTGTGAATTCATGATACCATCAATGAAATGCAGCACCCCGACACCAGCAGTACTCATTCAGCCCCACAGTAGAACACTGACACCACCATGTTTCACTGTAGGCACCATGCATTTTTCTTTGTACTCCTCATCTTTGTGACGTTATACAGTTTTGAAGCCATCTGTTTCAAAAACATTTATCTTGGTCTCATCACTCCAGAGTATAGAGTCCCAGTAGTCTTCTTTTTCAGCATGGGCCCTGGCAAGGCCTAGGTGGCTTTTCTGTGCATTGGCTTTAGGAGAGGATTTGTTTGTGGACGACACCCATACATGCCATTCCTCTGCAGTGTATGCCTTACTGTGTCACAGGAAACAATCACCCCAGTTTGGCTTTCTACTTCTTTAGCTAACTGCAGTGACATTGCATGGGGATTTTCTTCAACCCTTTTCATCAGAAGGCGCTCCTGTTGAGGTGTTAACCTCCATGGATGGCCTGGACATCTCTGTGAGATGGTTGCAGTTGCATCTTTGTTAAATTTTTGTATCACTTTTGCTACAGTATTCTGACTGATAAGTAAAGCTTTGCTGATCTTCTTGTAGCCTTCACCTTTCTTCTGTAAAGAAATTATTTTCTTTTTCAGGACTTTTTCTCATGACATTTCTCATCCATGTGGTGTCATTGCTGACAGCATGAAATGGGAGGGGTTTTCTTTGTTAAGCAATGCTTATAATCAACTGTCAGTTGGACACCTATTTACTGAATAATTAGACTCACCTGTAGTTGAATTCTTGTTAATTAGGATTTTGTTGTCTAAAATTTAGCTTTGCTCCTAAGACTTTCATTGGGGTGTATTCATTTTTGCAACATGGTCTTGAATGAATTTGTTAGGAAAAATACTTTTTTGTGTGTGCAAATTAACAAATCTTGTTTGCAATCAATGGCCCACATTTGTGGGAGGATTTTGCAGTATAGTGTCCCACAGAAAATGTTGATTCTGAAAGTAAAGTAAAGGTTTTCTGACAAATCTGTTAGGGTGTACTCATTTATGCTGAGCACTGTATTTGTACTGTATATTTTGCTCCATTATTCGTCAATGTCTGCAGAATGGTATATCAATTTAACTAACCCAATAAATAGTTGGAAATATAGAGCCAACAAGATTATCAGAATGTGATACATTGTTGAAAAAAGTAAGAAATCATGGCTCTGTTTTAAAACACTGAAAGCTATCTACAGCAATTAGCACTGGAAAATAACCCCAGGACACTGACATTTGCATGCTGAAAATATATTCATAGCTACTGTTACAGAGTGAGTTTGCATAGTGAAATCTTGTTCAGAATTCTGCTGGTTACTCAGAACACTCAAGGATTATATTTGCAAATTAAATGTAGCATTTGTCATAGTAATAACAGAGCCTTTATGTTGCTTACTAGTCATCTAGTTCAAATATTTTTTTACATTTCTGAATAGAATTGATTACTTATTCTGCCAATTGCTAAATAGTAAAACATTTCAAGTTTATTCTCTTTCAAAAGCCTAGTGCCACCAATCACTTGTGATTAGTGAGGAGGTTCAAGTTCAGTTCTTACATGGGTTTTAAGTGAACGTTGCCCATTTGTGGTTACAAGACCCAAGTGGGTTTCAATGCTATAACCAACTAACCATATTGTACTTCCTGGTCTTTCAGGTCAGCTGGCTTAGACATCCCAAAGTATGGGGTTTTGTTATGTGCTACCCCCTCAGTATACAAAGTTGGGTTTACGTCAGTCATTTGTCATTGTGTGTGTTGGAGCAGTATAGCATTGTCTGGAGTATATCTCTGCAGAGACATTTTTTTCTCCACCCTCTTTGAAGAATGACAGCCCATGGAGAGAGGATTCAGTTATAGTCTGTGATTGGTTCTTGCTACAGCTGACGAGGACCCATCCCTGGCAACAGAACAAAGGAGAGATCTTGGTGAAGTCCCATCCACCCCACCTAGTGGAGTTCAGTCTTTGGGGATCTGCATGGAGGGCAGGTGTCCATGGAGAAGAGTGGAAACCCATATAGGAAGTGTGCTGGGAACCATGTGGGGAACTGCAAGTGTACAATCCAAACGCACACATTCCTGAATTAAAAATGGCTGTGTGTATAAGTGGGTGCTGCAACGACCATTGGCTGAACCGAACAGAATCAGCAAGGGAGAATGTCACCAGAACACTGAGGATCACCAATATGGGTCCAAAAGTTTTAATAAATGATCACATAGTTACAGCAAGGTAACATTTCGGAGTCTCTCAGTACCCCTTCATCAGGCATGTGACTGTATCATCACATGCCGTCACATGCCTGATGAAGGGGTCCTGTGAGACTCTGAAACGTTGCCTTGCTGTAACTGTGTGATGGTTCATTAAAACTTTTGGACCCATATTGGTGATCCTCGGTGTGCTGGTGACATTCTCCCATGTGGGGAACTGTCCGCTTTGATCTGCTAGGGCCCTGGGGGAGAGAGAGAAGGACCTGCCCAGGTACAAGTAGATGCTGAGGACTGTGGACTGTACTTGGGATTTGAGTTTGTAAAGATCACCAGGGCTACGAGTTGCTGCAGAGACCCACAAGGGCAGCTGGATGCTTGTCCTGCTCTGTTTACTTTCATCCAGGAAATGAAGAAAGCCTGTTTGCTCAGGCAACAGCTGAGGGAGCCCCCAAACCTAGTGCTGTTGACTTCCAGGAAGGACTTTTGCTGCTGGGACCATGTGGCTGTGATGCTAATTCTGAGGTGAGTGTGCTAAGAAACCCACAGGCCATTCTTGTTCCACCATTCCAAAGTGCTGGTGTTTGCAGTATTTCAGAGTGTCCTTTCCAGAATATTCTGCTGTCAAGAGAGGTTTGATGTCCAGAGTGTCCCAGTGTCCCTGTATTCTATTTCCTAGAGGTTCCTGCACAGGCTAGAGAGGTAGATCCAGGATTTTAGGTTACCTTTCACCTGACCTTACCACTCAGGGACTGCAATCCACTCTCTTCCTCAACCATATCAAGTGGACAGAATGATCCAGGACTGGATGGTGGCCAGAAAGTCTACCATAGTCCAAGATTGGTGTGAGGCCTATCAACAGCCTTAAACTGTTTGTGTGCTAAGGTTGCTACTGTTAATGTCTGCCAAGTGGACACTGTTTTTGTTAACCATGTGAAGTTGGGGAGTAAGTTCACTACTGCTAGGTCCCCAACACTGGCAGGACTTTATTCAATGCCACTGGCCAATGGCATGAGATTAGGAAGGGCCTTTTGTAAATAGTTAAGCCAGGTCTATGCCAGATGTTTTAATTGTTTTAATTGTTGTGATGTGCTCTTTAAGCTGAACCATTGTACTGTTCACATGCTAATAGTTCATTTTTCTTAGAGGGCTTTGCTATTCAACAAAGTCCATTTAAAACATTTTTGGTGTTTTGGTGGTGCCAGGTAGGGTCATCACTAGTGCAGAGCAGAAGGGACCCAAACAATAAAGATGCTTCTCTGAGGGTAGTGCAGCAGTAGTTTAGATATATACACATATATACACACACACATACTCACCAGCCACTTTATTAGGTACACCTGTTTAATTGCTTGGCAACATAAATTGTTAGTCAGCCAATCACATGACAGCAACTCAATGCATTTAGGCATATAGATGTGGTGAAGACAACTTATTGAAGTTCAAGAATCAGAATGGAGAAGAAAGGGGATTTAAGTGACTTTGAATGTGTTATGGTTGTTGGTGCCAGACATGCTGGTTTGAGTATTTCAAAAACTGCTGATCTACTGGGATTTTGACACACAATCATCTCTAGGGTTTATAGAGAATGGTCCAATAAAGGGAAAATATCCAGTGAGCGGCAGTTGTGTGGAGGAAAAAATGCCTTGTTGATGTCAGAGGTCAGAGGAGAATGGGCAGACTGGTTCGAGATGATAGAAAGGCAACAGTAACTCTAATAATCCCTCGTTACAGCCAAGGTATACAGAATACCATCTCTGAATGCACAACACGTTGAACCGTGAAGCAGTTGGAATACAGCAGCAGAACACCACATAGGGTGCCACTCCTGTCAGCAAAGAACAGAGGCTAAAATTTACTCACCAAAATTGGACAATAGAAGATTGGAAAAACATTGCATGGTCTGATAAGTCTCTATTTCCCTAGAGATGGTTGTGCGTGAAAATCCCAGTAGATCAGCAGATTTTGAAATACTCAGACCAGCCCGTCTGGCACCAACAACCATGCCACGTTCAAAGTCACTTAAATCCCCTTTCTCCCCCATTCTAATGCTTGAACTTCAGCAAGTCATATTCAGCACATCTACATGCCTAAATGCATTGAGTTACTGCCATGTGATTGGCTGATTAGCAATTTGCGCTACCAAGCAATTGAACAGATGTACTTAATAAAGTGGCCAATGAGTGCATATATTACATGTTAGATTTAGTATATTTGGTCGTGAGTCCATAACTAGGTTCTTGCACAAATTGATTTTTTTACCTTCTGTTATATTCCATAAGGATTCCAATCAATGGTTACAATTTGTTTTTATTTGCTTGCTAGGTTTGGAGTCAGTATTGTTTTAACTTCATAATATCTTGCTCTAATTGTTTTTTATTTAAAAAAAATTGACTTATCTATATCCTTTAAATTGCTGCCTTGGGCCCTAATTAAGCTGCTTGAATGCTCTCCAGCTACTGTTCAAATTTTTTTGCTTTTGTCTCTGCAGAAGTGAGGCAGTTGTAAGGGCAAGCAAGAAAAATAATCACAATACCAAGTTTCAATGTGGGTTTGTGGATTGTGGTTTGTGGTTGGCACACAGTACAGTGAATCGAAGGTCACAACAAGCTATGCTCTGTGACTTGTTTTATCTCTGTTTTGTAATTTATATGATGTTGATAGCTTTAGCTTTTTTGTTTTAAAGTGAATACCTTATGATAGTTTTTACTGTTTTACCTCTTCTGCTTCCAATGCTCAATGATTACTTTTACATAAAAAATCTTTTGTATTTAAATGGTTTTTAATAATTTAGTAAACATTTCAACAAGACTTGAGCAACAAGACACGTCCACGCAGGGGCTATCAATGGCGCATAAAATAGTAAAGAGACAGTGCTCTAATGCCAACAAAGCAAAAAGGTGCGCCCACACAGGGGCTATCAATGGCACATAAATTACAAAAACAGTGATATAACACTGACAGTAGCTCAAACCAAAGGCAGTTATCCACCACCTCACAAAAGACAAACAAAGATAGAAAGGAAAAAGGAGTAGAAAAGGAAGAAGAAGACAAGACCAGGAGCTGGGGTCTGAGAACGCCAATACCAAACAACATCACAAACCCAGACAAGCCGAGGGGAGCATGGGAAAGGCATATGTCAACCACGACTCCCATATTTTCAAAACTTCCCATTGGGAGTCGTTACAGATACTCGACATCTGTTCATTAAGCATTAGAGTGGTCATATGGTCCCCCACCCCATGAGGAGGGACAAACGGGTTCTTCCATGCTTGAGCAATTGTTCTAGTGGCCGATGAGAACAAATAGGAAGCCAACTTCTGCTGATGAGCGAACAGGCCCGGTATGGGACAATGAAGCAAAGTGTACCGGGCGTCCCGGCGTATAGAGAGATGAAATAAGGTGAAAAGGAGGCCAACCACATGAGACCAAAAACTGATCAGTTTAGGGCATGACCACCATATATGCAACACATTCCCATGATGACCACAACCATGAAAGCATCAATCACTGCAGGCAGGGTTCGCCTGTGCCAAACGAGCTGTGACCCAATACCAACGAAACAATACTTTGTATGCCGTCTCTGGCGTGGTTGTATTAAATGAACATTTAGCTATAAATGACCAGCCCTATTCCAGTCCTCCAGATCCAACATAAAAAATCTTTTGGCAAAAACTGCCAATTTAAACTTTTCTTTTGGGGTGGAAAGCAATCATGTTGGGTTTCTGCTGCTGTATGTATACCAAACAATTATGTAAAAGTAAAGTAAATGAATAGACATACAATTTATGTGATGCCAAAATAGGGCATCACTGAAACTGTCCCCAAGAGTCTTAACATTCTGTTGTTTAATGTACAAATTTAATACATCCCTGTGCATGTTGTTTAAATGAATTTCATTGTTTTTATGTTGCCCTTTGAGTGTCTCCAAAATGGTGTTTCCTTGTTGAACGATAACTTCCTCCAACCTCTTTTTGCCTACCACTTAAGACTCATGGAAAAAAGTGAGAAGGTCTGTTAGGCTTTACCTTCTGTCTGTGTTCATAAAAGAGATACTGTTGTTATACTGTTACTTGTTCATTGCTCCACCCCTTTCATTTATTAAATTTCAGTTTGTTTAACCATGGAGGCTCAGCATCATAGGTGGGCATTACCTAGGGTTGTCTGTGTGCAAATACAGCCCCCTAAGAACAACCACTCCTCCAGACTGACATCCACCCCTTTAAGGCATTTTGATATACAGTTGAGCTCAAAAGTTTTCATCCTCTGGCAGAAATCATAACATTTTGGCATTTATATTGAAAATATGACTGACCATGCCAAAAAAAATTATTTAAGGATAGTGATCATATGAAGCCATTTATTATCACAATTGTTTGGCTCCTTTTTAAAACCTAATAACAGAAATCACCCAAATGGCCCTGAGAAGTTTCCATCCCCTGGAATGTTGGGCCTTGGTACAGACACACAAGAACACACACGCAAGTTAAAATGTCAATTAAAGGTTAATTTTCAACATCTGTGGCTGTTTAAATTGCAATTAGTGTTTGTGTATAAAAAGTCAATGAGTTTGTTAGTTCTCACATGGATACACTGAGCAGGCTAGAAACTGAGCCATGGGGAAAAGAAAAGAACTGTTATAAGACCTACATAACAAAGTAATGGAACTTTATTTAGATGGAAAAAGATATAAAAAGATATCCAAAGCCTTGAATAAGCCAGTCAGTACTGTTTATTCACTTATTATGAAGTAGAACATTCGGGAATCTCTTGATACCAAGTCAAGGTCAAGCAGACTAACAAAGATTGCAGCCACAGCTGCCAGAAGAATTGTTCGGGATACAAAGAAAAACCCACAGGTAACCTCAAGAGAAATACAGGCTGCTCTGAAAAAAGATGGTGTGATTGTTCCAAGGAGCACAATACGACAATACTTGGACAAACATGAGCTGCACGGTCGAGTTGCCAAAAATAAGCCTTTACTGTGCCAATGCCACAAAAAAGGTTGGTTACAATATGCCCAACAACACCTTGCCACACCTCATCGGGCTTTTTTGTGGCATTGGCGCAGTAAAGGCTTCTTTCTGGCAAATCGACCAAACAGCTCATTTTGTTTCAAGTATCGTCTTATTGTGCTTCTTAAATCAACCACACCATCTTTTTCCAGAGCAGCCTGTGTTTCTCCTGAGGTTACCTGTGGGTTTTTCTTCGTATCTCAAACAAATCTTCTGGCACTTGTGGCTGCAATATTTCTTGGTCTACCTGACTTTGGCTTGGTATCAAGAGAGCCCTGATTTTTTCCACTTTATAATAAGTTACTGAACAGTACTGACTGGTATATTTAAGACTTTAGATATCTTTTTATATCCTTTTTCATCTTTATAAAGTCCCATTGCCTTGTTATGCAGGTCTTTTGACAGTTCTTTTCTGCTCCCCATGGCTCAGTGTCTACGTAGCCTGCTTATTGTATCCACGTGAGAGCTAATAAACTCATTGACTACTTATATACAGAGACTCATTGCTATTTAAAAATCCACAAATTTGGGAAATTAACCTTTAATTGCCATTTTAACCTGTGTGTCACCTTGTGTGTCTGTGCCAAGGCCCAACATTCCAGGAGATGGAAATGTTTCATCAGAGCTATTTGGGTGCCTTCTGTTATCATTAGGATTTAAAACAACTATGTAATAATAAAAGGCTTCATAGGATCACTATCCTTAACCAGTTGCTGCCCGGCCAATAGCACAAAGGCGGCCAGGTGAGCAGCTCGTTCCTCCGGGTGGACGCCATATGGTGTCCTTTCAGGCATGCGCAGTTTGCTTGCCCGCAGAGCCGCGCAGCGGCACGATCTGTCACCGGCCGTGTACCTTGGACATGGCCGATTACAGATCTGTGTACCGGCCCCCATGCCAGGTACTGTGACCTGCTGTGACCAATCACAGCAGGTCACATGACAGTTGTATACAATGGATGGCTTCCTTTCATGCCATCCATTGTATACAAGTGTGGCTAGCTGTGAATGGTCACAGCGATCACATGCACAAGCTGGGCCAATCACAGCCCAGCTGTGTCATGTGATTAGCTGTGGCCAAATTATAGTTAAGCGCAAAAAAAAACCCTGAATGAATTGATTTCTTTCAGGTAAAAGCTTGCTTATAGCAAAGAAATTCTTTGCTATAAGAAAATTGTGTAAAAAAAAAAAATACTGATTACTTCCCCAAAGTAGTACAATGTTACTATGGTAACATTATACTACTTTGGTCATAGTGAAATATGAAAAAAAAGAAAAAAAGAAAAAAATTTAATAAAAAATAATAATTTTTTTTTTTTCGCACTGTCACCAGTCAGTTTCCCTGATCACTGCCATGCCAGTTATATGATGACACTGTACTGCACTGGTGACAGTATGTAAAAAAAAAATAGTGAAAATCGTTTTTATTATTTCTTCATTTCCGAAAAATTATGACAAAATAATACAACTTCAAAAAACTCGCCATGTCTGTTATGAAATACGTCGGACTGTCTACTTTGCAAAAAGGGGTCATTTGGGGGATATCTGTACTGTGCTGACATTTGGGGGATATTTGTACTGTCCTGACATTTGGGGGATATCTGTACTGTCCTGACATTTGGGGGATATCTGTACTGTCCTGACATTTGGGGGATATCTGTACTGTCCTGACATTTGGGGGATATCTGTACTGTTCTGACATTTAGGGGATATCTGTACTGTCCTGACATTTGGGGGATATCTATACTGTTCTGACATTTGGGGGATTTCTGTACTGTTCTGACATTTGGGGGATATCTGTACTGTCCTGACATTTGGGGGATATCTGTACTGTTCTGACATTTGGGGGATATCTGTACTGTTCTGACATTTGGGGGATATCTGTACTATTCTGACATTCTTGGACCTCAAGAAATTAGATTGGCTGTCAGTACTTCAGGATTGATCAATATTCAGATCTATACCATAGTTTGTGAACTCTATAACTTTCCTACAAACTAAAAAATACATCCAAATTTGGGTTATTTTCACCAAAGACATGTAGCAGAATACATCTCGGCCTAAATTTATGAAGAACAATTATTTATTTGCAAACTTTTATAACAGAAACAAAAAAAAACGTGTTTGTTTTTCAAAACTTTTTTTGTTAATTTAGCAAACCATAAAAACCCCAGCGGTGATTAAATACCACCAATAGAAAGCTCTAGTTGTGTGAAGAAAATTATAAAATTTTAGTTTGGGTACAATGTTGTATGAACACGCAAAATTCAAAGTGTGATAGCGCTGAAACCTGAAAATTGGCCTGGGCAGGAAGGGGGTAAAAGTGCCCGGTATGGAAGCGGTTAAATAAAAGAGGGTTTTTTTTGCGTGATATTTTCAAGATCAATGCCAACATGTCCCAATTTCTGCCAGGGTATGCAAACTTTTAAGCTCAACTGAATGCATGATGAAGACATCAGTGAGTATAAAATATGCTAAGTAATGAAAACAGAAATATATTATTTAAGAATTCCATTAGACTGTAGATGGTGGGGGGGGGGGGGCAAAGAACCAAGGAAGGCAAAATATAACCAGATTAAACTTCAGATTTACAGTCTGCAATGTAAGTTGAGTCAAAGTACACCTAGCACTAAAATATGATATCCTGATAATGGGATAATTGCATGGGGGGGGGGGATTTAAACAAAGGCAGGAGGTCAGTTTTAAGAAAATAAGTGTGAATAATTGATAATTATTATTATTATTATTATTCAGTATTTATAAAGCGCCAATAGTTCGCTCAGCGCTGTACATTACAAAGGGGGACAGAACATGTGACAGAACAATACCAATACAATGCAAAACATGAGGGGATTGAGGGCCCTGCTCTTTCAAGCTTACAATCTAGGAGGGAGGGGATGGTGGCACAGGAGGAGATAGCTGTGGGGGATGGAGTGGTAGGAAGAGTGGAGGAGGTCGGCAAGTTAGCAGGGGGCGGGGTAGGCTTCCCTGAAGAGATGGGTTTTCAGGGTGCGCCTAAAGGAGAGGAGAGTAGGTGATAATCTGATGGGTTGGGGCAGGGAGTTCCAGAGGATGGGTGACACCCTGGAGAAGTCCTGGAGGCGGGCATGGGAGGAGGAGACCAGGGAACTAGAGAGAAGGAGGTCTTGTGAGGAGCGGAGTGTGCGTGCTGGGCGGTACTTGGATATTAGGTCAGTGATGTAGTTCGGGGCAGTATGGTGGACAGCTTTGTACGTCAGTGTTAGGATTTTGAATTTGATCCGTTGCGCAATCGGAAGCCAGTGGAGGGATTGGCAGAGGGGGGTGGCGGAAACGGAGCGGTTGGAAAGGTGAATGAGTCTGGCAGCCGTATTCAGGATGGACTGAAGCGGGGATAGCCAGCGGCGAGGCAATTAATGAACTAATAGCTGTAATATTGTATCGCAGTTATACAAATGCCAAACGCCCAGATGCAAATCAATAATAAAGTGACAATAAGAGTAATAAAATAATGAAACACTTTACATACCCCAGTTCAATAAAAAAAAAAACTAATATATTTCCTTTGAAACAGTAAAATTAAGATCACCCACTCAAAAAATAATAATAATCCAGCATTGCAAATTCAGTCCACCACAACACTGTACAGGAACACGCTGGAGGTTCTTCATCATAGATAGTCAAAAAAGAGAGCATAAGAAAAAAAAAGAAGAAGCTATACATACAGTATCTAGGCTTGTTTTTATTATAACAAATTACTGTTACTTTATAAATATATTCTATTCTTCTTTCTCCAAGTTTATATCCCCAGTGGTCTCCCTTTGTATGGGAGTCAGTTTTTCGTTCATCACATGGCTGGTTGGCTGCCTAATACATGTAAGTCTGTATTTTGCCCCATGATTATGCACTTTACATTTTTACATTTTATTATATGTCATTAAAACAAATGTTGATGCAATAATATTGATATACCTCCTGATGAAGCAGATTCAGGATCTGGGACACAGTTTGAGGATTTTTATCATCCCATTGCAAGAATCAGCGTTAATGGAGTGGGAAAAATCATTATGTTCAGGAGTGCCGAGACATCTTATTTTACTGACCAATACATGGGTAGGGTTATCCATATAGGCCTCGCATACTGCAGTATTTGACTGTGCGAAGGCCATGTTGTTCTATGCATCCCCATGCAGACAGTCCCATTCATGTCTGTTGGAATGCAATGGCTGCACAGACAGAGCTACCGCTCCCAATTTGACATCCATGTGGGTTCAGGTGCATGGTCTCAAACTCACACTGTTTGCATTTGGAGCCATGCACCCACAAGGATGTCTAATTGGGAATAGCAACTATGTCCTTGCAGCCTTTGCATTCCAACTGACATGAATAGGACTGTCTGCACAAGGATGCGTGGAACACCTGTCCATCCTGATGTAGGTAAACCTGTATGGGCCTATACTGTAGTATGCCCACGTGAGTGCGACCTTAGAGCAAGAGTGTCAAACTGGCGGCCTTCCAGCTGTTGCCAAACTTCAAGTCCCATCATGCTTCTGCCTTTGGGAGTCATGCTTGTAACTGTCAATCTTGCAATGCCTCATGGGACTTGTAGTTTGGCAAAAACTAGAGGGCCACCAGTTGGACACCTATGCCTTAGAGCTATCCTAACCACCAGCAAACAATGACATCTATGTTCAAACGGCCACACTCTGATCCTGATCCTTCTAAAAAAACAAATTGGATCATACTTTGCTGTTTTTTTTGGCTTTCCTCTGGATCAACTGTGGGTATAGACTAGTGTATATGGAGCAGGGGCAGACTGACCATTTGGAAAATCGGGCACTGCCCGAGGGCCTGGGGTCAGTAGGGGGCCCCATGAGATGCCCCTGGTACCTTTTTCATAGGCTTTTTTGAGTTTGGGCAAGGACACAGGGGCCCCATGATCCCCTATAGCCCGGGGGCCCCATGAGTTGTCAGTCCGCCCCTGATATGGAGGTTTTATATTCGTGTGTGTTTCTTTTTTCCTCTGTTGGTTGAACTGGATGGACATGCGTCTTTTTTCAACCAGATTAACTATGTAACTACAGTATGTTACACAATATTGATTGTTGAGCCCGTCCTCCAATATGCTGTTAGGTTAGTCCATGAATCACACATTGACAGACCAGGTCTCTGTGGATGGTTTAAGGAACTCTTCTCTCAAACAAACAGCTTATTCCCCAGTAGGTTATCCTGGAGAAGTGGTTCCTCAGCCTGGATGTTGAGTAAATTAGATAAATGGAATGAAGGCATGGGCACACAGTCCAAAAAATAAATATTAACATTTTGCCCAGTGATATATAAAAATATGCTGTAATTAAATCAGAAAGAAATTGCAAGAAGTAAGTCAGAAAACAACAAGCAATGCTTTTTAGGACATTATAAATTGGATCCAGCTGGGTATTTAAATTGTTGCTGGATTTCATTCTCTGCAGATGAAGATGGAGGGAGGCAATAAGAAGGAAAGATGAAATTATTTGTATGAAAAATGGTACAATGTTTGCAGAAGTGATATAATAGGAATATCTTAACGACAAGTTATAATCATTGGTACTTTCCACATAATTTGTAAAATTATTGAGCTGATATAAAATGACTTCATATGTCAGTACAGAACCAAGAAGGAAAGAAACCAGTACACTAATTAAAATCAGAGCGCCAACCCTTTGTACTATTAGCTTCTTCAAGCACTGAAAAATGATATTATGAAAGCTGCAGATCTTGAAGCAGAAGACAGCAGAGAGTAAAGCAGATAAATACGTGCAGCAATAACCAGTAGAGATGAAAATAAAATCAACCCATGTAATTAGTGTTTCTGAAATGTAGGTTCTTTGATAGAGAAGGTCCAAGACAGTATGTGTAATGCTTGAAGCCTCAAGGATCACCCTGGATACTCCTAGAGCAGTGATGACTTGGTCAACAGTAGTCAATGGTCTTCTGTTCATCCAATCCGTGACACTCACAGCTGCAATGAATGCGTGTATCATTAGTGCCACTAGACCAAGAAGTCCTAAGCCAACAAGAAGGCTCAGGTAACGGACAATATAATCTGGAGCCATTTCTTCGTCAATGTTAAATTGAGTTATCCCAATGCAAGAACAGGTTTACTGCCTTAGTCATAAGAGATCTTGCTGTAGACTGATTGCAGTATTTGAATGTGTAATGCAAAACATTATGCAAAATGTTGTTTCCATTTCTCTTGTTCATGTGGGTACAGTCCAACATTAAGAAAATAGAGTTTGCATCAGTAGTTTTTTATAGCCTAATGGTTTCCAAGAAACCTTAGCCAAAATACAATTCTTGCTAATAAATGCTAAAAGCAGGATATCTATCATGTTCCTTCTATTTTTGAAAGTGATCAATTGTAAAAAAACAAAACAAAAAAAAAAGAATTCGGCATAATGTTCAAGCATATAGCAATTCAATCATTTAAAATAACTAATATGCCATAAGCCAATATTGTCATTAGAGATGAGCGAATTTCTCAAAAATTCGATTCGGCTGATTCGGCGAATTCCAGTGTGAAATTCGATTCGATGCGAATTTCTTCGCTACGAAGATGACTTATAAAAAGGGTTTCTAGGCTTCAGAGAGCCTTTAAATTAGTGCAGAACACTGTACCTTTAATTTAAATGCCCTTGGAGATGAGGAAGGAGAAGGAGAAGGAGAAGGATGAGAAGAAGGAGAAGGAGAAGGATGAGAAGAAGGAGAAGGAGAAGGATGAGAAGAAGGAGAAGGATGAGAAGAAGGAGAAGGATGAGAAGAAGGAGAAGGAGAAGGAGAAGGATGAGAAGAAGGAGAAGGATGAGGAGAAGGAGAAGGATGAGAAGAAGGAGAAGGATGAGAAGGATGAGAAGATGGAGAAGGAGAAGGATGAGAAGAAGGAGAAGGATGAGAAGAAGGAGAAGGATGAGAAGAAGGAGAAGGAGAAGGATGAGGAGAAGAAGGATGAGAAGAAGGAGAAGGATGAGAAGAAGGAGAAGGAGAAGGATGAGAAGAAGGAGAAGGAGAAGGATGAGAAGAAGGAGAAGGATGAGAAGAAGGAGAAGGAGAAGGATGAGAAGAAGGAGAAGGAGAAGGATGAGAAGATGGAGAAGGAGAAGGATGAGAAGAAGGAGAAGGAGAAGGATGAGGAGAAGGATGAGAAGAAGGAGAAGGATGAGAAGAAGGAGAAGGATGAGAAGAAGGAGAAGGATGAGAAGAAGGAGAAGGATGAGAAGAAGAAGGAGAAGGATGAGAAGAAGGAGAAGGATGAGAAGAAGGAGAAGGATGAGAAGAAGGAGAAGGAGAAGGATGAGAAGAAGGAGAAGGATGAGAAGAAGGAGAAGGATGAGAAGAAGGAGAAGGATGAGAAGAAGGAGAAGGATGAGAAGAAGGAGAAGGAGAAGGATGAGAAGAAGGAGAAGGATGAGAAGAAGGAGAAGGATGAGAAGAAGGAGAAGGATGAGAAGAAGGAGAAGGAGAAGGATGAGAAGAAGGAGAAGGAGAAGGATGAGGAGAAGGAGAAGGATGAGGAGAAGGAGAAGGATGAGAAGAAGGAGAAGGATGAGAAGAAGGAGAAGGATGAGAAGAAGGAGAAGGATGAGAAGAAGGAGAAGGATGAGAAGATGGAGAAGGAGAAGGATGAGAAGAAGGAGAAGGAGAAGGATGAGAAGGAGAAGGATGAGGAGAAGGAGAAGGATGAGAAGAAGGAGAAGGATGAGAAGAAGGAGAAGGATGAGAAGAAGGAGAAGGATGAGAAGAAGGAGAAGGATGAGAAGAAGGAGAAGGATGAGAAGGAGGAGAAGAAGGAGAAGGATGAGAAGAAGGAGAAGGATGAGAAGAAGGAGAAGGATGAGAAGAAGGAAAAGGAGAAGGATGAGAAGATGGAGAAGGAGAAGGATGAGAAGAAGGAGAAGGAGAAGGATGAGAAGAAGGAGAAGGAGAAGGATGAGAAGAAGGAGAAGGAGAAGGATGAGAAGAAGGATGAGAAGAAGGATGAGAAGAAGGAGAAGGATGAGAAGAAGGAGAAGGAGAAGGATGAGAAGAAGGAGAAGGATGAGAAGAAGGAGAAGGATGAGAAGAAGGATGAGAAGAAGGATGAGAAGAAGGATGAGAAGAAGGAGAAGGATGAGAAGAAGGACAGTTCTGTGACAGTTTCTGTCTATTTCTGACAGTTCTGGGACATTCACTCCATACAGCGGTTGAAACATTGTATCTATTTTTTTTCCATAAATTACATTCTGCAAATACACTTAGAGGAGCGCTGCAGATACACTTTTTGCCGGCTTGGAATTATTCTTATTTTCATCCTACTTCTTCTTTTTCTTCTTATGAGGATGAGGATGAAGAAGAAGAAGTAGGATGAAAATAAGATTAATTCCAAGCCGGCAAAAAGTGTATCTGCAGCGCTCCTCTAAGTGTATCTGCAGAATGTCATTTATGGAAAAAAATAGATACAATGTTTCAACCGCTGTATGGAGTGATTGTCCCAGAACTGTCAGAAATAGTCTATTTCTGACAGTTCTGGGACATTCACTCCATACAGCTGTTTCAACCGCTGTATGGAAGGAATGTCATAGAACTGTCAGAAATAGACTATTAATGACAGTTCTGGGACTGTCCTTCCATACAGCGGTTGAAACATTGTATGTATTTGTTTCCATAAATGGATCCATTTATGGAAACAAATACATACAATGTTTCAACCGCTGTATGGAAGGACAGTCCCAGAACTGTCATTAATAGTCTATTTCTGACAGTTCCATGACATTCCCTCCATACAGCGGTTGAAACAGCTGTATGGAGTGATTGTCCCAGAACTGTCATAAATAGTCTATTTCTGACAGTTCTGGGACATTCACTCCATACAGCTGTTTCAACCGCTGTATGGAGGGAATGTCATGGAACTGTCAGAAATAGACTATTAATGACAGTTCTGGGACTGTCCTTCCATGCAGCGGTTGAAACATTGTATCTATTTGTTTCCATAAATGGATCCATTTATGGAAACAAATAGATACAATGTTTCAACCGCTGCATGGAAGGACAGTCCCAGAACTGTCATTAATCCATTTATGGAAACAAATAGATACAATGTTTCAACCGCTGCATGGAAGGACAGTCCCAGAACTGTCATTAATAGTCTATTTCTGACAGTTCCATGACATTCCCTCCATACAGCGGTTGAAACAGCTGTATGGAGTGAATGTCCCAGAACTGTCAGAAATAGTCTATTTATGACAGTTCTGGGACATTCCCTCCTTACAGCGGTTTCCGGCAAAAAGTGTATGTGCAGAGTTCCTCTATTCTGCAGATACACTTAGAGGAGCTCTGCAGATACACTTAGAGGAGCTCTGCACATACACTTTTTGCCGGCTTGGAATTATTCTTATTTTCATCCTACTTCTTCTTCTTCTTCTTCATCCTCATCCTCATCCTCTTCTTCTTCTTCTGAGGATGAGGATGAGGATGAAGAAGAAGTAGGATGAAAATAAGATTAATTCCAAGCCGGCAAAAAGTGTATGTGCAGAGCTCCTCTAAGTGTATCTGCAGAGCTCCTCTAAGTGTATCTGCAGAATAGAGGAACTCTGCACATACACTTTTTGCCGGCTTGCAATTATTCTTATTTTCATCCTACTTCTTCTTCTTCTTCTTCTTCTTCTTCATCCTCTTCTTCTTCTTCTGAGGATGAGGATAAAGAAGAAGAAGAAGAAGAAGAAGAAGTAGGATGAAAATAAGATTAATTCCAAACAGGCAAAAAGTGTATGTGCAGAGTTCCTCTAAGTGTATCTGCAGAGCTCCTCTAAGTGTATCTGCAGAATAGAGGAACTCTGCACATACACTTTTTGCCGGCTTGGAATTATTCTTCTTTTCATCCTACTTCTTCTTCTTCTTCTTCTTCTTCTTCTTCATCCTCATCCTCTTCTTCTGAGGATGAGGATGAAGAAGAAGAAGTAGGATGAAAAGAAGAATAATTCCAAGCCGGCAAAAAGTGTATGTGCAGAGTTCCTCTATTTCTGACAGTTCTCTCACAGCTTCTTCACATGTACAGTGGTTGAAACATCTGTATCCTAAATGTAAACTAATAGATACAATGTTTCAACCGCTAAACATGTGTTCCTTCTGTCAGAGAACTGTCAGAAATAGCGGAGCTCACTGCAGGGACACTTTTGCCGGCTGATCGGGAAATGTTCGATTCGCGCACCCGAAGTAGGCAAAATTTCGGTTTCGACGCGAATCAAATATTTCCTGAAATTCGACTCGAATTCCGGTTCGCCTGGTTCGATTCGCTCATCTCTAATTGTCATGTAGGCAAATGTAGGATGAAGAATGTGACTGTAAAAAGTGTGATTTAGCCACTTCAGTACCAGACACTTTCATCCCTTTCCTGCCCAGGTCAGTTTCAGCTTTCATAGCTGTCATACTTTGAATGACAATTACTCAGTTATGCAACACTGTACCCAAATCACATGTTTATATGCTTTTTTTTTTCAATTTAATCAACACTGTTTTTTTATTATTTTTTGTGTATATAAATAAAAAAATACAAAAAAAAAATCGTTTTCCTTGTCCCGTTTAGAAAATTTTGCAAGTAAATAATCTTCCTTCATAATTTAAGGCCAAGGTGTATTCCACTACATTTCTTTGGTAAAAACCCAAAATCTGTGTATATTATTTAGTGTGTGTAAAAGTTAAAGAGTATACAAACTATGGTATACATATTTGAAAATTGATCAGCCTATCTCATTTCATGAGGTCATAAAATGCAAGGACTAAAAATATATCACCCAAATGACCCCTTTTTGGAAAGTAGACAAGGTATTTAGTAAGAGGCATGGTGAGTTTTTTGAAGCTATATTTTTATTTTCACAATTTGTTTCTAAATTCAGAAATTATTATTATCGGATTTATATAGCACCAAAAGTTTGCACAGTGCTTTACAACATGAGGGCAAACAGTACAGTTACAATACAATTCAATACTGGAGGAATCAGAGGGCCTGGCTCATTAGAGCTTACAATCTAAAAGGGGAGAGTAGGAGATAGAAAAGGTAATAACTTTGGGAGATGAGCCATTGGAGAAAATAAAGTACAGTTGTTATGTGGAAGAGGGATAGTCTTCTCTGAAGAGAAAAGTTTTCAGGGATCACCTAAATGTGAACAGGGTAGGAGACAGTGGGACAGATTGAGGTTGTCAATTCCATAGGATGGGATAGGCTCAGGAGTAGTTCTGGAGGCAAGCGTGGGAGGTGGTGACAATGGAACTAGAGAGCAGAAGATCTTGGGAGGAACTAAGAGAATGATTGGGTTGGAATTTGAGACTAGTTGAGAGATGTAGCTGGGGGCCGAGGTGTGGATGGCTTTTTTTTATTATTGTTAATATTTCGAATTTAGTTTGTTGGGTAAGTGGCAGCCAATGGAGGGATTGGCAGAGAGGGGTGGCAGATACTGAACAGTTAGCAGGATGGATGAGTCTGGTAGAGGCGGTAATCTTTGGAAAGTGATTGGGTATGGGGCCGAAAGGAGAGTTCAGTGTCCAAAATTACACCTAGCACCCTGGCGTTTTGGGATGGTTGATGGTTGTGCCACTGATTTTGACAGAAAAGTCAGGGGAAGGGGTACATAGTAGAGAAAATATTATGAGCTCAGATTTGGATAGATTGAATTTGAAGAAGTGGTGTGACATCCAGACTGATATGTTGGTCAGTAAATTAGTGATGTGGGAGGAGATTGATATTGTAAGCTGAGGAGTAGAGAGATAGATTTGGGTGTCGTCAGCATAGAAATGACAATGAAAGCCATAGAAGGCTATCAGCTGACCCAGGGAGGAGGTGTAGATTGAGAATAGGAGAGGTCCAAGAACAGAACCTTGGGGGACCCCAACAGAGAAAGGAAGAAGAAAGGAGCAAGTAGAATTGTAAGTGACACTGAAGGTGCAGTGGGATAGGTAAAATGAGAACCAATGAAGAGCACATTCATGGATACCAAGGGAGTAAAGGTTTTGAGGATGAGGGGATGGTCAGCCATGTCAAAGGCAGCCAAAAGGTCCAGAAGTTGGAGTACAGAATAGAGCCCATTGGTGTTTGCTATTAGTTAATTGTTTGTGAGTATTAGGAAAGCAGTTTCTGTGAAGTGTTGAGGACAACATTCAGACTGAAGGAGATCAAGAATTTTATTCTTAATGAGGTGGCAACTCAGTTGGGTATAGACCAGGAGTTCAAGGAGTTTGGAGGAAAAAGGGAGCAAGGTGATGATCATAAGTTGTTAAGATTGGTGGGGTCCAAGGAAGGTTTTTTAAGTATGAGGGTGACTAGTGCATGTTGTAGAGTTCAGAAAGATGTCAGAAGAGGGAGAGAGATTGAAGATGTAAAATAGAGAGTATCGGATAGAGCCAGAGGGCAACTGCAGTACTTGAGAGGGAATAGGGTCCAGGGGACAGGTGGTCTGGTGGACATTAGAAAGAAGTTTAGCAACCTTGTCTATAGTAGTGGGGTTGAATAAGGGAAGTGTTGATTGTACCTGTGGACATGGGGTGTTAGGTGGGGGAAGGGGGGGATATCTCTAGAGTGGAGATTTCAATTTGCAGTATAGGTAAAGTGGTCAAAGTGGTAATGAACTGGGTAACCTCACCCCCAAAATGGAGGATGTTAGGGCCGGACCAGAACATGTGTGGAAAGTCAGCAACCATGCTAATGCACTTCTATTAATGGGCATAAGAACCTGGATAGATTTTATTTAGGCATTGGGTATAAGATAGGCACGGTGTAAAAGTTTAAACTAGATTAACGATCCCTAAGAGCTACCAATTGCAGAAATGGGTATTCCAAGATTTCTTCCCAATCCTCCTGATCCATATCTGAAACATTTGCCTGTCTGCAGCATTTAGGCCATCCAGACCTACATGGACGGAAGGCAAAGAGCTTTATATATTGGAAAGAGGTTTACCCAATGAGTCTTACCATAACAGGGATTGCAAATCTGTCTGAGACAGGTTCAGGGATTTAGATCCAAATTAAGAGGAGAAGGCATGATAGAGTTGCAAGTACCTGAAAAATTGAGAATTGGGCAAACCAAATTGTTGTTTTTAAATTATTTAAGGGTTTCAGAGTACCCCTCAAAACAATTTATACCCTTGAGTGCCCACACCCATGGATCAGGGATAGTTTGGAACCACCTGGAAAAGGCCCTGGAGTAGTTACATCCCAGAAGTTTCAAAGCCCTAACCACAGCCCTAATGGAATGTGTGAGATGAAATGGAGCTCGAGGTCCTCTGTAAATAATATTCCTCAGCGACTCACAGGAACCTAAGCATGCCATCTCCAGGACCACAGAGGCATTGAAGTCATCAGTAATGACCCAGTTATGTGCGTGGGTAAGAAGGGTTGCATAAAAGTATGCCTGGAGGTCCAGGCACACCAAGCCCCCCTCGTTCATCCATGGATAAGGAGGATTAACTTACTAAATTGGGGGGGGCGGTATTACCACAGAAAAGAGGTAATCATGGAGTCATATTGTTTAAAAAAGGCTTTTGGGATTAAAATGTGGGAGTGGCATAGGGCACAAAGTATAACAGGAAGGATTTTCATTTTTAATAAATTTATGCTACTTATAAGTGTTAGGGGCAGATTATCCCAGCCAAAATCAGTCTCATCAGAAGAAAAGGAAATACACAAATATCATAAGGATGAGGTCCAGGTCAGGGGAAGAGAGGGATCAGCTGCCTTATGGGTGTCCTGATCAATGGGAAGTATAAAGGATTTTTCTCAATTAACTTTCATACCATAAAGTTTAGCAAAAAGGGATAAAATGTCTAGGGCTGCATACATGGAGGGTCCAGGGTTACTAAGGAATAAGACCAACTTATCAGTATACAATGCCAATTTCTCCACAATGGAGTGCACACAGATTCCACATACTGCATCAGACTATCTCAATGCGGTGGTAAGCGGTTTCATCACCAGAGCAAACATGGCAGAAGATAACACACCTCCCAATTTAATATGAGCCTCCAGGGATTTATACAATAGGTTAACCCTTTTACAGAATAAAAGACCGAACCCAAGTACTTGCAGGACCATTGTCATATACTGCCAACTTCCAGAATCAAAAGCCTTTTCTATGTCTAGGAACACCAACACTCGGCTTTGGGATTTCTGGGGTGGGATCTGCAAGTGGGTAAAAACTCAGCGTAAATTAATATCAGTAGACTTGAAGGGAATAAAGCCAGTCTGGTCAATATTATTCAATGCAGGCAAAACCTTTATCAATCTGGTGGCAAGGATTTTCATTAGAATTTTTAAATAATAATTGAGTAGAGATATAGGTCTATAGGAGGCACAAAAAGTGGGAGCTTTCCCATGTTTTGTAATCAACACAAAGCAATCCGGGTACATAGAGGGGGTGAGGCATCGTTCTCAAGACAGGAGGAGTATAGGGCTTGAAGTTTAGGAGCCACAAATTGGGCACAGGTCTTATACCACTCCCCAGAGAGACCATCTGGGCCCGGAGTCCTGGCATTGGGGAGAGAAAAAAATTTATATTTTCAATTTCAAGAGCAGAGATAAGAGCGTCCAGCACTTCAGCTTCCTGGGTTGTTAATGAGGGAAGAGAAAGGCATTACAATTCCTCAAGGAGGATCAGATCAGACAAGGATGGAGCTTGACCATATAAAGAACTATAAAAGTGTTGAAACTCCTGGAGGATCTTCATCACCTCAGAGATACATTCCCCACCCTGGTATCTAAGCTCTGGTACTACTGTTTGGAGATGAGGGTCACCAGATTAGCTAAGAGCCTCCCATTTTTGTCCCCATACTCAAAAAGCCTGCCCTCCAACAGTCTAGCATCAGCTTAAGGAAGAATATTATAGTAGTCATTCCTCCTAGCCTAAGCCAAGAGTAAATAGACATCTGGAGTGGGATCCACTGCAAAGGCCAATGCAGCCTCTGCCTCAGATTCTTCTAGGGAGCATGTTTGGGAACTGTATACAGTTCTAGCAGCTTTCATAGCTGAGATGTATTTGCCTTGTATTGTTGTCTTCACCGCATCCCACACCATTGCCGCAGAAGCAGAATTTTCATTGGTCAACCAATAAGATTCCACCTGTGGAGAAACCAACTCCTTCACCTTACTATCATGTACCCAACAGAGAGCTATTCTCCACCTGCCAGGGTCCCTCTGGCTCCCAATATTCAGAGTTCTAATGGAGCATGGTCGGAGAGCTGGAAGACAGGATTCCTCAGAGAGGTTAACAAATACAGGAGTACTACCAAATGCAAGGTCAATATGTGAGCTTGAGCTATGTGAGGCTGAAATGTGTGAAAAAGCCTTGACGTCGGATGTTTCCACCCCCAAAGTTCAGTAAGGGCAAAAGCACTTGCTCATTTCGACAAGTCAGGAGGAGTAGAGTGATGCACATTGGAAGTATCAAGATCTGAGTCTAGAATAGAATTAAAGTCGCCCCCTATCAAAAGATGAGTATGCTGGAAGGGGGCTAATTTCTCATAGATTGTATATAGCAGTGAGTAGTCCACCAAGGAAGGGGGGAGATACACATTAACAAAAGCACAAAGGGGAGCATGGAGTTCTAACAGTAGGATGATGTACCTATCTCCAGGGTCAGTCAGGACCTGTACAACTTTGTAGGGTTGGGACTTACTCAATAAAATAGCAAAGCCTTGTGCGTAGGTAGAATACATAGCGTGGAAGGCCTGATGTACCCACGACCTATGCAGGGAAAATATCGTACTACCAAATAAGTGAGTTTCTTGCAAACACGAAATATGGGGTTTATGAGAATTTAGGTCCTTAAACATGAGGGAGCATTTAAATTTGTGCTTAAGGCCTCATATGTTCCATGAAACCAACTTAAATTCCATAATAAGAAATAAATCTTAAAACAGTAATCATAAGGAGCAGAGACAAAGGCAGGTGAGAGCCAATACATAACACATATAAAAGAACACTCAACAAGTGATCAAGTAGCACATAAACTCTTATACGTGGAAAATGACTAAAATACATAAATAAATAAAGTGTATAGTCCCCCTAAAAAGTCCAAATAATGTTAATTTATCCACCAAATAGTTCTTCAAAACTTCTAAAATGATGACCACCACATGAAAAAAATTTAAGAGAAGTGTAGTGTTCCCCTTCTCAGGTGTACACTCACCAGCAAGTGTTGCCTCCCACTCTCATGGTTGTCAAAATTGGCTTAATAGACATTCTTCAATGGAGAAAGGAGATTATCCATACGATTAAATTTCAATCCCCTTCCCTTTCAAAATGACCAATAACATGTATCAGGTGCTTATGAATTCCAATAATTCAACACTAAAAGTAGTGATCAGGGAATCTTCTTTCCCAATACTCCACACTCAAACAATGGCCATATAAGAGAAAAGAAGAGATAACCCCAATGGTGCAGTACGAAACAAAGCTCCTTTATTGCCAAAGTGGACTGTCACTTACAAGACAAAAGAAAATTAAAAGCCCAAGGATGTTGCATAAATGTGCATGAGGGAAAGAAAGCTGAGCCAGTGCTCTCACCACCGCCGGACACTCGATCACTGTTGCTCTCGCGCCACTTCGGGTTCCAGTCAGCATCACTTCTGGTCGCCACACAGCCACACACACAGCTCTAACGCATTTCATCACATCCGACTTAGTCAAAAGAGATCCCTATGACTAAGTTGGATATGACGAAATGCGTCAGTGTGTGGCTGTACGGCAAACGGAGACTTCAAGAGGTCTTTAGAGGAAGAGTAGACAAACTAAGCGGGGGGTCTTGAAAACAAAATAAGGCACAAGGGAATCCTGGGGTGGTGTGGAAAGCAGAGGTAACTTGGATAAAGCATACTGTATGGAATTCCTCCTGTACGGAACTTCTTGTGTATTCCCATAAATAATTTGCGTTTCTTTTAAATCCAGGAACAGATGAATCATGGAATCCGGGTAGGGAAGAGTGGGATGTTTTCTGGCCTCACTAAAGATCCGATCCTGATCCCTGTAATTCAAGAACCGAACCAGGAAAGGTCAAGGGGGAGCTCCCAGAGTGCGATTCCTGGTGGGCACTCTATGGGCACTTTCAATAACACAGGTTGGGGAAACCTTGGTGACTCCCAAGAGGTCTTTGAATAAAGCTTCAATGTATTACGCAGCATGGTCACCTTCAGCCCCTTCCGGGAGGCCCAGCACCTGTACATTTTTGCAGCATATACGGTTCTTGGCATTGTCAGATTTAGCCACAAGAGCCTGGACCATTTGCTGGAGGGAATGCAGAAAGTGGGAATGCTGTGATGTAGTCTCCTCCGTCATCAAGATGCGGAACTCAGTCAGACTGCCTCAGATGTTGTCAAGGTCACGGTGGATCAGGTTGCACTCTTCTGCTAGATGAACGATGCAGACCAACAAGGATGTCCTGCTCGGCTGAATGGCTTGTAGGATCCTTGCCTGGTTGGTGCCCGAGGGTTTCACAGGGAGAGGAGCAGCCCACTCTGTGTCCCCAGTCTAGTCCATGTCTGCTAACAGCGCCTTCAGCCTGTGTACCAAGATGGAGTCGGCAGATTATGCTGCCAAGGTGCTTTGCTTCTTCACCAGCATTGGGACAGAGGAGTGGCCCTTAGATGGCATGTCAGCGGTGCCAGAGGTAACAGAGGAGGCACTGCACCCAGGATCGGGGAGTTGCAGCTGCTCAGATCGAGTGTAAAGGAAAAGGAAGGGTCAGGTTGTGCTGGAGCTCTGTTCATTGTTCATCCCAAACTACATCCGGCCATGCCCCCAAGTCATGTATATTTAAGTTTCCCTTGCCTGTTTTAGGAAATGATTTGGTAGATGTGCAGGTATAGTATATACATAGTTACATTGGTCCAAGTTGGACCAATGTAACGTTGTATACTATAGGCATACCTGGAATTCTTTCAATCACACATTTACAATCGCATTCCTCTAATTTAATCACAATAGTCCAGAAAACCTAAACTAGAGGGACTTTTAAGGTGCCAATTACTAGAATAATAATTGGCACCTTAAAAGTCATTATAGTTTTTGTTTTAGGAGCTATTGTGATTAAGTATGATAATTATAGGGTGTGGTACATGTGAAAAGGACAGAAAGAGATCTACCTACTCCTTGTTTACTCTTCCTTATTCACATTCACCTTATGTTTGTTTACTGCTGCTTGATGAAATCAGCTAAAAGCATATTAGTAACTCATTTTTAATTGCTTTAGGCTTGAGCATTATGGTGAATATTTTTCTTTTAAACAACGCATCATATTCAAATGTAGCATGCACATGATAAATATCTTTCTGTAGCCTCCCTGGCAGTATTCCCGAGTGTAGCTCGGGGTAAAGTTTCAGTACCACAAGGGGTAACCCCGAGATACACTCGGGCTTACTATGCGGCGCTGCTCCGCGATCCCTCGA
This sequence comes from Staurois parvus, assembly GCF_062004578.1. Taxonomy (NCBI): domain Eukaryota; kingdom Metazoa; phylum Chordata; class Amphibia; order Anura; family Ranidae; genus Staurois; species Staurois parvus. Next base: position 1,332,587 of record NW_028319977.1, read on the forward strand.
TCACTTACCTTGTCCTGCGTTCCCGCGATGTCCCTCCTGCAGTGTCCCCGGCAATGTAATCCGGCGGAGGCCGGCATCTGTCATCTGGGTTCCATCCCCTGCGAGCGTCAGGACGTACGGGGGAAGGAACGGCGGGAAATTTGAAAATGACAAAAAGTGCCATTCACAAAAATCACTAAAATCACATAGTAAAACATTACTGTATCAAACCATTTCACATACATTTTGTCCCGAGTGCTTTGTCCTGTGCCCTGCCTTCATTTTTACTGTTCTTTCTACCTGGAAACAGAGAAATGTCCATGGCGTCCAAAAAGCGTCCCTTTAGGTCAAAAGCGGTTTTAGACCGGCTAGAGAACAGCGATAGTAAATTAGAACCACTTGCAGAATTGAGTGACAATGATTCGTTGGGAAATTCATCATCAGACACTGAAAATGATTCTGCGATTGAACTCAGCGATGTGCGAACTTGGCACTCTATTTCAAATTTCAGTGTTTTTGGTTTGATTATATTATTGAATTAAATTTATTATTATTATATTATTATTTTTTATGATTATTTATTAAATTTTAATTTATGATTTCATGTTTCAAGTTTTATCCTACCCGGGATGTTTACTAGACTCTTGTTCGGACAGATTTCAGTGAGTTATTCCTAAGAATTACAGGCCTACAATATAAAACGCTGAATTTCCATGCAAAATAATGGTACCGCTTTCAGCACCAAAAATCTGAAATAATCAGACTGCCAGGGAGGTTAAGTCTTTATTATTGAGTACTGTATTCGACTAAGGTTCCTTGGAAACCCTTGGGCTAAAGAACACCGCTGATGTAAATTCAATTTTCCAAGGGTTGAGCTGTATTAACGAGAGTACTGAAAACAACATTTTGCATAAGATTTTGCATTACATATTCAAATACTGCAATAAGTATACAGCAAGTTCACTTGTGACAAAGGTAATAAACTTGTCCGTTTACGGGGATAACTCACTTGAATTTTGGTGGAGAGATGGATCCTATTACCGAGGAAAATGATAATGTCTACTATCTGAGCCTTCTTGTTGGGTTAGGACTTCTTGGGCTGGTAGCACTAATGATACACTCATTTATTGCAGCTGTAAGTGTCATGGACTGGATGAAGAAAAGACCGCTGACCTCTGTTGACCAAGTCATCATAGCACTAGGAGTATCCAGGGTTATCCTTGAGGTTGCAAGCATTACACATCTGTTATTGGAACTTCTGAACCAAAAAAACTTCATTTTAGTAATATTAATTGAATGGATTGATTTTATATTAATTTTGATCAGTTTTTGCTGTGCATATTTATCTGCTTTACTCTCTGCCATCTTCTGTTTCAAGATCTGCAGCTTCCATAACATAATTTTCCAATGCCTGCAGAAGTTAGTAGTGCAGAGGGTTGGCGCTCTGATTTTAACCAGTGTACTGATTTCATTCCTTCTTAGTTCTTTACTGATTAATGATTTCATTTTACATCAATCCAAAAATGTTACAAATTGTGTTGAGAATACCCATGATTATGGCATGTTATTAAGATATGCCTATTACATTACTTCTGCAAACATTGTACCATTTTTCATACAAATGTTCTCATTTGTCCTTCTAATTATCTTTCTGCATCTTCATCTGCACAGAATGAAATCCAACAACAATTTAAATGCTCGACTGGATCCAATTTATAATGTCCTAAAAAGCATTGTTTGCTGTTTTCTGACTTACCTCTTGCAGGTTCTTTCTGATTTAATTACAACATATTTGCATATGTCACTGAGCAAAATTTTACCTATATTATTTGGACTGTGTGCCCATGCCTTCATTCCATTTATCTAATTTGCACCACCACCAGGCTAAGGAATCACTTCTCCAAGATAACCCACTGGGGAACCTACTGCTTGGTCAAGAGAAGGGTTCCCTAAACCAGACACAGAGATCTGGTCAATCTTTTTATGATTCATGGACCAACATAAAAACATCTTAGAGAACTGTCTCAACAAACAATCATCATTTCCCCCTGATGAAGCCACGTGACCGGTGGCGTAACGCGTAGGGGAGGGGCTCTGACATCACCGCGTGCAGTCGGCTTTTCTGGCGGTGTTAACACACTGCTACCTTTTCTTCTTAAAGGCTTGTTTATTTTAATAAAAATGTGAGTGTGACAGACAGAGTTTGGCAATAAAAGGAGTTTTATAAGGATAAAGCACTATCTTCTGTTTTTCTTTGCAATTATATATGTGGAGTTTGCTGGAGTAATTCTGGAGGATTGTTCCCCTGGAGGGGAGAAGGAGGGAAGATTCATCCATCCATCCACACACCCATAGATCCATACAAGATAATGAGGAGAGGAGTGACACCAGGTTAACCAGGAAAACTGCGTTTGGAGAGATTGTTTGAAGGTGATAAGCAGCCAAGCATACTTCATCCTTTTATAGGATAAACTGCGTGATTTAGCCTGTTGAGGCTGGAGACGGATGTGAGCGCATGATAGAGCTGTATTTATGCTGCAAACGTTTTTGGAACCTGGAGTGTATTCATCTAATTAGCACAGATTTCTCAAAAAGAAAGAGGACTCTTATGTATCAGTCTCTGGATATACAATGATACATTTATTTCCATAGTATAAAGGGATTGTAAAAGCACAGTGGACATTTGTTTTTTTCACATTTTGTTTTTTTCACACTTTATTTATATTAGATTTTATTTTAGTTTATTTTACACGTAATCAATATGTCTTTGATGATAATAATAGAGGAGCGCAGCACGATATTTATCTATATAAACAATATTGTATAACATTCAACAGAATTGGTTAAAAAATTGGTGCCACATCCTTTTTGCTAGCTAAAGAAACTAAAAAAAAAAGAACAAAAAGATTTGTGGACTTCTGAGGCACCCACTTGACCCGAATTCTTGTTTTAAATAAAACCATCATTTTTATTGACTACAAAAGTCAGTTAAAAGGACTTCAAAAATATATCTTCGAGAACATGCAAGACTGTTGATTGTCCTATATTATATAGACTGTGCCTTGTTTGTTCTCTAGATGTATTAAGATTACAATATCTCTGAAGTACGTATTAATTCCTGGGATCTTTATCTGCCCATCTATGGGGCTTTTCTCATCTTCTTGGTCCTGTTGCAGACACTAGAATGGCGGCAGTGATTATCATCATCCTGGTATGACAAACATAGTCTGACTGATATTATGCAATAATATTGATAGGATTGTGAAATACTATATTATTCTTTTTCATATAGCAGAAATTAAATATTATTCTTTTTCTTATAGCACTTACAATACACTCCTGAAGAAGTAGAAAAGTCTTCCGAAAAATAACAGCCTATCCTTTATTACAAGTTGTAAACCTTGTATGGAAAATAAAATAATATATGTGTTGCGCTCCTCAAAATATTATTAAGTAATATATAATATAATATATTATAATGTGTGTTTGAAATAAATTAAATAAATAAATAAAATAAGTGTAATCTCATAATGATACAATGTGAATAAAGTAAAAAACGTGCCCAGTGCTATAATTAATATAAAAATAGCTAAAAATAATGTGTATGATAATGAAAAAATGTGATATAATGTGCCACAAATCAAATAAACAGAGAGAAACCTCTTTGATTAATAATAAATATGTGCAAAAAATTATGCATGTGCAAAAATTGCAAATATTGCCCTAAACACTAAGAAATATATATATATATATATAATAAAATGCAATACCCAATTAATTATATAAAAAATAATAATAAATAATACTAAAAAACGTGCAGATCATATATAGTTATCACTCCACTTGTACCACCTGAGACGGTGATTAGGATTACATGCTCCTAATGCTTATTTAGGCTGAAATGTGAACGTCCCAATCTATGTAGATATATGGAAAGTCTAAAGTTGTAGTAGACTGTGATGTTGCTTTCCTTCCACTAGATGGCCTCCCAGTTCCTTCCAAGTATGACGGATGAGTGGATAGATATAGGTATCTCCCCTCGTGTGATTTTGGGTCTGTCTCCTATTTCCTCTTCCTCCCCTTTGCTCCTCCGAATTAGGCCATGAAAAAGAAGAGAAATCCCCACATGGTGCTTATATCCTTTAAAAAGATTTTAATGTGTCTCCTGACAATTGCACACTCACATTGCCAAAGATCAATACAAAGCGTTTTTTTAAAATTATGTGCCCGCACACAAGGACAGTACTCGCCGTTCCTCTGATGTTGGCGTCGTGACGTCAGAGCCCCTCCCCTACGCGTTACGCCACAGGGTCACGTGGCTTCCTCAGGGGGATGTAATACGACGCCATGACGCTGTCGCCCTTATATAGGCCATTTCAGCGCCATTTTCCCGGAGTCCGCACGGAGGCGGCCATCTCTATGGGGCCAAATACTTGTTAGTAGTCCTGCGATATATACATATCCAGGACATATTTCTTATATTAATTTATCAAAAATTAACACCCTTTTACTCTGACTTAATGTCACTAGTGCTGTAATCGGGCCGGGCACCATCAAATACAATAACTATATAAACAAAATCCTTTAATTAAACATGTAAATAATCATGGCACTTGTAGTGCCACCATTTAAATTTAAAAAAGTTTTTTTATTATTTAGTACTTTTAAAATAATATAACTGCAAGAAGGAACTAATTAAATGGATTATAGGGGAAAATTAATAATGTAAATAGTTATGTGTGAATGTTTTTATTAAAAAATTGACAATGGGAGTAAAATGGAATAAAAATAAGATAAAATAAAATAAAATAAAATAAAACATAAATAAAACATAAATAAAATGAAAATGAAAATAAAAATAAATAAAAAAATTATGCACATGCATAATTTTTTGCACATATTTATTATTAATCAAAGAGGTTTCTCTCTGTTTATTTGATTTGTGGCACATTATATCACATTTTTTCATTATCATACACATTATTTTTAGCTATTTTTATATTAATTATAGCACTGGGCACGTTTTTTACTTTATTCACATTATATCATTATGAGATTACACTTATTTTATTTATTTATTTAATTTATTTCAAACACACATTATAATATATTATATTATATATTACTTAATAATATTTTGAGGAGCGCAACACATATATTATTTTATTTTCTGTCTATTTTTCACATAATGTTTTGAGTATGTGTTTTATGTGTTGATGCACCACTTCATTCAAATAATTAATTGTAAGCACCTTTTTTACACCATAGTAGCTCACAAGTATACACCTTTATAAAATTTGTAAACCTTGTATGCTTTATAATTGTGTAGCATGAAGTAAGGGGATCACTATACATAAGTTATCATAGGCTGGCATTTTATAATTTTAGGAACAATATTGTGCCGCCTTTATGTCTTCTAAGTAAAATAAATAGCATATTTTCTAGAATTATATTTTTTGTTTAATATATTTAATTGATTATCAATGTTTGCACTGATAAAGTTAATAGAGTATAATAGAGTAAAGTTAATAAGGAGATCAGTTCTACCATTTGCTCTCAAATATGTGCATGGTATCAAATACCTTGTGATGAATACTTTCCATTAGCTTGATGGCCTCCATCCTCAGAAAAGCATCTTGTCTCAATGTTGATGAGGACAGGGACATCTTATTGGTCCGGTGGTTGTGGGGGTGTGGGTGCAGCGCATATCAATAGGGAGGCCCCCAGATACCACCCTCCATGTGAATGTAAAATACCTCTAAATATTCACAAAAAAGAAGGTAAACCTTAAATTAAATAAAGAGACAAGTTTTTACATAAAAAGAGCCCCATGATGTACATCCACTGTTAATCACTTTGTCCAGTGATGTAGTCAATCATTACATATGCATTACAGTACACCTAGTGACCAGCCAAAATACAAGAAATGCTGGTCCCTGTTCTTGAGTCCTGCCAAATGATAAGTCCAGAAGATGACAAATAATATAAAGAAAAGGGCAGGGTCTCCTGGGTGATATATCACTGACAATATAGTGACAATTGACCATATATGGTCAATGAAGTCACGGGGATGCCAGTGACATCATTAACCATACATGGTCATCTCCATATATGGTCAGTGATGTGATCAGAGAGACCCTTTCCCTTTGCTACATTTTAGCAATGGGGTTCGGACCTGTCATTCAATGCAAGGGCAGCGACAGAACTAGATATGTGCTAACTGACAGTGTTTTTTTTTTATTTCATTGAGTTGACAGGCATCGGGGCATCATGATTGAAAAGGTAGATCTACATCACTGGATTACATGAATGACAGTGGCTGTACAGCACTGTACTTTTTTTTAATTAAAGGACTTGTCAAAAACTGTGTATGTTTTCTTTTACTCTTCTCATTATTTGAGAATGTATACTATGCACCCCTTAATCATCCACATGGGGGGTGGTATCTGGGGCCTAGTTATTGGTAGCCTCCCTGGCAATATTTCCGAGTGTAGCTCGGGGTAAAATTTCAGTACCACAAGCGGTACCCCGAGCTACACTCGGGCTTACCATGCGGCGCTGCTCCAGGATCCCTCGATCACTTACCTTGTCCTGCGCTCCTGCAATGTCCCTCCTGCAGTGTCCCCTGTAATGTCCTCCGGTGGATGCTGTCATCTGTCATCTGGGTTCCATTCCCTGCGAGCGTCGGGACGTACGGGGGAAGGAACGGCGGGAAATTTGAAAATGACAAAAAGTGACATTTACTAAATACACTAAAATCACATAGTAAAACATTACTGTATCAAACCATTTCATATACATTTTGTCCCGAGTGCTTTGTCCTGTGTCCTGCCTGCATTTTTACTGTTCTTTCTGCCTGGAAACTGAGAAATGTCCATGGCGTCCAAAAAGCGTCCCTTTAGGTCAAAAGCGGTTTTAGACCGGCTAGAGAACAGCGATAGTAAATCAGAACCACTTGCAGAATTGAGTGATAATGATTCATGGGGGAAATTCGTCATCAGACACTGAAAATGATTCTGCGACTTTGCTCAGCGATGTGCGAACTTGGTGCTATATTTCAAATGTCAGTGTTTTTGGTTTGATTATATTATTGAATTAAATGTATTATTATTATATTATTATTTTTATGATTATTTATTATATTATAATTTATGATTTCGTGTTTCCAATTTTAACATACCTGGGATGTTTACTAGACTCTTATTCGGACAGATTTCAGTGAGCTATTCCTAAAAATTACAGGGCTACAATAAAAAAAACTACATATTTCCATGCAAAATAATGTACCGCTTTGAGCACAGAAATATGGACATAATCAGACTGCTAGGGAGGTTAAAGGGGTTTCAGATTCTGCAAAGCTTCCATAATGCAGATCCTTACAACTGCCAAGCAAGGGTTGTGGGGAAGAGGTTCTCGTCCACATCAACATGGGGACAAGGAGCTTTGTCAGGGGGGGTCCTTCAAGTAAGGTATCCCCCAGGCCCCCAGGGCGTAAAGAGGGAGGGACCCCTCTCCACCTGTGAAAGCAATTCAGTGGCTAATTAGCTGATAGGATTGCTTTTACTTTGTAGAGCATCACTGACTGAAGAAAACAATACTGGGGCTATGGCTGACAGCTGCAGCCATAGCTCCAGTGTAACCACTTGAAGTCAATCACATACATATACGTGATTTGGCATTCCAGACCTAAATGGCCCAGTATGACTTATGTATGGGAGACATCCATCCATTTCATTTCTACATCTCTTTGTCTCATTTGCTTATATGGCCACAAATTTCCGATCATGTAATTGAATGGGTCTGGTGATGGGTGGTGCCTGAACCTGCCATCATCCTTAACAACCATTGACAGTAAGAATCTGTCATGTGTAACAGTGCTAGTAATATACATGATGTGCAGCTCCAACTGAATGGGTAAATGTTTGCGCGCTAGTTTCAATGCCCAAACAGCCATGGTTTGGTCTGACTTGTGTTCAGAAGAAACCTTAAGCCCATCCCTACAAATCACTTCTTGAAAACTTGCAGTTCTCCCCTTCTTGCATTGCAAGGGGTAAATGCTCATTAAGTCTAGGAGGTTGTAGAGAAGACTGAATTACTTACCTGACTTCCAGCTTCAGCAGGCTCCAGCACTGTTTTCCTCTCCATGAAGCTCTGGTCTGTGGCTGGACAGCCTCTTCTGCAACCCCCTAGACTTAATGAGGATTTATGCCTTGCAGTGTGGGGGCAAGGGGGTTTTGATTTTATTGTGCTTGGAGTAATACAATAAAATTCTTGGTAATCTTGCTTTAAAGATCCTTGTTCAGGTGCTTCCTGTTATAGGGAGACAATGCTCTGTCTTTGAATCCCAATAGCTTTCCTGTGCTCTCATATGCACCTCCAGAGGATACCTTTCAGATATAAAAGCATCCTGCTGTCACTGGTTGCTAAGGAAGCAGTGAGTTCTTGCACCCACTGCATCCCTAGGAACCACTGACATCACCGACCATCTCTGGCCATGTAACGAAAGGGGCAAAGACAGCAACGAGATCACTGTAAAAAGTGGGCAATGGCTCTATTTGAGCACTGACATTGACCAAATATGGCCATGATCAGGGGCAGACTGACCATTTGGAAACTCGGGCACTGCCCGAGGGCCCGGGGTCAATAGGGGGCCCCATGAGATGCCCCTGGTACCTTTTTCATAGGCTTTTTTGAGTTTGGGCAAGGACACAGGGGCCCCATGATCCCCTATTGCCCGGGGGCCCCATGAGTTGTCAGTCCGCCCCTGGCCATGATGGATCAATGATGTTACCATACCACTATCCCCGCCCCTTCCCTTATATACAGTAGCTCATGACATCTCTGGCAGCACAGGGTCATCGGGTAATTTTTGTCCACGAGTCGGTGGCCATTATTATTGATGATGGACTTACAATAAGGGATTTTTTGGTGATTATTATTGTTTAAATAAAGGACTGTTGGGTGTCTTCATTTCCAGGTGATGTCTTTTTTTATGAATGAGTAAGTGTACTATGTACCCCATACCCATTCACATAGGAAGTGATGGTATCTGAGAACCCCCTTATTATTAAAGGGGGCATCCAGATTCTGTTAAACTCCCCACCTGCAGACCCCAGCAACCACTGGCAAGGTTTGTGGAGAAGAGGCCCTTGTCCTCATCAACGTGGGGACAAGGTGCTTTGCCAGGTGGGACACCCAACAAGGCACTCCTCCATGTTGTGGGCATATGGCCTGATATGGTTTGGAGGATGGAGGGTGAATGTTTGTCCCTTTCCTGTTTCCTGGTCAGTCAGACTGCATGCTCAAATTAAGGGTCTGGAATGGAGTTTTAGGGGAAGGGCTTTTTTATTTGTTTGAGGTAAACCCATACATACCAGACACATTGATTTGAGGGGATAACACATTTTTTTCTTCAATCTACAGAAAAAGTGACATTTACAAAGAAAACAAAATTACACAGTTTAAATTGGCAGCATACAACTTAATTGCTGGGGATCTGTTATTTACTTTAGAGGACCTTTTGGGGTTTATTTACTAAAGCTGGAGAGTCCAAAATCAGACTCCCTTCTGCATAGAAACCAATCCATGTTCACTAGAGCAGTAGTCCCCCCCCCCCCCATCTTATTTTTGAGATACCCTTGCCTATTAACTCAGACAATGGGCATGTTTAATTTGACAGGTTTGGCTCCCATTGATTTCATAGGGTTTTGGGTCTGGCATCCAAAATTCACCAAACTCTGCTCAGATCAAACCCAGAGCAAGCTGTCTCATCACTAGCCCTGAAAAAAATAATGGCACTCATGCTTGTAAACAGGAATTGACTGCAAAAAGTTAAGAATAGAATGAAAAAAATCAGTGAAAGGTATATTTTTTAAAAATAAGTTTTAAAAAAAAAGCTATTAATTGTGATACACCATGCTTTATCAAACTAAACTTTATGTAGTTGGGATTACTAGTTTACTGAGTTTTTGTGGAAAGGCATGTTTATAAATCAAACAATACCTTTTAATACAGCATGCAGTACTTTGGAATTGACGAGCCTAGAGAAAAGACACTGATGTAACTCATACTTTCCTAGTTCTGCATACACATGAACAGAGACAAAAGTTTGCATATTTTGCATTACACATTCAAACATCTGTGCGTATAGCAAGATCACTTGTGAAGTATGCAATAAACCTGTCCTTTCCTCAAGGCAGACCACTTGCATTGCTAGAGAGATGGCCCCTTCTACAGAGGAAAATGATAATGCCCTCCAATTCAGCCTTCTTCTTGGGGTAGGTTTTTTCGATCTGTTGGCACTGATGATACACTCATTTATTGCAGCTGTGAGTCTCATGAATTGGATGAAGAGAAGACCAATGACTGCTGCTGACCAAGTAATTACTGCACTCAGTATATCCAGGATGATCTTTCAGGTTTCAAGCACGTCTCGTTGGTTTTTGGAACACTTCACGCAAAATATCTTCATTTTAGGGATAATTCATGGATGGATGAATTTCATGGATGTTTCAACCAATTATTGCAGCCTATGTTTGTCAGCTTTGCTCTCTGCTGTTTTTTGTTTTAAAATCTCAAGCTTTCATAATGTCATCTTCCAATGCCTAAAGAAGGTAATAATCCAGAGGGTTATCTATCTGATCGTGGCTATTGTGCTGGTGTCCATGCTTCTTAGTTCTATTATGATTTGGGATGTGATTTTCTATAGGTCCACAAATTCCACAAATTATGAAAGTCGTGATGGTGAGCTTGACAAAGCATTAACCTACATATATTTTTTAACTTCTGGAAACATTATACCGTTTTCCATACATTTGGTTTCATCGGCTCTGTTGATTGCCTCTCTACACCTTCACCTTCGAAGAATGAAATCCAGCAACCATTTAAACACACAGTTGAGTCCATTTTATAATGTCACAACATGCACTGCTCTCTGCTTTTTAAGCTACCTCTTACAAGTTGTCTCAAGCTTAGTTTCATTTTATTACTATTATAGGTCAATGAATATCATGTTGACATATATTATTTGGAATGTGTTCCCATGCATTCATTCCATTTATCTAATTAATACAACCACCAAGCTGAGGAATCACTTTTCCAAGATTTTCTGGTGTAGAACCAACTGCTTATTCCAGTGAATACTTTTCTAAATGCTTTTTTTTTTTTTTTTATGGTTGAACTGGATGGACTTTTGTCTTTTTTCATCCAGACTAACTATATAACTATGTAAAATCAACTTTAGAGATCCCATCAGATGCTTCTTGTTTAATTGACCAGCTTGAGTACTGTTTCACCAACCAGTAGCTTTGTTGTTTTTTTTGTTGTAGAATATATTGTCCATACAAGTTAAAGCTGGAGACATCTTTTGTGTCACCTACAGAGATTTACAGTACTCTCAGTCCACAATTCAAAGTAATTTTTAGGTCAGATGAAGAGGAGTAGACTGTATACCAAATCTTGAGGAACTTAAGTTATGGATCACAGGTCTCTGGATGTTATTTCAAAGCCAGGTTTTACATTTTATATTTTCTAATTCAATAAACCCTAATTATGCACACACCGTGCCTGCATGGTGCACAAATTCCAAACATACTTCATCCATGGTCTCTCCTCCTTCTACGTTTATGCTTCCTTCATCATCAAGAAGATTAGACTGTCCTTCATAAAATATAATTTATTATATATTTTTGTACATTTCCATTTACTTGTTAAGACACATAACTGTTCAACTGGTAAATGCTTACAAGTAGAGTTGAAAGTATTAATTTCCCTGATGGTTCACCATGTTGGTGGACCAATAGGGAAGGTAAATTTAAAGTTTATCTTACCCTTAAAATATTTTTGAGCAATGTATCTACTTGTCTATGTATACAGTATACTTTATTGTAGTTTGCTTTATGTGTATTGCTTCCTTTTACAACATAACTACTTGTTTGATGCTTGCAGTCCACCTGACCCTTCAGCACATCCATGCCTCCATGGTCAGTTCATATCAGGGGCGGACTGACAACCCCTGGGGCCCCCGGGCAATAGGGGATCATGGGGCCCCTGTGTCCTTGCCCAAACTCAAAAAAGCCTATGAAAAAGGTACCAGGGGCATCTCATGGGGCCCCCTACTGACCACGGGCCCTCGGGCAGTGCCTGAGTTTCCAAATGGTCAGTCCGCCCCTGGTTCATATCCATTGGTATACTGTTGAGAGATACAACATGCACTTCATCTCCCATAATCTGGCTGGAGCCTCACTGTCAAGACACAGCTTGTGACCTTGATATCAGTTGCTGTTTTTCCCTTGTAATGACTTATTTATTACAGGTACTTGTATAGCGCCGTCAATTTATGCAGAGCTTTACATATATATTTTACTTTCACATCAGTCCCTAACCCTCAAGGAGCATACAATCTAAGGTACCTCTATATTGTAGTGGTGTTTTTTTTTTTTGCTTTTGTAGGTTCTCCATATAAAGGGTTAATCGTGTAGAGCAATGTACTCTCGATGTCTGGATTTCTTCTAGTCCTAGACCCCACTAATAGCTTTGTGGTGAGGCAAACCATTACAAATAGCACTCCCTTTTTAGGTTTACCCTAAAGGTTTCCACTGTGTTCTATGCCGACAGACTTAGGAAAGGTGGCCCCATCCCTGAAACGCGTTGCTATAGCAATGTATCACTTATTAGAAGCATCAACGTGTATGTGTCTGTGAAATGTGGAACTGGTATTCGGCAGGTGAGAATAATCCATCTGCTTTCCTTAGTCTATCAGCACGCATACAGAAGATCCAGCCCCGAGCTGAGAATTACCTAGCATCACTGACTACTTGTGAGTGGACTTCCTCTTATGATGGTGAGACATGTTACAAAGTACCTTCTTTGATATATGTGAGTGCAACCGATGCTGATTTTTCTTATTGAGTTATTAAAGTTTTTAAACTGTGCAAAATCATGCACTTCTGTCTTTTTTCTGTTTTTGTTTGTCAACATTCCAGTGGATCTCCTTGTGCGTGATCTAATCAGGGACAACTGCAGAAGCTCGTGTTTCAACAGTGAAGGATCTGGGACTAAAGTTTATTGACTGTTTTAGTAATCTTGCTTCACAAGATGTTTAGGGTGGACAGTGTTAAGTATTTATTATCTTTATATGCTGTGTTACAATAGGATCCAGTTCATGCATTCACATATTCTTTAACCTCCCTGGTGGTATGATTATTTCAGATTTTTGGTGCTGTAAGCGGTACCATTTTTTTGCATGGAAATATGTAGTTTTTTTATTGTAGGTCTGTAATTTAGGAATAACTCACTGAAATCTGTCCGAACAAGAGTCTAGTAAACATCCCGGGTAGGATAAAACTTGAAACACGAAATTATAAATTATAATTTAATAAATAATCATAAAAAATAACAATATAATAATAAATTTAATTCAATAATATAATCAAACCAAAAACACTGAAATTGGAAATATAGCGCCAAGTTCACACATCGCTTAGCAAAGTCGCAGAATCGTTTTCAGTGTCTGATGACAAATTTCCCCACGAATCATTATCACTCAATTCTGCAAGTGGTTCTGATTTACTATCGCTGTTCTCTAGCTGGTCTAAAACCGATTTTGACATAAAGGTACGCTTTTTGGACGCCATGGACGTTTCTAAGTTTCCAGGCAGAAAGAACAGTCAAAATGCAGGCAGGGCACAGGACAAAGCACTCGGGACAAAATGTATGTGAAATACTTTGATACAGCAATGTTTTACTATGTAATAATCATTTTTTAAAAAAATGACATTTTTCAAAAATTTCAAATTTGCCGCTGGTTTCGGCGCCCGTACGTCCCGACGTCATAGGGACCGGAACACGGAAGCCGGATGCCGGCATCAACCGGAGGACACATCGCGGGAGTGAAGGACAAGGTAAGCACTGCATGGTAAGCCCGAGTGTAACTCGGGGTTACCGCTTGTGGTACTGAAACTTTACCCCGAGCTACACTCGGGAATACCGCCAGGGAGGTTAAGCTGTAGCTGTGGCTTTTTAACCCCTTCACGTCAGCTGCACACAAATGTGCGGCCTCCCGGCGTCTGGGCCTAGACACTGAGCGGCCGCACATTTGCGTTCAGGTAAGAAAAAACATATGTGCTGAGAGCGCGCGCCCTGCGGTACTCACGAAAAGGTCCTGGTCTGCTCTTTCGATCGGGATCTTTCCCAATCATGTGACCGCCATCACGGCGGTCACATGATCCCTAATCCCCGCCCTGCCAGTCCCGCCTCCCGGCTTCTGAAACTCTTAACCTCCTTGGCGGTATTCCCAAGTGTAGCTCGGGGTAGAATTTCTATACCAAGAACGGTAACCCCGAGCTACACTCGGGCTTACCATGCAGCGTTCTCTGGGGGTCCCTACAGCACTTACCTTGTCCTTCGCTCCCACGATGGGTCCCCTGCAGCGTCCCCGTCCATCTCCTCCGGCGGATGCTGGCATCTGGCTTCCGTGTTCCGGTCCCTGTGACGTCGGAACGTTCGGGCGGCGGAACCGGCGGGAAATTTGAAATTTGTAAAAAATGACATTTTTGCTGTCATTGCTTTTTCACATACATTTTGTCCCCACTGCTTTGTCCTGTGCTCTGCCTGCATTTTGACTGTTCTTTCTGCCTGGAAACTAAGAAAAGTCCATGGCGGCCAAAAAGCATCCCTTTAGGTCAAAAGCGGTTTTAGACCGGCTAGAGAACAGCGATAGTAAATCAGAACCACTTGCAGAATTGAGTGATAATGATTTGTGGGGAAATTCGTCATCAGACACTGAAAACAATTTTGCGACTTTGCTCAGCGATGTGCGAATTTGCCTCTGTATTTCAAATTTCAGTGTTTTTGGTTTGATTATATTATTGAATTAAATTTATTATTATTATATTATTATTTTTTATGATTATTTATTAAATTATAATTTATGATTTCGTGTTTCAAGTTTTATCATATCCAGAATGTTTAATAGACTCTTTTTCGGACAGATTTCAGTGAGTTATTCCTAAAAATTACAGCCTACAATAAAAAACTACATATTTCCATGCAAAAAAATGGTACCGCTTTCAGCACAAAAAATCGGAAAGAATCATACCGCCAAGGAGGTTAAGTAAGTAATTACTAAGAATTGCAGGCCTACAATACATAACACCAAATTTCCATGCAAAAAAATGGTACCGCTTTTGGTACAAAATTCCTGACATAATCATACCGCCAGGGAGGTTAAAGGGCCGGGAGGCGCTGGCGGGAAGGGGTTAAGTGTATCTAAACCCAACAACAAAAAGTGCAATATATTACAGTCTAAAATTCCTTAGATATGGTGCATGTATTGGTTTTCATATTTTCAAGCTTTCTTCCCTTGGTTTTAAGTATGCAATTTTGTGGTTTTAACCTGAAATAATCAACCTGGCAGCACAAGAGCTCCAAATTATATATTTATTGGTGAAAATACAGCTGTATTGAGAGCACGCCCATTGGCCACCTAGTGCTCTGATTAAGTTGATTACAGGTCACATTTTTATAGGGTTTCTTTAGCACAGGCTACACCCTTCATTGCTTATCAGTTTACAACACTCATGTTGTATGGTGGACCAGTCTACAACACTGAATGAGTATAGTGGACCAACACACGTTATTCAAATGTACCAATACACATTACTCAAATGTCATTTAGCTGAATACACAATAACCAAATACAATTTATATTACAATAACATATATATTAACTTATACTTGAACAATTTTATTACTATTATTTCATTAAAATGTATTATTAAAATGTAGGATATAGCAAGGATCACATTTATCCCTATACAGTTTACATCAGATGTTGGTGTTACACTTCGGGGCAGGGGCGGACTGACCATTTGGAAACTCGGGCACTGCCCGAGGGCCCGGGGTCAGTAAGGGGCCCTATGAGATGCCCCTGGTACCTTTTTCATAGGCTTTTTTGAGTTTGAGCAAGGACACAGGGGCCCCATGATCCCCTATTGCCCGGGGGCCCCATGAGTTGTCAGTACGCCCCTGCTTCGGGGTTTATTTACTAAAGCTGGAGAGTACAAAATCAGGCTTCCTTCTGTATATCAGTAATAAAGGAAAAATGGTTCAAAAATCAACTCGCCAGCCAGCTTGCAAACAACCAAATTGACCTGTCTAACAGTGTGCGTTAAAAACAAGGGTTTAGTTAGCACACATTTGCAAATACATACGTAAGCCACAGAGCCACATCACGGCACCCTGATATTCTGTGGTCCTAACTCTAAAAATTTGAGAGTCCCCATAGTAGAGGCACATGCATTTAAAGGATAGACCAGGGGCAGGTGCACATGAAGGCACATGAAGGGTTCTTCACAGTAAGAGCTGTGAAAATGTGGAATAGACTCCCTCAAGAGTTAGTTCTGGCCAGCTCAGTGGATTGCTTTAAAAAAGTCCTGGATTCTTTCTTGGATACACAGAATATAACTGGATACTAACATTTATAGGTAAAGTTGATCCAGGGAATATCCGATTGCCTCTCGGGGGGTCAGGAAAAAGTTTATTTTCCCTGCAGGAGCAAATTGGATCATGCTTTGCTGGGTTTTTTTGCCTTCCTCTGGATCAACTGTGGGTATAGGATTATAACTTATAGCTCCTAGATTGTAAGCTCGAAAGAGCAGGGCCCTCAATCCCCTCATGTTTTGCATTGTATTGGTATTGTTCTGTCACATGTTCTGTCCCCCTTTGTAATGTACAGCGCTGAGCAAACTATTGGCGCTTTATAAATACTGTATACTAATAATAATAATAACTTTTTTTTGGGTTGAACTGGAAGGACGTTTGTCTTTTTTCAGCCAGACTAACTGTGTAACTGTGTAACTATGATCTCCAGGACAGTGCCCATCCCGTGCTATTTTATTTTTACACCTCCTTGCCTATTAGCAAAGAAAAACAAACTTTTTTTTATTTGTCAGATTAGGCTTTCATTGATTTCAATAAAGTTCAATTTCAGTATTAGAACTTCTTTGAAGTTCACCAAACAATGCTCAAATCAGATCCAGAGCAGCTTGGCCCATTTCTATTAGCCACCCTAAGACAGGAAAGGTGTTACTGGCATGGTCACCAAGTGAAAATAAAGAAAGAAGGCTTAAAAAAAACCCAAAAGTAGCCATTAAAGTTAAGCATTGGTATTAATTTTGTGTTTTTGGGTTCATATTCATGGGCACAATGTTTTGTCAACGTCCTAAGCAGCAGCAGCAGCAGCAGCAGCAGCAGCAGCAGCAGCGTTTCGGCACAAAAAAAGTCTGACGTTTGTAAAAGTATGTAACTTGTTTAGGCACATTTAAGTGAATTTACAAGCATCTTGGGCGTTAATTCATTTAATTGTCCATAATGATAATAATTTATTCTGGCCATTAAACTGAACTATATAAGCTTCTAACCTCAGCTTTTTTAATTAAGCTTTGGCAATAAAACTTGGAAGCTGATTGGTTTCTATGTAGAAGTGAGCCTGATTTTGCACTCTCCAGCTTTAGTAAATAAACCCCTTCATGTCTCTTCATGTCTATACTCATTTCTCCACTGTACCTATGGAAGGAGCCACAGTTGTCACATAGGCTGGACTGCAAACGTTTGGAGATACACGCGGCTGCACGCCATAGGACTTGTCAGTACAATCCATTAGAGGAGGAGGTCCCAAGCTTGGAACTCTTTGTCTATGATTCTGGATGAATAAAGTTGCCAGTGTTAGAATTCCTACAGAGTGACATTTTTTTCCTTGGATGTTGGGATTTCTAGTTTCTGACAAGCCCCCTGCCTACAGACCCCCACAATCATCAGCCAAGATTGTGCAGAAGAGGCCCTTGTCCTCCTTTTATGTGGCTTGATATGGTTCCTGGCTGCATGCTTCTATTAACCACTTCCTGTCCAGATACTTTTACCCCCTTCCTGACCAGGGCAATTTTCAGCTTTCAGCGCTATCACACTTTGAATGACAATTGCGCGGTCATGCAATACTGTACCCATATGAATTTTTTACCATTTTTTTGAGACAGATAAAGCTTTATTTTATTCACCGCTGGGATTTTTATTTTTTTTGCTATGTAAATGAAAAAGTCCAAAAATTTAGAAAAATAATGTTTTTCTTATAAAATGTTGCAAATAAATAATCTTTCATCATAAATCTTGACCAAAATGTAATCCGTTATATTTTTAGTAAAAAAAAAATAAGCCAAATTAGTTTATAACCAAAAATTATATTTTTTAAACATTTTTTTTATATTTTTATTTTTTTATATTATTATTTATGTTTTTGTTTTTTTGTTGTTGTTTTTTTACATACTGTCACCCACACTGTACTACTTGTGGGGGTGATGAAGATTTTTTTTTTTTTACAGTGATTGCTTTTACACCCATATAGGCTGTAAAAGCAATCATTTCTCTTTCTCTCTGTCTGCATTCTTGCAGCCATTGAGAAATACTGAGTGAGCTGCGATTGGTCACAGCTTGTCACATGGTGCAAGGCTGTTGTGAATAGCCTTGCACCATGTGACCTCTGTGATCATTCACAGATTTCACACGTAGTAAGCAATGATGTCACAAGTGAAATCTTGCTTACTACTTTGCATGTGATCACTGATTGGCCAATCAGTGATCACATGATCGGGACCTCGTACAGAGGTCCCGTCCGACAATCGGTGTTTCACTGTGTCCAGAGGACACAGCGGGCACTGCATCGCGGTGCTGCACGCTCCCAGGTAGCGCGCACAGCTAGAAAAGGCGGGTGCCGTTTATGAACGGCAACCGCCCCTGGACTGCACCGCCCTGCCGTTTATAAACAGCAGGTGGACGGCAAGTGGTTAATGGTCTTTTTTTACTTTGTTTCTTTTTTATTATGAGTATCCCCTTAAAATCCATGCCAGACTCAAAGGGGCTGATATTTATTTTGGAGGGGGTCTCTGTGATTTTTTTTTTTTCTTTCATTCTTGCTGTTAGACGTACTACAAGTGCTAAAAATGACATCTACAAAGAAAAATAAGTTTAAATGAGACACAAGACTTCATTGCCAACTTCCTTTACAAAAAGAAAAAAAGAAATAAAACCTCAAATTACAAAGCAGACCCTTTGGAGAAGGGGTCTGTGTGTTTTATTTAAAAAAAAAAAAGTATCCGGCAATGAAATGTCATTTGCCAGCAATTTTAAACCCTATTATTGTAAATGTCAGTGCTGCTTTAGCTGTTTCTGTGCATCACAGATATGTGGCCCTTCACAGGCAGTATTAGGGCACCCCCCATGCATGTTATTTAAAGGAATTGGGCATTTTTCACTTCTCCTAGCTGAATTCATGTTTTTAAATTTTTTTTGCTTATTAACATTGGCCTGGGGAACATTAGTACATGGTCTAGGGTGGTTAGTGGTGTACCCCAAGGTTCAGTGTTGGGACCCTTACTTTTTAATATATTTATAAACATTAGGGTCTGAGATTATAAATCCCATTTCATTCTTTGCAGATGACACCAAGCTGTGCCGTGGAATAACGTCCTTACAGGATGTCTCCAACTTACAAGCCGACCTCAATGCTCTGTGTAATTGGGCAACTATGTGGGAAATGAGGTTTAATGTTGATAAATGTAAGGTTCTGCACTTGGGGGCTAAGAATATGCATGCATCATACATACTAGGGGGGGGGACAACAGGGGGAATCAATGGTGGAGAAGGATCTGGGAGTTCTGGAAGATCACAAGCTTAATAATGACATGCAATGCCAAGCTGTGATTTCTAAAGAGAGCAAAATCCTCTCTTGTATTAAAAAAGGTATAGACTCCAGAGAGAGAGATATCATTTCCCCCGGTACAGATCATTAGTAAGACCTCATCTGGAATATGCAGTTCAGTTTTGGGCACCAATTCACAAAAAGAACATTGGGGAACTGGAGAAAGTACAGAGAAGGGCAACCAAACTGATAAGAGGCATGGAGGAGCTCAGCTATGAGGAAAGATTAGAGGAACTGAATTTATTCTCTTTTGAGAAAAGGAGATTAAGAGGGGTTATGATTTCCATGTATAATACGTAAGGGGGGATATGATCTCCATGTATAATACATAAGGGGTGATATGATCTCCGTGTATAATACATAAGGGGGATATGATCTCCATGTATAATACATAAGGGGGGATATGATCTCCATGTATAATACATAAGGGGGATATGATCTCCATGTATAATACATAAGGGGGATATGATCTCCATGTATAATACATAAGGGGGATATGATCTCCATGTATAATACATAAGGGGGGATATGATCTCCATGTATAATACATATTTGGGGGATATGATCTCCATGTATAATACATAAGGGGGATATGATCTCCATGTATAATACATAAGGGGGGATATGATCTCCATGTATAATACATAAGGGGGGATATGATCTCCATGTATAAATACATAAGGGGGGATATGATCTCCATGTATAATACATAAGGGGGGATATGATCTCCATGTATAATACATAAGGGGGATATGATCTCCATGTATAATACATAAGGGGGGATATGATCTCCATGTATAATACATAAGGGGGGATATGATCACCATGTATAATACATAAGGGGGGATATGATCACCATGTATAATACATAAGGGGGGATATGATCTCCATGTATAATACATAAGGGGGGATATGATCTCCATGTATAAATACATCAGTGGTTCATATAGTGAACTTGGTTTAGAGTTATTCACCCTGAGGTCATCACAGAGGACAAGGGGGCACTCTTTACATCTGGAGGAAAAGAAATTTAATCTCCAAACACGGAAAGGTTTCTTCACAGTGAGAGCTGTGAAAATGTGGAATAGACTCCCTCAAGAGTTGGTTGTGGCCAGCTCAGTGGATTGCTTTAAAAAAGTCCTGGATTATTTCTTGGATACACAGAATATAACTGGATACTAACATTTATAGGTAAAGTTGATCCAGGGAATATCCAATTGCCTCTCGGGGTATCAGGAAGGAATTGTTTCCCCTGCAGGAGCAAATTGGATCATGTTTTGGTGTTTTTTTGCCTTCCTCTGGATCAATTGTGGGTATAGGATTATGAATTTTAGTTTTTTAATGCTTGAACTGGAAGGACTTTTGTCTTTTTTCAGCCAGATTAACTATGTAACTATGTGATTGAAAATGGATTTACAATAAGGAACTTTTTTGGTGATTATTTATGTTTTAACAGAGGACTTGTCAAACATTTGGATGACTAATTCAAGGTGACATCTTTTTTTTGTGAATGAGTACTATGTACCCCATACTCATTCATGCAGGAAGGGATGGTATTGGAGGGTCCCCTTAATATTATAAGGGGCTTTCAGATTCCCTGTGCTCACAGACCCCCAAAACCCCTGGCTGGTGGTTGTGGAGGTCTGTGGAGAGGTTGGGGAAAGCAGATGGATTAGTTCCATAAACATGGGGACAAGATTTATTAACAGGGGAACCCCCAGAAAGGCAACTCTTCATATTGAGGGATGTAGCCTGGTATGATTATGGGGTTTTGGGAGTTAATATTTTCACCTCTCATCCTTTCCTGACCAGCCAGGCTTCATTCTTGAATTAGGGGTCTGGTAAGGAGGTTTGGGGGGCCAAACACATTTTTTTTGCTTGAAATATCCCCTTAAAATCTATATCAGACTTAATGCATTTGGGGGGACACTATCCAACTTTTTTCTTCATTCTTGCTGTAGGATGTCCTACAGAAAAAGTGACAATTACAAAGAAAACTAAATGACATAGTTTAAATTGCTAGCCAATAAAACTTAATTGCCAGTTTCTTTAAAAATAAAAAACACAAACACCTCCAAGGATACCCACAATACATACCAGACTCTTAGGTGTCTGTTTTGTATCTTGGATGGCCTTTGGAGTCTGTGTGTCCTTGTTTTCTTTCTCATGTAGAAAGGAATTAACTGCATTAGTATAAGAAGAGGGTGAAAAAAAAATAAAAACATTAGTTAAAAGACTATTTTATAAAAAAGAAAATAGTAATAATAAGTGATTGCTTATGATACACCGTGTTTTAGAAAAACTAAAAGTTATCTAGTTGGGATTTACATCTACTTTCACTTATTGGGTTTTTGTAACCTGGAAAATGATGTGGAACGTTATCGTTCAATATAGCATATGTAAATCCTATTTTCCTAGATTTCATATCACATACACATGAACAGAGATAAAAGTTTGCATAATATTTTGCATTACACATTGAGAAATTCTTGCATGTAGTAAGATCACTTGGACAATGTGCAATAAACCTGTCCTTTCATTAAGGCAGACCACTTGCATTGCTACAGAGATGGCCCCTTCTGCAGAGGAAAATGATAATGCCCCCCACTTCAGTCTTCTTCTTGGGGTAGGGTTTCTCGATCTGTTGGCACTGATGATACACTCATTTATTGCAGCTGTGAGTCTCATAAATTGGATGAAGAGAAGACCAATGACTGCCGCTGACCAAGTAATTACCGCCCTCGGTGTATGCAGGATGATTTTTCAGGTTTCAAGCACGACTCATTGGTTTTTGGAACACTTCACGCAAAAGAACTTCATTTTAGGAATAATTCATGGATGGATGGAATTTATGGATGTTTCAACCAATTATTGCAGCCTATGTTTGTCAGCTTTACTCTCTGCTGTCTTTTGTTTCAAAATCTCAAGCTTTCATAATGTCATCTTCCAATGCCTAAAGAAGGTAATAATCCAAAGGGCTGTCTATCTGATCGTGGCTATTGTGCTGGTGTCCATGCTTCTTAGTTCTATTATGATTTGGGATGTGATTTTCTATTGGTTCACAAATTCTACAAGATATGAAATAAATGATGATGAGCTTGAGAAAACATTAACCTACATATATTATTTAACTTCTGGAAACATTGTACCATTTTCCATACATTTGGTTTCATCGGCCCTGTTGATTGCCTCTCTACAGCTTCACCTACGAAGAATGAAATCTAGCAACCATTTAAACACACAGTTGGGTCCCATTTATAATGCCATAAAAGGCACTGCTTTTTGCTTTTTAAGTTACCTCTTGCAGGTTGTCTCTGGATTAATTACATTTTATTATTATTATAGCTCAGTTAATATCATTTTGACTTATACTATTTGGAATGTGTTCCCATGCCTTCATTCCATTTATCTAATTCAAACAACCACCAGGCTGAGGAATCACTTCTCCAGAATATTCTGGTGTGGAACCAACTACTTGTACACAAGAAGACTTTCAATCAGCTGTAGAGACCTGGTCAGAAGGTTTGTGTTTAATTGACCAGCTTGAGTACTGTTTCATCAACCAGTAGATTTGGTATTTTCTTTGGTGTGGAATACATTGTTCACACACGTTACAGGAAAGCTGGAAACATCTTCATGGGCCTGTATTACACTACATCTTTTGTGTCACCTACAGCGACCTACAATTCAAATTAACTTTTAGGCCAGATGAAGAGTAACAGACTAGAGGCACAATGTATAACATATGGTGGGAGTGTTCTAAAATACAAGAGTATTGGGGAAAAATAATAAGCTTGATTCAGAAAATTACAGAGGTTGATATTCTAGTAGACCCAGAGATTTGCCTTTTTCATATTACTAAGCTTTCAGTTAAAAATACAAAGAATCTGGTTTATTGTACTATTGGAATGCAGCAGAGGGACTGATACCCAAGTATTGGAGGAGTAAGGAGGTGCCAAAAATAAAAGACTGGGTGAATAGGGTGGATCAAATATGTAAATTGGAGGAACTTTATCATTTGAATGAAGATAAGATGGAGAGTCACCATGCAAGATGGAACAAATGGGAGGAATTCAAAAAGTCAAGGCTAGCCTTAGAGGTTATGGGGGATTAACTTTTTTTTATAGGGATTACAATCTCCAGAAATGAACAGGAAAATGCAGAGCAGAAGGGGTTAGGGATTGGATGGGGGATTTGGTGGTAAATAGGTAGGGGGAGGGGGAGGACGGGGGGATGAAACGATAAATGTTTTGATAATAAGCTAACGTTTTAATGAGTATATTTGTATAACTTGTTTATCTGAAAAATTAATAAATATTAAAAAAAAAAGAGTAACAGACTGTATACCACA
Organism: Staurois parvus; assembly: GCF_062004578.1. Taxonomy (NCBI): domain Eukaryota; kingdom Metazoa; phylum Chordata; class Amphibia; order Anura; family Ranidae; genus Staurois; species Staurois parvus. Next base: position 1,356,667 of record NW_028319977.1, read on the forward strand.
TCTTGGGGAACTTATAACTTATTGATTCCAACTCTCTGGATGTGGTTTCAAAGCCAGGTTTCACATTTTGTATTTTCTAAACCAATAAACTCTATTTTTCACACAAGGTGCCTGCATGGTACACAGATTCCAAACATAGTTCGTTCCATTGTCTCTCTAAGTTTACGTTTACATCTTCCTTAAGAAGATTAGACTGTTTTTCATAAAACAATATAAAATACCATTTATTATATTTTTTTACATTTGAATATACTGTATGTGTTGAGAAACATAACTGTTCAGCTGGTAAACGCTTACAAGAAGGCAAGAGCAAAATTATTTTTTTTAGCCATGTATATGCCTGTCCATGTATAAAATTGTAGTTTGCTTTATGTATATTGCCTCATTTCATATTAACCACTTGACCTCCAGAGGATTTACCCCCTTAATGACCAGGCCTCTTTTTGCTACTCAGCGCTGCACTAATTCAACCGATAATTGCGCGGTCATGCAATGCTGCACCCAAACAAAATTTATGTACTTTTTTTCACACAAATAGAGCTTTCTTTCGGTGTAATTTGATCACCTGTGCGCTGTTTATTTTTTACGCTATAAACAAAAAAAGGCCAAAAAGTTTGAAGAAAAACAATATTTTTTACTTTCAGCTATAAAAAATATATAGTAAACTCAAAGTTAGTTATAAATTTAGGCCAAAATGTATTCTGCTACATGTTTTTGGTAAAAAAAATCCCAATAAGTGTATATTAATTGCTTTGTGTGGAAGTTATAGCGTCTACAAACTATGGTATAAATACTGCAATTTAAGCCATTTTTTTGCTATACAGCTCTGCGTTAGTTTAACGGAAAATTGCGCGGTCATGCAATATGGTACATAAATGAAATTTACATCCTTTTTTCCCCACAAATTGAGCTTTCTTTTGGTGGTATTTGATTGCCTGTGCGGTTTTTATTTTTTGCGCTATAAAAAAAAAGGCTGACAATTTTGAGGAAAAAAAAACTATATTTTGGACTTTTTGCTATAAAACATGTCCAGTAAAAAAAAAAATGCAAAAATCAAATTTAGTCATAAATTTCTGCCAAAATGCATTCTGCGACATGTCTTTGCTAAAAAAAAAACCCAATACGTGTAAATTAATTGGTTTATGTGAACGTTATAGCGTTTACAAATGGCGGGAAAGATACTGGGATTTTTAGTTTTTTTTTATACTAATAATGGCGGCGATCAGCGAATTATGGCGGCGATCAGGGACTTATGGCAGCGACTTATGGCGGGACTGCGGGACTGCGGCAGACATTCTGACATTGGGGGGTACTGACTTGGGGTCACTGACATCCCCAAAAACACTAATACAGTGATCAGTGCAAAAATAAAAACACTGACACTGTACTAATGGCAATGGGGAGGAAGGGGTTAACTTTATTTTGCAGGGAAGGGTTATAGGAGTGAGGGGAGTATTTTACTAGGGGGTGGGGGTGTGTACTGGGCGGGACAAGGCTGATCGAGAAAGAGAAACTGTTCTTTCTCGATCAGCTCATCCTCGAGCTGACAGGGAAGTGACAGACAGCACAGCTACTGCAGCTGTGCTGTCTGTCACTGTTTGCCGCCGATCGCCGGGAGATAGCCTCTAAGGACCGGATGTGACCCGGCGACTCACATCTGCGGCGGTGATCGGCGGGACAGATAGGGCGGCGTCGCGCCTCGCGCGCGCCCCCTAGCTGTTTACAAAACACACGTTTTAAAATGTGGTTTTGCCTGCCAGTGCCGTCCTGCCGCCGTATATGTACAGTGGCTGGGCGGCAAGTGGTTAACTACCTATTTGGCTGCCAGTCCCCCTGCTTCCTTAATGTAAACAAATTACAGCAAAGATGGAAGCACATCCATACATCTGTGATCAGTTTACATCCATTGGTTTAATTTGAAAAGATGCAAGATGGTGTGACCACACACGGCATGTGGGCATCTCTTGTATTCTTGTTGAAGCCTCATGGTCAAACCGCAGCTTATAGCCCTGATATCAATTACTGTTTTTCCCTTGTAATGAAGGCGCCTTTAGTTTGTAGTGGTTGTGTTTCTATTTTGCTTCTGTAGTTTCAACATATAAAGGGTTAACCATGTAGCGCAATTTACTCCAAATGTCTGGATTTTTTCTAGTCCTCGGTTTGTGGTGAGGTAAGAATCAACCTTTGCAAACAGCACTCCCTTGGGTTTATTATAAAGGATCCTGCTGTGCTCTTTGTTGATAGACTTGAGAAAGAGGGGCCCACCTCCGAAACGCATTGTCATAGTAACTAATCAACTGTCCGAGGGAGCAACTTGTATGTGTCAGCGAGATGCAAACTGTGGTATTCAGCAAAGCCCAGCATGTTAGACAATGCAAAAATCAAATGAAATTTTCAAATTGTTTGTTTCTCGCATCATTAGTGGTTCCATTACAGGCCAGTTTACAAAATGTTACAAGATAGTTGTAAAATGCAGTATCATGAGTTTTAAGGAGAGACCTCTGCTTCTCTTTAATATAGTAGTATTGTTTTTTTTTTTCCAATTGTTTTTTTTTTTTAAATATGTGAATTTTTCGGCACGACTGTGACACACAATTTTCTTACTGCAATCGAAAGTACCTGATCCAGCATGATGGATTTTTTTTTTAGAAAAATGAAACAATTGATGGCACAATCTCATGAGCTGTTTTCGTTTTTCGCTCAACAGAACTTTCGAATTTTGATTCATCTATGGCCTGGTTTCCCTAGCCTGTCAGCACACATAGAGAAGATCCATTGATGGAAGTTAACTATCATCACTGGCCATGTGAGTGGACTTCTTCCTTTGATGATGAGATGTTGCAAAGTGCCTTCTGTAATGGATAAATGTGAGTGTAACCTATGTTGATTTTTATTGTTAAGTTATTAAAATTTTTAACTGTGCAAGATCATGTGCATCCTTGTCTTTTTTTCTGTGTTTTGTCCACAATCCTTGTGCAGGAACTGATCAGGGACAGCTGCAGAAGATGTTTCAACAACAACAAATCTGGGATTAAAGTTGACTTTTTTTGATGGTCTTGCATCACAGGACATTCGGCGTTGACAGTGTAAAGTATGTATTGTCTTTATTTGCTGTGTTACCTTGGCATTCAATTCATATACCATATTTTTCGCTCCATAAGACGCACCTGACCATAAGACGCACCTAGGTTTTAGAGGGGAAAAACAAGAAAAAAAAATATTCTGAACCAATGGACTGCAGACACAGTACAGGGGATGACCAAAGACTGCGGACACAGTACAGGAGATGACCAGAGACTGCAGACACAGTGCAGGGGATGACCAGAGACTGCGGACACGGTGCAGGGGATGACCAGAGACTGCGGACACAGTGCAGGGGATGACCAGAGACTGCGGACACAGTGCAGGGGATGACCAGAGACTGCGGACACAGTGCAGGGGATGACCAGAGACTGCGGACACAGTGCAGGGGATGACCAGAGACTGCGGACACAGTGCAGGGGATGACCAGAGACTGCGGACACAGTGCAGGGGATGACCAGACTGCGGACACAGTGCAGGGGATGACCAGAGACTGCGGACACAGTACAGGAGATGACCAGAGACTGCGGACACAGTGCAGGGGATGACCAGAGACTGCGGACACGGTGCAGGGGATGACCAGAGACTGCGGACACAGTGCAGGGGATGACCAGAGACTGCGGACACAGTGCAGGGGATGACCAGAGACTGCGGACACAGTGCAGGGGATGACCAGAGACTGCGGACACAGTGCAGGGGATGACCAGAGACTGCGGACACAGTGCAGGGGATGACCAGACTGCGGACACAGTGCAGGGGATGACCAGAGACTGCGGACACAGTGCAGGGGATGACCAGAGACTGCAGACAGTGCAGGGAATGACCAGAGACTGCAGACAGTGCAGGGGATGACCAGAGACTGCAGACAGTGCAGGGGATGACCAGAGACTGCTGACCTTTGGGGAGGGAGGGGGAGCGGGTACCTGAATTTGACAGGTACCCGCTCCCACTTCCGCGGAGTTGTCCTTCCTTCCTTCTTCCCTGGCCGGCTTCTGTGACAGCCGGGTGCCCACTGCGCATGCGCGAGAAGCGCTGCGCTTTGTGAATGGCCGGCGCCTTCTGGGACCTGTCATGTGTCCCAGAAGACACCGGATCATTCAGAAAGTGCAGCACATGCGCAGTGGGCACCCGGCTGTCACAGAAGCCAGTGCGGGAAGACTGTGCAGCGCTGGAGCGAGGAACAGGTAAGGCCCTGCAGGAGAGAACAGCTGAGCGGCCGGCCCGATATTCTGACATAGTGGCGGCAGAAATACCAGACCGGCCGATTTATATTTGCTCCATAAGACGCACTGACATTTTCCCCACTTTTTTGGGGGGAAAAAAGTGCTTCTTATGGAGCGAAAAATACGGTACATTCAAATACACATTAAGCTGTTTTTTTGCTGACTTTAAACGTATATCTAAACCCAAAAACAAAAAGGTAATATACTGCAGCATACAAACCCTTAGGTATGGCAGTGCCGTAGCTAGAACCTTCAGGACCTCGGTGCAAGAAACAATGAAGGTCTTCTCTGACTCCCAGTTGAGGCTCTTCCCTCCAAGCCGAGTGGCAGAATGCTCTAAGGCCCAGTGCAATATTTGTGACCCTGGTAGTTTCCACCACTGGTGTTAGTAATTTTTTATTTTTGTTATTTTATTTTTTTTACCATTTTTTATTTATTTACAATTTTTAAAATGATTTCTTACTACATTTTTTAGGCTCCCTGTTGGGATGCTTTGGTGAAATATTAAGGGTCTAAACAGACCTCTGATGTTCCACCTTTGGGACAGAGAAAGGAAATTGAGGACACAGCCCTTAGTGTCTATCTCTTCTCTTCAACAGCACTGAATGAATGGAAAGGAACAGCTATGTACATAGCTTTCTGTCTATTTATAAACCGAAGCATAGTGAACACAGTTTATTATGTTTCAGTTATGAACGGACAGAGTCAGTGATCGGTACCGACTCACTGTTCATTTAGAAAATGGAAGGGGCCAGTAAATTATACATTTACAATCCCCTTCTCTGCTCTTCCTCCTAACAGATATCCCACAGAAGCCAGCAGGAGAGGGGAGGGGGGAACCCTGAAGAGCTGAGGGGAAGGAGGGCCGGGAAAGAGCACGGGGACCTGAGAGCATGGGGGGCCAAATATCACGGGGATGGAGAGCACAGGGGCTGGGGAGCACAGGGGCCTGAGAAAATCAGGGCCTGGAGAGCAGAGGGGGCAGAGGAGCATTAGGGGAGGAGGGCACAGTGGGGTTGAAGAGCATGGGGACCAGAGAGCATGGGCGGCAGCAGGAATAAGCTGGATAGGAGGCGTTAAAGGGGAAGCTGCATACAGAGGAATCAATCTCTCCATGTTCCTCCTGCAGCCGCTAAATTCCTGTTGGGGAGAGAGGAGGAGAAGCTGCCATTCAGTGGCTGCAGGAGGGAAATGGAGAGATCAATTCCACTCAGGGGCGGGCTGACCATTGGAGCACTTGGGCACTGCCAGTAGGGTCAGTAGGGGGCCCCATGAGATGCCCCTGGTTCCTTTCATTGGCTTTTTCATAGGCTTTGTTGGATGTGGGCAAGGACACAGCATCCCCATGATCCCCTATTGCCCGGGGGCCCCATGAGTTGTCAGTCCGCCCCTGATTCCACTTTAGTTAAAAAAATTGCAAAATGCTCTGTTTAACTTAACTCACATTAACTAACATGTGACATCGCCAGCCTCTGTCTGATTCCTGGAGAGATCCTTCATCGGATGTCCATATTACCAAAAAGAAAGTGATGTCCTCACAGAGGAATGCCAGGGGGCCAGTGTTCTCAGGGAGCCATCACAGTGCTGGATCAATGGTCACCCACACCTGAACCAGTGGCACTGAAGGACTTAGATGGGAAAATGCGCCTTTCCCAGGTACAGGGGGGTCTGACCTCCTGTTCTGCAGGGCCAAGCATCATGTATAGAAGAAGTATTTTTACTACTTCTGTATATGACAGCTTCCTACTGTCACTGACTTGTCTCTAAGGAAGCAGTGGGTGCTTAACCATGCCACGTCCCTAGGAACCACTGACGTCACCAGAAATCTCCTCCACCTAACAATGAGGTGTGGATAGCAGTGACATCACTGCCCAAATATGGTCATTGGCCATTTTTAGATGATACTCATTCATATGGGAAGGTGGAGGCGGTATCTGGGGGCTCCTTATTATTACAGATTCCAAAAGTCCCCTGCCCACAGACCCCCACAACTACCAGCCAGGGTTTTGTGGAATAGGCTCTTGAGGACCCATATTAACCGTTTCAATACCGTGCAATTTTAACCTTCCTGCCCAGGCCATTTTTCAGGTTTCAGCGCTCTCACACTTTGAATGACAATTGCGCGGTCATACAACATTGTACCCAAACTAAAATTTTATCATTTTCTTCACACAACTAGAGCTTTCTTTTGGTGGTATTTAATCACCGCTGGGGTTTTTATTTTTTGCTAAATTAACAAAAAAAGACCAAAAATTTGGAAAAAAAAACACATTTTTCTTTGTTTCTGTTATAAAAGTTTACAAATAAATAATTGTTCTTCATAAATTTAGGCCGAGATGTATTCTGCTACATGTCTTTGGTGAAAATAACCCAAATTAGGATGTATTTTTTAGTTTTTAGGAAAGTTATAGAGTTCACAAACTATGGTATAGATCTGAAAATTGATCAACCCTGAAGTGCTGACGGCCAATCTAATTTCTTGAGGTCCAAGAATGTCAGAATAGTACAGATATCCCCAAATGACCCCCTTTTGCAAAGTAGACAGTCCGACGTACTTCATAAGAGGAATGGCGAGTTTTTTGAAGTTGTATTTTTTTGTCATAATTTTTCGGAAAATGAAAAAATGAAAAAAATTATTTTCACTATTTTTTTTTTTTACATACTGTCACCAGTGCAGTACAGCGTCATATAACTGGCATGGCGGTGAACAGGGACACTGACTGGTGACAGTATGAAAAAAATTTATATATTTTTTTTAAAAATTTTTTTTATTTTTTTATTATATTTAATTTTTTATTACATTTTTTTTTATTTTTTTAAAGATTTTTTTCATATTTTACTATGACCAAAATAGTACAATGTTACCATAGTAACATTGTACTACTTTGGGGAAGTGATCAGTATTTTTTTTTTTTTTTTTTACACAATTTGCTTATAACAAAGAATTACTTTGCTATAAGCAAGCATTTACCTGAATGAAATCGATTCATTCAGTTTTTTTTTTTTTTGTTTTTTTTTTGTGCTTAGCTGTGATTTGGTCACAGCTAATCACATGACATGTGCATGTGATTAGCTGTGACCATTCACAGCTAGGCACTAGTATACAATGGATGGCATCATGAATGAAGCCATCCATTGTATACAACTGTCATGTGACCTGCTGTGATTGGTCACAGCAGGTCACATGGTACCAGCAACGGGAGCCGGTACTCGGATCTGTCATCGGCCGTGTCCGAGGTGCACGGCCGATGACAGATCGCACTGCTGCGCCTCTTTGCACTAGCGCAAACGGCGCATGTGCGGGAGCACGCCAAATGGCGTGCACCCGGAATGCAGATACACATCTGAAGCCGCCAAACGGCCATTGGCCGGGCGGCTAATGGTTAAGGGCTTGTGGCCTGGTATGGTTCAGGAGAGAAGGGACCATATGGTCATCCCCCCTTTCCTGCCTTGCCAGGCTGCATGCTCGGATCAATGATCTGGTATGTATTTTCATTAGAACTTTTTTTTTCTTGCGTGAGGTAACCTCGTTAAATTCCATGCCCGACTCAAAGGGTCTGATATGCACTGCAATTTGGAGGGTGTCTCTATGATTTTGTTTTATTATTCTTGTTGTCGGGTGGGCTACAGGAAAAGTGACATTACAGTTTAAAAATCAATTGCGGTCATATGAAGTTTCATTGCCAGCTTCGTTCACAAAGCAGAAATAAAATACAGACCCCCTACAAAGGTCACCCAAGATACATAGCAGACCCTTGAAGCAGACTGTGCGCTTTATAAAACAAAAGCCAGCAATGAAATTGTGCCTAGTATGTGTATATATGAATGTGAAGTAGGGACCTTAGATTGTAAGCTCCTTGAGGGCAGGGACTAATGTGAATGTACAATATACATGTAATCAGGGGCGGACTGACCATTTGGAAACTCGGGCACTGCCCGAGGACCCGGGGTCAGTAGGGGGCCCCATGAGATGCCCCTGGTACCTTTTTCATAGGCTTTTTTTAGTTTGGGCAAGGACACAGGGGCCCCATGATCCCCTATTGCCCAGGGGCCCCATGAGTTGTCAGTCTGCCCCTGCATGTAATGTATGTGCATAAATGATAGGTTCTGTCTGAGTAACTGTAAACATTTTTTTTAAATGTGATTTGCTGGTAATTTAAAACCCTTTGTAAATGTCAGTTCTGCTGCAGCACTTTGTGGTATGGAATTTAAGGAGAAATCAAACACAAAAATCGAGAACAAAAGCATGAACTTCTCCCACAAAAAAATCAATACCAAACCCTTTTCTAAGTATGCAGCCTGCAAGGCCAAGGAGGGGACAAGCCTGCAGCTTCAACATGGCGGGTCCCTCCTGGCAAAGCCCTTTATCCCCATATTATTGAGGATAATGGCCTCTTTTCCACAGCCCTGGCCTGGTGGTTGTGGGTGTCTGTGAGTGGGGGCTTATTGAAATTGGAAAGCCTCCTTTAACAATAGGGGGGTCTCCATGTACTGGTGTCCATGTACTGGTGCCCCCCTAAGTGAATAAGTAAGGGGTATATAATACAGAAGTAAGCACTAAAAAAACAGTTTTTGACAATTCCTTTAATAAAACAAATCCTACAAAATTCCCACAACATTCATCCATTGTCAATCATGTCATCCAACAATGTAGTTCCTTGTCAATCAAGATGCCTGACTGGAAGAAAAAAAAACACTGCCTGCTGACGGATCTGGTCTCATCACTTGACTTCCATTGAATAACAAGTCCAGCGGATGACAACTGGGTGACATCATTGACGAAATATGGACAATGGTCATGGTCCATTTATGATAAGTGATGTTCTGACTGCTTTGTTTACATGTTAGTGGCAGGAATCGGACCTGTCATTTGGAGTGTGTTGGCAGGCAGTGCTTTTTTTTCTTTCAGTGGTGTGGGGGCATTGGGCATCATGATTGACATGGATCTACATCACTGGTTGTACATCATCTGACTCTTTTTATTAAAGGACTTGTTTATTTTTTACACATTCGTTTTTTTTTTTTAATGAATAGGGGTGCTATATATCCCTTCACTCAATTACATGGAGGGTCAGTATCCAGGTGCCCTACTACTGTTAAAAGAGTTTCCAGATTCCAATAAGCCTCCTGACTGCAGACTTTCACAACCACCAGGATTTGTTAATTTTGTGTGGGGTCCCACTTGAAATTCATACCAGGGCCTGGTATGAATTATTGGACACCTTTTTGTTTTTCTTAATTATTCCTTTATTCTATGCTTACATGGCCAGGGATTGCCAGGCATGCAAGTAAATGGGGCTGGTGATGTCACTGGTTATTAAAGACTCAGTGGAAAGTAAGCAGTCTGCATTGCGTTCATTTGTCCCTAGGTGAATGCTATCCTAAATGTTAGTACCATTAGATGCTCAGTCCAGGCACCACAACTGTCAGCTTCTCATAGCAGCCAGGGCTGGATGATGCATTTGAGCCCTCCACCTGTAACTAATCTCATACACCAGGGCTATGAGACCTTAATCCACTATACAGCAGAACTCAGACTTTGGGAGCTAATTAGAGCTAATCAGGTGGGCTATGCGCAAATGTACTGACAAAAAAAAACATGCTGATAGGAGGAAGGACAGGGGGAATGATGACCTCATCATTCTGCTGATGCTGCTTCCCTTTCCAATCAGCAGGCTGGGGGTAAAGAGCATACACCTCTATCTTTTTTCAGTCTATGTCTGTGTATGAAATGTATGAATGTATGTAAATGTATATTTAAGGGACACCCCACATCAAAATTTAAAAAAAATCCATACCATACCCTAATCCAAGCACACAGTCCAACAGGTCAGGAAAGGGGGGAAAGAGCAAGCTCTTCCCCCTCCTGAACCATACCAGGACCAGGCCACATGCCCTCAGCATGGGGGGTGCTTTGGGGTAGGGGGGCTCTCCTTAAAGCACCTTGTCCTCATGTTGATAGGAACAAGGACCTCTTCCCCACAACCCTGGGCGGTGATTGTGGGGGGCTTATTGGAATCTGGAAGCCCCCTTTAACAAGCGAATGAATATGGGGTACATTATACCCCTATTCATTCACCTCCCAAAAAGTGAAAGTTAGTAAAAACACAGCAACAGTTTTGACAAGTCCTTTATTTACAAAAAGAAAACAAAAGTAATGCCCCCAAAGTAAATGCAGTGGAAATCACTACAAATGCCACAGCCAACCATCCCCCCCCCCAATAAAAAAGGACCGCACCCGATGCTGGCTCCCAGCATCTAACAGCACTTCCACCTCCAGCTGCTAAAGAAACAAAGGGGTGGGGCCAATGGCATTACTGGGTGACCCCGCCCCTTGCAACATCATTGACCCAGCATGCTCAGTTGACGATTGATGTCACCGGGTTTCCCTGACCTTTTGTTTATTTTGCAGCAGAGTTGTTAGATGGTGGGAGTCAGCGTTGGGTGTGAACCTTTTTGTGTTGGGGTAGGCAGCAGCGTTGATCATGATTGCCGCTGGATTTACTTTGGGGGGCATTTTTTTGTTCTGTTTCTTAAATAAAGGGCTTGTCAAAAACTGTTGATGTGTTTTCACTAACTTTCACTTTTTTGGGGGGAGGTGAATGAGTATGGGTACAATGTACCCCATACTCATTGACATGAGCGGGGCAGAAAGAGGGCTTCCAGATTCCAATAAACCCCCCTCCCACAGACCTCCACAACCACCACCCAGGGTTGTTGGGAAAAGGCTCTTGTCCCCTTCAACATGGGCAAAAAAGGTGCTTTGGTGGGAGCCCCCCTACCCCAAAGCACCCCCCATGTTAAGGGCATATGGCCTGGTATTGTTTAAGGGGGGGGGCGGGCATTGCCGTCCCTGCTATTCCTGACCTGCATGCTCGGATTAGGGTCTGGCATGGATTTTGGGGGGCCCAAAAAATTTGACTTGGCGTTCCCCTCAAAATCCATACCAAACCTCAGACCTAAGTGGGATAGATGTCTGTGTAGCAGAGATGCCCATAAAAATTGCATCAATCTTATTTTTGAAATGATTTTCACTCTCGTAATCAGTGAGTGAGTTACATAGGAACAGGTAGCCCTTGTAGATAGGAATATGACTGAAGATGATGTGAAAAATTCTGTCTCATATTTTGACTACACGCAAGGGATTTGGATTGTATGGACTTCCTTTGGAGACTTATAGTAGATACTTAGATGTTACAGCCCCTGTGTTCATAAAGGTATATTCTGAGGCCTTCCAGGTAGGGCAACTAACATCTTCCATATATGCTGCTGCAGTATTGCTTATTCCCAAATCCGGTAAGGACCCCTTGGTCTGTATGCCCTACTGTCCTATATCACTTTTATAAGTATTAAGCATTGACAATAAGATCTTGGTGACAATTTTGGCCTTGAAACTAAATTCTGTTATCATCTCAATAATTCATGAGGATCAGTCAGGATTTATGCCTGGTAAATCCATGTCCATCAACATCCATAGGACAAAAATAATTTCCCAATCACAGCATTTTGTCCCTGATACCATTGGCCGCTCTCAACAAGGCCTTTGATTCAATTGAATGGCCCCTCTTACAAACTTCTTTGCGATGTTTTGGTATAAAAGACAACTTCAGGAAATGGGTTTCCATTTTGTATGTTCCTTTGCATTATTGGTAAATGGTTTATTATCCCCTTCCTTGCCACTGCACAGAGGGACTCGGTAGGGCTACCCAATGTCACCCCTACTCTTCTCTCTTGCGATTGAGACTCTAGCATTCAGAATTTGTCAATCAGATGTATTTAGATCACTGAACCAATAAAGTTGGCCTTAACCTTTGTGTGCAAGACTCAGGTACCCCTTTAAAGTCATGCAGATTACTGAACATTTTGCTACGCAGTCTGGATAAAAAAAAAATAACTGTCAAAAATCTGAATTGATGCATCTACATCCAGATGTCAATTATCTGACAGTATGCCCTCTCAAAGTGGTGATGACCTTAAAGTATCTTGGGATCTTCATAATGGTCAACCCTTTAGACATACTAAAAGGTCAATGTAGGCCTCCTGCTCACTTTGTTAAAACTAATCTCACAGCTTAGAAAAATCTCCTCCTGTCAATGTCTAGAAGGGTTAATTTGATCTAAATTACTATTACTATCTTCTTTTTTTAACACTGCCGACTGTTCTATCTGCAAGCAGTGATCAATGCGAGAAACCTCCCGCTGTCAATACAATAGCTCCGCTGTAGGGAAATTTATCAGTGCTGCGGTAAGCTTGGTAAGTGCAGAAGTCACCCCCTTTTTAAAGTTCTGCTGGAAGAATTCCTCCATCAACACATTCAGTGGTTGAAGGAAAAAAGTTGGCTAATGTAAGGTCTGCCTTAACTTGATTGTTGTATAAATTAGATAGAAACATAGAAAAGTGACGGCAGAAAAAGACCGAGTGGTCCATCGAGTCTGCCCTTTTTTTTGTGTGTGTTTGGATTTTTGTTTTGTTTTTTTTGGGGGGGGGGGGTTGATTTTTTTTGTGTTTGGGGGGGGGTTGTTATTCTTGTTTTTTTTTTTTTCATTAACTTTTTGTCTGAGTATAGATCTATGCTTGTCCCAAGCATTTTTTAAGCTATTTACTGTTGATGTGCCTACTACCTTTGCTGGAAGTTTATTCTAAGCATCAACTACTCTTTCAGTAAAATAGTACTTTCTGAGATTAGTTTTGAACTTTCCTACAGTTAGTTTAAGGTTATGTCCCCGTGTTCTTGATTTTGGTTTCATGTTGAAAAGACTGCCCTCCTGAACCTTATTCACCCCCTTGATGTATTTAAGGATCTCAATCATGTCTCCTTTTTCTCTTCTGTCCTCCAGACTGGACATTTTAAGTTCCTTTAAGTCGCTCTAGATATGTTTTATCCCCCAGACCTTTCACCATTTTTGTTACTTGTCTCTGAACTCATTCTATCTCATCAATATCTTTTTGCAAGTGAGGTCTCCAGAACTGAACACAGTATTCTAAATGAGGTCTAACTAAAGATCTATTTAGGGGAATCAAGACCACCTTCCTCCTGCTGGTGACCCCTCTAGTGATATAAAGATCTATCTAGAGGAATCAGTACCTCCTACCTCCTGCTGGTGACCCCTCTAGTGTTATAAAGATTGATATAGAGGAATCAGGGCCTCCTTCCTCCTGCTGGTGACCCCTCTAGTGATATAAAGATCTATCTAGAGGAATCAGGACCTCCTACCTCCTGCTGGTGACCCCTCTAGTGATATAAAATTCGATATAGAGGAATCAGGGCCTCCTTCCTCCTGCTGGTGACCCCTCTAGTGACATAAAGATCTATATAGAGGAATCAGGACCTCCTTCCTCCTGATGAGGACCCCTCTAGTGACATAAAGATCTATATAGAGGAATCAGGACCTCCTTCCTCCTGATGATGACCCCTCTAGTGACATAAAGATCTATATAGAGGAATCAGGACCTCCTACCTCCTGCTGGTGACCCCTCTAGTGACATAAAGATCGATATAGAGGAATCAGGGCCTCCTTCCTCCTGCTGGTGACCCCTCTAGTGACATAAAGATCTATATAGAGGTATCAGGACCTCCTTCCTCCTGATGACGACCCCTCTAGTGACATAAAGATCTATATAGAGGAATCAGGACCTCCTTCCTCCTGATGATGAACCCTCTAGTGATATAAAGATCTATCTAGAGGAATCAGTACCTCCTACCTCCTGCTGGTGACCCCTCTAGTGTTATAAAGATTGATATAGAGGAATCAGGGCCTCCTTCCTCCTGCTGGTGACCCCTCTAGTGATATAAAGATCTATCTAGAGGAATCAGGACCTCCTACCTCCTGCTGGTGACCCCTCTAGTGATATAAAATTCTATATAGAGGAATCAGGGCCTCCTTCCTCCTGCTGGTGACCCCTCTAGTGACATAAAGATCTATATAGAGGAATCAGGACCTCCTTCCTCCTGATGAGGACCCCTCTAGTGACATAAAGATCTATATAGAGGAATCAGGACCTCCTTCCTCCTGATGATGACCCCTCTAGTGACATAAAGATCTATATAGAGGAATCAGGACCTCCTACCTCCTGCTGGTGACCCCTCTAGTGACATAAAGATCTATATAGAGGAATCAGGACCTCCTACCTCCTGCTGGTGACCCCTCTAGTGACATAAAGATCGATATAGAGGAATCAGGGCCTCCTTCCTCCTGCTGGTGACCCCTCTAGTGACATAAAGATCTATATAGAGGTATCAGGACCTCCTTCCTCCTGATGACGACCCCTCTAGTGACATAAAGATCTATATAGAGGAATCAGGACCTCCTTCCTCCTGATGATGAACCCTCTAGTGATATAAAGATCTATATAGAGGAATCAGGACCTCCTTCCTCCTGATGATGAACCCTCTAGTGATATAAAGATCTATATAGAGGAATCAGGACCTCCTTCCTCCTTCTGGTGACCCCTCTAGTGATAAAAAGATCGATATAGAGGAATCAGGACCTCCTTCCTCCTGCTGATGACGCCTCTAGTGACATAAAGATTTACCGTATTTTTCGCTCCATAAGACGCACCTAGGTTTTAGAGGTGAAAAACAAGAAAAAAAAATATTCTGAACCAATGGACTGCAGACATAGTACAGGGGATGACCAGAGACTGCGGACACAGTACAGGAGATGACCAGAGACTGCAGACATAGTACAGGAGATGACCAGAGACTGCGGACAAAGTACAGGGGATGACCAAGAGACTGCGGACATAGTACAGGAGATGACCAGAGACTGCAGAAACAGTACAGGAGATGACCAGAGACTGCGGACACAGTACAGGAGATGACCAGAGACTGCGGACACAGTACAGGAGATGACCAGGGACTGCGGACACAGTGCAGGAGATGACCAGAGACTGCGGACACAGTGCAGGGAATGACCAGAGACTGCGGACAGTGCAGGGAATGACCAGAGACTGCGGACAGTGCAGGGAATGACCAGAGACTGCGGACAGTACAGGGAATGACCAGAGACTGCAGACAGTACAGGGGATGACCAGAGACTGCGGACACAGTACAGGGATTGACCAGAGACTGCAGACAGTACAGGAGATGACCAGAGACTGCGGACAGTACAGGGGATGACCAGAGACTGCGGACAGTGCAGGGAATGACCAGAGACTGCAGACAGTGCAGGGAATGACCAGAGACTGCGGACAGTGCAGGGAATGACCAGAGACTGCAGACAGTGAAGGGGATGACCAGAGACTGCTGACCTTTGGGGAGGGAGGGGGAGCGGGTACCTGAATTTGACAGGTACCCGCTCCCACTTCCGCGGAGTTGCCTTCCCTCTTCTTCCCGGGCCGGCTTCTGTGACAGCCGGGTGCCCACTGCGCAGGTGCAAGAAGCGCTTCGCTTTGTGAATGGCCCGGCGCCTTCTGTGACCTTTCATGTGTCCCAGAAGACACCGGATCATTCACAAAGCGCAGCACATGCGCAGTGGGCACCCGGCTGTCACAGAAGCCAGCGCGGGAAGACTGTGCAGCGCTGGAGCGAGGAACAGGTAAGGCCCTGCAGGAGAGAACAGCTGAGCGGCCGGCCCGGTATTCTGACATGGTGGCGGCAGAAATACCGGACCGGCCGCTTTACATTCGCTCCATAAGACGCACTGACATTTTCCCCCCTTTTTGGGGGGGAAAAAAGTGCGTCTTATGGTGCGAAAAATACGGTATATAGAGGAATCAGGACCACCTTTCTGCTGCTTGGGACCCATCTAGTGATATAAAGATCTATATAGAGGAATCAGGACCTCCTTCCTGCTGCTGGTGACCCCTCTAGTGATATAAAGATTGATATAGGGGAATCAGGACCTCCTTCCTCCTGCTGGTGGTCCCTCTAATGATGCATCCTAGAATTCTATTCGCTTTCCCCACTGCCTGGCCATACTGTTTGCTCATTTTGCAATCATCTGAAATACGTACCCCCCATCCTTTTCCTTTGTAGTGCTGGCCAACACTGCATCCCCATTGTTGTACTCTCTCAAGGGATTATTTTTCCCTATGTGCATTATTTTACATTTAGAAACATAGAACTGCAATTTGCACTTTTTTGACCAATCTTCCAGCAATGCCAAATCATGGTCCATGTTACATACACCTCTAGGGATATCAACCCCATTGTACACATTTGTGTCATCAGCAAAAAGAAATACCTTACCCAACAAACCTTTACTTATATCACTTACATATAGATTAAATAGAATGAATATACTGCAGATAAATGGAATGAAGGCATTTAAACACATCAAATAACCTAAAAGATAAGCCAATTTACATATTAAAACATGTCATATTAACTACCACAGTCACAATTTTCAATGCAAAACATCTGACAACTGACAGCAGTCTGAATTCCATCAAAGCTCCCATCTTGTCATGACCATCCCTGGTTTGGTTTGGAATATCCCCCTGCAGGAGATCCAGACACAAATTTGAGGATTTTAAAGCCATTCCATTACTATATACCCAAAGTGAGGAAATTATTTTTGGATGATGTTCTTCAACAGCATACATGAGTTGTATTGTTGTTGTTACTCTAAAAATTGACTGGTCAAACAGGTGTGTTAGAGGTTATACAATGGTTAAGGAACCAATTGGTTCCACCAGGTCTCTTGAGGTCAAGAAGTTCTTTTGTAAGGAAGAAGCAGCAGAAGGGATGGCCAAATCTGCGTGACTACACTCAGGAAACTGTGACCAGACTGTGTATGCTTTTAGTGAGGTTACTTTACAGTGAAACAAAATCCATCCAAACACCAGCACACAGCAAACAGCAAACAGCAAACATAAAAATACAAGTAAACCAAAAACCTAGTGACAGAATACCTAACTAATCAATCTAACAAACAGAACACCTAACTAACAACTAGGCATATACAATATATACAAAATAAGGAACACAGAGAAGCAGGGGAAACTGGAGGTGCAGGGAGCAGTTGGGAGGGGGGAACCCAAACTGGGAAACAGAACAAGGAAGAGCAGGTATAAAGCAGCAGGGCACTGGGTACAGGGTACAGGGTATAAGGTACAGGAACAGGAACAGGATAATGGCAAGCACTATTTGGCAGCAAGCAAAGCACTGGAGAAAGAGACACTAATAGGAGAGGACCTAAACAACCTCCCAGCAGCCAGCATCAAGTGGAAACTGATTACTGGGATTGGGAGACACCTGCTGGTGGACGTTGGAATTACAACCTTCTTGGGAAGCACAGTGCCACCAGTGGCTGATCCAGGTCTTGACATCTTTTCTTGAGCAACCATTTTTATATGCCATACTATGCTAGATAAGTGATTCATTCAGCTTTTTTGTTTTATTATTATTAGTATTACTACAGGTACTTATATAGCGCCGTCAATTTACGCAGTGCTTTACATATATATTGTAAATTCACATCAGTCCCTAACCCTCAAGGGGTGTACAATCTAAGGTCCTTGACTTACATTCATACATACACATACTAGGGACAATTTAGACAGGATCTGTTTAACCTACCAGCATGTCTTTGGAGTGTGGGAGGAAACTGGAGTACACAGAGAAAACCCACGCAGGCACATGGAGAACATAAATCATATACAATTATAAATCATGTACATTGAATGTAGGCATGGAAATATATTCTAAATAACAACATACAACGTTAAACCAAATGCTGAATAAAATGTATGGTATAACTAGCTCAGTGACAGTTTTTAAGGCAGAATATGGAAAACAGACAGATGTCTCAACTTCTATTCTGGCTCCATTTTGTCACAACCATCCTTAGTTAGGGGACATCTCAATGCATGAGTTCCAGACTACAGTGTTTAAAGTATTAAAGCCAGTCTATTTTACTCATAGTGAAGTAATTCATTTTGGATAATGTTCCCCAAGAGTGCTCATGTGCTTCATTATTATTATTGTTGTGTAAAATGTTGTCTAGTCAGACAGATCTGTTAGAAGTTATAAAATGCTCAACAGGCCAATTGGGCACCCAGGACACCTCTAGTCAAGAAACAAGAAGCAGTTTAATTGGGTACCCAGGACACCTCTAGTCAAGAAACAAGAAGCAGTTTAGAGCTTAGCATGGGTAAACGGATATGGGTCTTGCAGTCTTTTGGTAAACGCTAGTCATAGTCCATGCGTGGCTATCCAAATGAGTGCTGAGACAGAGGATCTAACGTTGGTAACCTCGTTTACACCTCTCTTTTTTGTTGTTTTCACATCAGTTAGATTCATTTTAGTCTCCCATTTTATTTTGTTTATACAGCCCATTTGGGCATTTCTACTGGTGTATTCACTTCAGTGTATACCTGTTTCATGGAGTTTTGTATGTTCATGCAACCTACCCATACAGTTTATGTTCATTAAGTGTATTGCTTTCTCTTTATACTCAATAAAGTTTTTTGAGAAAAAAAGAAGTTATAAAATGGTTAATGAGTCTTGAACAGAAGAGCACCACCAGCTCTTTGGAGATTGAGAAGCGCTTCTCTTGAACAGGCAGTTTTTTTCTATACCATGTTATCCCAGACAGGCGATTGCTTAAAAATAAATCAGATGCATAGAATTAAGATATGGAGGCATATCTCAAATAACAACATGCAAAGTTAAAAAAAAATATGTGTAAGGCAGAATAAAGAAAGCAGATCATTTTGACTTCCATCTAAGCCCTCATCTGGCCACAACCATCCCTAGTCTAGTTGGGAACATCTCACTATATGAGTTCAAGATGACAGTTTTTGAAGTACTAAAGTCTGTCCATTATACCCAAAGTGGAGAAATTCATTTTGGATGGTGTTCCCCAACAGTGCACAAGTTACATTGTTGTTTTTTATTGTATACAATATTGTCAGAAATCTTAAAAAGGTATTGCATTTTGAACCAACAACTTCCACCAGGTTTGTTAAGAATGCAAAGTGCTTTTAACTAGGCAGTTTTTGCTATGATAGATTATCCTTTAGGACAAATCCATTTAACTTGGTTGTTTTAGAAATCTAATGGTAATGAGTCTTGAAAAGACAGATACTACCAGGTCTTCGGTGGTTAAGAAGCTCTTCTCTTGAGCAGGCAGTTTGTTCCACACTCAATTAAGCTGCGAAAGTGACTCCTTAGCTTGGTTGTTGAATAAATCAGAAAACAAGAATGAAAGCATGGTAACACATTCCAAATGACACTAAACAAAACTGAACCAACTGACGAGTAAAAATACGTAATAATCACCAGAGTGAAAATTTGTAAGGCAAAGCAAAAAAGACTGAAAGCCATGTGTTTTAGGACATTGTAAATTGGATCAATTTGCGCATTTAAAAAATTGCTGAATTTTATCCTCTGTAGGTGACCGTACAGAGAGACAATTAGAAGGGAAGAAGAAACAAATTGTACTAGAAATGGTGCCCAGATCCCACCAACAAAATAATATATGTATTTTGCTGCTTCCCTGTCATCAATTATTTTATAACTTGTAAAGTTTTTGGACTGATTAAAATTCAAGTCGCAAAGGAGTGCAGAATGAAGAAGAACAGCCACCAAAACAATAGTCATGATTAAATAGATAGTCTTCTGTACGACTAACTTCCTTAGGCATTGAAAGATGACATTATGGAAACTACAGATGTTCACACAGTAGGTGGCTGAGAGTAGACTCAACAAACATATGGTGCAGTAGTTGGATGAGACTATCATAAACTCAGTGCATCCTAGTACTATCCTAAGCATCATGTTTCTTTGACTAAAAAATTCCACAAAAATATAAATTATACTTGAAACCTGAAAAATGACCCTGGCTATTCCGAGAGCCACAATGATTTGGTCAGTGGTAGTTACAGATCTTCCTTTCAGCCAATCCATGAAACCAACAACTGCAATAAATAAATGTGGAATAAGTGTTGATAGGCATAACAGCTCCAATCCAAGAACGTGACTCGGGCAGTAGATGTAATTATCTTCCTGAGTAGATGTGGCCATCTCTCCAGTAATGGAAGTGCAGTGATGGAACAACAAAATAATGGCCTATTTCATAGGCGAGGTTTGGTATGCTTACAATATCCCAGTAGATCATGCAAAATATCATGCAAAGGTCTGTCACCATGAACGTGTGCACAGCACAAGGCACAGGAAAATAGGATTTAGCCAAATGTCCTAGCCTAAGTTTACCTCTCTTAGAAACAAAACCAGGCAACATATTTAAAGCTGAACTCCTAATAGACATTATTACATCAATAAAGGAATTTTTTTTTTGGCAGGTGCGACATTTAATCAGTGCATAAGTATGTTGTAGAATCATCGTACAAAGAAAAACAGGAAATGTCCATTATATAAAATGGCTATGCTACAATGTTAATAAAAACAGGAGAGATGGCTTCTGGATAAACCGTCTGTTGATTGGCTCTGGACGGTAACCCATCTACGCGACCAAATTAAGGCCCTTGATGTTTGCAAAACTGCCCAGTCTCTTGCCTGGGCTAAACAGAAATTCTATGAATTCTCTAACAAACCTCATTGTATGCTTGTGAATAACCTAAAATCTCAAATGTCTCCCTCCCTCCCAGGTCACCTACTCCGCTCAGGTGGCAAACCCACATGACTCACATGTGATGGCTACTGTTTTTGGGGAATATTATGAGAAGCTTTACAACTGTCTAGGCCAGCAATGGGCAAACTACGGCCCACGGGCCATATACAGCCCTGCGGACCTTTTAATCCGGCCCGCGGAGCGTGATACTGTCAGGATGGCTGTCAGGATGTGTGTAGGGGGGGCAGCGTGACGAACGTGAGAGGAGCTAGGCTCCTCTCACAGTCCGCCCTGAAGACCGGTGTAGCATGAAAATCTGTCTCCTATGAGGATCTGTCCCCCTCGACGTATCTGCGCATGTGCTGGAGATCGCCGATCGGCTGCTAATGCCTGAAACTGGCACATGCGCAGATACGTCGAGGGGGACAGATCCTCATAGGAGACAGATTTTCATGCTACACCAGAACGGCGCGGGAACACGGCGAGAGGAACGCGCGGAGCAAAGGTAAGTGAATTGACACAGGGGGGACTTGGGGACTTAATATGGAGGATGAATTAATATGGGGAATGAATTACAATATGGGGGATGAATTACTATGGGGGATTAATTACTATATGGGGGATGAATTACTATGGGGGATGAATTACTATGGGGGATGAATTACTATATGGGGGATGAATTACTATGGGGGATGAATTACTATATGGGGGATGAATTACTATGGGGGATGAATTACTATGGGGGATGAATTACTATGGGGGATGAATTACTATATGGGGGATGAATTACTATGCTTACTATGGGGGAATATTACTATACTTACTATGGATGACACATACACATCATTCATCTACTCTTGGTCCGGCCCCCGGGTCCAATATATGAACCCATTGCGGCCCTCAAGTCAAAAAGTTTTCCCACCCCTGGTCTAGGCCCTGATGTCCATCCCCCTCTCCAGAAGGCGGCTTTTAACGCTTTCTTTGACCCTTTGCGACTTCCAAGTCTGCACCTTCTGATGTGCTGGCTTTGAATGAGGATATCTCTGCTGAGCAACTGATGGATGTTATCAAACATATTCCTATGCACAAATCCCTGGGTCCAGATTGTTTTCCTTACTCATACTATAAGCCCTTTGCAGGCATTTTGGGTCCCCATCTTCTAACCTTGTTCCAAGATCTCTTGAAAGGCTTATGTCCGCATGATGATTTCATACTCGCATACATCTCGGTGATTCCTAAACCAGATAAGGATCATTCCCTCCCCGATAACTACCATCCTATAGCTTTACTAAATTCCTATTACAAGATATTCATGAAAATCCTGACCAATAGGTTGGCTAGATGTACAGGTGAAACTCGAAAAATTTGAATATCGTGCAAAAGTTCATTTATTTCAGTAATGCAATTTAAAAGATGAAACTAATATATGAGATACACTCATTACATGCAAAGCAAGATAGTTCAAGCCATGATTTGTCATAATTGTGATGATTATGGCTTACAGCTCATGAAAACCCCAAATCCATAACCTCAGAAAATGAGGATATTGTGAAAAGGTGCAATATTCTAGGCTCAAAGTGTCCCACGCTAATCAGCTAATTAAGCCATAACACCTGCAAAGGGTTCCTGAGCCTTTAAATGGTCTCTCAGTCTGGTTCAGTAGGAATCACAATCATGGGAAAGACTGCTGACCTGACAGTTGTGCAGAAAACCATCATTGACACCCTCCATAAGGAGGGAAAGCCTCAAAAAGTAATTGCAAAAGAAGTTGGATTTTCCCAAAGTGCTGTATCAAAGCACATTAATAGAAAGTTATGTGGAAGGGAAAAGTGTGGAAGAAAAAGGTGCAGAAGAAGCAGGGATGACCGCAGCCTGGAGAGGATTGTCAGGAAAAGGCCATTCAAAAGTGTTGGGGACTGTCAAAAGGAGTGGACTGAGGCTGGAGTCAGTGCATAAAGAGCCACCACACACAGATGGATCCTGGACATGGGCTTCAAATGTCGTATTCCTCTTGTCAAGCCGCTCCTGAACAACAAACAACGTAAGAAGCGTCTTACCTGGGCTAGAGAAAAACAGACCTGGTCTGTTGCTCAGTGGTCCAAAGTCCTCTTTTCTGATGAGAGCAACTTTTGCATCTCATTTGGAAACCAAGGACCCAGAGTATGGAGGAAGAATGGAGAGGCACACACTGCAAGATGCTTGAAGTTCAGTGTGAAGTTTCCACAGTCTGTGTTGATTTGGGGAGCCATGTAATCTGCTGGTGTTGGTCCACTGTGCTTCATTAAGACCAGGGTCAACGCAGAAATCTACCAGGAGGTTTTGGAGCACTTCATGCTTCCTTCCGCAGACAAGCTTTATGGGGATGCTGACTTAATTTTCCAGCAGGACATGGCATCTGCCCACACTGCCAAAAGCACCAAACCTGGTTCAATGACCATGGGATTACTGTGCTTGATTGGCCAGCAAACTCACCTGACCTGAACCCCATAGAGAATCTATGGGGCATTGCCAAGAGAAAGATGAGAGACATGAGACCAAACAATGCAGAAGAGCTGAAGGCTGCTATTGAAGCATCCTGGTCTTCCATAACACCTCAGCAGTGCCACAGGCTGAAGCTTCCATGCCACGCCGCATTGAGGCAGTAATTGCTGCAAAAGGGGCCCAAACCAAGTACTGAGTACATATTCATGCTTATACTTTTCAGAGGTCCGATATTGTTCTATGTACAATCCTTGTTTTATTGATTGCATGTAATATTCTAATTTTCTGAGATTGTGGATTTGGGGTTTTCATGAGCTGTAAGCTATAATCATCACAATTAGAGATGAGCGAATCGAACATGACGAAGTGGAATTCGTTCCGAAGATTTGGAAAAATTCTATTCGCGACGAATCCGAAGATTAGCAAACTTCGGATGCACGAATCTAATTTTCCCAAAAATGGCGGCGACATGTGTGGCGACGGAGAAAATGGACAGAGAAGATGGGGCGGGGATCTCTGGGAAGGCGCGCAGACAAGGCGCGCTGACCCATAATGCATTCATGACATGTGATCGCATTAGCCAATCAGCAGCCAGCCAGCACTGTGTAATGGTGGAGCTATAAATCGCGGCCATCTTAGAATTCTCCATTAGCCTCCGGTCATTCAAGAGAGACAGACCTGTGTGTATTAAGGGACAGAGTTAGGGCCACAGAGACTTTAGGGCCACAGAATCGTTACTCAGGGACACAGAATCGTTACTCAGGGACACAGAATCGTTACTCAGGGACACAGTGTTCAGTGTTGTGCGCATTAAGCCAGACACCAAAGGGCAGCACAGACCTGTTATTACTCGCTCAAGCATGGCTGAACAAAACCAGTCTCTACCACAAATTGGACCCAGACCTGCCCAGGGTCTCGTAACTAGATTGCACGGAGGAGTAGAGTCCGTTATCGGAATTAAATAGACAAAACGCCACACCAAAAAGAGTGGCCATTTCCAACACTTATTCCAGAAAGAGGAACAACCCGTTTCATATACGGCCCGTAGACGTTTCACGTCTGCCACATTCAGTCGATTTAAGACGCAAGCTCCACTTCCTGTGGTCTCTGACCGTCGATATACCTTTAAGTGTCAGCTTTGAAGCTATATTCCCTCCGGAGCACTGACACTGGTGCCCTTCCGTCAACATGCCTTTAAGTTTCAGTTTTCAACCATATTCCCCACAGAAGCCAAACTCTTGGGTATCCCAGAAGCTGCTCAGCGGGTCAGGGCAATAAAGCTCCCGGTTCGCAGGTTGTTCCGTCTTATGGATGGAAGTACGACGGTATATGATCTTCTTCGCACCCACGGCATCACCTCATAGAATCTCTGCATTGCATCTGCAATCACAACGCTGACTTCCCGGATCGCCACTCAGCCATTGGACTCTTGATAGTCGTCTCCCCACACTGCTGCTGGGGGGACTTTTTAACCTAGGCCTGTGTATGGCCTTCAATTGAAGCTGCTTCTGCTCCGCCACTCTGCCATTGGACTCTTGATAGTCGTCTGACCACACTGCTGCTGGGGGGACTTTTTAACATAGGCCTCTGTATGGCCTTCAATTTAAGCTGCTTACGCTTCGCCACTCTGCCATGGGCCCCTGTACCGCCTCCTCTTGCTGCTGCCAGGTCCAGAGTGTGTCATGGGTCCCTGTACGGCCTCCCATTGCTGCTGACTTCATCGCCAGACTCTGCCATGTGCCACTTTCAGGTCTCCTTACACTGTTGGTGGGTTCCATTTTGTGATAGGGTGCTGTATGGCCTTCCATTGCTGCTGCCTCCACCGCCACCCTGCGCCATGTGCCTCTGTCGTCTGCTCACGCTGCTGACGGCTTCCGCTTTTTAACCGAGGCCTGTGTTTGGCTTCCGAATACTGCTGCATCCACCGCCACCCTGCGCCATGTGTCTCTGTCGTCTGCTCACGCTGCTGACAGCTTCCGCTTTTTAACCTAGGCCTGTGTATGGCTTCAGAATAATGCTGCCTACACCACCACCCTGCGCCATGTGCCTCTGTCGTCTGCTCACGCTGCTGCCAGGTCCATACTGATTCATGGCCCCCTGTACCGGCTCCTCATGAACGTGGTTCAGCGGGTTTGCATCACTTAACGGCAAATCGTTGACAAATGCTGGGACGTTCAGTGTTGTGCGCATTAAGCCAGACACCAAAGGGCAGCACAGACCTGTTATTACTCGCTCAAGCATGGCTGAACAAAACCAGTCTCTACCACAAATTGGACCCAGACCTGCCCAGGGTCTCGTAAGTAGATTGCACGGAGGAGTAGACTTCGTTATTGGAATTAACTGTGAGGGATTTTTAAACCTAGGCCTGTGTATGGCCTTCAATTGAAGCTGCTTCTGCTCCGCCACTCTGCCATTGGACTCTTGATAGTCGTCTCCCCACGCTGCTGCTGGGGGGACTTTTTAACATAGGCCTCTGTATGGCCTTCAATTTTAGCTGCTTACGCTCCGCCACTCTGCCATGGGCCCCTGTACCGCCTCCTCATGCTGCTGCCAGGCCCGTAATCTGCCATGAGCCCCCGTACCGACTCCTCATTCTGCTGCCAGGCCCGTAATCTGTCATGGGCCCCTGTACCGCCTCCTCATGCTGCTGCCAGGTCCAGAGTGTCTCATGGGTCCCTGTACGGCCTCCCATTGCTGCTGTCTCCATCGCCACACTCTGCCATGTGCCACTTTCAGGTCTCCTCACACTGCTGGTGGGTTCCATTTTGTCATAGGGTGCTGTATGGCCTCCCATTGCTGCTGCCTCCACCGCCACACTGTGGCTCCACACTCTGGTTTTGGCCCCGTGACTGCCCAAATGAGTGAAGTGTGCGGTGATTCTAAGATCGACGGCACTCATCTGCATGTCATACTGACTGACAGTATTATTTCTCTTCCCCAGCAGACTCCAAGGGCATTTAAATTAAAGGTACAGTGTTCTGCACTAATATAAAGGCTCTCTGAAGCCTAGAAACACCCTTTTTATAAGTTAAATTCGCAGCGAATATATTCGGCTCGAAGTGAATTTATTTGGCGAATTCGGCGAATCAGCCGAACCGAATTTTTGAATAATTCGCTCATCTCTAATCACAATGATGACAAATCACGGCTTGAACTATCTTGCTTTGCATGTAATGAGTCTATCTCATATATTAGTTTCACCTTTTAAGTTGCATTCCTGAAATAAATGAACTTTTGCACGATATTCTAATTTTTCGAGTTTCACCTGTATCTCCGAGCTTGTACACCGAGACCAGGTAGGTTTTGTACCAGCCAGACATGCCGCGGATAATACGAGGACTATAGATTTGATTGATCTTGTTCATAAATCCTCGACTCCTGCTCTCTTGTTAGCTTGGATGCACAAAAAGCATTTGATTGACTTAGCTGGCCTTTCATGTTTCTGGTCCTGGAAAAATTTGGATTTAGCGGCCCATTTGTGGCAGCCTTGAAATCTCTATATTCCACACCCACATCTCAGGTCAAACTGGCATCATTCCTGTCCCCCTCCTTTCGGATGTCGAACGGTATACGCCAGGGATGCCCGCTTTCCCTTCTGCTGTTTATCCATTGTCTAGAACCCCTGGCCATCATGACCGTGACTTTAAATTGTATTTGTTTGCTGATGACATTTTACTGACATTGATGGAACCCCATACCTCCCTACCTGTTTTACACCGTACTATACAACTCTTTGGTGCCCTGTCAGGATATAAAGTTAATGCGTCCAAGACTGAGGCACTACCACTCCATATTTCGCCTACAGTTCTATCATCCCTTCAGTTGAACTATCCCTACAAGTGGTGTCCTCATTCCCTGAAATACCTAGGTACTAAACTCACCTCCTCATATCATTCCATTTATGCAGCTAATTTCCCTCCTCTGTTCCATGCGATTTCCCAATCCTCAAGGTCTTGGGACCCTCTTCCCATTTCTTTTCTCGGACGAGTCAATGTCCTGAAAATTACTGTATTGTCCAAACTTCTGTATCTGTTTCAGACACTCCCTGTCCCTATCCCCATGCCCAAAATGCGCTCTCTCCAAGAAGTCCTTTCTCCATTTTATTTGGCATAACAAATCACACTGGGTTGCCCGTACTGTTCTTCTTTCTCCTTCGTCCAGAGGGCGCCTGGGGGCTCCAGACATTGTATTGTATTACTTAGCTACCCACCTTCGGACCTTCATTTTCTGGTCTGCCCAGCACCCCTCTAATAAATGGACTGAAATTGAATCTCTACAACTCAGTCCGGTACACCCTTGTTCTTTTCTATGGTCCACAACCAACACTGATTTCTCCTCTCATAAAGCTCCTTACTAGGACCCATACAGTTTATGCTGTCTATATGGAGGAGGTGTAGGGTTAGATTTCCCTTGGACTCCAACTGTTCCCCCTTGACCAACGCTATTTTTAACCCAAATCTCCCGGACAGTCTGGTCACGGGTCAAGTGTGCCCCTGGGCCGAAGCTAAATTATTGGTCACTCCGGTGTCTCGCAAGTTTAAATCCTTCCCTGACATACAAAAAACTGCTTGAATACCACCTGATCAGTTTTTTGTTTATCTACAGATATGCCACTTTTTTGCCTTCAGAGCCTCCTCACTGACTGTAGATAAACCTACCCCTTTTGAGCAAACCTGTACCCAGGGCTCATATCAACGGGGCATAATCTCAGCTATGTATAAATTGCTTTTGGAATCCTGCCCTTCTTCACGTCAGTGAAGGCCAGTAATTTACCCACCCTATTACCGTTGGCATAATAGTTAAGATTCATAGCGCTCGTATACAGCACATTTGTCATACTGTTCCCATAATTGTTCATAATTCCATCCAGGTCCTCTCCTATGATACGCAGCTAGGAGTGCAACAAGGATG
Organism: Staurois parvus; assembly: GCF_062004578.1. NCBI lineage: Eukaryota > Metazoa > Chordata > Amphibia > Anura > Ranidae > Staurois > Staurois parvus. The sequence continues at coordinate 1,384,880 of NW_028319977.1, forward strand.
AAGCTCATCCCAGCTCCAGCAAAACAAATAGAAAAAGGAAAAGGTCCTACAAGGCACACATCATTGCAGGACCCTGTGATGTGTGAGTGACAGCCTCAGCCCAGGCTCCAACCAGGCCACACACCTCCATGTGCTTTGCAACATTCCCTGAGCTTAATCATGAGTCATTAGTCCAGAGGTGGACAAAATGTGTTGGGTGGTGTGAACTGGTTGGAGCCTAGGCTGAGGTTGTCATTCACATGATGTGCGGCTTTCTGCTCTCTTCTCGAGTGCTCACTGGAGAACTGAGCTGTGGAGAGGGCAGGTGCAGCAGGCTCAGGCTCTCAGCGGCTCACAGAGAGGCTGATCCAGCTGCTGGTCCAGGCACCTGAGTGGACCCTGATTATATGGTTGGGATCTTTTCAGAGCCAGGATAGGCTCTGCCATCTGTCGAAAGTGGGCTTTAACCTGTTGTTGGCTGAAAATGGGTCACAGGAATACAGAACAAACTGCACTGCACAAACTTTGTGATGCCCAGGAGAAGTATAGCCAAAATAACTTTGGCTATACGTATCCTTTAATGGTGATCAGTACACCCCTCTTCTTAACTGGAGCATTGGCCGTAAAAAAATACTAGACATTTTTATGAGAACATCTAGGGGCTGAAAACTCTTGAAAATTAGTTTCTTGTATACACAAGATATCACTTTGTAGAATCTTGCCATAGGAATGCTCTTTTACCTGGGTGGTTGAGACCTTTAATATTCAAGGATGTAATTTTGAATCTCATGGTGTATTCTTAGAGTAAGGGGATGGTGTGGCTTTGCCCCTGTAGAAGGGGGGAATATGATCTATCCTCCTTAAGGTTTCCATGTTGATAGCACAAAAGAAGCCAAACAAGCCTGGATGAAAGTGGAACGCAAGTTCTGCAAGAAGACTTCCATTGCAACCCGAGGAATAAGAGAAAACAAATTGAAGAAAACTAAAAACATGCAGAAGATACACTCGTCGGCCACTTTAATAGGTACACCTTGCTAGTACCGAGTTGGACAACCTTTTGCCATCAGAACCGCCTTAATTCTTTGTGGCATAGAGTCAAAAAAGTGTTGGAAACTTTCCTCATAGATTTTGCTCAATATTGACATGATAGCTTCACGCAGTTGCTGCACGTCCATGATGAGAATCTCCCAATCTACTACATCCCAAAGGTGCTCTGTTGAATTGAAATATGGTGACTGTGGAGGCCATTGGAGTACAATAAACTCATTATCATGTTCAAGAAACCAGTGTGAGATGATTTGAGCTTTGTGACATGGTGCATTTTCCTGCTGGAAGTAGCTGAACGTCACAAAATCAAGACCAGGCAATATTTTTCCACTCTTCTATTGTCCAATTGTGGTGAGCCTGTGCAAACTGTAGCCTCCGTTTCCTGTTCTTAGCTGACAGGAGTAGCACCCAATGTGGTCTTCTGCTGCAATAGCCCCTATTGCTTCAAGGCTCAACATGTTGTGCATTCAGAGATGATTACTGTTGCCTTTCTATCATCTCAAACCAGTCTGCCCATTCTCCTCTGACCTCTGACATCAACAAGGCATTTTCGTCCACACAACTACTGCTCACTGGATATTTTCTCTTTTTCGGACCATGTTGTTTGTGAAAATCCCAGTAGATCAACAGTTTTTGAATTACTCAGACCAGCCCGTCTGGCACCAATAACCATGCCATGTTCAAAGTCACTTAAATCTCCTTTCTTACCCATTCTTATGCTTGGCTTGAACTTCAGCAAGTTATCTTCTCCACATCTAGATGCCTAATTGCATTGAGTTGCTGCCATGTGATTGGCTGCTTAGCAATTTGTGTTACCAAGCAATTGAACAGGTGGACCTAATAAAGAGTGTAGATCAGGATCAGTATTAGAATCAAGGACACCACATCCTAGAGAGCATTACCAATTTGTATATAGATAGATTGAGTTTATAAAGTTGCCAAGAAACGACAATATATAATATATAAAACAACATACTTTTATTCAAAAACGTTAAAAACATGTGAAGCTTAAAAAGACATGCAAATCACATCAAGCACATAAACAATGCAATTACATGTAGTTGTATGTTGTGATCTCTCCATGGCTAAATTTTTCTCCAAAATCAGCTTCTGCTGAGCTTTTTACATATCTGGGGTGGGGGGGTGTTTAAGTGAAAATAGATGTTTTTTCTTTACTGTTTCCTTCTTTCTTGAGACCTTTGTGCCCCTTCTGTGGCAAACACAATACAACCAGGGATTATGAGCCGGTGCACAATGAACGACTTGATATATTGTATCAATACAGACGGGTTATGACATCAAAGTGTTTGTGGTGAGATACCTTTCATCAGATTCAATTTGGTATCTATTAAATGTATAACATTTAATTCAACATGATCTTTGCACTTATTATATTTCTTATGTTTTACCTTAGTTTGTGACTCTGTAAAAATCTCCTGAAGAAGCCGTTTTTGGCAAAACATGTAGAGATGGAGTGATCACATTTACAGTAACTACACGGAATTGCATTGTTTATGTGCTTGATGCGATTTGCATGTCTTTTTCTATTTTAACATTTTCAAATAAAAGTATGATGTTTTTTTAAATACATTGCCACTTCTTGGCACCTTAAAAATCCCAACCTACCTATACACAAAATTGGTAAAACTAGAAGCATGTAAAACAGGCCATATTGGGCCAAAGTTTAAAAAGTTTGGATCATCCGAGTGATCCAGGCAGGGGCGGACTGACAACTCATGGGGCCCCCCGGGCAATAGGGGATCATGGGACCCCTGTGTCCTTGCCGAAACTCAAAAAAGCCTATGAAAAAGGTACCAGGGGTATCTCATGGGGCCCCCTACTGCCCCGGGCCCTCGGGCAGTGCCCGAGTTTCCAAATGGTCAGTCCACCCCTGGATCCAGGTGCAGGTGTCCATATGGCTTTGGCATTGTCAAGCTTCTTGCAGAGGTAGTGGAGGCTCCAGATGGTGGGAATGAGTGACTAGTCTGCCTCCCTGCTTGGGCTGTGCTATGTAGCCAGTGGCACTGGATTTTGTGGAGCAGCTCTGGCTGGTAAGGAAGATCATCCGCCACCACTGTCATTTTGCTGGATCCTCTGCACCACTGGAGGAAAGAAGACTGGCATCTTCTGTGGTTGTGCCCAGTCCTTTCAATTGCAGGACATCTCTGCAGGCTCAGTGGCATAAGGGCAGCTGGATCAGCGGGTGTTGATGGCCAGGGAAACCCTGTTTCTGCTGTATTTCTCCGGTAAGAAGTGCAGCTCCAGAATCAAGCGGTCATTTACAAGTGTGTTCGCCCGTATTCTTCTTTTATTTATGAGTGGCTGCCAATATATGAGGGGTGTTCAAGTCAAACCAAGACTTTTAATTTTACAGGTATGAAAAGGGATGCTACCGTGGCAATACTACACACAATAGTAAGTGGCAAATGTGTCCTATTACTGATAGACGGAGCACATGTTGCAGGCCAGTCCAGAGACTGGTAAACAAGATTGCAGACAACAGTGTTAGTGCGTGCATGGAACAGCACATGGTCATAAAATTTCTTTTGAAAGAAGGCATAAAACCCATGGGAATCTACAGAAGACTTCAGCCACAGTAAGACATTTAAATGGTGTAAACATTTCAAAGATGGCCGTATGTTCATCAGTGATGATCCTGGCCTTGGTGGTTCCCAGCCCACAGCAGTCATTCCTTTGAACATCCAGCTCGTGGAACATCTGATTCTGAATAATCGACGCATAACCTGTCGTGAAATTGTACAAGAGACAAATCTTTCTGTGGGAACGGTGAACACAATGATGACGAAGTGAAGCAGGCTGTCCTGGGATGGGTCAGGAGTACTGAAAAATCTTTCTATGCCGAAGCTTTCCAGGCATTAGTTAAACATTGGGATAAGTGTATAATGTAGCAGGGGAGTATGTAGAAAAGTAAATGCAGTGTCCAGTCCTTGAAATTAGTTTTTTTATTATATAAACTCAAAAGTCCTGGTTTGACTTTAACACCCCTTATATATAGTGGAGTGAAGTGGCAATATCATATATCCAGGATTTGAGTTAAGAACATTCGAGTGTTATATGACTTTTCATTTTGAGGGTTATACCCAGGGGCGGACTGACAACTCATGGGGCCCCCGGGCTATAGGGGATCATGGGGCCCCTGTGTCCTTGCCCAAACTCAAAAAAGCCTATGAAAAAGATACCAGGGGCATCTCATGACCCCGGGCCCTCGGGCAGTGCCCGAGTTTCCAAATGGTCAGTCCCTCATTCCGGTAAGACTTGTGTCTGAGGACTGAGTGTGTTTTCTTCATCTGGAGGAGTTTTACACACTACTATGTGGAGATTTATATGAAGATGATTTCACCTACAATTCCTGGTGGAGTTCTTTTGTTTGCATGGACATTTCATTATAGATACACATACTGGACTGATATTAGTTTGTTTCATTTTTGTTTTATGAGCACTGCACTTTAGTTTATTAGTACAACAGAGCTCAGAGAAGAAGCAGCAGCAGCCAGTAAGAAGCATTGCAGTGCTCATGTGCTAACAAGGGCCATGTTGATAGGAAGAGAGAGCAGAGTGACAGAGAAAGGAACTAATTAGTCTTCTGTTTCTCTTTCCACTGTCCAGTCACAGGCTAGGGTAGGGACAAGACCTGTAAGTGTCACTGAAGCATCAATATACTGTAAATGTGCATGCTGCTTTATTTTAGTGTCATATTTTAACTGCAGGAATACTATTTCACATAACCTTTCAAGGCTAAGGGCTTGCTCATATAAGCATTGGTTTCATCTGAACATTTTATTGTAACAGAGTTAATCGTATTGATTAGAGAGATAGGCAATGTCTGCTTGTACAGTTGGGTGCCAGATATACAGGCCAGTCTTTAAGGCTACGTTCACATCTGTGCGGGTGGTGCCGATGTGGATCCGCACAAAAATCCAGGCAGCCACACCACCCATACAGAGGAATGCAGACCCTTGGGCGGGTGCCATTAGTTCTAAAGGCACGCCGCCCCAAATGGAAATCGCAACTGTACTGGGAACCAAGGTTCCCGTGTGGGCTGTGTTTTCAAAAGAAGTGCAGGGACTTCTTCCCTGGGTGTCCCGGGGCACGGGAGTCCTTTCAAATGAATGGGCTCTCGTGCCCGCACAAAACGTGGACCGCAGGAACGCGGATATGTGAACCAGGGGTTAGGCTATAGGTCTGATAAAAAAAAAATATGATGGGTAAACCAATAATTACTGCTTTAAAGAGTAACCCCACTTTTGTTGACAAAAAAGCAATCCCCACCATGCTGATTGCAAAGATTTTAACAAACTTGGTAGCAGATTCCTACATCTTTCTTCTTTGAAGAAATAGCTGTTTGTTTCACCAGACTGATTGCAGCTGAGCTTCTGATTACTTGATACCAGTGTTCCCAAGTACCAGTCTTAATTTCCAGCTTCCTGGCATCTGTGCCCCTCCATCCTTCTTGCAGACCCTGTTCCAACTTCCATGGGTACTCCGATGGGAATTGTGTGGGAGGCCGCCCTCGTCATTTTGGGCTCCTAACATATATTTTTACATTTATTTGTAAATGCATTCAAAAAATATTTGTATTTTTAAAGACATACAGTATATTTGAAATGTATTTTAAAAAGTATTTTTCATATATTTTGTAAAAATGACACATTTCTATATATATATATATATATATATATATATATATATATATATTGAAATATATATTGAAATATATTGAATATGGCCAAAATTGTAGTATTTCAAATGTATGTCAATATATTTGGGATGAATATTTTAAAAATATATTTCAAATATATTTTTCTTCCATGTAGGCCTAGCCTCCCTTCTACTTACCTGAGACCAATCTCAAGTCACTGATGTGCATAGGAACAGTGGCTCTCTCGGCTCTCTGCTTCCTCATTTACTCAGAGATAGAGCCACTGTCAATGACACCCAGTGAGGAGAGGTGGGGGTGGTGCTGATCCACACTCTGAGTGTAAATGGACATACCAGAGAGAGGCTCAGGAGTGAGCATGCACCAGTGCCCCCATAGCAAGCAACTTACTATGGAGGCATTCGCCAGGGGGTTGGAGCCCGGAGCCCTGTCTGGGGATCGGGGCTACTCTGTGCAAAACCATTACACAGAACAGGTAAGTATAACATATGTTATTTAACTGCTTGCCGCCCTGCCACTGTACATATACGGCGGCAGGGCAGCACTCACAGGCAAAACCACGTTTTAAGATGTGTTTTTTGTAAACAAATAGGGGGCGCGCGCGAGGCGCGCCGCCGCCCTATTTGTCCCGCGGATCACCGCTGCAGATGTCAGTCGCCGGGTCACAGCCGCTCCTTAGCGGCTATGTCCCGGTGATCAGTGGCAAACAGTGACAGAGAGCACAGCTGCAGTAGCTCTGCTGTCTGTCACTTCCCTGTCAGCTCGAGGATGAGCTGATCGAGAAAGAACAGTTTCTCTTTCTCGATCAGCCTTGTCCCATGCAGCACACACCCCCGCCCCCTAGTAAAACACTCCCCTCACTTCTATAACCCTTCCCTGCAAAATAAAGTTAACCCCTTCCTCCCCATTGCCATTAGTACAGTGTCAGTTTTTTTTTTTTTGCACTGATCACTGTATTAGTGTTTTTGGAGATGTCAGTGACCCCAAGTCAGTACCCCCCAATGTCAGAATGTCCGCCGCAGTCCCGCCATAAGTCGCTGGTCGCTGCCATAAGTCCCTGATCGCCACCATAATTCGCTGATCGCCGCCATTATTAGTATAAAAAACCCCTAAAAATCCCAGTATCTTTCCCGCCATTTGTAAACGCTATAACTTTCACGGAAACCAATTAATTTACATGTATTGGGGTTTTTTTTAGCAAAGACATGTTGCAGAATGCATTTTGGCAGAAATTTATGACTAAATTTGATTTTTGCATTTTTTTTTACTGGACATGTTTTATAGCAAAAAGTCCAAAATATTGTTTTTTTTCCTCAAAATTGTCAGCCTTTTTTTTTATAGCGCAAAAAATAAAAACTGCACAGGCGATCAAATACCACCGAAAGAAAGCTCAATTTGTGGGGAAAAAAAAGGATGTAAATTTCATTTATGTACCGTATTGCATGACCGCGCAATTGTCTGTTAAACTAGCGCAGCGCTGTATAGCAAAGAAATGGCGTAAATTGCAGTATTTATACCATAGTTTGTAGACGCTATAACTTCCACACAAAGCAATCAATATACACTTATTGGGATTTTTTTTACCAAAAACATGTAGCAGAATACATTTTGGCCTAAATTTATAACCAACTTTGAGTTTACTATATGTTTTTTATAGCTGAAAATAAAAAATATTGTTTTTCTTCAAAATGTTTGGCCTTTTTTTGTTTATAGCGTGAAAAATAAAAAGCGCACAGGTGATCAAATTACACCGAAAGAAAGCTCTATTTGTGTGAAAAAAAGGACGGAAATTTCGTTTGGGTGCAGCATTGCATGACCGCGCAATTATCAGTTGAATTAGTGCAGCAAAAAGAGGCCTGGTCATTAAGGTGGGAAAATCCTCAGGAGGGCAAGTGGTTAAAGAAAAAAAAATCTAAAATGCTTATTTACCTTTCATGACTTTCATGTACATTTCAAAGTGGTATTTTTGCCTCTTTTGTGTTGCAACATGGTTTTCAAAATTTTTTACAAATAAATCTGTGAAAAGTATGGCGTGCATTTGTATTTAGTCCCCCAGAGTCAATACTTTGTAGAACCACCTTTCCCTGCAAATTCCATGCCAACTAATATCAACTAGAATGAAAAAGGACCCATTGCTTTATTATAGACTTAATTGTAAGATCTAGTACGTAAAGTACATACAATTCTGTTTAGAAACCTAATGATTTTACTGTCCTGCTTGAAAGGGAAATAGTTACCTGCAGCTCTGGCTGGTAAGGAAGATCATCCGCCACCACTGTCATTTTGCTGGATCCTCTGCACCACTGGAGGAAAGCAGACTGGCAGCTTCTGTGGTTGTGCCCAGTCCTTTCAATTGCAGGACATCTCTGCAGGCTCAGTGGCATAAGGGCAGCTGGATCGGCGGGTGTTGATGGCCAGGGAAACCCTGTTTCTGCTGTATTTCTCCGGTAAGAAGTGCAGCTCCAGAATCAAGCGGTCATTTACAAGTGTGTTCGCCCGTATTCTTCTTTTATTTATGAGTGGCTGCCAATATATGAGGGGTGTTCAAGTCAAACCAAGACTTTTAATTTTACAGGTATGAAAAGGGATGCTACCGTGGCAATACTACACACAATAGTATGTGGCAAATGTGTCCTATTACTGATAGACGGAGCACATGTTGCAGGCCAGTCCAGAGACTGGTAAACAAGATTGCAGACAACAGTGTTAGTGCGTGCATGGAACAGCACATGGTCATAAAATTTCTTTTGAAAGAAGGCATAAAACCCATGGAAATCTACAGAAGACTTCAGCCACAGTAAGACATTTAAATGGTGTAAACATTTCAAAGATGGCCGTATGTTCATCAGTGATGATCCTGGCCTTGGTGGTTCCCAGCCCACAGCAGTCATTCCTTTGAACATCCAGCTCGTGGAACATCTGATTCTGAATAATCGACGCATAACCTGTCGTGAAATTGTACAAGAGACAAATCTTTCTGTGGGAACGGTGAACACAATAATGATGACGAAGTGAAGCAGGCTGTCCTGGGATGGGTCAGGAGTACTGAAAAATCTTTCTATGCCGAAGCTTTTCAGGCATTAGTTAAACACTGGGATAAGTGTATAATGTAGCAGGGGAGTATGTAGAAAAGTAAATGCAGTGTCCAGTCCTTGAAATTAGTTTTTTTATTATATAAACTCAAAAGTCCTGGTTTGACTTTAACACCCCTTATATATAGTGGAGTGAAGTGGCAATATCATATATACAGGATTTGAGTTAAGAACATTCGAGTGTTATATGACTTTTCATTTTGAGGGTTATACCCAGGGGCGGACTGACAACTCATGGGGCCCCCGGGCTATAGGGGATCATGGGGCCCCTGTGTCCTTGCCCAAACTCAAAAAAGCCTATGAAAAAGATACCAGGGGCATCTCATGACCCCGGGCCCTCGGGCAGTGCCCGAGTTTCCAAATGGTCAGTCCCTCATTCCGGTAAGACTTGTGTCTGAGGACTGAGTGTGTTTTCTTCATCTGGAGGAGTTTTACACACTACTATGTGGAGATTTATATGAAGATGATTTCACCTACAATTCCTGGTGGAGTTCTTTTGTTTGCATGGACATTTCATTATAGATACACATACTGGACTGATATTAGTTTGTTTCATTTTTGTTTTATGAGCACTGCACTTTAGTTTATTAGTACAACAGAGCTCAGAGAAGAAGCAGCAGCAGCCAGTAAGAAGCATTGCAGTGCTCATGTGCTAACAAGGGCCATGTTGATAGGAAGAGAGAGCAGAGTGACAGAGAAAGGAACTAATTAGTCTTCTATTTCTCTTTCCACTGTCCAGTCACAGGCTAGGGTAGGGACAAGACCTGTAAGTGTCACTGAAGCATCAATATACTGTAAATGTGCATGCTGCTTTATTTTAGTGTCATATTTTAACTGCAGGAATACTATTTCACATAACCTTTCAAGGCTAAGGGCTTGCTCATATAAGCATTGGTTTCATCTGAACATTTTATTGTAACAGAGTTAATCGTATTGATTAGAGAGATAGGCAATGTCTGCTTGTACAGCTGGGTGCCAGATATACAGGCCAGTCTTTAAGGCTACGTTCACATCTGTGCGGGTGGTGCCGATGTGGATCCGCACAAAAATCCAGGCAGCCACACCACCCATACAGAGGAATGCAGACCCTTGGGTGGGTGCCATTAGTTCTAAAGGCACGCCGCCCCAAATGGAAATCGCAACTGTACTGGGAACCAAGGTTCCCGTGTGGGCTGTGTTTTCAAAAGAAGTGCAGGGACTTCTTCCCTAGGTGTCCCGGGGCACGGGAGTCCTTTCAAATGAATGGGCTCTCGTGCCCGCACAAAACGTGGACCGCAGGAACGCGGATATGTGAACCAGGGGTTAGGCTATAGGTCTGATAAAAAAAAAATATGATGGGTAAACCAATAATTACTGCTTTAAAGAGTAACCCCACTTTTGTTGACAAAAAAGCAATCCCCACCATGCTGATTGCAAAGATTTTAACAAACTTGGTAGCAGATTCCTACATCTTTCTTCTTTGAAGAAATAGCTGTTTGTTTCACCAGACTGATTGCAGCTGAGCTTCTGATTACTTGATACCAGTGTTCCCAAGTACCAGTCTTAATTTCCAGCTTCCTGGCATCTGTGCCCCTCCATCCTTCTTGCAGACCCTGTTCCAACTTCCATGGGTACTCCGATGGGAATTGTGTGGGAGGCCGCCCTCGTCATTTTGGGCTCCTAACATATATTTTTACATTTATTTGTAAATGCATTCAAAAAATATTTGTATTTTTAAAGACACAGTATATTTGAAATGTATTTTAAAAAGTATTTTTCATATATTTTGTAAAAATGACACATTTCTATATATATATATATATATATATATATATATATATATATATATATATATTGAAATATATATTGAAATATATTGAATATGGCCAAAATTGTAGTATTTCAAATGTATGTCAATATATTTGGGATGAATATTTTAAAAATATATTTCAAATATATTTTTCTTCCATGTAGGCCTAGCCTCCCTTCTACTTACCTGAGACCAATCTCAAGTCACTGATGTGCATAGGAACAGTGGCTCTCTCGGCTCTCTGCTTCCTCATTTACTCAGAGATAGAGCCACTGTCAATGACACCCAGTGAGGAGAGGTGGGGGTGGTGCTGATCCACACTCTGAGTGTAAATGGACATACCAGAGAGAGGCTCAGGAGTGAGCATGCACCAGTGCCCCCATAGCAAGCAACTTACTATGGAGGCATTCGCCAGGGGGTTGGAGCCCGGAGCCCTGTCTGGGGATCGGGGCTACTCTGTGCAAAACCATTACACAGAACAGGTAAGTATAACATATGTTATTTAACTGCTTGCCGCCCTGCCACTGTACATATACGGCGGCAGGGCAGCACTCACAGGCAAAACCACGTTTTAAGATGTGTTTTTTGTAAACAAATAGGGGGCGCGCGCGAGGCGCGCCGCCGCCCTATTTGTCCCGCAGATCACCGCTGCAGATGTCAGTCGCCGGGTCACAGCCGCTCCTTAGCGGCTATGTCCCGGTGATCAGTGGCAAACAGTGACAGAGAGCACAGCTGCAGTAGCTCTGCTGTCTGTCACTTCCCTGTCAGCTCGAGGATGAGCTGATCGAGAAAGAACAGTTTCTCTTTCTCGATCAGCCTTGTCCCATGCAGCACACACCCCCGCCCCCTAGTAAAACACTCCCCTCACTTCTATAACCCTTCCCTGCAAAATAAAGTTAACCCCTTCCTCCCCATTGCCATTAGTACAGTGTCAGTTTTTTTTTTTTTGCACTGATCACTGTATTAGTGTTTTTGGAGATGTCAGTGACCCCAAGTCAGTACCCCCCAATGTCAGAATGTCCGCCGCAGTCCCGCCATAAGTCGCTGGTCGCTGCCATAAGTCCCTGATCGCCACCATAATTCGCTGATCGCCGCCATTATTAGTATAAAAAACCCCTAAAAATCCCAGTATCTTTCCCGCCATTTGTAAACGCTATAACTTTCACGGAAACCAATTAATTTACATGTATTGGGGTTTTTTTTAGCAAAGACATGTTGCAGAATGCATTTTGGCAGAAATTTATGACTAAATTTGATTTTTGCATTTTTTTTTACTGGACATGTTTTATAGCAAAAAGTCCAAAATATTGTTTTTTTTCCTCAAAATTGTCAGCCTTTTTTTTTATAGCGCAAAAAATAAAAGCTGCACAGGCGATCAAATACCACCGAAAGAAAGCTCAATTTGTGGGAAAAAAAAGGATGTAAATTTCATTTATGTACCGTATTGCATGACCGCGCAATTGTCTGTTAAACTAGCGCAGCGCTGTATAGCAAAGAAATGGCGTAAATTGCAGTATTTATACCATAGTTTGTAGACGCTATAACTTCCACACAAAGCAATCAATATACACTTATTGGGATTTTTTTTACCAAAAACATGTAGCAGAATACATTTTGGCCTAAATTTATAACCAACTTTGAGTTTACTATATGTTTTTTATAGCTGAAAATAAAAAATATTGTTTTTCTTCAAAATGTTTGGCCTTTTTTTGTTTATAGCGTGAAAAATAAAAAGCGCACAGGTGATCAAATTACACCGAAAGAAAGCTCTATTTGTGTGAAAAAAAGGACGGAAATTTCGTTTGGGTGCAGCATTGCATGACCGCGCAATTATCAGTTGAATTAGTGCAGCAAAAAGAGGCCTGGTCATTAAGGGGGGAAAATCCTCAGGAGGGCAAGTGGTTAAAGAAAAAAAAATCTAAAATGCTTATTTACCTTTCATGACTTTCATGTACATTTCAAAGTGGTATTTTTGCCTCTTTTGTGTTGCAACATGGTTTTCAAAATTTTTTACAAATAAATCTGTGAAAAGTATGGCGTGCATTTGTATTTAGTCCCCCAGAGTCAATACTTTGTAGAACCACCTTTCCCTGCAAATTCCATGCCAACTAATTTCAACTAGAATGAAAAAGGACCCATTGCTTTATTATAGACTTAATTGTAAGATCTAGTACGTAAAGTACATACAATTCTGTTTAGAAACCTAATGATTTTACTGTCCTGCTTGAAAGGGAAATAGTTACCTGCAGCAAATGGATGCTGATCACACTGTCATTTGCATGCCTGGAATATCTCAGTAGCTGCTGTTTCAGGCTCTTTGCATAATGAAATCCTGGATGGAACTTTGCTAACCGCTGAGTCTCAACCTCTGCTTAAAGTGCTTTGTTTATTTGCCATTTAAACTCCACAGTTGTCACACAAAACCGCTGAGTGTTTGTGTAGTATAGCAATGATTTTATTCAGGTTACAGTCCGCTGTACTAAAGTAAGAATTATATATAATATTCATTACACGCTAACAAGACATTCTGTTATTTGCAAAACAGACATAAAGTCATAGCAGATCTAAACCCTGACACAGGGGCTGACTAACAACTCATGGGGCCCCCGGGCAATAGGGGATCATGGGTCCCCTGTGTCCTTGCCCAAACTCAAAAAAGCCTATGAAAAAGGTACCAGGGGCATCTCATGGGGCCCCCTACTGACCCTGGGCCCTCAGGCAGTGCCCGAGTTTCCATATGGTCAGTCCGCCCCTGCCCTGACAAGATAACCTTACCTTTCATTTGCTCTATGCGCCGTACTCTGTGTATCATTAACAACTGTTATTCTTTTTTTTTGTTTTTCCATAAAATACTTTTTTTTCCAATGATTTTAAATATGAAATGCAAGTGGGTACAAAAATGGTTGCAAAGTATAAAACAAAAAGACACAGTAGCTATACAATTTCCGTTCAGTGTCTGCTACCCCTCTCTGCCAATCCCTCTGCTGGCTTCCACTCACTCAATGATTACAATTCAAAATACTAACAACTTACAAAGCCATCCACAACTCTGCCCCCAGCTACATCACCAACCTGGTCTCAAAATATCAACCAAACTGGTCTCTTCGATCCTCCCAAGACCTTCTTCTATCTAGTTCCCGTGTGACCTCCTCCCATGCTCGCCTCCAGAGCTTCTCCCATCCTATGGAACTCCCTACCCCAATCTGTCTGGCTGTCTCCAAATCTATCGACCTTTAGATAATCCCTGAAAACCTCTCTCTTTAAAGAAGCCTATCCTGCTTCTACCTAGTAAACCGCCATTTATTTCCTCCATCAGCTCATCCCCCACAGCTATTACCTTTTCTATCATTCAACCCTTCCTCCTAGATTGTAAGTTCTAACAAGCAGGGTCTCCTCTTGTACCAAATTGTATTGTAACTGTAATGTCTATCTTCATTTTGTAAAGTTCTGCGTAAACTGTTGACGCTATATAAATCCTGTATAATAATAATAATAAACAGATCCCTGACATCTCTACTTTGAGACAGAGAAAGGAGATTGAGGACACAGCCCTCAATCTCCATCTCTGTATCCTCAGCAGCACAGAATGAATGGACGGGAATAGCTCTGTACAGAGCTCCCTGTTCATTCATAAATGGAAGTATAGTAAACACAGTTATGAATGGACAAAGTCAGTGATCGGTACTGATCACTGGCTGTCCTTTCAGACAAGAAAGGGGCCAGTAAATTTAATATTTACGGGCCCCTTCCCAGATCTCCATTCTGACAGATCTCCTGTGGCCTTTGTGATCCTTGTAGTTTCACCACTGGTGTCAGTAGTTTTTTTTTTTATTTATTTATTTTTTTAAATTATTTTTACCATTTCATAGTTACATAGTTTCATGTAATTAATCAATTTATTATTTTTACCATTTTATTAGGAGCTCCGTTGGGAGGCTTTGGTGAGATATCAGGGGTCTAAACAGATCCCTGACATCTCACCTTTGAGACAGAGAAAGGAGATTGAGGACACAGCCCTCAATCTCCATCTCTGCAGCCTCAGCAGCACAGAATGAATCTCTGTACAGAGCTTCCTGTTCATTCATAAATAGAAGTATAGTAAACACAGTTATGAATGGACAAAGTCAATTATCGGTACCGATCACTGACTGTCCTTTCAGACAAGGAAGGGGCCGGTAAATTAAATATTTACCGGCCCCTTCCCAGCTCTCCATTCTGACAAATCCCCCCATAACCTTTGCTATCTTGGTAGTTCCACGACTGGTGTCAGTAGTTTTTTTCAATTATTATTATTATTTTTTTTTTTTTACCATTTACAGTGTAACAGCTTCAGCTCTTCTGAGAAGGCTGTCCACAAGGTTTAGGAGGGTGTCTATGGGAATTTTTGACCATTCTTCCAGAAGTGCATTTGTGAGGTCAGGCACTGAAGTTGGACGAAAAGGTCTGGCTAGCAATTTCCGCTCCAATTCATCCCAAAGGTGTTCTGTCAGGTTGAGGTCAGGACGCTGCAGGCCAGTCAAGTTCCTCCACCCCAAACTCGCTCATCCATGTCTTTATGCTTTGTGCACTGGTATGCAGTCATGTTGGAACAGGACGGGGCCATCTCCAAACTGTTCCTACAAAGTTGGGAGCATGAAATTGTCCAAAATGTCTTGTATGCTGACGCCTTAAGATTTCC
The DNA here is from genome assembly GCF_062004578.1 of Staurois parvus. Lineage (NCBI taxonomy): Eukaryota > Metazoa > Chordata > Amphibia > Anura > Ranidae > Staurois > Staurois parvus. Next base: position 1,400,143 of record NW_028319977.1, read on the forward strand.
CTTCACTGGAACAAAAGGGCCAAGCCCAACCCCTGAAAAACAACCCCACACCATAATCTCCCCTCCACCACACTTTACACTTGGCACAATGCAGTCAGGCAAATACCGCCAAACCCAGACACGTCCATTGGATTGCCAGACAGAATCGTGATACCTCAATCCAGAGAACACATCTCCACTGCTCTAGAGTCCAGTGGCGGCGTGCTTTACACCACAGCATCCAACGCTTTGTATTGCCCTTGGTGATGTAAGACTTGGATGCAGCTGCTCAGCCATGGAAACCCATTCCATGACGCTCTCTACTCACTGTTGTTGTGCTAATCTGAAGGCCACATGAAGTTTGGAGGCCTTTAGCTATTGACTCTGCAGACAGTCGGTGACTTCTGCGCACTGTGCACTTCAGCATGCGCTGACCCCGCTCTGTCATTTTACATGGCCTACCACTTCGTGGCTGAGTTGCTGTTGTAATATTAATAATACTACTAACAGTTGAGCATGAAATATTTAGTAGCAAGGAAATGTCATGGATGGACTTATTGCACAGGTGACCACCTATCATGGTACCACACTTGGAGTCACTGAGCTCCTTAGAGCGATCCATTCTTTCACAAATATTTGTAGAAGCAGTCTGCATGCCTAGGGGCTTGATTTTATACACCTGTGGCCATGGAGGTGATTGGAACACCTGAATCCAATGATTTGGAGGGGTTTTCCAATACTTCCGGCAATATAGTGCACATACAGTATATATATACATATATATATATATATATTTGTGCTCAAAAGTTTGCATACCCTGGCAGACATTGTGAAATTTTGGCATTGATATTGAAAATATGACTGAGCATGCCCGTGTGTGTCACCTTGTGTGTCTGTACCAAGGCCAAACATTCCAGGGGAGGATAACTTTTGATCCGGGCCCTTTGGGTGAATTCTGTTATCATTGTGATTTCAAAAGGAGCCAAACAACTATGTGATAATAAATGGCTTCATATGATCATCATTCTTCAATAAAAAAGCATGTTTTGGCATGATCAGTCATATTTTCAATATCAATACTAAAATTTCACATTTTCTGCCAGGGTATGCAAACCTTTGAGCACAACTGTATATATATATATATATATATATATATATATATATATATATATATATATATATATATATATATAGTGGGAACTCACTTCAAATGGTAGAGCTTTTTAAACACACACAGCAACTTGCTTTTGTTTTTAAGGCCTTTTTAGCCCACTTTTATTTAAAGAAAAAGTTCCATAAAGCTTCCCACGCAGGGGTATCCACCAACACACAAATGCAAATGAACATTCAGCCTCCTGGCTTGTACACAGTTTTATGTCTGTCTCCTACAGTCTCTTTCCAAAATGGCTTTCCCGCACACAGCTAGTCAGTAGCACACAGCTAGTCTGGCTTCCACCTCTCCTTGGTGAAGCCCTCCTGACTCCAAGGCAGAGAACTCCTGTCTGCCAGGGTGGAGCCCTCCTGACTCCTGTCTGCTGGGGTGGAGCCCAGAACCCTGGTCCTGACTCTAGAAGATTGCCTTGCACACTTGCACACCTGAGCGATCAGTATCCTGGCCATTCCCAAAACCTGGTCCCAGGATTGGAGATTTCATCCCTCCCAAATTGTTTTGAAATCTCCAGGCTCCACATCCCAAAATGGACCTTACAAACAATGAGCAAAGTGAAAATCCACTTTCCTCTGTATCAAACACGTACCCCGGAGCCCCTCAACCTGCCTTGTTGAGAATCCTGGGTGAAATAACCTTTCCACATTGTGACAGATTGCCCCACTGTCACAATATTTATATATATATATATATATATATATATATATATATATTTATGTGTGTTCTGATTTACTGCCTATGATTTTATTTGAATATACTATTTGTTATATTATGAATTATTTGGGGTTTTTGTGTTTGTTTTTTGGTTAATGCTAAATATTTCATATGTGGACTTTGGAAATGATTGGTGCTTGATTTCTTCTATTCCCATCTATATCCAGATATAGTGGGAGCAATGAACCTGGAAGTGCTCAGCTCTGAATACTTCCAGGTCAAGAGATGTTAGATCCAAGCTGCTCCAACTTGAATAACAGCAGATCACACGCAATTTGTAATCTTCTGTTTACATATATGGGCTGAAGAAGGTGTACTAGGGGTCCAATAGACCCCTGATTTCTCCCATAGAATATTTGTTACTATGTATACTGTATACTCTAACTTGAATAACAGTAGATCACGTACAGTTTGTACTCAATCTGTTTACAGTATAGGACTGAAGAAGACACTCTAGGTTTCCAAGAGACTCCTGATATCTCTCAAAGAGTATTTGTCACTCTGTATATGCGTGACACCCTGAACAAGCCTTCCTATACATGTTTTTATATTCCTTTTTAACCATTTTATCCCTAAGTGTGCTAGTATTCTTTTATTCTGCAGCCACTTGCCCCGATGAAGGGGGACTTTTTAGCCTCTGAAATGTGTTGGTACTCCTGTCACTCCTACTTTGGCAGATAACAATCAACTGGATCTATTAAATGTATTAGGTGCTCTCACTTCTTGACCATTTTTTGTGTCATTACTGTAGTAACTATGGTTGGGTTCACCTGCATTACAAAGAGCTGCCCTCCCTTTATGTATGCAAATTATTCTTTTACTAGTGTCCAGCACTCCACAAACACTTCAATCTGCAGATAATTCTGGGAAAAGTGGAACTGCTGCATAGCATATGTTTATCTGTTGTGTCCATTGGTGCACCTTCTCATCCAGGGTTTTTATAAATTTTTTTAATTCATTTTAAATGCTGTATTTAACTGTTGGAAAGCTGCTACACATATGACTTTTACCAGACAAGATGTTGCTGAACACATGATTGAGCCCTTGCTGTTTTATTGGAAACAACAGGAATACAGAGACAGGAAATCACGTCATAACCATGAAGTTCCATTGAAGAGAATACTACTTTATGCAAGCATCAAACACACCGCCACCATCTAGTTGCAGAAGCAGCCACAATATAATGTACAAGAATGATTGTTGTGCCAATATTTTTATTAAGTGCTTTCTAACATTAATACTAGCAAATGTGTATCAGTATGCTAAAAAGAGAATGCATACATAGGTGTGTGATTGTGCCATGTTAGCGAGTGAGGAAGTGCTCATCAGTGCAGTGGGGGTGAGTAATGGGCACAGTGACTGCAAGAGATATAGTGCATGTCAAGGGATTGAGAATGTGTTAGGCAGCCCCTAAACGCATTCACTGGAAGCACTACCCTCTTGAGGGCCATTGCGTTTTTGGGTTCCCCAAAGCTCTGCACAGCCAGGCAACACACATTTTCCACACTTTCATCCACAGTCAGTAAACAGCCCATGAGCTTGGCTTTTGTTCTTTTTATTGGGGGGTTAACAACTTGGATGGATTCTAGGGGTATATGGAATGCCCAATGGAACTGAACAACTTAATGGTTGAACTGGATGGACTTTTGTCCTCTTTCAGTCAGACTAACTATGTAAAATCAACTTTAGAGATCCCATCATGTCAGTGGTGGGACTCACCTGCCTTGTGGGTTGTAGTACCAGGGCTGGCCAGCGGGTGCTCTCAGCAACCAGAGGCTCACTCCTACAATGAGCCATCACCTGAAACTAAATACACAGGTGTATTTAAGGAATGGCCAGGCCTGTGTTCAGGGCTTTGGTGTTTGTTTCCCATGAGCCCCTGTACCTGCATCCTGCCTGATCCTGATTCTGCTTAATCCTGATTCTGCATAAACTCTGCCTGTCCTGACCTCGACTATTCCTGACTACGCTTCCGCCTGCTCCTTGTACCTCGCTGCCCGCACGATACCGACCCGGCCTGCCTGACTACGCTCACTTCACCCGACGATCCATCCATCCCGCACGGATCACTTCAGTAAGTCTGCCTGCCTCTTCCCATCAGACTCCGTTCCCGCACTTCTCTACCACAGCCGGACGCACTCAGGGGTCGCGACCTCGTTCCAGTCTGCACCAAGTCCATCCCCACCATCAGGGGCCCTGGTGAACAGCAGGCTGGGACTTAGACCCCGCGCCCTGAGGTAATCCGTGCTGTGGGCTCGGCCTGCCTGACCACTCCACCTCACCAGCCCTGACTGCCCTTGTCTGTATACATTCTGTTATCAGTTGGTTTTGTTATATTGTGCGTTTGTATTTGTGTTGTACCTTTAATAAATTATATTGTTTACTATACCTGGTCATACCCGGATCCCTAACACATCAGATGGTTCTTGTTTAATTGACCAGCTTGAGTACTGTTTCACCAACCAGTAACTTTGGTGTTTTTTTTTGTTGTAGAATATATTGTCCATACAAGTTAAAGCTGGAGACATCTTTTGTGTCACCTACAGAAATTTACAGTACTCTCATTCCACAATTCAAAGTAATTTTTAGATCAGATGAAGAGGAACAGACTGTATACCAAATCTTGAGGAACTTATAATTTATGGATCACAGGTCTCTGGATGTTATTTCAAAGCCAGGTTTTACATTTTGTATTTTCTAATTCAATAAACCCTAATTATGCACACACCGTGCCTGCATGGTGCACAAATTCCAAACATACTTCATCCATGGTCTCTCCTCTTTCTACGTTTATGCTTCCTTCATCATCAAGAAGATTAGACTGTCCTTCATAAAATATAATTTATGATATATTTTTGTACATTTCCATTTACTTGTTGAGACACATAACTGTTCAGCAGGCAAATGCTTACAAGTATGGATGAAAGCATTAATTTCCCTGATGTTTCACCATGTTGTGACTTAGAGAACAACTTCTTAAACAAAATGGCAAACAGCACAAAAATGGATCCTAGGCTTTCTACTCCTTCATGAGTGGCACTTCCATTCTGACATATTAGCACACAGTCTTTGCAAGGAACAGTTGGTTCCCTTAAATGAATCTCCTCAGACCCAGATGAAAAATCTCCTCATTCACCTGGCTGTCTTGAGAGTATCCCAGGGCAAGGGATTCCAAGATACACACAGAATGCAGTCCCAGGGGGAACTAGTTGGGTATTGCACATGACTACCCTCTCCCTTCTTTGACCCAGGGGGGTAGAAGTACTCACACTGTCCTCTTCCTGTAGCTTAATGGGTTGCAGCTGTTTTTAGGCCTTACGCTGGGCTGGCTCCTTCCTTGCTGACAGGCTGTCTCTTCGGTAGACCGTGGGACAGTGCAGGTCCTTCTATCCAGCTTCAGTCTGTAGGAAGACCTCCCTCCTCTGGGGTCCCCTCCCAGGCTCTACTCCAGCAGCACTTCCTTACTCCATCTTCTACACAACTCCCCTGTTGATCAGGCTCTCTCATATTTAAGGGCTTACCTAGTCACCATGCCAAGCCTCCTGCTGGAGGATTGGCCAGATTCCCCTAAGAATGCAGATCAGCCCCCCCTCACACCCGCCCACAGCTTCTAGAAATGTTTCTAGAGCAGGAGGAGGTATCATGGAACTGACCTGGAGAGCCTTTAAGCCTTAACTTGAAGTAACCTCGCAGACTCACTCCCAGGCTGACTTATACCCAGGCTAGTAGGAAGCCTCTAACTATACAAAAAATCCTAAGTGCACTAGAGGGCATTACAAACTCATTCAAACATCGGATTCAACAAAAAAATTGACCGCATTCCCCCAGCCACACATTATTCCCACTGTGTTATTCTTTTCCGAGAATAGGGAGCCTTCCCTACTGTCAGAATACACTGATCAGTGCTGTCGACATAACTGGTGGTACTAATTGAGTGGGAAAAACCCAACAGGCTAGTTGTACAGGAGTCTATTGGTACATAAACTTCTGTACAGCTAGCCTGTCCAAACATGGATTAAAATTCATCCAGTCCCTGTTGAACTGACTGAATTTCAATTCATGTATGACAGTCTTTATTTAGTTCCTTTCTGTGCAGTGGCCACAAGTCAGGTAGTGCACATTGGTGAAGTGCATTTGTGTATAAAAGAATTCAATCATGCAGTAGATGGGAGTGATGACGTGTATTGATGCAATGGAGGTGCATTTGAAAATGTAGATTGCTGCAAGACAAGTGAGTGATGATGTGTGCACCAATGGAGGTAAGTGGTGAAGTGTGTAATTATGTCTTTGATAATGTTGGGTTGAATGTTTGAGTCCAACCTAAGTTTGACTTGAACATTGTATATATAAATGTAAATAATAACAGTGCAGCGCTCAAAATGAATTATAGGCAGTATAAAGTCTATGCGATCTCCGCAGTGTTGTCTGGATGTGATGAAAACTTCCAGAATTTTTTTTCTGCTTCAACTAATAGCAATGCGCACTCACCAGAAACGCAGGGATTATGCGCATGTTGGAATAATCATCCCAGATGTCAGATCCATCGAAGACCAAGTGGTGGGCATCCCTCTCACGGTGGGTCATCAGAGACTCCAAATCAGGTCCAGAGATCCCCTTAAGGTCAGTCAGGTAATCCACACTGATAGTAATGATCCCTCCTCTGGATGGTATAGGCACCTTCTCTGTGGGGGTAATAGCTCCACATAGGAGCCCCAAAAAACAGGTGCCAGAGATAGTGTAGTATGTTCTTGAATACATTTTATTAATCAATAGCAAAACAGGGCAGTATGCACATCACAACACTGGTTAGAAGTGAAAAAACAGCAGTACTGACCCCAGTAAAGATGGCCGCCGGGCCTCCTCGTGGCTCCAGCGGTGAAAAGACGTCACGCTCTGCACAGCTCCTCCTTAGGCCTTTCGTGCTACAGGCACATCATCAGAGGGGAGGCTGTACAGAGGCGTGACTGACGTCAAAGCATTATGTAGGGAAAGACGGCGCATGCGCAATTAGCCGCGGCCATCTTCCCGTAGAGCCAGCAGTGTGCATGCGCGTGAATGGCCATTTTGCCTTGGATCCGCGATATTATAAACAGTATAGAGAGGGTTGGGAGATTCCTCCACTTTCCCGTACTAGTAGCGAGTGGAGTGGGTTTTTTGTTCTTTTTTCAGGTAGCAGCGGGCATCATGATTGATGTTGGATCTACTTTGGAGGACATGTTTTTAATTTTTATTTTTAATAAAGGATTTGTCAAGGACTGCCTTCTGTCTTTTTTGCACTACACTTTTTTTTTGTGAATGGGTAGCAGTACCATGTACACCATACTCATTCACATGGGGGGGGGGGGGGCAGGGGCTGGGATCTTGTTAAAGGGGGCTTCCAGATTCCAATAAGCCCCCCACCAACAAATCCCCACAACCACAGCCCAGGGCTGTGGGAAAGATGCCCTTTTCCCTATCAACATGGGGACAAGGTGCTTTGGGGGGATCCCAACTACCCCAAAGCACCCCCCCATGTTGAAGGCATGTGGCCTGGTATGGTTCAGGAGTGGGGGCGCTCGCTCATCCCCCCCTTTCCTGACCTGCTGGACTGCATGCTTGGATAATGGTCTGGTATGGATTTTGGGAGGACCCCTACGTCATTTTTAAAAAAAATGTTCACGTGGGGTTCCCCTCAAAATCCATACCACACCCAAAGGGCTTGGTATGGATGCGAGGGGGGACCCCACGTCATTTTTTAAAAATTATTTTAATTGTCGGACAATGCCGGCAATTCTTTTTACAGTCAGCTGTCAGTGGGGAACCCTAAAAAAAATCTAAACATAGTGTATTATCCCAGGAAGTGATGTCAGGTACAGACAGAAGGTTCCGAGAGGTGAGTCAGGAGGAAGCAGATTGAAGACATTGGTGGACGTGGCAGCAGAGGAGGTCTATGGGAAGTGTTTGGAGAAGATGGTAGAACAATGTTTGGAGGCAATCTCATCTTTATTATGGATCCTATGCTGATTTTATCTATGTTAGGGTAATTATGCACTTTTTATATTGTGTGCAGTGGAGTTACTAATTGAGTTGTTGGAGTCCTGATATTTCACGATTGCTGTGGCACCTTAGTTTGTCTGCATGTGACACGTCTGGCACTTTATTATAATACCTGGGATAATACACTATGTTTAGATTTTTTCTTTGAGCTATATGAAGATCTTCTGGAGTATACCATCAATCTTATTCGGGGATAAAGATTTAATGTGAAATCACCTGCAAGAATTTTTTGGATTTTAATTTGGACTTTATTTGGACTCTAGGTGTATGGGACACTTTATTTTTATTTATTTCAGTCAAGTTTTCTTATTATTATTTTATTTAATTTCAAGTACTTATTTCCTTTGTAAATTCACAGAGATGCACCCCTTCATGAGCAAGATTAGGACACGCCTCATGTTATGTCATGTTATTTAGAGGAATTGAACATTTTTATTTTTTTAGTTTAGGAATTGGAAAAATTGTTGCACCTGGATGAATAGAATTTTTAAATTTGGTGCATGCTTCTCAGGGCAATGCTAATTTCCCCATGTTGTTTTTGACACCCCTATACCTATTAATCTAGAAAATGGGCATTTTTAAATTAACAGATTAGGCTCCCATTTATGTCAAATGGGTTCAGGTCAGTATGACTATGAGATTTTCTCTTTTATTTCCAGCTAATCAGTTATCAAAAATGGAAAATAGTTTAACTCCTTGGCACTGGCCACATGCACATATGGGTGGGTCTTAACGCCATAATGCCAAGAGGCTGCATTTATTCTCACCTAAAGGTAAACATACCTGTGCAGAGAGAGCAAGCCGTGCATGCTCCTGGCACAGATACCCGAGGCTAACGGAAAGCTCCCAATCTCTACTTGCTATCAGGAGTTTTCCATTCATGTGACCGCTGTGACAGCCATTCACAAACCCTCTCCCACCTCCTGGCATCTAAAACCCCTTAAAGGGTCAGGAGGCACTGGAGCCAAGGGGTTAACCGAATTTCACTGGAAACCAGTTGACAATTGTACAATGTTTCCATATTTACATAGTATATAGCCAACAAAGTCAACTAAAATACAAAAATAAAATAAAGTAAAACCTTTATCCTTAGAATCCTAAACCTGAACTTGAAGAAAAAGCTCTTATGGTTTATTACCTATTACATGTTACATTACATATGACTTTTCTGGGACAAACAGTGCCTTTTTATTGATGATCTGTATTGAAAATAATATATTATTTTTTATGCAATCCATAGACCAAAAATGTAACAAAACAAAAAAAAAGTTATTCTACTTTGATAAGTGTTAGTTTATAAAAACATATACATTGTTACTATAGATAAAACAGATACATACTATTCTATAATTTGTCCTGTTTAAAATGACACTAATATTATAATTCTGGTACAAAGCATTGCAAAGTTATTTCCAAATGCAGTAATTTTTTTTTTTTTATCTTGTGCTTTTTTTCTAATGCAAAACTAAAAAAAAATGAACAAGCAAATAAATGACCATGAAAAAAAAGTTTAAATAATGATAGTTAGAAAAATAGAAATAATAAAAGAAAGTAATCAGAAATATAATATACAGTGGGGATCGAAAGTTTGGGCACCCCAGCTAAAAATTTGTATTAATGTGCATAAAGAAGCCAAGGAAAGATGGAAAAATCTCCAAAAGGCATCAAATTACAGATTAGACATTCTTATATTATGTCAACAAAAGTTAGATTTTATTTCCATCATTTACACTTTCAAAATAACAGAAAACAAAAAAATGGCGTCTGCAAAAGTTTGGGCACCCTGCAGAGTTAATATCTTGTACTGCCCCCTTTGGCAAGTATCACAGCTTGTAAATGCTTTTTGTAGCCAGCCAAGAGTCTTTCAATTCTTGTTTGAGGTATCTTTGCCCATTCTTCCTTACAAAAGTCTTCCAGTTCTTTGAGATTTCTGGGCTGTCTGTCACGCACTGCTCTTTTAAGGTCTATCCATAGATTTTCAATTATGTTGAGGTCAGGAGATTGTGAAGGCCATGGCAAAACCTTCAGTTTACGCCTCTTGATGTAATCCCCCGTGGATTTCGAGGTGTGTTTAGGATCATTATCCATTTGTAGAAGCCATCCTCTCTTTAACTTCAGCTTTTTCACAGATGGCATCAAGTTACCATCCAAAATTTGCTGAAATTTTATTGAATCCATTTTTCCTTCTACTCGTGAGATGTTCCCTGTGCCACTGGCTGCAACACAACCCCAAAGCATGATTGATCCAACCCCATGCTTAACAGTTGGACAGAGGTTCTTTTCATTAAATTCTGTGCCCCTTCTTCTCCAAACGTACCTTTGCTCATTGCGGCCAAAAAGTTCAATTTTAACCTCATCGGTCCACAGAACTTGTTTCCAAAATGCATCAGACTTGTCTATATGTTCATTTGCAAAGTTCAAACGATGATTTTTGTGGTGAGGACATAGAAGAGGTTTTCTTCTGATGACTCTTCCATGAAGACCATATTTGTACAAGTATCTCTTTATAGTGGAATAGTGTACCACAACTCCAGTGTCTGCCAGATCTTTCTGGAGGGATCGTGCAGTCAAACGTGGGTTTTGAATTGTTTTTCTCACAATCCTGCGAGCTGTTCTGTCTGATATTTTTCTTGGTCTTCCAGATCTTGCTTTAACTTCCACTGTTCCTGATGACTGCCATTTCTTAATTACATTCCGAATAGAGGATATTGACATCTGAAAACGCTTTGCTATCTTCTTATAGCCTTCTCCAGCTTTGTGAGCGGCAACTATTTTCAGTTTCAGTTTTCTAGACAACTGCTTAGAAGAACCCATGGTGCTGATTGTTGGGGCAAGGTCAGATGAGTCTGGGCATTTAAAACCTTTGAGATTGACATCACCTGGTCTTCCCAGATGATGATTGAGAACAATCCATGACACTGGCAGGTCTCAGCTTGGCAAAGGGGGCAGTGCATGCAATAAATTCTGCAGGGTGCCCAAACTTTTGCAGACGCCATTTTTTTGTTTTCTGTTATTTTGAAAGTGTAAATGATGGAAATAAAATCTAACTTTTGTTGACATATTATAAGAATGTCTAATCTGTAATTTGATGCCTTTTGGAGATTTTTCCATCTTTCCTTGGCTTCTTTATGCACATTAATACAAATTTTTAGCTGGGGTGCCCAAACTTTCGATCCCCACTGTAGATGTTAACTTGGGCTGATTATTGAACTAACGGTTAATAAGGAGGTTGAATAGGAACAAACTTTATTAAAAATAAAAATTGTTTATGTGTCAGGTTGCCTTAACTAGTATAGTCCAATGCACTCATCACCATGCCCTATTTGCCCTCTTTGCCCTGGGGGTGCACAGCCAATGGTGATAACATATACAGCCTCATTTAAGTACATAGCCAGCATGGAAAATACTACAAATCAAAAGCTAAAATGTTTATTGAGGTTCCATTATAAAATGCATGGGTATAAGGAGCAAAAGAAAAATGTAAAACGTCATATCCACCAATGTTTTGGAGCCACCCTGGACATTTTTCTCAAGGCAGGGCCAGGAGAAGGGGTGGGCAGGAGGGGCATATGCACTGGGCACAGAAAAACAAAGGGGGCAAATAATAGATGCAGGGTGGTACATAGTTTCTACAACATGCATTAACAGTGGGGGAGGGTGCGCAATTCTGGATCCTTTCAATGGGCCCTGGATGACCCTGTTCTGGTACTGTCTCAAGGAGTTGGAGAGATTTGCCCTATCAATTTCTTGTGATGAGCAATGTAATTGGTACATAACAAGATGGGAAATCTAAAATGTTACAGTTGTCACTATAAGGAGGAAACCATCCAGCTGTCAAACTAGGACCTATCAAATCTCTACAAATGATCCATTATCCAAATTTACAAATCAGATAAACACCCTCTCCACCTGCCCTCGCCGACTCGTCTCCACCTTCAACTCCCTGCTCGCCCCCTCCCCCTCCTCCACTCCTCCACTCAGTACCTCACTCACCGCCCACGAGATTGCCACCCATGTTCACAACAAGATTGATGCAATCCGTAAGGACATAGTCAACTCGCAATCTATCTCCCCACCTAGCCATCCCCCCCCCATCACCCCCTCATCTCTCCCCTCCTCCGACCTCGCAACCGCACTGCCCCCCACCACACCCAAGGCCCCGCTTACCGTAACCCCCCCAGAACTGTACTCCTTCAGCCCTGCTACCAAATAGGAAGTATTCAGGGTCTTCTCAGAAGCCCGCCTCACTACGTGCCCCCTGGACCCTATCCCCTCTCATCTCCTCCGGTCACCCCCCTCCTCCCTCATCCGCTCCCTCACCCACATCTTCAATCTCTCCCTCTCTACTGGCGCATTCCCCTCCCCCTAAAGCATGCGCACATCACCCCCATACTCAAAAAGCCCTCCCTGGACCCCACAGACCCAAACAACCTCAGACCCATCTCCCTGCTGCCACTCACTTCCAAGCTCCTTGAGCGCTTAGTCTATGATCGCCTGAGCGCCCACATAACTGACAACAACCTCCTTGACCCACTACAGTCCAGCTTCCGTCCCCAACACTCCACCGAAACCACCCTCCTCAAAATCACTAACGACCTACTAACCGCCAAAGCCAAAGGCGACTACTCTGTCCTCCTTCTCCTGGACCTCTCCGTGGCCTTCGACACAGTTGACCACCCCCTCCTCCTTAATAAACTATTCTCTCTTGGCATCAGAGACACCGCTCTCTCCTGGTTCTCCTCCTATCCATTCCAACGCTCCTTCCGCATTTCCTACAACGGTGCCACCTCTCCTCCCCCTCTCTGTTGGGGTCCCCCAAGGCTCTGTCCTCAGGCCCCTTCTCTTCTCCATCTACACCTCCTCCCTTGGCAAACTCATACACTCCCACAGCTTCAACTATCACCTCTACGCTGATGACACTCAAATTTACCTCTCCACCCCTCACCTCACCCCCACAGTCTCCACCCGCATCACTCACCTCCTAAATGACATCTCAGACTGGATGTCGCTCCATTTCCTCAAGCTTAACCTCTCCAAAACCCTGTCCCTTGCCCACGCCCCCCCCCATCCTATCCATCACTACCAACAACACCACCATCAATCCCGCCCCGCAAGCCAAAGTCCTTGGCGTCACTTTGGACTCAAACCTTTTCTTCCAACCTCATGTCAAATCACTTACAAACACATGCAGGCTCCACCTCCGCAACATTGCCAAGATACGTACCTTCCTTACCCCAGACACCACTAAACTACTCGTTCACTCCCTGATTATCTCACGCCTTGTCTACTGCAACTCCCTTCTCACCAGCCTGCCCCAGCGCAGGCTCTCCCCGCTTCAGGCCATCCTGAACTCAGCGGCCAGACTCCTCCACCTCACCAACCGCTCCACCTCTGCCACCACATTCTGCCTATCCCTCCACTGGCTCCTGATTGCCCAGCGCATCTAATTCAAACTACTAACTCTGACCTACAAAGCCATTCACAACACTGCCCCTAACTACCTCACCAACCTGATTCCCAAGTACCACCCTACCCGTACCCTTCGCTCCTCACAGGACCTCCTTCTGTCTTGCTCCCTGGTCTCCTCCTCCCACGCATGACTGCAAGACTTCTCCAGGTCCTCCCCCATCCTCTGGAACTCACTACCCCAATCCATCAGATTGTAGCCTTCCCTCCTCACCTTCAGGCGCTCCCTGAAAACCCACCTCTTCAGGGAAGCCTACCCCACCCTTACCTAACAGCCGTCCTCCTTCATTCCTCCTACCACTCCATCCCCCACAGCCACTTCCTCCTGTACCACTATCCCCTTCCTCCTAGATTGTAAGCTCGAAAGAGTAGGGCCCTCTAACCCCTCGTGTGCTGTTTGTTGTTGCTGTACTGTTTCATGTATTGTCCCCCCCCTCTATTGTACAGCGCTGAGCAATCCCTTTGGCGCTATATAAACTCGATGTAATAATAATATTAATAATAATAGATAATGTAGACATAGTCCATATAGACTTAAAGTGTTTAGCCATCCTTTTTTTTATTTAAGAGTAGGGGTTTAGGGGGTGCACTTATTTGAATAAAGATACTGAATATATATATTTTGTTTCAGTAATATATATATTATGTATTACAATTTGGCCTTTTTTTTTTAGGGACACCCACAACTCTTTATACATTGTTGTTTTCAAAAATAAAAAGCTGGATGGGATTTTAGCCTTCTGGGTTCTACTACATGTGCTTTTATAAAAGGGAAAATTAAAGGGGGAGCCGCGGATAGCATTAAAAAACCACAAAGGTTCTACTTCTTCTCAACTCTACCCAAAATTAAAATATTTTTTTTGTATCTGGACTTACACTTTAATCTGTCTAGACCGACTCTCTTATCTTTATTTCCAACCTGACCTTTGCAACTATAGGGATCGCTTTCAATGAGTTCATCACAAATCTATTGAGTGCAACAAACAACCCAATTATTATTTAATTCCGCAAAAACATCTATATTGAATAATGGACAAATGTCTAGGCGCTTGTCTCCAATAGCTCTATGGAATTGGGATCAGAATGTCCACCTTTGACCACTTACACTTCCATCTATGTGGATTGACTCCTTTGTCTTTATTCCCAACCTGACCTTTCCACTCTAAGGAGATCATTCAAAGATGTCATTACAAGTCTACTGAGTGCAACAGACAACCCAGTTATTTAATTTTGAAAAAAAAAATTTATATTGGTTAATGGACAGTTGTTTAGGTGTCTGTCATTTTTAATCATGCTCAGAATGTCCACCCTTGACCATGCAGTTTCTTCCATTCTGTAGGATCTGAGAGAAGACATTTCTTAACTTGGCTGTACTATGAATGATGTAAAGAGAATGGATGATGGGGAAGATGTTCCAAGTTACATAAGAGAAGATGGTGCCGAGGGTTTCATAATGGTACACAAATGTTATTGTAAGAATGACTTCTAAGGCAAAATTCAAAGAACAAAAAATGATAGCCCGTATGACACCATAGTATGGGTCCACTAGGGTAGTTATACTGGTCCTAGACCTCATCCTTCTCAAGTGAACATACAAAGAATAGATTGCAAGGAAGGAAGAGGTCAACTGGATAAGGAATGGAGCAGCATTCCCTGATGTATAAAAATATACATACTGCAATGCCACTTTACGGTCGTAATAATCGATTACGTAATCATCTGTAGAATTTCTGTGTATAAGTTCAGCACTCCACATGAAGACTACTGTCTGCAAAATAGACACCACCACTACAGCTGAGATCAAGTGAATGGTCCTTTGTACTAAAACAAATTTAAGATGCTGAAAGTAGGCATGGCGAAAGTTGGAGATCTTCAGACAAAACACAAAAGTAAGCAAAGTGAACAGACAGATGCAACAAGTATTGGATAAGAGTTCAGTAAAATCAGCACATCTTTTGACAATGCTAAAGAGGAAGCCATCTTGATAGCAGATTTCCAAAAACATGTTAATCAGGCAAGCCAGCTGGAAACTCAATCTTGCTATGCTGAGAGAAGTGATAATTTTGTCAACAGCAGTCATCGTTCTTCCTTTCATCCAGCCAATCATCACCACTGCAATAAATGCATGAATAGCTGCCCCGGTCATAAAGAAAAGTCCTACTCCAACAAATAGACCTAAATTTTGAAAGATATATCGTTCGTCCATAAAAGTGACCATCTCTCTAGCAATGTGAAAGGCTTTCCACAGTGAAAGAGTTAGAATTTTTTGTTAACTTAAAGGTGATGTTTGAAGGTTCCTGTACTGAAATTTAAAAAAATGGAAATATCAATGCAAAGTTCATGTGGCTAAAAATGTTCCTAGCTGAGAGAACAGTATTTACATTTTAATCCATTCAAATATCAATGAGTTTGTTCCAAACAGGCTGACCACATATACAAATAATGTTTCACTGATCGAACTGGTTTCAGAAACATCCAATTTTTTTGTTTAACATATCTGGACTCACAGGTCACTTTATTAGGTACATCTGTTCAATTGCTTGGTAACATAAACTGCTACTCAGCCAATCCCATGGCAGCAACTCCATGCCTTTAGGCATCTAGACGTGGTAAAGAAGACTTGCTGAAGTTCAAACCGAGCATCAGAATGAGGAAAAAAGGGGATTTAACTGACTTTGAACGTGACATGGTTGTTGGTGCCAGATGGGCCAGTCTGAGTATTTCAAAAACTGCTGATCTACTGGGATTTTCATGCACAATCATCTCTAGGGTTTACAGGGAATGGTCCGAAAAAGAGAAAATATCCAGTGAGATGCAGTTGGATGAAAATGCCTTGTTGAGGTCAGAGGTCAGAGGAGAATGGGCAGACTGGTTGCTGCGACATTCAGATGGTAGGGTCAGAATTTGGCGTAAACAGCATGAAATCATGGATCAGTCTTGCCTTGGCACTAGCAAGGTGTACCGAATAAAGTGGACAGTGAGTGTATATATCATGTTCCTATTAGTGATGGCCTGAACACCCCCCGTTCGGTTCTTGAACAAACATCCGAACCTACAGAATGTTCGACCGTGCACCCCCCCCACTGAACCATACCAGGCCACATGCCCTCAACATGGGGGTGTGCTTTGGGGGGGCTCCCCACTAAAGCACCTTTTTCCCTTGTTGATGGGACAAGGGCCTCTTTCCCACAACCGTGGCCTGTGGTTGTGGGTGGTGACATATTGGAATCTTGAAGCCCCCAGAACCCAACCCCACATGTGAATGAGTATGTGGTACATGGTACCACTACCCATTCACAAAAAAATGTAGTGCAAAAAAGACAGGAGACAGTCTTTGACAAGTCCTTTATTAAAGATAAAAAAATGTCCCCCAAAGTAGATCCAACGGCAATCGCGATGTCCGCCGCTACCCAAAAAAAAAAGTATTCCGCTCGCGACACCGACTCCCGCCACCTGACAGCAGCACCTCTGATGACAGTTCTTAAATACTGTCATGACGTCACAAGGTCATCACATGCTGCGATCAGGTGCATTGCTTTGACCAATCACAATGCACTGTCAGGGCGCAGTGCATTGTGGGATGTGATGGGAAAACAGCCCACCAAACGCCCGTACCGCTCATGTATTCCCCGGACATATGAACGGCCCATTTTCGAGTCGAACTTAGTTTCGACTCGAACATGAAGCCCATCCCTAGTTCCTATATCCAACCAAAATTGAAGCAGTACCACATCCCAACAGTTTTTCTTTCTAAGATTCTTATTTAACATATAAGTGAATCCTTATAGTTCCTCACTTTTACCATAGAGGAACCTTTGACAAATGCTTAGGTCTTTCCTACCAGCAATGATTACAGCTACAACTCAGGGTACATTATCATGCTCAGTAAGCTATAGATATAATACATTTGACATCCAGAGCAGATAACATTTTGAACCCCCCACCTGATCTGTATGACACAATTATTTTTAGTAATGATCATAAAATGACTGAAATGAACCTCAAACAGTAAACACTGTAACTCTAGTGTCCCATTATACAAGTCATAAATGGTGAAGGGTCCATTTACATTGGTGTTCAATGTATGGCCCCCTGACATTGGTGGTCAGTTTAGTACTGAAATTCTTGGTGGTATTTGGTGAATCCATGTAGGCAGGAGTGAGGCCGGGTGGAAGGAACAACACATGGAGGTCCAAGATTTCAAGGAAGTGTATTGTAAAGAACATTACAAACACACTGTAACATAGTCTATGTAGAGGTTTCAAATTGGCAGAAACAATCACATATCATTATGCAGTACTTGCAGAGGAAGATGCTCGAGGACCGACAGCACCTGGCACTGGAGGCAGCTAGGAGGCAATATGCAACAAGGCACTAGAAGCGGAAAGCAGTCCCTATACTGTCCCTCCTCACTTGGAACCTTTCCTTACGCTAGGCACCCTCTTACTATCCAGCAAATTCCTGTACCTATCCTATCTGCACACAAAATGTGTACCAACTGCAGTTAGCCACCAGTGTTTTTTATAAAAGCTGCCCTCACTAGATGGCTATGGAGGTCATCCGGGACAGCAGCATCCAATCGGACAGCTGATCACCCGAGGACACAAATGGAGCCCTAAGAGGAATGTGTCCTCCACTCTCCCTGCATGGTGGTTTCAGAGAGCACCACCTGTATAAGGAAGTCAACCTACACCTGCCTACACCCTTACATATATTTTCAGCACCATTAAGCCACATTATTAGATGGGCTCATTTACTTGGTGTTCACCTGCCTGTCCAGCAACCATATACTCTCATTTGCTATGGAATTCTTTAAATGAATTGAGTGGAATGCTAAAGGTATGGATCACAAAGCTAAACGCTCCTCCATTATTGCTTTCCTTAAGAAACAATAGGGGGATGCCATCACCTCATTTGAATCCCACTTGACTGATGTGACCCAACTCTCATGGGTGGGTTGGGATTATCCTGCAACCCATTCATTCACCTCCAGTGAGAATTTGCATCCTTATACCTGAATTTGTTGAGTTTATGTTACATCATGTGGAGTTTGACCAGCAGGGACAATATGTTTTTCTGTATGGTCCTGTTTTGGGCTCCCACTGTAGATATAAACCATAGATACAGAGGGATGGTCTTCCACCCTAGTTATAAATCAATTTATAATCCATTATGCCCTAATTGTCAAGGAGCCTCTAGTTCCATTGTATACCTGCCCTGGTTCTACCCACAGATACAGGCTTACTGAAAGCAAATAATAACCTATTTGCACAATGTTGTGGGTTCCCCAGTACAACTAGACCCTCAGCTAGCTTGCTGGGTCTTTTGAATTAAATATTTATCTTCACACCTTTTTGTATTAGGTATTGTTTATTGACACAGAAGATAATAGCCAAGGTGTAGGTCCAAGCTGGGGTGCCTACCTTACAGCAATGAAAAGTGATCTCCACTAGCTTCTGGTCCCCTGCCTAGCAGCTGCCCTGTTGCATTGTGAACACTGGAGGTCAACAGCTTGGCAGAGGCACAATTCATAGATTGCTTTGCATTTTCTCAATTGTGCGGTAATGCAATGCTGCACCCAAATTAAATTTATGTCCTTTTTTCCCCACTAATAGAGCTTTCTTTCGGTGTTCAATGTTTTGCTCTATAAACAAAAAAAGACCGACAAGTTTGAGAAAAAAACCCTTTATTTTTGAATTTTTACTATTAAACATGTCCAGTAACAAAATTTCAAAAATCTAATTTCGATATAACTTTAGGCCAAAATGTATTCTGCTACATGTCTTTGCTAAAACAAATCCCAATACGTGTAAATTAATGGGTTTATGTGAAAGTTATAGTGTTTACAATATACTGGAATTAACTTTTTATTTTTATTAGCAATGGTGGTGATCAGTGACTTATAGCAAGACTGTGGGACTGAGGCAGACATTCTGACACTGGGGGGAATTGATTTAGTGTCAATGACATCCCTAGTGACACCAATACAGGGATCAGTGCTAATAAAAAGCACTGACACTGTACTAATTGCACTGGGCATGAAGGGGTTAACATCTGGGGTGATCAAAGGATTAACTGTGTGCTGTTTCACTATGACGGCTGTGTGTGTGCTTCACTGTAAGTACACTGCTTTGTATGGCTCTGCTATGCAGAGAGATACAAAGCAGTGTGCAGCAGCTGACAGGGAAGAGATCTGTATGCTTGGTCAGTTGGTTAATGGTGGCTTTGATAGCTGAGAAGCCCTTGATAAACCTCCTGTAGAAATTTGCGAATCCAACAAAGCATTGTATTCCCTTTTTGTCTGATGGTGCAGGCCATTCCAAGATGGTAGAGACCTTTTGGGGATCCATCCTGAAACCTTCGTAGGGATGATTAATCCCAAGAATTGGATGATCTGGCGTTGAAATTCACATTTCTCAGGCTTGGCATAAAGACTATGAAGTCTCAGGCGCCTGAGGACCTTTTGTACATGTACTCGGTGGAGTTCAAGGGAAGCGGAAAAAATCAAAATGTCGTCAAGGTACACTATAACGAAAATGTCTAAGAAGTCTCTGAAAATATTGTTCACAAAATGTTGGAAGGTTGCAGGTGCATTACACAGGCCAAAGGGCATAACTAGGTATTCAAAATGCCCAAATCTGGTACGTAAGGCAGTTTTCCACTCATCTCCTTCTCGGATACATACAAGATTATATGCCCCTCTTAGATCCAGTTTGGTAAACAATGTTGCAGATCTCAGTTTCTGGAATAGTTCTGTAACCAATGGTAGGGGGTATCTGTTCTTGACTGTGATCTTATTTAGCTCATGGTAGTCAACACATGGACAAAGAGAGTGATCCTTCTTTTCTACGAAGAAGATGCCTGTTCCCGCTGGGGAGGCAGATGGGCGGATAAACCATTTCTTCATGCTGTCATCAAGGTAATCTTTCAGTGCTTCCAATTCCCGCTCTGACAAGGGGAAAATCTGACCAAAGGGAATCTCGGCCCCAGGTAATAATTTTATTGGGCAGTCATATGGTCTATGTGGTGGCAGTGTGTCAGCACCACGTTTGCTAAAGACTTTCAGGAAGCTGTGATAAGTCGTCAGGACAATTTGGTGTAATTTAGTTTCAGCATCAATACATAGTAGGGGTCTGGATGGAGCCAAAGGTTGGAGTAGGCAATGCTTGTGGCAGTAGGCGGACTGGAAGTTCACCTCACCAGATACCCAATTGATGTTATCGTTATGTGCCTGCAAACAGGGGATTCCCAAGATGACCGGAAATAGTAGGGAAGCAATGGCATCCAGACATAGTAGTTCCTTCTGGCCAGAGGAAGGTATCATGACTGATAGGGGAATCGTTTCCTGGGTGACTGCTCTAGATTTGATGTTGGATCCATCAGCCAAATTTACTGTAAGTCTCTGTGCTTTGGCTCGTAAGAGTATCTGGAGTTGCTAGGCGAAGGTTACGTCAATAAAACAGCTGCGAGCTCCAGAGTCAAGGATAGCGGAGACTGGAAGAGCTCTTTCCGAAAGCTGAAATGAGACGGGAATAGATTTGTGAGCAGAGTTGATGGGAGCAGAAGGTGGACTGGTGAGTAAGTTGTTTGGTGACTTACACAACTTGGTAGGGCAATTTCGCACATAGTGCCCGGATTCTCCGCAATAGAGGCACAAGTTATTCTGGTGCCGACGCTGGCATTCTTCAGGTGTCAATGAGGTTCGTAATAGCCCCAGTTGCATGGGTTCAGGTTCTGCAACTGATGGTGTAGTGGAGTTGGTTGGCACCATGTTTTCTGGTGGTGGTGCCCTGGGTAGCATCCACATGGGGCAGCCTAGCCCGGTAGATCTTTCTAATCTACGCTCCCTGAGACGACGGTCAATCTGTATAGAGATATTGATGAGTTTTTCCAGTGTGTTGGGTACTCTCACGCGGGCTAGTTCATCCTTGAGGGGCTAAGCAAGGCCTAAGAGGAACTGGTAACGTAGGGCAGCGTCGTTCCATTTGGTATCGGCTCTCCAGTGCCTAAACTCAGTAATGTAGTCCTCCACTGCCCTGCGTTCCTGCTGGAGTGCATGAAGAGCGGCCTCTGCTGATGCAGATCACTGGGGGGTCATCGTAGAGCTGAGCCATAGACTCAAAAAAGATATTTAAGGAGGCTAATTTGGCATCCTCCTTTTCCAGCAAGTGATGGACCCACGCCTGCAGGTCTCCCTGGAGCAGATATATCACAAACCCCACCTTAGTTGCTTCTAGTGAAAAGGTACGGGGTTGTAAAGCAAAATAAAGTTCACATGCGTTGTGGAATGCCCGAAATTTGCTGCGATCATCAGCAAATCTCTCTGGTGTAGGGACCCTTGGTTCTGGGGGTAGCATCATTACAGCAGGAGGCACCATGTTTCCTGGAGCAGCAGCGGGGGCAGGTGCTACTGCTGCACTAGCAGGAGGTGCAGGTGCGGGTAAGGTCTGAAGGCAGTTCTCCAGTAGTGTGTATCCCTCTTGCAGATCCTTGACGGCCTGTGTTAGTGCTGACATGTGATGACAGATTTCATCTAGAGGAGAGGCCCCTCTCTCAGGCTCCGACATGGCCTTCTGGTATTGTAACATACCTGGTTGGGGAGCCTGACGTGGAGAGAGGGCATCCTCTCACCACTCTCGTTTGGGACCCCTGATAGGGTAGACAGAAGGTATCGAGCTAGGTGGGGCACAAGTGCCCGACAGGTCTGCGGTGACAGCTGACAGGTGATGACCCGGAAGACCAGGATTCAGGTTGGTTACGGATGCAGGTGAGCAGGTGCAGCAGCAGGAAGGTATAGCAGAGGTATGGACAACCAAGGCAGCTGGCAGCCAGAGATAGTCACAGGCAAAGGTAGAAGTGTCAGACAAGCTGGGTCAGAATCAATCGGGTGGATCAGGTACAGAGGAGCAGGCAAGCGGATAGTCAAGGGATGAGCCGGGTCGGTGCAGGCGGAGTTCAATCTTAGTCAGGTCAAATCAGGTAGATAACAGGAGTCAGGATATAAGCACAGAACGTAGTAGACCAGAAGCCACCATTCTAAGTGCAGCAGGGGTTTAAATAGCCTGCCTGTGCACGCTGGTGTGTGCATGCGTGCATGCAACCGCATGCGCATGCGCACTGGCACGGCTGATGGGTACCCGATGTTGGCACATAGATGTGCACCAACACGAAGCTTTTTTACCCTGACACCATCTTTTAGCCAGTTTTCTATCCATTTACATACAGATTTTCCCAAGCCTGTAGACTTTACCTTACACATTAGCCGTGTGTGGGGAACTGTGTCAAACACTTTTGCAAAATCCAAGTATACCACGTTCACCGCCACCCCTCTGTCCAAGTATACCACGTCCACCGCCACCCCTCTGTCCAAGTATACCACATCCACCGCCACCCCTCTGTCCAAGTATACCATGTCCACCGCCACTCCTCTGTCCAAGTATACCACGTCCACCACCAACCCTCTGTCCAAGTATACCACGTCCACTGCCACCCCTCTGTCCAAGATTTTGCTCACTTCCTCATAAAAAGAAATCAGATTTGTTTGACAACTTCTGTCTTTCATGAATCCATGCTGTCTGTTGGTTAAAATATTTTTTTCCAGCAAGAACTCATCCATGTGGTCTTTTATTAAACTCTCCAGTGTCTTCTTGACTATAGAAGTTAAACTAACAGGTCTATAATTACTTGGTAAAAATTTTGACCCTTTTTTAAAGGGGCACCACATTGGCCTTACACCAGTCCAGTGGTACTATGCCAGTCATTAAAGAGTCCCTAAAAATTAGAAACAATGGCTTTGAAATTACAGCGCTCAATTCTTTAAGGACCCGTGGGTGTATGCCATCCAGTCCAGGTGCTTTATTCACCTTTATACTGTCTAAATATTTTTGGAGCATATCAGTTGTGAGCCAATGTGGATCATCTGGAGCTGTGTCAATACCATGTGCATTATGGACAAGAGCTCCCCCATGTTCCTTTGTATACACAGAGCTGAATAAGGTAGTTAATAATTTTGCATTCTCTTTGTCCCCAGTCACCCACTCTAGATTATTTTGTAAAGGGCCTACATGCTCGGACCGGACCTTTTTACTATTAATATATTTGAAGAATTTTTTGGGGTTGGTCCTGCTATCTTTTGCAATCTGTCGTTCGTTTTCAATTTTTGCGGCCTTTATTTACTTTTTACATATTCTATATATATATATATATATATATATATATATATATTCTTTGTAATGTTTAAATGATGATAGCATTCTTTCATTTTTATATTTAATAAAAGCTCTTTTCTTATTATCTATAGCTTTTTTAACTTTGACTGTAAGCCACATTGGTTTGATTTTTAGTCTTTTGAACTTGTTGCCCATGGGAATATATTTTGCAGTGTTATTGTGAAAACCAGTGCAATGCTACAAATTATGAAACCAAAGTGTATAAAAAGAAAATAAAATAAAATTAAATGTTCAGAATATTTATTGTGTATAAACAAAATATGCACAAAAAATTAAAAGTCTAAACTGATTTCTTCTTTGGGTGTCCCCTCCTTAAGTGATCACCAAGTGCCTCAACCACAATAGTGCATAAATCCACCACCAGATGTCTGCTCACCTCCAGCAGTGTGACCTCACATTATATAATGTTTGGTCTAACTGCACTTTTGGCCCCACATTGGACACTGAAGATCAACTTGATGGATTAAGCTGTTGTCCCAGGGTTCAGAGTACACTTCTCACCACCATAATACCTCATAAATAAAAAGCTTTACATAGTGCGTAAACTTTAAAACATTTTATTGTACACAAAACCATAGCCAAATGCACACTCACATGAAAAAGGTGCCTGACCAAGTATAAAATTCTCCACTATTACTCCATATAACTGGAGAAACTGTGCTGTAGGAGTCGGTAGTACTGCAGCGGTATACACCTCGATATGAATCCTCACCGACTGGAACAAAGTGCTCCTAGTGGGACCGTGTGCGTCATCCGATGCTCCTCCCAGACGCGTTTCATCACTTGTCACGTGACTTTTTCAAGGGGAAACTGATAGGTAGTTTACATTTATAATAAGCTCTGCATGATTTGAGATTACCAGGTCCAGTAGAGCATCATTCCTAGTTGGTGCCTCTATGAACTGTAGCATAAAATTGTCCTGTAGTAGGTTTAAAAATGCTTGCCCTTCAACTGTTCCTGCAGTACCATTACTCCAGTCAATTTCTGGGTAGTTAAAATCCCCCATTATTATCACTGTCCCAGCCCTTGCAGCCCTTTTTATCTGTGCAAGGAGTTGAGTTTCCACCTCCTCATTAACACTGGGAGGCCTATAACAAACTCCAATGATTACCTTTGTAGTACGCACCCCCATGTGCAGTTCCATCCATAATATTTCAGCCTCATCACACTCTCCATCAACTAGGTCCTCTTTCACATTCACTCTGAGATCACTTCTCACATAGAGACAGACACAACCATCTTTCCTATTTCCCCCGTCTCTCCAAAAGAGAACATAGCCAGGAATATTAATGGCTCAGTCATGTGAAGAATGAAGCCAAGATTCAGCAATACCAATTAAATCATAGTTCTCTTCATGCACCAAACCTTCCAACTCACCTATTGTGCTGGGCAGACTTCTGGCTTTGGGGAACAAACACTTTAATTCATTGACAATTTGTGCACTTGTATTTTGCATAATTTTTATTTTCATACAAATGGTACCAATTCCACTGGTTGTTTGTAACATGGGAACCTTCTTATCATCTTCCATAGCCCTCCCCCATCTTTCCCCATTCCACCCACCATTCAGTACTGACCCTTGTCTGATCTAGCTACCCTTTATAATTCCCACCTTGATCCTAGTTTAAATACTTCTCTAGCCTTCTCATAAATCTCTCCCCCAGCACAGAAGACCACCTTCTATTTAGGTCCATCTCTAGCATATAGGTTGCACCCCAATGAAAAGTTGGCCCAGTGCTCTAGAAACCCAAATCATTCCCTCTTACACCAGGTCTTTAGCCATGCATTGAGTTCTCTAATCTCCACCTGTCTTTCCTGAGTTGCGCATGGCACAGGTAATATTTCAGAGAATATCACCTTGGAGGTCCTTCCCTTCAACTTGCAGCCTAGTTCTTTGAATTGATTCTTAAGGAGCCTCCACCTTCCATGTATTCTGTCATTGGTTCCAACATGGACCAAGACAGCTGGGTCATGCCCAGCCCCTCCCAGTAATTTATCAACCCAGTCCACCACATGCTGAACCCTGGCACCAGGGAGACAAGAAAATCTTTTGGTTGAGGCGATCCTGGTGACAAATTATTCTAGAAGCCCTTCTGATTATAAAATCCCCTACTATCACTAGCTGTCTAGGCCTACCTGCCCTACCCTCATCACCCCTCCCAGATGGTCTGCCCTCCAGGCTGTTAGGGATAGCAGTGACATCCAGGGCTGCCAACCCTAAGCTTGCCACCCCCACATCTTTACCCAACTTGGCAAATCAGTTTGGTTGCACAAACCCAAGTTTGGCCTTCCTTTTCTGTGAGCCCCTACTACTCCCTCTCATTACAGTAACCCAACTTCCTATCTGATAATCCTGATTAGCCCTTCCGCCCTCCACATCAATCCCATTAACTACCTGCTCAGGGAGCAGAAGACCCCTTTTAAGGTTGTCGGTTCTGCCCAGTGTTGTAACTTGCTCCTCCAGATCTCTAACGCGAGTTTCCGGAAGAGCAACCCGCTCACATCTATCACAGCGGTATCCATCCCGGAGCTGTTGCTCCATCGTTTTTTTTTCTCTCTGCAAGTAGAGAGGGATACAATGTATTTCTCCCCTCTATTCAAAGAGGGAGCAAACCTAGAGGCAATCTTCACAGTGACTGATCGCTATGATAGCCAATCAGAGGCTATCACAACGACCAGGTGACCCGAAACAGGGACAGGACCCGGGGCTCCTAGTGAGACCCTGTTCCCTGGCTGTACGGGGCGCTCCCAGCACAAAGGCAGATACACATATACACGGCCCCAGGGATAAAAGCCCAGTCCAGTGAGGCCCATATATGCGCACGTGAGGCGGGAAGGGGTTGATATATACATGAATCTAATTGTTCCCCCTGTGCCTCTGACTTCCACTCCTCTTGACTGGTCAGTGTCAGCAGGAACGTCTCCAAGACGTATTGGCTCAGTCCTGAATTTGACAGACCCCTTGAAAGCCACATGGTCCCCTTGTTGCTTAAAATCAAAATAGATCTAGATGTGAGATTACCCAAAGGAATGTGTTTTCTCTAACAGGCAGTCTGTTTAGTCCCAAACTGTATATACTGTACATGAAGTAATATATTTATTATTATTAAGAGTAGGGAAATGATGCTGGTGTCACGGCATGTTCATTGGTTTTTAAAAAATGTGCTCGTTGATATACTATATGACTCAATAAAATAGAATTTGCTTTAAATTAATACATTGCAAATAACTGTTTATGGGATAACTGATCTGGTTGAAGAAGATGATGAAATGTATCCAGTTATTGCTGGCATTGTACCCATTATTTTTAAGACCAATATTCAGCCTGACTAATGTGTATGGATTCATCAAAATGTTACAATTTTTTTTTTATTAGAGAAATTTTATTAAGTCATAGAAGTTTCTAAATAAGTATTTGTACACTTGTTGCTTTTTTCTAACTGCTTATTATTTATGCATGTTGTCTGTTAATTCAGCATGGCAATTATATGTACCGTATTTTTCACTCCATAAGACGCACTTTTTTCCCCCCAAAAAAGGGGGGAAAATGTCAGTGCGTCTTATGGAGCGAATATGGAGCGGCTGGTCCGGTATTTCCACCGCCGCCGTGTCAGAATATGGGCTGGCCGCTCAGCTCTGCAGCGGAACCTTACCTGTTCCTCTTCCCAGCTTCTGTAGTGTGGGCGCTCGGCTTGACAGCCGGCTGCCAAGTGCGCATGCGCAAGAAGCGGTGCGCTTTGTGAATGGTAAGGCGGCACCTGGGACACATGACAGGTCCCAGAAGCCGCTGGACCAATCACAAAGCGCAGCGCTTTTCGCTCATGCGCACTGGGCACCCAGCTGTCAACCCGAGCGCCCACACTACAGAAGCTGGGAAGACAGCGCGCCGCTGGATAGAGGAACAGGTAAGGTCCCGCTGCAGAGTGGACACTAACCAAAGAACAACTCCGCGGAAGTAAGAGCGGGTACCTGTCAAATTTAGGTACTTGCCCCCCCCCCCCTCCCAAAGGTTAGCAGTCATCTCCTGTACTGTCCGCAGTCTCTGGTCATCCCTGTACTGTCCGCAGTCTCTGGTCATCTCCGGTACTATGTCTGCAGTCTCTGGTCATCTCCGGTACTATGTCTGCAGTCTCTGGTTATCTCCTGTACTATGTCTGCAGTCTCTGGTCACCTCCTGTACTGTCTGCAGTCTCTGGTCATCTCCTGTACTGTCCGCAGTCTCTGGTCATCTCCGGTACTATGTCTGCAGTCTCTGGTTATCTCCTGTACTATGTCTGCAGTCTCTGGTCATCTCTTGTACTATGTCTGCAGTCTCTGGTCATCTCCTGTACTATGTCTGCAGTCTCTGGTCATCTCTTGTACTATGTCTGCAGTCTCTGGTCATCTCCTGTACTATGTCTGCAGTCTCTGGTCATCTCTTGTACTATGTCTGCAGTCTCTGGTCATCTCCTGTACTATGTCTGCAGTCTCCGGTCATCTCCTGTACTATGCCTGCAGTCTCTGGTCATCTCCTGTACTATGTCTGCAGTCCATGGTCATCTCCTGTACTATGTCTGCAGTCTCTGGTCATCTCCTGTACTATGTCTGCAGTCTCTGGTCATCTCCTGTACTATGTCTGCAGTCTCTGGTCATCCCCTGTACTGTGTCCGCAGTCTCTGGTCATCTCCTGTACTGTGTCTGCAGTCTCTGGTCATCTCCTGTACTATGTCTGCAGTCTCTGGTCATCTCCTGTACTATGTCTGCAGTCTCTGGTCATCTCCTGTACTATGTCTGCAGTCTCTGGTCATCCCCTGTACTGTGTCCGCAGTCTCTGGTCATCTCCTGTACTGTGTCTGCAGTCTCTGGTCATCTCCTGTACTATGTCTGCAGTCTCTGGTCATCTCCTGTACTATGTCTGCAGTCTCTGGTCATCTCCTGTACTATGTCTGCAGTCTCTGGTCATCCCCTGTACTGTGTCCGCAGTCTCTGGTCATCTCCTGTACTGTGTCCGCAGTCTCTGGTCATCTCCTGTACTATGTCTGCAGTCTCTGGTCATCTCCTGTACTATGTCTGCAGTCTCTGGTCATCTCCTGTACTGTGTCCGCAGTCTCTGGTCATCTCCTGTACTATGCCTGCAGTCTCTGGTCATCTCCTGTACTATGCATGCAGTCTCTGGTCATCTCCTGTACTATGCCTGCAGTCTCTGGTCATCTCCTGTACTATGTCTGCAGTCTCTGGTCATCTCCTGTACTATGTCTGCAGTCTCTGATCATCTCCTGTACTATGTCTGCAGTCTCTGGTCATCTCCTGTACTGTGTCCACAGTCTCTGGTCTTCTCCTGTACTACGTCCGCAGTCTCTGGTCATCTCCTGTACTATGTCTGCAGTCTCCGGTCCTCTCCTGTACTATGCCTGCAGTCTCTGGTCATCTCCTGTACTGTGTCTACAGTTCATTGGTTCAGAATATTTTTTTCCTGTTTTCTGCCTCTAAAACCTAGGTGCGTCTTATGGTCAGGTGCATCTTATGGAGCGAAAAATACGGTACATTCATCAAAGTTTTACTAAAATTAAGAAAAAAAAAGCTGTACATTTTTTTTAAATAATTGTATTTTTTACTAATTAAGATTTATTAAAACAGTCAAAGAAGAATACAGTATTTATACAAGACACAAGACAGTCGAAGAAGATGATGAATAAGTATTTATAAATTTGCTGCTTTTATCTAACTGCTTATTGTAAAATTTTAATATAGTACATGTTGTATGTTAATTCAGCATGACTCAAATATATTATTATTATTATGCAGAAGTTATATAGTGTCTACAGTTTGCACAGCGCTTTACAAATGAAGGCAGACATTACAGTTACAACACAATTTGGTACAAGAAGAAACAGAGTGCCTGGCTCATTAGAGCTTACAATCTAATACATTCATCAAAGTTTTACTAAAATATAAAAAAGCTGTACATCTTTAAAATAATTGTATTTTTGCCTTACAGTGATTTATTACAACAGTCAAAGAAGAATATTTATACATTTGCAGTTTTTTACTAACTGCTTATTAATTATATAATCAGGCTGATTTACTAAAGGAGTTAAGCATCTTTACATGACAAATTGTGAGAATTTTCACTTATCCAATTATGTGAACAGCAAATTGCTGATTATTTATTTATTCTGCAATTTTAGCCATTCATAGTAGAAAAACAGCAAGTTGCTCTTGCCATGATTGGATAATTCTACTGAATATTGATACAGTTCATTGTCTAATGATTCCTAACTACTCCCGTTATGCAAAAATCAAAATGACTATAATTCACTAATGAATCCACAACAAAAAAGTTTATAAAATGGTTGGTGTTACATTTAAATGAAGACATCACAACATTTATAAATTAATATAAATGAGTAAATGATATGTATATAAATAAGTAGTTCTGAGTTTACTGCTTTCCCCCATCTGCTTATTATGAATATGATTATAAGTCAATAAAATCAATCCATATTACCAATACAAACTCAAAGAAAAAAAACAGTTTTTATTATTGCGCCGTAAAGCAGAACTCCAGTTAGATTTTTTTTACCATGCAGTTGTCCCCCACTGCATGGATCAGCTGCTCATTTTTTCTAGGGGTGAGGGCTAAGCTCATACTCACCTGACCCACTGATCCAATGGAAAACCTCTCCCATGATCCAGCAGTGGACTGTTCCTGTCTGTGGAGCATGCATTGAGCATGCTGACGTCACAAACAGCCCATGTACAATACTGCTGGACCACAGAGGGGCAGGAGCTGAAAGGACCAGTCTTGAGCGGGAAGGTTCGGTGGGTCAAGTGAGTATATCTTTGGTGTCCTCTGCCCTAGAACAAGACGAGCATTTGACTCATGCACTGCTGGTACGGCCCTACAGCATGGGCCAAAAACAAATTTCCCATATTTCTGCTTTAAGACATTGTTCACTATCTTGCCATCAGTCACAAAGGGGTCACCTCCTCCGGCTCTCTAGGGCAAGGTCCAGGAGTTTTTCTGTTGAACAAGCAATCAGTCCAACAATGGACAATCCTGAAGAACTGATTTCTTAGTTTTGTTGCTACATAAATAAGCAAAATAGAGTGTAGAGCCGGGAAAATGTTTGTTATAAGATAACACCAAAACATTCCCAATAATTCCATATACATTTGCAATAAATTCACTGCAATAAAAAAACTACAGACCAGGAAAGAGAAAACAGTAAATGTTATAGTCCTACGGTAGGTGTCTACATTACCACGATTATTCAGTCTACTTGTGTGAAGACCAAGCAAAATGATAAGCAAAACCGAAGCTATGAAGTACATGGGAAGGGGTAAAACATTCCACAATGTATTAAAATAGTGCATTGTTTTCAGCTGATTAGTAATGTCTGAAATGTTATCTTGTGTTGAATTTCTAAAGAACATATTAAAAGCGAACAAACAATTCACTGATGAATATCCCAAAGACAAAATGAAAGAGGCAATAATCAGGTAGACGACCCTCTTTGATATGATGGTCTTTAGACGTAAGATAAACACATTGTGAAAGGTGGAGATCTTAAAGTAGAAGAACATGGAGAGCATGGTTGATAACCAGATATTGGAAAAAGATAAGGAATTCAAAGTGAATATAATCAATATAGAACATATTATACTTATCTCTGAGAAGAAATACAATAAAAATAACTGCAAGAACAAGGCAGCATGAAAGAAGATCCTTGATATCCCAATAGTGGTGATAATTTTGTCCGCACCTGTTATGGATCTTCCATTCAGCCAGTCAATGACATTAACAGCCACAATAAATGATTGTGTCACCAGACCTACCAGCACTAATGCTGTAAGCAAGGCTAATGGAAACAGATTTTGTTCTAGAATAATTTCATCATAGTCTTTTTTTGGGGAATTCTCCATGTTTGCAATCACATACAAGAGCTGTGTGTATAAAATTGATAGATGAGCTCTATTTATTGATAGAACGTGACTTTGTTGAATGTATGATGCAAATGGTAATGCAAATACCTTGGTTGTACCAATGGTTATACAAATACAAGAGTTGAGCGTGAGCATGATGTTCATGGAAGTGGTCGTATGATAATACAAGAACATCCAATGGAAAAAATGTAAATGTTTATTGCAAGCAAATATGGAATATTTTTTTTTATATGCCAGAAACAGATTTATTGCAAGCACAAAGCATGTTTATATCCTTACAACAAAGTACAACAAAAGGCAACAATTTTTTGTTTTGTTCTATACAGAAGGGAGAGGGGTTAGAACGCGAGTCAGTTTTTATTGCTGTCTGTGCCTCCCATTAGGGAGTGTAATAGAAATGCTGTGTGCAATAACTAAAAGCAAGTCATATACACGCACACAATCATCATGTAGTCATGCAGGTACCTTTTAATCAGCATTTACACCATTACATATTCTACGCATGTGAAAGACACTCTACCAAATAAACACCTGCCCTGACACATCATAGCATTTACCCAGCACTCCAAGAAATAACAGAAGCCAACTGCAATATTCTTGCACCGTCATAACCTCCACTTTTATTATCACATGACACACAGGAGGATATATCTTATAGTCATCACAATCTGCATAATAACACACACCAATAATAATGTGAGCATTACAGCATGAAATAGACACATCATTTGACAGCATCACATCATAGAATTAATACATTACCAAAGCTATGTTACAAGCTCAAAGAAGCAGATCCCATCAGAACCACACTGCCCAGGAGGTCACGGGGAAGCCGTAGGCGAGACCAGTTGATGAGCCCATATAGCCTTGGCAAAAATCCCAGCATCAGAGCATCCTCTGGCCACTAGGGGGGCTTATTCCTGGTCTCGCCTGGACCTCTGCCTTTTAAACCAATTTTCTGGAAGCTATCCAATAGTGGGCGGGCACCACACCCACCACAGGAGGAGCTGGCAGAAGGGTTCTGCGAGGATAACAGAGTCATGTTCAACCACCATATTCGTTATCTGAAAAGTCACACTTTTGCTTCTTATCTATCCCAAAACTTCTTCTCATCTACCCCAGACTTAAGGATTTCTAACTTCTCAAGCAAGTAGACGTCTTTAAACAGGTTTTTATCTCCTAATGTGAGGTTACTAGATGTCATAAACACGTTCAATTTCCATAAACAAGTTTTATCTTGCTCTCAGCAGAATATCTTGTGATTCTGTTCCTTTGGCCTACAGAAATGACACATTAGTCACCTCTCATGCCCCTGGCATTTGGGCAACAATGCTTTATTGTAAAAAAAAGAAACAAAGGGTCCAAGGCCAACACATTTCATAGGCATTACAGGGAGATTCATCTTCGCTTTTTGTCCTGGGTACCATTATCATTCAAAATGAAAGCAAAGAAAAATCTAAAATGTTAGGTTTCCCCAGAAAGTTTGAGAGGACTGTAACCATATTAGTGACAGAAACAAATAAAGTGTTACCAAACCCACAACAGTAAAAATCAGTCTGTATATACAGTAAAGCATGCTTGTGTATAACACAACCTAAGGGGTTAATTCTCTGTATTGTGTAAAAAAGCTGTTTGATCCTTTCTTCTCTGCCCCTCCTCTTGTTGAAATGACCACCTGATACAAACTGAATCTGTAGTCACATGCACATGCTCAATTTGGTGTGTATTACTAGAAAGGATTTTTTTTTTCTTGACAGAGTGCATGCGATCAGCACAGGGCCAATCAGCACTGTCCAGACAAGGGTTTCACATCCTCCTAGAGCGGAAAGAAAATTCTTCCTACAAATGTTAACATGTGCTCTGCTGGACACTGATAGAAGTCACAAAACTGCTCTAACACTCTCATGCTCTACTGCTGATGAGAAAAGGTATTTAGCAGTTTATATTTACTAACCTAATTGCATTTCCATGTTCTGTGTACTGTGGGAGACCAGATATAGTGAATGCAGGGTCTGGGGAGATCGGATATATTGAATGCAGGGTCCGGGGAATCCAGATATAGGGAATGCAGGGTCCGGGGAATCCAGATATAGTGAATGCAGGGTCCGGGGTTTAGTAACACTTGAAGAATTTTAAAGCTAATAAAAAAAATATAGAAAATATTATAGTTATCGCTGGAAAGTGCTTAAATAAAAATAATTCCAACAGGTAAGCAGTGTGAAAGAAGATCCTTGATAACCCAGCAGAGGTAATTATTTTGTCGGTACCTGTTATTCACAGCCACAATAAATGATTGTATCACCAGACCTGCTGGTTTAGTAAAACTTTAAGTACTGTCCATGATACTTTTTTTATTTGCACTAATATATAATATTTCAGGTCAGGCTTCCGGGGTGTACCCCCTTCTTCAAGGTCCAAGCAGCACTAATGAAGAAAGTTAGCAGAATGTTAAAGGATAAGTTCACCTTTTGGACAAAAATAATAAATGCACATTTTTTTGCAGGTAAAAAAATTAGCATTTATTATTTTTGTCCAAAGGAGCCTGTGAAGCATTGCACTAGCGATCAGTAAATCGCCTATGCCATGTCTCCTGCAGACTTGTCAGAATATCTGCTTGCCATATGCGATGTATGGACAAGCAGATATCCTGACAAGAAGCTTCAATGAATGTTCACGGCACTCCACAGTACTGTGGTAATTCATGGAAAATTACAAGCCCACAGCCGCTAAGGATGCCAGGACTTGCAGTTCATTCATTTGCGGAGGTCAGTGAATGAATGATGCTGTTGTGTGGGCAGAGCCCTGAGCGGCCACTCTGTTTTCAATAGTGAAAATAGTATGGCGAGTCTTCTTCCCGTATTATCTGTCAGAGGAAAGGGGCGGACATAGCTGGAGCTATGGGAACGTGTTACATGTTCCACCCTACAAACGGGTGGAAAATGTAACATGTAACATATTCCCATAGCTGAACTTATCCTTTAAAGTTACTTTAACGTTCTGCTAAAACTTTGTGCATTAGTAATGCTTGGACCTTGAAGAAGGGGGTACACCCCAAAAGATTGTCTTGAAAAATCGTATGTTAGTGCAAATAAAAAAAGTATCACAGACAGTACTCAATTGTATCTTTCCCCCAGAAAAGTAATAGAGGAGAAATCTTCCAATGGGGACACTAGTTCTGGTAAGCTGGGTGTCCCCAAGGGATTCCCTTAATTTGCTGGAATTTCCTCTCACTTTCTTTTTTGGGTATGGGTCAGGAAGTGAAGGGAAATCTCCCCAATGGAACACAGATGGCAAAAGATAAACTGACGGGTTATGACTCTCCCTTACTCTATCCCAAAAAAAGAAGGTTTGCCTATAGTTCTACTTTAATTTTATAATGCATGTAAGGGGGTGTCAGATCGTTTCATTTACAGGGCATTTCATTTACTACTTCTCCCCATTACTGTGGGTAGATGTAGTCCCCTGTTTGGCTGTCGGGATCTCTCTTACCCCTTTAGAACATGGTGTTGCTGTATGGAGCAAAAAGCAGTCACATGGCCACTGCTGAGTTCCAAATGGGCAGGGGTAAGGGTAGTCCAGTAGGCACTAAGGGCAAGCTGCGTAGGAGCGAAGCATAACTCTGCAGAAGGGAAACAAAGAATAACACAGCGCCTCTAAGTATGTACTTACCCTTTTGGGGAAGCCAATGCCTACTATTGGCACTGAAATCTCATTGGATTTGGGTGGATATTTTGACATGGCCTTGATATATATCACATATCATGCCATGTGGGTCAGTCCTCCATGGGAGATAGAAGGGACAACATGTAGTTGTAAGTATGTCCCATTGGCGATCCCCTTCCTGGGAAGGAGTCATTGACCTGCTGCATGCTTTCAATAGGCATTGGAAGGTAACATCCTTTATAAAGGGTATGTTTTGAGTTTGTTCTGGACTGAGCTTTTTCCATTTGTGTGCCTACCCTGTTATGGGCTGGAAACATCATTAAGGAAATTAGTTTGGAGTAGATATGTAAAGGAGGGTCCCACTCTTGGGCAAGAAATTTGTAGCACCCCAATACCCCCTCTTCTAAAGCCATGGAAGTAAATTACAGCATGGTGTTGAACACCTTTATATGAAACTTTATGAATGCCAGTAGGTGGAACTGTTATCACCATTACTTGGATCCTAAATTAAGAAGCATGCTGAAATAAAATGCCTCATCCTTGTGTTGCACAGCATTGTGAAGATAGGCCTCAGTATGTAGGCAAGTGTAGTTCTTGCTCCATTCAGCAGGGAGCATCTTGCCACTACATTGATTGTGGAGACTCAGAGGGGTGTTTTCCCTCTGGAACCTCCATAGGCATAACAAGGGAGAGCAGCTGTTGGACACTGCAATCCCTGGTGACCTTCCAAGGCCATCTTGGTTGGAGCAGCTTTTTTAAATAGGGGGTTTTGCACACATTCTGTGAGTGGTTAGTGTAGAGAGGAGGACCAACTCTGTCAGGGAGGAAGACTGAGTGTTACGGAAAGGTTCCAATTTGAGGAGGGCGAGCATAGGGATGCCCCTATATGCACTCTAGGCACCAATCTCCGGAGTTGCCAGTGTACACCTTCCTATATTCTCTGTCTCCTATCAGTGCCATCTACAAAAACCCCAATGGAAAAAGTTATTGCGCCTGTTACTGAAAATGTATTGCACCTATTACTGCAAGAGTTAAGCCGGCCATACATGGGTCAAATTTTGAAAGAGTTTTCTTTCTAAAATCTTTTCTAAGATTTTTTTTTTTCAAATATCACATCATTAGTGGGCCACAGCAAAGGTTGCTTTTCGAATGACCACCGAATTTGAGTGATCGGGTATGTTGGAAATTTTTTTAAAAAACTAATGATTTTCTAATCAATAATGGGAGAATCCTGACTGAAAAAGAAATGAGCGTGAGCTGTGACCTGGAAAGAAAAGAAAATTCTTGACCACGAAAAATCTTTTCTGTAGCAACACAAGGTGAAATCAAAGGCTTGGTTGGTCAAATTTCGAAATCAAAGGTGGCACCATTGGATTACAAAATGCCCAAAATTTCCAATTTTCTAAACAAACTTTGTTCATAATTCGACCCATGTATGGCCTGCATTACTGTGCTTATTGCTGTAATTGTTATTGAATGTTGTTGTACCTGTAATGCAGGTGTTTTACACCTGTTGCCATCAAAGATTATATTAGTGCTAACTGTTGTGTTCTACAAACACATCCTGTTCCAAATTATTATGCAAATTCTATTTAAGTGTCACAAAGATTACATATTTTGTTTTTCAGTTTAACTCATGGATGGCATTGTGTGTCAGGGCTCTTTTGATCACTGAAAACAATCTCGGACACCTGTGATAATTAGATTGGCCGGTGAACCCAATTTAAGGAAAAACTACTAAAGGAGGGTGTTCCACATTATTAAGCAGAGCACCATTTTCAAGCAATATGGGGAAGAAAAAACATCTCTCTGCTGCTGAAAAGAGTGCAATGCCTTGGACGAGGTATGAAAACATTAGATATTTCACAAAAACTTAAGCATGATCATCGCACTATTAAGAGATTTGTGGCTGATTCAGAGCACAGACGTGTTGGTGCAGATAAAAGCACATTGAGGAAGATTTCTGCCAGATCCATGCATCGGATCAAGAGAGCAGCTGCTAAAATACCATTACATAGCAGCAAACAGATATTTGAAGCTGCTGGTGCCTCTGGAGTCCCACGGACATCAAGGTGTAGCGTCCTCCAGAGTCTTGCAACTGTGCATAAACCTTCTATTTAGCCACCACAAATCAATGTTCAAAAGCAGAAAAGGCTGCATTGGGCAGAAAAATACATGAAGACTAATTTTCAAACAGTCCTGTTCACTGATGAGTGCCGTGCAACCCTGGATGGTCCAGATGGATGAAGTAGTGGATGGTTGGTGGACGGCCACTCTGTTCCAACAAGGCTGCGACATCAGCAAGGCGGTGGTGGAGTCATGTTTTGGGCCGGAATCATGGGAACAGAGCTGGTCGGCCCCTTTAGGGTCCCCGAAGGTGTAAAGATGACCTATGCAAAGTATGTGGAGTTTATGACTGATCACTTTCTTCCCTGGTACAGAAGGAAGAACTATGCTTTCCGTAATAAAATCATCTTCATGCATGACAATGCACCATCTCATGCTGCAAAGAATACCTCTGCATCAATGGCTGTTATGGGGATAAAAGGAGAGAAAGTCATGGTGTGGCCTCTATCCTCCCCTGACCTCAATCCTATTGAGAACCTTTGGAGCATCCTCAAGCAAAAGATCTATGAGGGTGGGAGGCAGTTTACATCCAAACAGCAGCTCTGGGAGGCTATTCTGACATCTTACAAACAAATTCAAGCAGAAACTGTCCAAAAACTCACAAGTTCAATGGATGCAAGACTTGTGAAGCTGCTATCAAATAAGGGGTCCTATGTTACAATGTAACGTGACCTGTTAAATGTTTAAAATGTTAAAATGTTGTTAAAAGTTTGATTGAAATAGCTTTTGATTTCAGTAAATATGCTGCAAACACAACAAATGACAATTTTCAGTTCTTTACAACCTATAAAGTGTTTTGAAACTTACTGTGCGGAATAATTTGGAACAAAAATCCTGTTATCATTAGGAGGTTTGTTCAATAAAATGTGAATTGTACTCTTAATAGTTGATAACACGAGAATTATGCTGACTGTTATTTACATCAATTATTTAGGTAATTGAGAAAAATATCATTTGCATAATAATTTGGAACAGGGTGTACTTATCACTCTTTAACCTTCTAAACACAATAACTTTTATCACTTTGGGGACTCTGCATAAGATCATGCCCCATTGTAGACCTCACAATGTCTTCCAATAGCTAGAAGAACCCTCACATGTGTAAT
Source organism: Staurois parvus (assembly GCF_062004578.1). Classification (NCBI taxonomy): domain Eukaryota; kingdom Metazoa; phylum Chordata; class Amphibia; order Anura; family Ranidae; genus Staurois; species Staurois parvus. Next base: position 1,438,557 of record NW_028319977.1, read on the forward strand.
GTATTTCAGTTTTCTATGTGTATTTGGTGGATTCTGCCTCCAGTCTTAGGCTAGGTTCACGCCTATGCTGTTTGCATTTGATCCGTTTCTGCAGTGCTTTTTGAATTTTTGCACATGCATTTTTGACGGGCTTTTGGTGTGTTTTGTGGGTTTTTTTTGGCCAACTTGTTGCTGGGCAGATTAAAAACACAAAACACATCAAAAATGCGTGAAAAAGGCACTCAAAACGCAGCACTTGCATTTTATATGCGGTTCCATTGAAGTCTATTAGACTAACAACGCAAACTGCTGTGGAAAAAGAAATCCCTGAAGCCAGGTTCACACCAGTGCATGCCATTTATCATGATTTCCTATACATCACATTCACATCTATGCAGTTTTTGCAGGCGCGTTTTTTGGATTTTGTAAAGGGTCTTTTACCACAGCAGTGTGCGTTTTAAGTCCAATAGACTTTAATGGAACTGCATATAAAATGCAAGTGCTGTGTTCTGCGCGTGTTTTTGATGCTTTTTGCATTTTAATCTGCCCAGCAACAGGTTTGCCAAAAAAAAACAAAACACAAAATGACCCAAAAAAGGTGTAAATGCCCCAAAAACGTGTAAAAAAATGCAAGTGAACAAAAAACGCAAAATGCACCGCAGAAACAGCTCAAACACAAACAGCATAGGTGTGAACCTAGCCTGACCTTTTCCAAAAAATGCGCTGGCAAAAACTGCATAGATGTGAATAGAGATGAGCGAAGAAATGAAAAATTCGATTCGACTGATTCGGCGAATTCGTGGACAATATTCGATTCGAGTCGAATAAATTCGCTGTGAATTTAACTTAAAAAAGGGTGTTTCTAGGCTTCAGAGAGACTTAATATTAGTGCAGAACACTGTACCTTTAATTTAAATGCCCTTGGAGTCTGCTGGGGAAGAGAAATAATACTGTCAGTCAGTATGACATGCAGATGAGTGCCGTCGATCTTAGAATCACCGCACACTTCACTCATTTGGGCAGTCACGGGGCCAAAACCAGAGTGTGGAGCCACAGTGTGGCGGTGGAGGCAGCAGCAATGGGAGGCCATACAGCACCCTATGACAAAAATGGAAACCACCAGCAGTGTGAGGAGACCTGAAAGTGGCACATGGCAGAGTGTGGCGATAGAGACAGCAGCAATGGGAGGCCGTACAGGGACCCATGACACACTCTGGACCTGGCAGCAGCATGAGGAGGCGGTACAGGGGCCCATGACAGATTACGGGCCTGGCAGCAGCATGAGGAGTCGGTACAGGGGCCCATGGCAGATTACGGGCCTGGCAGCAGCAATGGGAGGCCGTACAGGGACCCATGACACACTCTGGACCTGGCAGCAGCATGGGGAGGCGGTACAGGGGCCCATGACAGATTACGGGCCTGGCAGCAGCATGAGGAGTCGGTACGGGGGCCCATGACACACTCTGGACCTGGCAGCAGCATGAGGAGGCGGTACAGGGGCGCATGACAGATTACGAGCCTGGCAGCAGCAACTTGGACAGGAGGACGTTCAGCTTCTGCACCGTCGGGTGCGTGCTCGCAAACTGTTGTCTCTTGGAAACGGATTCCAAGAAAGACTGCTGACGGAATCCGTGAAGAGGAGTAGCAGGAGAAGGAGCATCTGAACGAGCGGAATATGCCAACAAGCGACAACAGTGGCCCATGACAGATTACGGGCCTGGCAGCAGCATGAGGAGTCGGTACGGGGGCCCATGGCAGATTACGGGCCTGGCAGCAGCTATGGGAGGCCCGTAATCTGCCAGCACCCTATGACAAAAAATGGAACCCACCAGCAGTGTGAGGAGACCTGAAAGTGGCACATGGCAGAGTGTGGCGATGGAGACAGCAGCAATGGGAGGCCGTACAGGGACCCATGAGAGACTCTGGACCTGGCAGCAGCATGAGGAGGCGGTATAGGGGCCCATGGCAGATTAGGGGCCTGGCAGCAGCTATGGGAGGCCCGTAATCTGCCAGCACCCTATGACAAAAAATGGAACACACCAGCAGTGTGAGGAGACCTGAAAGTGGCACATGGCAGAGTGTGGCGATGGAGGCAGCAGCAATGGGAGGCCGTACAGGGACCCATGAGAGACTCTGGACTTGGCAGCAGCATGAGGAGGCGGTATAGGGGCCCATGGCAGATTAGGGGCCTGGCAGCAGCTATGGGAGGCCCGTAATCTGCCAGCACCCTATGACAAAAAATGGAACACACCAGCAGTGTGAGGAGACCTGAAAGTGGCACATGTTTGGGGCATGATTCATGGCGGATTTAGTCAGTTGTGTCAGGAACTGGTGGTTTGAAATCCAGACTAATCCACGCCTGATTCATTTTCACAAACGTGAGTCTCTCCACACTTTGGGTGGACAGTCGTGTCCTCCGCGGAGTTGCAATACCTCCTGCCGCACTAAACACGCGCTCCGATGCCACGCTACTGGCCGGGCATGACAGCCTTTCAAGGGCAAATTCAGCTAGTTGGGGCCAAAGGTCAAGTTTCGTTGCCCAGTAGTCAAGGGGATTGTCTACCTCGGTTGGCAGGGTGCTGTCCAAGTAGGCCTAAGCCTGTTGTTTGAGGTCCTGCTCCAGGTCCACCTGATGCTGCTGCTGCTGCTGCGGCTGGTTAGTAGTTTCCTCACTGCGCTGGTGAAGAAAGCTACTCATCATCGACTGCAGACTGAGGCAGCCGCTGCTGGTGGAGCTGCCACTGCTCCTACCACCCCACCCCTCCCCTGCTGCCATGGCAGCGGAACACGAGCGCACAGGGCCCACAGTGTCTGAGGATGGACGTTGGCGCAGACAGGCAGAGACCAGCTGACTACATAGGTGTTTTTTATAGTACGTTATTTTGGCCTCCCTCTCAGCAGGTGTGAAAAAGGCCACCATTTTTGAACGGTAGCGAGGGTCCAACAAGGTGGACAGCCAAAAGTCATCCCTCTGTCTGATGGTTATTATTCGGCTGTCGCTACGCAAGCAACCGAGCATGCTATGGGCCATTTGTGCCAAGGAATGCGAGGGACTCCCTGCCTCCATCTCCACAGCATACTGCCACGGTGCGTCTAGGTCCTCTGTCTCCTCTTCCTCCTCCTCTACCAGATGCTCCTGCTCCTCCACTCCTGTCCGCTGAGTGGAAAAACCACCCATTTCACTCAATAATTCCTGAGCACCAATGTCCTCCTCTACCTCCTCCTCTTCTTCCAGTCCTGCCCCCACAGGGGCCATGTGGCGTTGAGATCTGTGCGCCACGTCTACCGCACCCTGACCAGCCATTGTTAACAGCATTTGTTCCAGGACGTGCAACAGAGGAATGACGTCGTTCATCCCATAGTCCTGCCGACTCACGAATAGCGTGGCCTCCTCAAAGGGCCTGAGCAAGCGCAGGTGTCACGCATGAGCTGCCAATGGCTGACATCTAAGTTACACAGGGAGTACCTTTATCTGCTTTTAACATCAGGAAATCTGTGATGGCCTTTTGCTGTTCGTAAAGGCGGTCTAACATATGTAGGGTTGAATTCCACCTTGTTGCAACGTCACAGCATGAGGAGTCGGTATAGGGGCCCATGGCAGATTAGGGGCCTGGCAGCAGTTATGGGAGGCCCATAATCTGCCAGCACCCTATGACAAAAAATGGAACACACCAGCAGTGTGAGGAGACCTGAAAGTGGCACATGGCAGAGTGTGGCGATGGAGACAGCAGCAATGGGAGGCCGTACAGGGACCCATGAGAGACTCTGGACCTGGCAGCAGCATGAGGAGGCGGTATATAGGGGCCTACGGCAGATTAGGGGCCTGGCAGCAGCTATAGGAGGCCCGTAATCTGCCAGCACCCTATGTCAAAAAATTCAACACACCAGCAGTGTGTGAGGAGACCTGAAAGTGGCACATGGCAGAGTGTGGCGATGGAGACAGCAGCAATGGGAGGCCGTACAGGGACCCATGACAGACTCTGGACTTGGCAGCAGCATGAGGAGGCGGTATATAGGGGCTTATGGCAGATTAGGGGCCTGGCAGCAGCTATAGGAGGCCCGTAATCTGCCAGCACCCTATGTCAAAAAATTCAACACACCAGCAGTGTGAGGAGACCTGAAAGTGGCACATGGCAGAGTGTGGCGATGGAGACAGCAGCAATGGGAGGCCGTACAGGGACCCATGACAGACTCTGAACTTGGCAGCAGCATGAGGAGGCGGTATATAGGGGCCCATGGCAGATTAGGGGCCTGGCAGCAGCTATAGGAGGCCCGTAATCTGCCAGCACCCTATGTCAAAAAATTCAACACACCAGCAGTGTGAGGAGACCTGAAAGTGGCACATGGCAGAGTGTGGCGATGGAGACAGCAGCAATGGGAGGCCGTACAGGGACCCATGACAGACTCTGGACTTGGCAGCAGCATGAGGAGGCGGTATATAGGGGCCCATGGCAGATTAGGGGCCTGGCAGCAGCTATGGGAGGCCCGTAATCTGCCAGCACCCTATGTCAAAAAATTCTACACACCAGCAGTGTGTGAGGAGACCTGAAAGTGGCACATGGCAGAGTGTGGCGATGGAGACAGCAGCAATGGGAGGCCGTACAGGGACCCATGACAGACTCTGGACTTGGCAGCAGCATGAGGAGGCGGTATATAGGGGCCCATGGCAGATTAGGGGCCTGGCAGCAGCTATGGGAGGCCCGTAATCTGCCAGCACCCTATGTCAAAAAATTCAACACACCAGCAGTGTGTGAGGAGACCTGAAAGTGGCACATGGCAGAGTGTGGCGATGGAGAAAGCAGCAATGGGAGGCCGTACAGGGACCCATGAGAGACTCTGGACCTGGCAGCAGCATGAGGAGGCGGTATATAGGGGCCCATGGCAGATTAGGGGCCTGGCAGCAGCTATGTGAGGCCCGTAATCTGCCTGCACCCTATGTCAAAAAATTAAACACACCAGCAGTGTGAAGAGACCTGAAAGTGGCACATGGCATGAGAGACTCTGGACCTGGCAGCAGCAGGAGGAGGCGGTATAGGGGCCCATGGCTGATTAGGGGCCTGGCAGCAGCTATGTGAGGCCCGTTATCTTGCAGCACCCTATGTCAAAAAATTTAACACACCAGCAGTGTGAAGATACCTGAAAGTGGCACATGGCAGCAGAGTGTGGCGATGGAGACAGCAGCAATGGGAGGCCGTACAGGGACCATGACAGACTCTGGACTTGGCAGCAGCATGAGGAGGCGGTATATAGGGGCCCATGGCAGATTAGGGGCCTGGCAGCAGCTATGTGAGGCCCGTAATCTGCCTGCACCCTATGTCAAAAAATTTAACACACCAGCAGTGTGAAGAGACCTGAAAGTGGCACATGGCAGAGTGTGGCGATGGAGACAGCAGCAATGGGAGGCCGTACAGGGACCCATGAGAGACTCTAGACTTGGCAGCAGCATGAGGAGGCGGTATATAGGGGCCCATGGCAGATTAGGGGCCTGGCAGCAGCTATGTGAGGCCCGTAATCTGCCTGCACCCTATGTCAAAAAATTTAACACACCAGCAGTGTGAAGAGACCTGAAAGTGGCACATGGCAGAGTGTGGCGATGGAGACAGCAGCAATGGGAGGCCGTACAGGGACCCATGACAGACTCTAGACTTGGCAGCAGCATGAGGAGGCGGTATATAGGGGCCCATGGCAGATTAGGGGCCTGGCAGCAGCTATGTGAGGCCCGTAATCTGCCTGCACCCTATGTCAAAAAATTAAACACACCAGCAGTGTGAAGAGACCTGAAAGTGGCACATGGCAGCAGAGTGTGGCGATGGAGACAGCAGCAATGGGAGGCCGTACAGGGACCCATGAGAGACTCTGGACTTGGCAGCAGCATGAGGAGGCGGTATATAGGGGCCCATGGCAGATTAGGGGCCTGGCAGCAGCTATGTGAGGCCCGTAATCTGCCTGCACCCTATGTCAAAAAATTTAACACACCAGCAGTGTGAAGAGACCTGAAAGTGGCACATGGCAGCAGAGTGTGGCGATGGAGACAGCAGCAATGGGAGGCCGTACAGGGACCCATGAGAGACTCTGGACTTGGCAGCAGCATGAGGAGGCGGTATATAGGGGCCCATGGCAGATTAGGGGCCTGGCAGCAGCTATAGGAGGCCCATAATCTGCCAGCACCCTATGTCAAAAAATTCAACACACCAGCAGTGTGAGGAGACCTGAAAGTGGCACATGGCATGAGACACTGTGGACCTGGCAGCAGCATGAGGAGGCGGTATATAGGGGCCCATGGCAGATTAGGGGCCTGGCAGCAGCTATGGGAGGCCCATAATCTGCCAGCACCCTATGTCAAAAAATTCTACACACCAGCAGTGTGTGAGGAGACCTGAAAGTGGCACATGGCAGAGTGTGGCGATGGAGACAGCAGCAATGGGAGGCCGTACAGGGACCCATGAGAGACTCTGGACCTGGCAGCAGCATGAGGAAGCGGTATATAGGGGCCTATGGCAGATTAGGGGCCTGGCAGCAGCTATAGGAGGCCCATAATCTGCCAGCACCCTATGTCAAAAAATTCAACACACCAGCAGTGTGTGAGGAGACCTCAAAGTGGCACATGTTTGAGGCATGATTCATGGCGGATTTAGTCAGTTGTGTCAGGAACTGGTGGTTTGAAATCCAGACTAATCCACGCCTGATTCATTTTCACAAACGTGAGTCTCTCCACACTTTGGGTGGACAGTCGTGTCCTCCGCGGAGTTACAATACCTCCTGCCGCACTAAACACGCGCTCCGATGCCACGCTACTGGCCGGGCATGACAGCCTTTCAAGGGCAAATTCAGCTAGTTGGGGCCAAAGGTCAAGTTTCGTTGCCCAGTAGTCAAGGGGATTGTCTACCTCGGTTGGCAGGGTGCTGTCCAAGTAGGCCCAAGCCTGTTGTTTGAGCTCCTGCTCCAGGTCCACCTGATGCTGCTGCTGCTGCTGCGGCTGGTTAGTAGTTTCCTCACTGCGCTGGTGAAGAAAGCTACTCATCATCGACTGCAGACTGAGGCAGCCACTGCTGGTGGAGCTGCCACTGCTCCTACCACCCCACCCCTCCCCTGCTGCCATGCCAGCGGAACGCGAGCGCACAGGGCCCACAGTGTCTGAGGATGGACGTTGGCGCACAAAGGCAGAGACCAACTGACTACATAGGTGGTTTTTATAGTACGTAATTTTGGCCTCCCTCTCAGCAGGTGTGAAAAAGGCCACCATTTTGGACCGGTAGCGAGGGTCCAACAAGGTGGACAGCCAAAAGTCATCCCTCTGTCTGATGGTTATTATTCGGCTGTCGCTACGCAAGCAACCGAGCATGCTATGGGCCATTTGTGCCAAGGAATGCGAGGGACTCCCTGCCTCCATCTCCACAGCATACTGCCACGGTGCGTCTGGGTCCTCTGTCTCCTCCTCCTCCTCCTCTACCAGATGCTCCTGCTCCTCCACTCCTGTCCGCTGAGTGGAAAAACCACCCATTTCACTCAATAATTCCTGAGCACAAATGTCCTCCTCTACCTCCTCCTCTTCTTCCTGTCCTGCCCCCACAGGGGTCATGTGGCGTTGAGATCTGTGCGCCACGTCTACCGCACCCTGACCAGCCATTGTTAACAGCATTTGTTCCAGGACGTGCAACAGAGGAATGACGTCGTTCATCCCATAGTCCTGCCGACTCACGAATAGCGTGGCCTCCTCAAAGGGCCTGAGCAAGCGGCAGGTGTCACGCATGAGCTGCCAATGGCTGACATCGAAGTTACACAGGGGAGTACCTTTATCCGCTTGTAACATCAGGAAATCGGTGATGGCCTTTCGCTGCTCGTAAAGGCGGTCTAACATGTGTAGGGTTGAATTCCACCTTGTTGCAACGTCGCAGATCAGGCGATGCTGTGGAATTCCGTTCTGCCGCTGCAGCTCAATGAGGGTGTTCTTTGCGGTGTAGGAATGGCTGAAATGCATGCACAGTTTACGTGACATTTTAAGGATGTCTTGCAGTGGGATGGTGGATTTTAGGAACCGCTTGACAACCAGATTGAACACGTGAGCCATGCATGGCGCATGGCACAACCTTCCTTGACGCAGAGCAGACACCATGTTCTTTCCGTTGTCAGTCAACATGGTTCCGATTTTTAGTTTGCGCGGAGACAGCCATCTGTCGATTTCTCTGTTCATTACACTCAGCAGTTCCTCCCCTGTGTGACTACGTTCGCCAAGGCATACCAGGTGCAGCACAGCGTGACACCGTTGCGCCCTGCACATGTGATATGCCGGTCGGGTAATGGGACTTGGCACGGGGGTGGCGGCTGAGGACACGGCGGAAAAAGAGGTGGTAGAGGCGGACATGCTTGCTGGACCAAGGACGTGCAAACGTGGAGGCAAAAGCGTCGTGACCTGTCCAAGTTGCTGGTGCGGCTGTGCCGGCACCACGTTCACCCAGTGGGCCGTAAATGACATGTACTGTCCCTGACCGTAGTTACAGCTCCACACGTCGGCGCTGCCGTGCACTTTGGCAGAGACCGACATGCTCAAAGACTGGCCCACCATCTCTTCTACATGTGAATGCAGGGCTGGCACTGCCTTTTGGGCAAAGAAATGACGGCTTGGCACTCTCCACCGCGGCGCGGCACAAGCCATCATTTCTCGGAAAGGTGCTGAGTCCACCAGTTGGAAAGGGAGGGACTGCAGCACCAGCAACTTGGACAGGAGGACGTTCAGCTTTTGCACCGTCGGGTGCGTGCTCGCAAACTGTTGTCTCTTGGATACGGATTCCAAGAAAGACTGTTGACGGAATCCGAGAAGAGGAGTAGCAGGAGAAGGAGCATCTGAACGAGCGGAAGATGCCAATGAGCGACAACTCCCCTCAGCAGAGGTGTTGGAGCCTTGACTGGCTGATAGAGGGCGATTGACGACGTCGGGTGACGGAGCAAGTAACGGAGCGGGTGATGGAGCGGGGGCTGGGGCAGGCAGAACCGCCGTATGTTTATCACGGTTTTCCCAGGCCACCGAATGGTGACGCTGCATATGCTGACGCAACGCTGTAGTCCCAACATGGGCCCCCTGGCCACGCTTGCATTTCTGGCCACATAGTCGACATACGGCTACGTTTACTTCCTCGGGCGGCTTGAGGAAAAATTGCCACACCACCGAGTAGGAAACTTTGCCCCCGCTACTCTTCACTGGCTGACTGCTACTTCCTCCGTGCGCACCGGCACCACTACTGGCCGTGGTGGTAGGCTGCAGTGGAGCTGGTGCTCTACTCCGTGGACGTTTGGCTCCACTGACACTGATGCGACCCTGCTGCTGTCTCCTGGGCAACCCACCGACTGTTTTGCTCGCTGCCAAGCTGCCACCCTCTTCTCCTGATGATGCGGAAGAAATTGCCTGATGACGACGAGGCTGCCAAGTGCGATCAACCTCCTCATCATCAAGTAGGGTCTCCGCCTCACTACTAGCCCCCTCGGCTGCGTCTGGGTCAGGAGACAGACCTGTCTCTAGACCGGCTACCGAGCCACTCTCCTCGCCAGTACTTGTTCGCTTGGCTGCTGAAAAGGCCGATGTCTCCCCCCGTTCCTGACCGCCCTCTGTTAGCTCTTCCTCACTGTACAGTGGGGCTGAGCCCACAGCATGCGATACTTCGCTTGGTGAGGGAACAGCAAAGGACAGGGGCAGGTAGAGGACACGTGATTTCAGTGGGCTTGGTCCCGGGCCATGCCAACTAACGGTTGTGTCTGACGTACCCACCGACCGTTGGCTGTAGGTGTCAGAGGTGACCTGGGAAGAGGAAGACGACCGAGCCAACCAATCAATGACGGCAGGGTTGTCGGTGGAGACACGACCGCTGGATGACACCGGGAGCACTGGCCTCTGGCTGCGAATACTGCTGCCTCGACCCCTTCCTCTGCTGCCACGTCTGCTCGCTCCTAAAACATTGCCTCCTCTGCCACTCCTCTGCATGTTGTCTGACATACTATTTAATTCAACGATTAGGTGTCCCTGAGTAACAATTCTCTGGCACTCAGTAACAATTCTGTCTGTCCCTGAGTATGAATTCTGTGGCCCTGAGTAACAATTCTGTGTCTGTGCGAGTAACAATTCTGTGTCTGTGCGAGTAACAATTCTGTGTCTGTGCAAGTAACAATTTTGTGTCTGTGCGAGTAACAATTCTCTGGCACTCAGTAACAATTCTGTCTGTCCCTGAGTAACAATTCTCTGGCACTCAGTAACAATTCTGTCTGTCCCTGAGTAACAATTCTCTGGCACTCAGTAACAATTCTGTCTGTCCCTGAGTAACAATTCTCTGGCACTCAGTAACAATTCTGTCTGTCCCTGAGTATGAATTCTGTGGCCCTGAGTAACAATTCTGTGTCTGCGCGAGTAACAATTCTGTGTCTGTGCAAGTAACAATTTTGTGTCTGTGCAAGTAACAATTTTGTGTCTGTGCGAGTAACAATTCTCTGGCACTCAGTAACAATTCTGTCTGTCCCTGAGTAACAATTCTCTGGCACTCAGTAACAATTCTGACTGTCCCTGAGTAACAATTCTCTGGCACTCAGTAACAATTCTGTCTGTCCCTGAGTAACAATTCTCTGGCACTCAGTAACAATTGTGTGTCTGTGCAAGTAACAATTCTGTGTCTGTGCAAGTAACAATTTTGTGTCTGTGAGAGTAACAATTCTCTGGCACTCAGTAACAATTCTGTCTGTCCCTGAGTAACAATTCTCTGGCACTCAGTAACAATTCTGTCTGTCCCTGAGTATGAATTCTGTGGCCCTGAGTAACAATTCTGTCTCTGTGCGAGTAACAATTCTGTGTCTGTGCAAGTAACAATTTTGTGTCTGTGAGAGTAACAATTCCCTGGCACTCAGTAACAATTCTGTCTGTCCCTGAGTAACAATTCTCTGGCACTCAGTAACAATTCTGTCTTCCCTGAGTAACAATTCTCTGGCACTCAGTAACAATTCTGTCTGTCCCTGAGTATGAATTCTGTGGCCCTGAGTAACAATTCTGTCTCTGTGCGAGTAACAATTCTGTGTCTGTGCAAGTAACAATTTTGTGTCTGTGAGAGTAACAATTCTCTGGCACTCAGTAACAATTCTGTCTGTCCCTGAGTAACAATTCTCTGGCACTCAGTAACAATTCTGTCTGTCCCTGAGTATGAATTCTGTGGCCCTGAGTAACAATTGTGTGTCTGTGCAAGTAACAATTCTGTGTCTGTGCAAGTAACAATTTTGTGTCTGTGAGAGTAACAATTCTCTGGCACTCAGTAACAATTCTGTCTGTCCCTGAGTAACAATTCTCTGGCACTCAGTAACAATTCTGTCTGTCCCTGAGTAACAATTCTGTCTGTCCCTGAGTATGAATTCTGTGGCCCTGAGTAAGAATTCTCTGGCACTCAGTAACAATTCTGTCTGTCCCTGAGTATGAATTCTGTGGCCCTGAGTAACAATTGTGTGTCTGTGCAAGTAACAATTCTGTGTCTGTGCAAGTAACAATTTTGTGTCTGTGAGAGTAACAATTCTCTGGCACTCAGTAACAATTCTGTCTGTCCCTGAGTAACAATTCTCTGGCACTCAGTAACAATTCTGTCTGTCCCTGAGTATGAATTCTGTGGCCCTGAGTAACAATTCTGTCTCTGTGCGAGTAACAATTCTGTCTCTGTGCGAGTAACAATTCTGTGTCTGTGCAAGTAACAATTTTGTGTCTGTGAGAGTAACAATTCTCTGGCACTCAGTAACAATTCTGTCTGTCCCTGAGTAAGAATTCTCTGGCACTCAGTAACAATTCTGTCTGTCCCTGAGTAACAATTCTCTGGCACTCAGTAACAATTCTGTCTGTCCCTGAGTAACAATTCTGTCTGTCCCTGAGTATGAATTCTGTGGCCCTGAGTAAGAATTCTCTGGCACTCAGTAACAATTCTGTCTGTCCCTGAGTATGAATTCTGTGGCCCTGAGTAACAATTGTGTGTCTGTGCAAGTAACAATTCTGTGTCTGTGCAAGTAACAATTTTGTGTCTGTGAGAGTAACAATTCTCTGGCACTCAGTAACAATTCTGTCTGTCCCTGAGTAACAATTCTCTGGCACTCAGTAACAATTCTGTCTGTCCCTGAGTAACAATTCTCTGGCACTCAGTAACAATTCTGTCTGTCCCTGAGTAACAATTCTCTGGCACTCAGTAACAATTCTGTCTGTCCCTGAGTAACAATTCTGTCTGTCCCTGAGAATGAATTCTGTGGCCCTGAGTAAGAATTCTCTGGCACTCAGTAACAATTCTGTCTGTCCCTGAGTAACAATTCTCTGGCACTCAGTAACAATTCTGTCTGTCCCTGAGTATGAATTCTGTGGCCCTGAGTAACAATTGTGTGTCTGTGCAAGTAACAATTCTGTGTCTGTGCAAGTAACAATTTTGTGTCTGTGAGAGTAACAATTCTCTGGCACTCAGTAACAATTCTGTCTGTCCCTGAGTAACAATTCTCTGGCACTCAGTAACAATTCTGTCTGTCCCTGAGTAACAATTCTGTCTGTCCCTGAGTATGAATTCTGTGGCCCTGAGTAAGAATTCTCTGGCACTCAGTAACAATTCTGTCTGTCCCTGAGTATGAATTCTGTGGCCCTGAGTAACAATTGTGTGTCTGTGCAAGTAACAATTCTGTGTCTGTGCAAGTAACAATTTTGTGTCTGTGAGAGTAACAATTCTCTGGCACTCAGTAACAATTCTGTCTGTCCCTGAGTAACAATTCTCTGGCACTCAGTAACAATTCTGTCTGTCCCTGAGTATGAATTCTGTGGCCCTGAGTAACAATTCTGTCTCTGTGCGAGTAACAATTCTGTGTCTGTGCAAGTAACAATTTTGTGTCTGTGAGAGTAACAATTCTCTGGCACTCAGTAACAATTCTGTCTGTCCCTGAGTAAGAATTCTCTGGCACTCAGTAACAATTCTGTCTGTCCCTGAGTAACAATTCTCTGGCACTCAGTAACAATTCTGTCTGTCCCTGAGTAACAATTCTGTCTGTCCCTGAGTATGAATTCTGTGGCCCTGAGTAAGAATTCTCTGGCACTCAGTAACAATTCTGTCTGTCCCTGAGTATGAATTCTGTGGCCCTGAGTAACAATTGTGTGTCTGTGCAAGTAACAATTCTGTGTCTGTGCAAGTAACAATTTTGTGTCTGTGAGAGTAACAATTCTCTGGCACTCAGTAACAATTCTGTCTGTCCCTGAGTAACAATTCTCTGGCACTCAGTAACAATTCTGTCTGTCCCTGAGTAACAATTCTCTGGCACTCAGTAACAATTCTGTCTGTCCCTGAGTAACAATTCTCTGGCACTCAGTAACAATTCTGTCTGTCCCTGAGTAACAATTCTGTCTGTCCCTGAGAATGAATTCTGTGGCCCTGAGTAAGAATTCTCTGGCACTCAGTAACAATTCTGTCTGTCCCTGAGTAACAATTCTCTGGCACTCAGTAACAATTCTGTCTGTCCCTGAGTAAAAATTCTGTGGCCCTAATAACGTTTCTGTGGCCCTAAGTAACAATTCTCTGGCACTGAGTAACAATTCTGTCTGTCCCTGAGTATGAATTCTGTGGCCCTAACTAGCGTTTCTTTGTCCCTAAATAACGATTCTGTGGCCCTCATTAACAAGTCTGTGTCCCTGAGTAATGGTTCTCTGTCCCTAAGTAACTTCTCTCTGTCCCCAATTCTCGTTTCTGTGGCCCTAACTCTGTCCCTGTCCCTAGTACAGAGCGGTCTGCCTCTGTTCAATGACTGCAGGCAAATGAAGATTTCCAAAATGGCCGCTATATATACCTCGACCATTACACAGTGCTGGCTGGCTGGCTGCTGATTGGCTGATGCGATCACATGTCGTTGAGGAATGCATTATGGGGCAGCGCGCCTTGTCTGCGCGCCTTCCCCGACATCCCCGCTCCGTCGCCGCACATGTCAGCCGCCATTTTCGGAAAAATTTCGATTCGCGCGTCCGAATTAGGCTGTTTTTCGGATTCGGCACGAATCGAAATTTTTCCGATATTCGACTCGAATTCCACTTCGGATACTTCGATTCGCTCATCTCTAGATGTGAACTTGATCCATAGGAAATCACCATAAATGGCATGCACTGCATTCCTGCAAAACGTGTTAAAAAAAACGCACAGGTGTGAACCTGGCCTTAACCACTTCCAGACCGGACACTTTTACCCCCTTCCTGACCAGGCTAATTTTCAGCTTTCAGTGCTCTCACATTGTGAATGACAATTACTCAGGCATACGACACTGTATCCAAATGAAATTTTTATCATTTTTTTCACACAAATAGAGCTTTCATTTGGTGGTATTTAATCACCACTGGGGGTTTTATTTTTTTCTAGAAAAGTGGAAAAAGACTGAAAATTTTGAAAATAAACATGTTTTTCTTCGTTTTTGTTACTAGATTTTGCAAATAAATATACTTTCTTCATTAATTTAGGCCAAAATCCATTGTGCTACCTTTGTTTGGTAGAAATAACCCAAATCAGTTTGTATTATTTAGTCTGTATTAAAGTTATAGAGTCCACAGACCACGGTATATATATTTGATATATTTGAAAATTTATCAATCCTGATGTACTGGCTACCTATATAGTTTCTCAGGGCCCTAAAATGCCAGGACAATACAAATACCCCCCAAATGACCCCTTTTTGGAAAGTAGACAGTCTGAGGTATTTAATGAAAGGCAAGGAGAGTTTTTTGAAGTTGTAATTTTTTGCACATTTTTTAAGGGGAAATGATGAAAGTAAAAAATTTTAATTTTTTTTTCACAAAGTTGTCATTTTAACAAGTTCTTTCTCTCACACGGCATAGGCATACTTGCAGTTACACCCCAAAACACATTCTGCTACTCTTCCTGAGTATGGTGATACCAAATGTGTGAAACTTTTTCACAGCCTAGCCACATAGGAGGGCCCCACATCCAATAAGCACCCTTAGGCGTTCTAGGGGCAAAAATTACACATCTAATTTCTTGACTGTCTATCACAGTTTTGGAGGTCCTGGAGCACCATGACAAAGGAATTACCCACAAAATGACCCCATTTTGGAAAGAAAACACCCCGAGGTATGTTTTAAGAGTCATATGGAGTCTTCTGAAGACTGCATTTTTTGCCAAACGTTTTTGGAAAATGTGAAAAGAAGATGAAAATGTATTTTTTTCTATGCAAAGTTGCCAGTCTATGAGATATATCTATTACACAACATATGCATGCTTAAAATTACACCCCAAAACACATTCTATAACTCTTCCTGAATATGGCGATACCAAATGTGTGAGACTTTTTTACAGTCTGGCCACATAGGGGGCTCCACATCCAATAAGCATCTTTTGCAGTTCTAGGGGAAAAAATGACACATCTAATTTCTTGACTACCTAATGCCATTTTGGAGGTCCTGGAGCATCAGGACAATGGAATTACCCACAAAATGACCCCATTTTGGAAAGCAAACACTCCAAGGTATATTTTAAGAGTCATGTGGAGTCTTCTGAAGACTGCATTTTTTGCCAAAAGTTTTTGGAAAATGTGAAAACAAAATGAAAATGTTTTTTTTTTTTATGCAAAGTTGTCAATCTATGAGATATTTCTATTATACAACATAGGCATACTTAAAATTACACCCCAAAACACATTCTATAACTCTTCCTGAATATGGCGATACCAAATGTGTGATCAGAGATACCGTGAGCTGGCAGGCAATGTTTTGTGAGTGTGTGTGTAAACTGTGTGCAAAGACTAAAAAGTACTCACAGTTTGCTGTAATGGCTCTCAGGTGATCAGGACTGGTATGGTGGTGATCAGGACCCGTGGGTTTAGCAGCGATCAGGATCCAATGATGTGGCGGCAATCAGAACCCGCTGGTATGGCGGGGATCAGGACCCACTAGTTTGGTGGTGATCAGGATCTGCTGGGGTGGTGATCAGGACCTGCTGGTATGGCTGTGATCAGGATCTGCTAGTGTGGCGGCGATCAGGACCCGCTGGTATAGCTGTGATTGGGACCTGCAGGTGTGGCGGTGATCAAGACTTGGTGGTATGATGATCAGGACCTGGTAGTGTGGAGGTGATCAAGACCTGCTGGTGTGGAGATCAGGGACACTGGGACGCTATGCAGTGATCAGGGACACAGCTGGGCCGCTGTGTGGCGATCAGGGACACTGACGATCAGGGACACTGACAATCAGGGACACTGACGATCAGGGACACTGACTATCAAGGACACTGACGATCAAGGACACTTGTGATCAGGGACGCTTGTGATCAGGGACGCTTGTGATCAGAGACACTGACGATCAGGAACGCATGTGATCAGGGACGCTTGTGATCAGGGACACTGACGATCAGGGACGCTTGTGATCAGGGACGCTTGTGATCAGAGACACTGACGATCAGGAACGCTTGTGATCAGGGACGCTTGTGATCAGGGACACTGACGATCAGGGACACTTGTGATCAGGGACACTTGTGATCAGGGACACTGACGATCAGGGACACTTGTGATCAGGGACACTTGTGATCAGGGACACTTGTGATCAGAGACACTGACGATCAGGAACACTTGTGATCAGGGACACTTGTGATCAGGGACACTTGTGATCAGAGACACTGACGATCAGGGACACTTGTGATCAGGGACACTTGTGATCAGAGACACTGACGATCAGGGACACGTGTGATCAGGGACACTGGCGATCAGGGACACTGGCGATAAGGGACACTGGCGATCAGAGACACTGGCGATCAGGGACACTGGCGATCAGGGACACTGGCGATCAGGGACACTTGTGATCAGGGACACTGACGATCAGGGACACTTGTGATCAGGGACACTTGTGATCAGAGACACTGACGATCAGGGACACTTGTGATCAGGGACACTTGTGATCAGGGACACTTGTGATCAGAGACACTGACGATCAGGGACACTTGTGATCAGGGACACTGGCAATCAGGGACACTGGCGATCAGGGACACTGGCGATCAGGGACACTGGCGATCAGAGACACTGGCGACCATGGACACTGGCGATCAGGGACACTGGCGATCAGGGACACGGACGATCAGGGACACTGGCGATCAGGGACACTGGCGATCAGGGGCACTGGCGATCAGGGACACTGGCGATCAGAGACACTGGCGACCATGGACACTGGCGATCAGGGACACTGGCGATCAGGGACACGGACGATCAGGGACACTGGCGATCAGGGACACTGGCGATCAGGGACACTGACGATCAGGGACACTGGCGATCAGGGACACTGGCGATCAGGGACACTGGCGATCAGGGACACAGGCGATCAGGGACACTGGCGATCAGGGACACTGACGATCAGGGACACTTGTGGTCAGGGACAGTCAAGGACACTTGTGATCAGGGACAGACAATCAGGGACACTTGTGGTCAGGGACAGACAGTCAGGGACACTTGTGGTCAGGGACAGACAGTCAGGGACACTTGTGATCAGGGACAGACAGTCAGGGACACTTGTGGTCAGGGACAGACAGTCAGGGACACTTGTGGTCAGGGACAGTCAGGGACACTTGTGATCAGGGACAGACAGTCAGGGACACGTGATCAGGGACACTGTGATCAGGGACACTGTGATCAGGGACAGACAGTCAGGGACACTGTGATCAGGGACAGTCAGGGACACGTGATCAGGGACAATTAGGGACACTTGCGATCAGGCTTGCTCAGGCTATCCGGCTCCTTCTCTCACAGACAGAACTCCGTGTGAGGAGAAGGAGCCGGAAGCCGCACCATGTGGCTCCTGTTTACATTTAGATTGTGTCCTTACTGGACACAGTTGGTCACATGGTACAGGACGATTTCATTGGTCCTGTACCATGTTACCTGATCCCCTGTATCTGAGGGACCCGGCGATCTCTGGGCACGCGCGTGCGCGGTCAAGGGGGCGGAAGCCGCACCATGCGGCTTCTATTTACATTAAGACTGTGTCCTTATTGGACACAGTCGGTCACATGGTACAGGACGGTCCTGTACCACGTCAGGTGATCGCCGGTATCCGAGGGACACGGCGATCACCGGGCTCGCGGGTGCGCGCTCTAGGAGCCGCGCACGAGCCTCGGATGCGGACGGCCGTTTATAAACGGCCACCCGACCCTGCACTGCCACCGTCCGGCCGTTTATATACAACGGCCGGTCGGGAAGTGGTTAAACATAGTTGAACAAACCATACTTCAGCAGTGACTTCACACCTCCAGCACACATACAGACTGGTCTTTTCTTAGTGATATCCTATCCCAGCACACAGATTTGGTTTCACCACTGAGATCCCACCTCTAACACACACAGCTTGGTTTTACGCCATTGAGATTGCACTCCCAGCACAGACATTGATCTTTTCTCAGTGCGATTCCACCCTCGGCACACAAATTTGTCTTCTAGCAGTGAGATTACAGCATGTACGTTGCATACAGTACTCACCAGGGGCGGACTGACAACTCATGGGGCCGCCGGGCAATAGAAGATCATGGGGCCCCTGTGTCCTTGCCCAAACTCAAAAAAGCTTCTGAAAAAGGTACCAGGGGCATCTCATGGGGCCCCCTACTGACACCGGCACCACGGGTAGTGCCTGAGTTTCCAAATGGTCAGTCCGCCCCTGGTACTCACAGTTCACCACGCACATAACATATTGAACAGTGTCCAAGTAGACATTATGTACTAAGCCTGTATGCAAAATCTAGACATAAGCAGGTGCAGTTTAGCCTCCCCTCTGTAGGTGGCGATGTGTGTGGACCATGATACAGAAGGGATGGAGGATAACAGTTTTTGTTCCTCTGTAGCCTATGTAGGTGCCACTGAGGGAGCAGTGGTCCAATTGGACACTGCAACTCTGGATGACCTCAGCAGCCATCTTTGAAGTGGACAATGCTTTGGTTGGCACACAGTTGCGAAGTGGAGAGCGTAGGGACAGGATCCATACTGGTTAGAAACAGCACACTTGGCCCTAGGGAAAGGTTCCGGATGAAGATGGACAGATTAACCTCCCTGGCGGTATTGCAAGAGGGAATCCCTGAGCAACGCTGCAGTGTATTACCAAGTGTAGCTCGGGGTTACCACTTCTGGTACTCAAAGTTTACCCCGAGCTACACTCGGTAATACACTGCAGTGTTGCTCAGGGATTCCCTCTTGCACTTACCTTGTCCTGCGCTCCCGCGATGTCCACCCTGCAGCATCCCAGCCATCTCCTCCAGCTGATGCCGGCATCTGTCTTCCGGGTTCCGTTCCCTGCGAGTGTCGGGACGTACGGGGGACGGAACCGGCGGGAAATTCAAAAATGTTAAAAGTGGCATTCACTAAATACACTAAAATCTGATAGTATTACTTTACTGTATCAAACCATTTCACATACATTTTGTCCCGAGTGCTTTGTCCTGTACCCTGCCTACATTTTTACTGTTCTTTCTGCCTGGAAACTGAGAAATGTCCATGGCGTCCAAAAAGCGTCCCTTTAGGTCAAAAGCGGTTTTAGACCGGCTAGAGGACAGCGATAGTAAATTAGAACCACTTGCAGAATTGGGTGATAATGATTTGTGGGGAAATTCGTCATCAGACACTGAAAACGATTTTGCGCCTAAGCTCAGTGATGTGTGAACTTGGCGCTATATTTAAAATTTCAGTGTTTTTGGTTTGATTACATTATTGAATTAAATTTATTATTATATTATTATTTTTTATAATTATTTATTATATTATAATTTGTGATTTCGTGTTTCAAATTTAATCATGCCCGGGATGTTTACTAGACTCTTGTTCGGACAGATTTCAGTGAGTTATTCCTAAGAATTACAGGCCTACAATAAAAAAAACTACATATTTCCATGCAAAAAAATGTACCGCTTTGAGCACAGAAATACTGACACAATCAGACCGCTAGGGAGGTTAAGGACACCACATTCTACTCTGCTGAATTCACAATCCACAGGGCTGTGAACTAGGGCTTGCACCAATATTCTTCTCCTGTTTGCGGTGCACTCTGCTTATCAGCCTCCAAGGTACAACCGTTCTGCTGGAAACTTGCCATTGTGTGCCGACTTTATTAAACCTTCCACACCTGTGTGCCTAAGTTCTGGTACTACTGATGCCATATTGCCTGGAGCTATCAAACAAATAATTGTCACTACTTCTTCATACCCAATACCAGGGGCGGACTGACAACTCATGGGGCCCCCGGGCAATAGGGGATCATGGGGCCCCTGTGTCCTTGCCCAAACTCAAAAAAGCCTATAAAATAGATACCAGGGGCATCTCATGGGGCCCTCTACTGACCCCGGGCCCTCGGGCAGTGCCCGAGTTTCCAAATGGACAGTCCACCCCTGCCCAATACCAGTGCTGGTGGTTGCGGTTGATGCTTTTGTTCTTACCTGTCCTTCCACTTAACCATATAATAATTTTATAATACTCTGTTGGTCTTTGTTTATCATTCTTCTTGCTTGGGTGCCAACCACCTGGCCCACCCAACCCACATAGAAGCTCAGCATCCCCCCCCCCCCAATGCAGATGGACTGTTTCTCTCTGCATTTCTGTACATAGGTTTTTGGTTTCTTCTGGTTAAATCTGGCAGTTGTCAGTTTATAAATTACCATTGGTCTCCAAGCCATACTCCTTGGAAGCCAATGATCCCATGCACTGCACTGATGAAGACCAAAAATCCTTTAATGGTTTTATGTTATTTGGATTAAATGGTGTTATAATGTCAGGTTGTATCTGTGCTGAAAACTAGCAGTTCTAGATGCACAGTTGGCTGAAAGGGTCATAAAGGATTAAATTGCTAGCCCCATCCAATATGTTTCAATAAATTATATTTACCCTAATTTTGGGATTTGTGAATAAATTACTCATATACATACTTAGGGGATATTTGATATGTCTGTTACATTGCAAAACTATTTTAAATTAGTTGCTTTTTTTTTTTAACATGTTCCCTCTTCTGTGCTGCTGTGCTTCACATTGGTCCAGTGCAGAGGCGGACTGACCATTTGGAAACTTGGGCACTGCCCGAGGGCCCGGGGTCAGTAGGGGGCCCCGTGAGATGTCCCTGGTACCTTTTTTCATAGGCTTTTTTGAGTTTGGGCAAGGACACAGGGGCCCCATGATCCCCTTTTGGCCGGGGCCCCATGACTTGTCAGTCCACCCCTGGTCCACTGTGGGTTTTTTCAAATCATTTCAGTACCACCTAACCATACGTCTGTTAGCAAGTTGTCTTTCGTCTTTGTTCTCCAAGCCCTGTTTTATAGAAGCTATCGCTTTCATATGCTGCATCGGTAATGGTCAACAATCGTGAAACAGCTGTACTGCTTCTTAGCCTATTGGCTGAGATCAAGTGTAATATCTGTTCTGGTGGGAGGACCTTTTTCCTCCCATTCTGATTCTTGCCTCGTGCTCCAGGCTTCTCACTGGTTATTATTATTATTATTATTATTATACAGGATTTATATAGCGCCAACAGTTTACTCAGCGCTTTACAATATAACGGGAGACAATACAGCAACAATACAGTTCAATACAAGAGGGTTAGGAGAGCCCTGCTCCTTGGAGCTCCTGAGCTCTGAGGAAGGGGGTTCGTCTCCCAAAACGTGTCAGCTTATCCCCAATTGGGGCACAGCATTGCATTGACCACCATTGTGGACCATTCACACTGCTTTTATTATCCTTTGGTTTTGTGAGTATACATCTATTTGATTACACAATAAACACGGTGTATACCACGGTAATGCACGATGAGAGTGCGCCCTTTTTTGCTTTTTGTTCTTTGTTCAGTAGCATCCAGATTTCCTGTTCTTTGAAGGGCAGCACCTCTTCGTTTGTCATTTTGAATTCCTCTGGGTCTGCATGGAGATTTGAGCGCTAGTTTTGTTTGTTTGTCATTAGCTGAAGGCAGGATAGGCTTCCTTGAAGAGATAGATTTTCAGAGATCACCTAAAAGTGGGCAGAGTAGGCGATAGTCTGATAGATTGGGGTAGAGAGTTCCAGAGGATGGGGGAGGTGCTGGAGAAGTTCTGGAGATGAGCATGGGAGAAGGAGACAAGGGAGCTAGAGAGCAGGAGATCCTGGGAGAAGCGGAGAGGACAGTTTGGGTGATATTTGGAGACAAGGTTGGTGATGTAATTTGGGGCAGAGTTATAAATGGCTTTATATGTTATTGTTAATGCTTTGAATTTCATACGTTGGGCAATGGGAAGCCAGTGGAGGGATTGGCCGAGAGGGATGGCAGATATGGAACGGTTATTAAGGTGGATGAGTCTGGCAGCAGCATTCATGATGGACTGAAGAGGGGATAGCCTGCGATGAGGTAGGCCAAGGAGGAGGGAGTTACAATAGTCAAGGCGAGAAATAACCAGGGAGTCAATAAGTTGCTTAGTAGTTTCAGTGGTTGAGGGAAAGGCAATGTGTAAGTTCTAATGCCTTTCTGGTAGCAATGGTTCTGCTTTGGTCTGGCCAGGGGCCGGGTTGTGAGAAGTCTGTGGTGTATGTGCCCCTGAAGTGGCAGTCCAGGAGTGGCAGACATTCTTACGGTGGGGTAGCTCATTATGAGTTTATTATGGCACCAAGGTCACTGGATCATTGCATGTGTTTTTCACACCTACCTCCTGGGCCAGGCCTTTTGGCTAGGACCAGAGGAAGTTTTATGGAAGGGCCCGCTGTTATACTGCACACTTCCCTTTTCCTTTCTATGTTTGTTTGTAACATGTTTATTTTTTTTGCATGTATACAGGCACTTACTCCCCCCGACTATTATGGTGTAGATCCTCGGGCTTGCCCTGAAAGTCTTGGGGGGAAGGGTATGTGGCCTTATAATCAGGTTTCGCCCATCCCATGAGATCTCCCATCAGGGGAGCCCCACGTAATATTTGGGTAGGCCTTGCTTCAGCAGGGCTCCTGAAGAATTTGAGCTATTAATGAGCAATTCTGGATTTACAGTTGAACATGAACAAAATGACTTGTGTAGCACTACCCCCTTTGGAGTGGCTAAAGATTTGGGTCCCCTTATGGTCCAGCACAGCCAGGCAATACGCATCTTCCACAGATTTGCATTCCAGAGATAGTAAAACAGTCCTTGAGCTTGTTTTTTTAGTTTTATTAGGGGAATTGAACTTGAATGGGGTAAGGGGTATATGGGATGCCCAAGGGAATTGTAAAACTGAGGACAACCTCCTTAGCAAATATGCACAATTCCATCTAAAGGTTTCTCTTCTTGGAGAGCTCTCCAGCCTCTCCTGGTGTACCAACCCAAACCCCAAACTGCAGATAGTCCTCTTCTATCTAGCTGTCTGGAGGGATCCCTGGGCAAGGAGATCCAGTGCCTGTCACTTTAAGATAAAACAGTCCCAGGTAAGGTGCTAATAAGGTTTCCCACCAGAGTGCCCTTAACTGGCCCAGGAGGTGTAGGAATACTCACTCAGTCTCTTCCCTGTAAACTGGTGTAGGTAGGTGGCTGTTTTCAGGCCTTCTGCTGGGCTGGCTCCTTTCCTGGCTCCACAGGTGGTCATCACTCTGGGGGCCAGTGAGACTGAGTGATCCTCCTGTTCAAGTCCCAGCCTGTAGGTAGGCTTCTTCGCACTGGGCCCCCTCCCAGGCTCCTGCATCTCAACTTTCCTCACATCTTCCACCCGAACTCTCCTGCTGCTGAGTAGTCTCAGTCATACCTAAAGGCTGCTCTGGTCCCATGTAAAGCCTCCTGCTTGGGGATTGGCCAGAGTCCCTTGAGTATGCAAACCAGCTCCTCCTCACCCACTGCTTCTAGAATCTTCTCAAACTTTAGAGCAGGGGCACGTATCAAGGAATTGATCTGCAGAGCTTCTCAGTCCAAATTTGAACCTGATGACTATTGCCCAGGCTGCTGTTCAGCTTCTCTATTTTAAACATGATCAGCTAGCTCTAAGAGAATGCTACACTGGCATTGATTTATGCACGGTCTTTAACCTCCTCGGCGGTCTGATTCTTTCTGATTTTTTCTGCTGAAAGCGGTACCATTATTTTGCATGGAAATATGTAGTTTTTTTATTGTAGGCTGTAAATTTTAGGAATAACTCACTGAAATCTGTCCGAACAAGAGTCTAGTAAACATCCCGGGTATGATAAAACTTGAAACACGCAATCATAAATTATAGTTTAATAAATAATCATAAAAAATAATAATATAATAATAATACATTTAATTCAATGATATAATCAAACTAAAAACACTGAAATTTGAAATACAGAGGCAAATTCGCACATTGCTGCGCAAAGTCGCAAAGTCGCAAAACCGCTTTTGACATAAAGGGCTGCTTTTTGGACGCCATGGACTTTTCTACGTTTCCAGGTAGAAAGAACAGTCAAAATGCAGGCAGGGCGCAGGACAAAGCACTCGGGACAAAATGTATGTGAAATGCATTGAAACAGCAATGTTTTACTATGTAATAATCATTTAAAAAAAAAATGAAATTTTTTTAAAATGTCAAATTTCCCGCCGGTTACGGCGCCCGTACATCCCAACGTCACAGGGACCGGAACACGGAAGCCGGATGCCGGCATCGGCCGGAGGAGATGGCCGGGGACGCTGCAGGGGACACATCGCGGGAGCGAAGGACAAGGTAAGTGCTGCAGGGACTCCCTGAGCAACGCCGCATGGTAAGCCCGAGCTACACTCGGGTTACCGCTCTTGGTACTCAAATTTTACCCCGAGCTACACTCGGGAAAACCGCTAAGGAGGTTAAAGAAGGAATAGTCCCCATATTATAGGTTTGTGATTGAACAATTCCAACAATTCTCTGCTGTGCTTCATATCACTTCAGTGGAGGACATTTTGTTTCCATTTAGCCAATCTTACCATAGCTTGTATGATTATAATTTCTTTCTGGTCCTCTACTCCTACTTTATATGAGCCGTCAGTGTTGATTTACTAAAGAAAAATAGACTGTGCATTTTACAAATGCAGTTTTGCCCATTTTCCCCAAGAGCTTAGCGAATGTGGCAGCACTTCACTTTGTAAAGAAAACCTAATCAGGTATAAGAATAAAAATGCATTTTGGCATGCACATGATTGCATGATGAAAATCATTAGTGCTTCACCACTTTCTGTAAGCTGGGGAAAATTAGTGCAGATGCACTTGCAAAATGCACTATGTCACTGTCCCGTGACTTCATCAGGGCACCCTGATGATGTCACGGGACAGTGACGTAACGTGTGGGTCTGTTAGCGGAGCGTGGTGATGGTCGCCACCATTTTGGTACACCCTGGAAGTATAAACCCATATCAATACATGTGTTTGAGGCCTACTTTCAACTGATGTGATGTACAGTGGGGTAAAAAAGTATTTAGTCAGCCACCAATTGTGCAGGTTCTCCCACTTAAAAAGATGAGAGGGAGATTATCAGTGGTCTTGTATGTCTTCCATTTTCTAATTATTGCTCCCACAGTTGATTTGTTCACACCAAGCTGCTTGCCTATTGCAGATTCAGTCTTCCCAGCCTGGTGCAGGTCTACAATTTTGTTTCTGGTGTCCTTCGACAGCTCTTTGGTCTTCACCATAGTGGAGTTTGGAGTGTGACTGTTTGAGGTTGTGGACAGGTGTCTTTTATACTGATAACAAGTTCAAACAGGTGCCATTGATACAGGTAATGAGTGCAGGACAGAGGAGCCTCTTAAAGAAGAAGGTACAGGTCTGTGAGAGCCAGAAATCTTGCTTGTTTGTAGGTGACCAAATACTTAATTCCACCATAATTTGCAAATAAATTCTTTCCAAATCAGCCAATGTGATTGTCTGGATTTTTTTTCTCATTTTGTCTCTCATAGTTGAGGTCTACCTATGATGCCAATTACAGGCCTCTCTCATCTTTTTAAGTGGGAGAACTTGCACAATTGGTGGCTGACTAAATACTTTTTTGCCCCACTGTAAGTGTTCATTTGGCATTTCTCCATTATCGTTTTTGCTTTAAAATTACTACACTATGGGAGTGCTCTCTCTTTTTCCTCTGGGGTGCGTCTGAGCTGGCTGATGTTCCTGTGAAAAGGATTACCAGTTTCAACACCACTGAAATCATTCCGGTTATACAGTGAGGAAGGCCATATTCCTGTGATCGGTGTGATTCCATCATCTTGGATATCTATTAAGGGCCCTGAGAGTGTGAGGCCTGAAAGCTGTGTGGCCCCTTGGGGTCTTAGTGTGGAGTTGAGGAGACATTTCGCCCAGTTGCTTTGTTCGTTTGGAGTTGGCAGTCTATTTACGTGGACTTTATGCCGATTTGATGATCACATATGTTTATTTTGATGGTCACTCATTATTTGTTATATGTCACGATGCTTTCATTATTATTTTTTGTGCTTATTGACGCACGTTTATTTCCACTGTGCGTTTTTCACTGGCATCAATCCTGATTATAAGGTGCATTTAGAGTTTCATACACCCTGTATGATTAGTTTTGCACATATATTTTTTTGCTTCTTGATTTTGTCACAGGTTTCTTTGGACGGCGCTTTTTGTGCCCTTTTATTTAGGATGTGTTAGTCCTATTATGTTGAATACATCATTTATGTTCACTTGTTGACAGCGGCGGACTGACAACTCATGGGGCCCCTGGGCAAAAGGGGATCATGGGGCCCCTGTGTCCTTGCCCAAACTCAAAAAAGCCTATGAAAAAGGTACCAGGGGCATCTCATGGGGCCACCTACTGACCCCGGGCCCTCGGGCAGTGCCCGAGTTTCCAAATGGTCAGTCCGCCCCTGCTTGTTTATTATTGTGCACGTTTTCATCACAATTTATATTGCACTTAGTTTGGACTGGTTTCAGGCCTTTACATTTTTATATATTATTTATGATGCGTTTATAGTTTCATGCACCTTGTATGATTAGTTTTGCACATATTTTTTTTGCCATTTGATTTTGGCTCAGTTTTCTTTGCACTTTGTTTTTTGTTCGCTTTTATTTAGGACGTGTTAGTCCTATTATATTGAATACATTATTTATGTTCACTTGTTGACTATTGTTCACCTTGTATTTCATTACAATCTATATTGTACTTAGTTTGGTCTGGGTTCAGGCCTTTATATTTTTATGTATTATTTATAAACATAAAATAAATACATAAAAATTCATATTCCATCCTTTAGTCTTCCCTCCAATTGCCCATTGCGCATCACCTCCAAATTTAAATATCTAAGGACTGAGATTCAGCTCCCCATGACTAGGTTCTATGTCAACCTTGCATCTCCTCATTCTGTACCAAAGTCACCCAATGGCTTCAATACAGGTAAATATACTTTTAAACAGAATTATACTCATCTCTGATTCCACGATGCACTGTCCTGGAGCTCCCTGCCTGGCTGCTGACATTTTTGGGAGGCCGGTTACCGGGTTTCGAACGCTGGCTGATGTCATTGGCCAGGCGGGGATGACGTCACTCCCTTGCATGCGTGGGAGTTCCATTAAATATGACATTGCCGAATTTGTACAGTGAGTTGCACCTGTGCGGCTCACTGTACAGGAGTGGATAGACGGATAGGTAGCTTTAATGCAGAAAGAGACAAAGCTTGTCTCTTTTATGTAACAAATCCTTCCTGTCCACTTGTTTTTCATTTTTTATCTAAAGTTCCACATCAGGGACGGACTGACGGGCAATAGGGGCCCCCGGGCAATAGGGGATCATGGGGCCCCTGTGTCCTTGCCCAAACTCAAAAAAGCCTATGAAAAAGGTACCAGGGGCATCTCATGGGGCCCCCTACTGACCCCGGGCCCTCGGGCAATGCCCGAGTTTCCAAATGGTCAGTCCGCCCCTGTTCCACATTAAGTATTAGGATACTCTGTTAGGCTAGGTTCACACCTATGCATGTTGTGTTTGAGCTGTTTCTGCATTGTGCTTTTCTTTGAATTTTTGATGCATTTTTTCTTTTTCTTGTTGCGAGGCAAATTTAAAATGCAAAACACATTAAAAACGCAGCAAAAATGCAGCAAAAACACAATACATGCCTTTCTGTTTCCTTTCCATTGAAGTCTATAGAACCGAAAATGCAACTTTTTGTGTTGTAAAAAGTCACTGACCCTTTCCAAAAAACACACCTGCTGAAAATACACAGGTGTGAACATGTCCCATAGGAAATCATGTTAAATGGACTGTACTGCATTTCTGCAAAGCGCAAAACACAGCAGGAAACGCTTAGGTGTGAGCCTAGTGTTAGGATAATTGCCAGTGTTTTTGTGTTTTTTTTTTTGTACTCAGGATGTTACTGCCAGATTTGTTTTTTTGTTTTCTTTAATACATACTTTTACAATTTTGTACCCATGGTAAACGTAACACTATTATACAGTATGTCCTACTTATCTTTTGATATATCACTCTGTAATTCATGTATGTTGTGGGGGACTTCAACCTTCTCACATCTGCACTCCTACATTTCTCCTGTAAAGATTATATGCTTGCTTGTATCTGTCAATGTGTGACTTATATTTTTTTCAATAAAACCCAGCTTAAAAAAGAAAAAAGAAAAAAAAACAGCAATTTGCTTTTTTGAATAAATAATTAAAGTGAATTTATTTTGTAAAGGTCCTCAGCTACTTTAGTAAATCAATCATAATATTTAAATCAAATTATTATTATTATTATACAGGAGTTATATAGCGCCACCAGTTTGCCCAGCGCTTTACAATAAATGACTACAATTCACTAATGTAGACCAAAAAAAGGTTAACTTTCTGTTGCCGTACTAAAAGAAAGGCGCCACAACAATAATTATGGTAAAATATATTAAATAAAATAAATGAATATATAAACGAGTAAATTATACTTAAATAAGTAGTTCTGGGTTCACTGCTTTTCCCCATCTGCTTATTATGAATATAATTTTGCTAATAAATTACTCCATATTACTAATGAACACAGAAAGAGAAAAAATATTACAATATATCTAATGACTTGTTAAAAAATGAATATTGTTTATCGTCTTTCCTTCAGTCACAAAGAGGTCACCTCCTCCTGCTCTCTAGGGCGAGGTACAGGAACGTTTCTGTTGAGCAAGCAGCTAGTTCCACGATGGACAATCCTGAAGAACTGATTTCTTAGTTTTGTTGCTGCATAAATGAGCAAAATAGAGTGTAGAGCTGGAAACATGTTTCTTATAAAATACCCCCAAAATTGTGACAATAATCCCACATACATTTGGAATAAAAATACTGTAGCATACAAACTAGAGGCCAGGAAAGAGAAAGCAGTAAATGTTATAGTCCTGCAGTAGGTGTCTGTATTTCCATGACTGTTCATTCTTCTGGTGTGAAGACCAAGCAAAATAATAAGTAAAACCGAAGCTATGAAGAAAATGAAGAATAGGAAAATGTTCCACAATACTTTTAAATATTGCATCATTTTCTCTTGCCAAGTATCTGAATTATAATCTTGAGTTGAATTGCTAAAGACTATATTAAGGAAGGTTACAGCATTCCCTGTTGAGTATCCGAAGGAAAAAATGAAAGGGGCAATGATCAGGTAGACAACTCTTCTTGATATGATGGCCTTCAGACGTAAGAAGAAGACGTTGTGAAAAGTGGAGATCCTGAAGTAGAAGAAGACGGAGAGCAGAGTCGATAACCAGATGTTGGAAAGGGCTGTGGATTCCAACATGAGTAAAAAAAAAAAAATAAATATTATACTTGCCTCTGGAAGATAGTACGATAAAAATAAGTCCAACAGATAAGCAATGTGAAAGAAGATCCTTGATATCCCAATAGTGGTGATAATTTTGTCTGCACCTGTTATGGATCTTCCCTTCAGCCAGTCAATGACATTAACAGCCACTATAAATGATTGTATCACCAGACCTGCCAATACTAATATTATAAGCAAGAGAAATAGAGACCGCACTTGTTCTTCAAACATTTCATAATCATCTTCTTCTGAATTCTCCATGTCTGCAATCACATCCAAGAGCTGTGTGTATAAAATTGATAGAAGTGCTCTTTATTCAGTGATAGAACATGACTTCGTTGAATGTATGATGGAAATGGTAATGCAAACACCTTGGCTGTACCAATGGTTATACAAACAAAAGAGCTGAGCGTGAGCAACTTCTTTGCATTTATGATGTAAATAGTTATGCAAACACATTGGCTGCACCGATCTTTACACAAATAAATAAGATGAGCGTAAACTCATGGATGTGGTTATATGATAATATGAGAACATCCAATGGAAAACCTGAGCCTGTTTGTTACAAGTAAAAGGAAACCGCAAAAAAATTCTTAACCACGCGGATATTGGCTACAGATACCAGAAATTGGTTTAATGCCAGTGTAAAGCACATTTATAGCCTAACTTTATCATTTGTTTAACAAAATAATGGTAGTTACATTTTTTTTCATGTTACACAATATTAGCACAATGGTTTACGAAATGCAAAATTTCAGTAAAAATACACTACAGTTCATTTTAGAGCACATATATGCAATATATTACTTCATTTTTGATAAAATATAAAAGACGAGGTTGTGATGAGTTAAAAAAATATCCAACATGCCATGTCATTATTATTATTACTATTATAAAGGATTTATATAGCACCAACAGTTTGCTCAGCACTTTACAATATAACGGGAGAAAATACAGCAACAATACAGTTCAATGCAAGAGGGTTAGGAGGGCCCTGATCCTTGGAGCTTACAATCTAAGAGGGTGGAGCTAGTGGTACAAAAGGCAGTAATGTTTAAACAGCTTCCCGCCCACCCTATAGCAGAACTGCTGCTACAGGGCAGCAGGGCTGTGCAAAATCACGTATATATACATGTGATTTTGTATTTCTGGGCATCGCAATTGGCAGCTTTAGCGTTTTATTTGATTTTGTATTTCTGGGTAGGGGGCGTACAGATGCCAGGTGCGCACCCTACTTACTTTGCAATTGGCAACTTCAACTGTTGATCACTGGTTCCCAGCTGGAGATTCCCCATTGACACCCCACGATCGCCAAGGAACACTTATGGGGGAGAGGTCTGTATCTAAAATATACAGATCACTCCCCTGTCAGCTCCATCACACTGATTTGTATTGCTCTGCATAGCAGAGCAATACAAAGCAGCGTACTTACACAGTAAAACGTACACACTCAGCACACACAATTAGGCTCCCTGCACGCTGGGCGTTTTAATAACGCTGTTAGCGTTAGCTGTGTAAAGTCACATTAAAAACCTCAGTTTTTCAGCATTTTTTCGTATTTTTGCATTAGCGCTTAGCGGCGTTTTGCCACATTGTTTTGAGTTTGCTTATTTTAGTGGGGTTTTTTTACCAAAAAAAAAAATAGTTTTTTGCTAAAAAAAAATCCAAAAATGCTTGTTTGCCATGTTTTGCTGCTTTTTTTTAGCATTAGAGTGTATTTACAGCTAAAAAACTCCTCAAGAAAAACCCACTTGTTCTGGGGTTCCAGCCAAAAAACATCCCTGCCAAAAAACGCTGATTACAGTCTACGTGTGCATGGACACATAGGATAACATGCTGGGGAGTTTACTGGCTGTAGAAAAAAAACACCAAAAGCCAAAAACGGCCGCTGTAAAAATGTCCAGTGTGCAGGAGGACTAAAACAGCACACAGTTAACCCTTTGATCGCCCAAGATTTTAACCCCTTCCTGCCCAGTGCCATTAGTACAGTGTCAGTGCTTTTATTAGCACTGATCACTGTATTGGTGTCATTGGGATGTCAGTGAAAGTTAGTCAGTTCCACCCCAGTGTCAGAATGCCCACCACAGTCCCACAGTCCCGTTATAAGTCGCTGATCGCGACTTATTAAAAATATAAATATAAAAAATTCCAGTATCTTTACTTCATTTGTAGACATTATAACTTTCACATAACCAATTAATTTACGCTCACTGGGATTTTTTTTTTAGCAAAGACATGTCGCAGAATATATTTTGGCCTAAATTTATGCCGAATTTTTATTTTTTTTATTTTTTTTTTTACTGGACATGTTTAATAGCTAAAAGTTAAAAATATAGTTTTTATTCTCAAAAAAAAATGCAGAAGTGATCAAATACCACCAAAAAAAGGCTCCATTTGTGGGAAAAAAAGGACGTAAATTTCATTGAGGTGCAGCGTTGCATGACCGCACAATTGTCAGTTAAAGTAACTCAGCGCCGTATCGCAAAAAAATGGCCTGGTCAGGAGGGGGGGGGGGGGAATCCTCTGGAGGGCAGGTGGTTAATGAGCCCTTGAAATAACAACAAACTTTGATATCCCCCATTTTCCATAGGCAACACTTTAAAAGGGCCTACAGGTCCTTTTAGTTTAGTGTTAACAGTGAGTAATGGGCCTAGGATTATTGCTCTCACCCTGGTGTTCATGGCAATATGTACAGTGAAGGAAATAAGTATTTGATCCCCTGCTGATTTAGAATTTTTGCCCACTCACAAAGAAATGATCAGTCTAAATATCGAAGGTTCGGTGTATTGTAACACTGAGAGACAGAAGAGCAACAACAAATTCAAAAGAAATGCATGTCTAACAAATGATGCACTGATTTGCATGTTCATGAGGGAAATAAGTATTTGATCCCCTTCACAAAGCATGACTTAGTACTTGGTGGCAAATCCATTGTTGGCAATCACAGAGGTCAGATGTTTCCTGTAGTTGGCCACCAGGTTTGCACACATCTCAGGAGGGATTTTGGCCCACTCCTCTTGGCAGATCCTCTTCAAGTTATTAAGGTTTGGTGGCTGATGTTTGGCAACTCAAACTTTCAGCTCCCTCCACAGATTTTCAATCGTATTAAGGTCTAGAGACTGGCTAGGCCACTCCAGGACCTTAATGTGCTTCATCTTGAGCCACTCCTTTGTTGCCTTGGCCGTGTGTTTTGGGTCATTGTCATGCTGGAACACCCATCCACGACCCATTTTCAATGCCCTGGCTGAGGAAGAAGGTTCTCACCCAAGATTTCACGGTACATTGCCCCATCCATTGTCCCTTTGATGCGGTGCAGTTGTCCTGTCCCCTTAGCAGAAAAATACCCCCAAAGCAGAATGTTTTCACCACCATGTTTGACAGTTGGGATGGTGTTCTTGGGGTCATAGGCAGCATTCCCCCTCCTCCAAACAGTTGAGTTGATGCCAAATAGCTCGCTTTTGGTCTCATCTGACCACAACACTTTCAACTAGTCCTCCTCTGCATCATTCAGATGTTCAGTGGCAAACTTCAGGCCTGGACATGTGCTTCCTTGAGCAGAGGGACCTTGCGGGCACTGCAGAATTTCAATCCTTGTTGGCGTAGTGTGTTACCAATTGTTTTCTTGGTGACTGTGGTCCCAGCTGCCTGGAGATCATTGACAAGATCCTCACGTATAGTCCTCCCTGTTCTCATGATCATTGACACTCCACGAGGTGAGATCTTGCATGGTGCACCAGACCTAGGAGACTGACAGTTGTTTTGTGTTCCTTCCATTTGCGAATGATTGCATCAGCTGTTGTCACCTCTTCACCAAGCTGCTTGGCGATAGTTTGGTAGCCTACCAAACTATTCTTTTCACTACCAAGGCCTCTCTGCAGTAGCTCATGGCAGTCCGCTACCTGCCTAGAGCAATATCGGACCATGCTCCTTTGGAGCTACAGCTTAGGACAGCTCGTACTGCAGGATTACACACCTGGCGGATGAGCCCATTCTGGCTTTCAGACCATATGGTGCTGTATAAATACTATGATGATATGAAAACATACTGGCAGGAAGCTGATTGAGATGTTGCACCGTGCCTCCAATGGAACGCCTTTAAATCAGTTACGAGGGGCTTTTACATGTACGGAGTTAAGGCTCTCAAAAAAGCTAATGAATGTAATTTGCTAGAGTTGTCTCAAAAAGTGGTGGACCTGGAAGGAATGTCTCTGACCCCTCTGCCAACAGATATCTCTAATGGAAAGAGGCCCAGAGATCTTATAATATTGCTTTAACTGATAAAACCCAGAAGAAGCTGCTCTATCAAGCATAACACATATTTGTATTCGGGCAATAAAAATGCAAGTCTGCTTGCCTTTTTGGATAGAACAGCACACAAGCCCACTGCTATCCCCAGAATCTTGGATAGTGGTGGCACCCCCCAAACCTATACTGACCTAATTTTAGACACATTCTTACACTTTTATGTAGAATTATATACCTCCCAGGTCACCTATGGTTTAAACTCTCTTGTGGGGTATCTCAGTGGCATTCGGCTCCCTACCCTTTCTATGGAGTGCAGGCTATTTTTAGGCAGTCTGACTACCTCTGAGATTGATAAAACCCTGGGTACATTTGCCAAACATAAGACTCCAGGCCTTGATGGCTTCCCCAT
Source organism: Staurois parvus (assembly GCF_062004578.1). Lineage (NCBI taxonomy): Eukaryota > Metazoa > Chordata > Amphibia > Anura > Ranidae > Staurois > Staurois parvus. The sequence goes on from NW_028319977.1 coordinate 1,472,872, forward strand.
CGAATGGTATGTGGCCCATAGAGAACATCTTCAGTTAACTATTCTTGATAAAGCCATCCTGGAGGACAAGAATTTACCCGCTTCACTGTGGGAAGCACTGATAGTGTTAATCCCTAAGCCTACTAAAGATTTGAATTTTTGTGAATCATGTCAGATCAAACTGAGTTTTTTCCTGGACGCTCTACCAATGCTAATCCTTATAGACTCCTTACCAGTCACCCTGGTGCCCCGGATTACCCTAGAGTGCTAATATCTCTTGATACACGTAAGGTGTTTGCTTCTATAGAGTGGCCCTACCTATCTCAGGTTCTCCAAAGGTACAGCTTTGGGGAAGTTTTCCCTACGTGGATATGTATTTTATACACTCAACCGCAAGCCCGTATCAGGCTAAATGGTCAAATCTCTGATTCCTTCCCAATATTCCGTGGCACTAAGCGGGCGTATCTGCGTTCACCTTGCTATTTGCGCTGGCCATAGAGCCATTGACAGACCTCCACTGACTTCCCCTTTAGTTTAGGGAATCGCAATTGGTAACCTGGAAGAACTAGTTTCGCTTTATGCTAATGACACGTTATTGTAAATCTTGGACCCCCAGATTACCACATCACGAGTTCTTGTCCTAATTCAACATTTTGGACAATACTCTGTATTTAAAGTAAATTGGTCCAAATCTAATCTCTTTCTTATAGGTGAGACTCCATCCTTTAGTCTGCCCTCCAATTGCCCATTGCGCATCACCTCCAAATTTAAATATCTAAGGACTGAGATTCACCTTCCCTTGGCTAGGTTCTATGTCAACCTTGCATCTCCTCCTTCTGTACCAAAGTCGCCCAATGGCTTAGGCTCCCATTATCCCTAATGGGAAGGGTGAACGTATTTAAAATGTTTTTTCTCCCAAATTTTTATACAACTTGTCCAATTAACCATTTTTTCACTTTTTAAAAATTGATTCCATTCTCACATCCTTTTTGTGGTATCTTAAAGAGTATATATTTACTTAAGATATTTATCTATGAGGATTCACTGATTATTTATATATTTTTTAGATATGTATGTTTATTTTTTATATGTATTGATCGTGTATATATAATTATTTAGAGCTTCTTGAAAGAGCTTCAGAAATTAATTTATTTATGTAATCTATGTTGTTGCTTGAATTTTTAATTGTTCCTCAGTACTTGGATATGTTCCTTTGTCAGTTAGTGCCTCAGCCACTAACCCATTTCCTTATTTCAGTACAGGTAGATATACTTTAAAACAGAACTATACTCATCTCTGATTCCGCAATGCACTGTCCCGGAGCTCCCTGCCTGGCTGCTGACATCTTTGGGAGGCCGGTTACCGGGTTCCGAACGCTGGCTGATGTCATTGGCCAGGCAGGGATGACGTCACTCCCGTACATGCGTGGGAGTTCCATTAAATTTGACATTGCCGAATTTGTACAGTAAGCTGCGCCTGTGCGGCTCACTGTACAAGAGTGGATAGACATATAGGTAGCTTTAATGCAGAAGAGACACAGCTTGTCTCTTTTATGTAACAAATCCTTCCTGTCCACTTGTTTTTCATTTTTTACCTAGAGTTCAAACATAAAGTATTAGGATACTCTGTTAGGCTAGGTTCACACCTATGCATGTTGCATTTGAGCTGTTTCTGCATTGCGTTTTGCTTTGCGTCTTGCATTTTTGAAGCTTTTTTAATTTTTTTTATTTTTCTTGTTGCAAGGCAAATGTAAAATGCAAAACGCATTAAAAACGCAGCAAAAATGCAGCAAAAACACAATACATGCTTTTCTGCAGCCTTTCCATTGAAGTCTATAGAAACGAAAACACAACTTTTTGTGTTCAAAAAAGTCCCTGACCCTTTCCAAAAAACACACTGGTTGAAAATGCACAGGTGTGCACATGTCCCATAGGAAATCATGTTAAATGGACTGTACTACATTTCTGCAAAACGCTGCAGGAAACGCTTAGGTGTGAACATAGGGTTAGGATAATTGCCAGTTTTTTTGTGTTTTTTTTTTGTACTCAGGATGTTACTGCCAGATTTGTTTTTTTGTTTTCTTTAATACATACTTTTACAATTTTGTACCCATGGTAACTGTAACACTATTATAGAGTATGTCCTACTTATCTTTTGATATATCACTCTGTAATTCATGTATACTGTGGGGGACTTCAGCCTTCTCACATCTGCACTCCTACATTTCTCCTGTAAAGATTATATGCTTGCTTGTATCTGTTAATGTCTGACTTATATTTTTTTCAATAAAACACAGTTTAAAAAAGAAAAAAGAAAAAAAAACAGCAATTTGCTTTTTTGAATAAATAATTCAAGTGAATTTATTTTGTAAAGGTCCTCAACTACTTTAGTAAATTAATCATAATATGTAAATCAAAATCAAATGACTACAATTTACTGAGGAAAACCAAAAAAAAGTTAACTTTCTGTTGCCATACTTAAAGAAAAGCGCCACAACAACAATTATGTTAAAATATAATAAATAATATAAATGAATATATGAACGAGTAAATTATACTTAAATAAGTAGTTCTGGGTTCACTGCTTTTCCCCATCTGCTTATTATGAATATAATTTTCAGTAACAAACAATGTATTTTTATAAGTCACAATGACCTGCGCTATAATAATGTGAAATGAATAAAACAAATAACTTGCTGCCACATTAACCTAAATAAAATAAATTATATAAATCATATTCTGTGAATACTTAATCATAGGGAATCATGACTCCCTATGATTAAGTCCGGAAGTGACAAAACGCGTCAGGGTTTTGGTTAAGCAGCAGCCGGAAGTGACAAACATCGGAACCGGAAGTGACGCGGGATTGTCCGAGATCGAGGACCGGCAGTGGTGAGAGCATTGTGCAGTCTTCCTTCTCTGATATTAGTGACATATTCATATCTTTGGGCTTTATTTATTCAAATGTCTTGTAAGTAATATTCTCAGGCAGAGAATAAATGATTTTACGTGGTACTGCACCATGTCGGGTCTCTACTTTTTATTTTTTATGTGATGTTTGTGGAAAGTATCCGTCAGAGGTACTAATAATATACTGGAGAATTTGGACCATCTCGTGTTGTGTCCTGAGAAAATATCTGTCCTTTGGAGAATTATATATACAAATGGGCAAATGCCAACCATGAGAATGGAAGGCAATTATTTTTGGTGAGGTCACACCTAAAAGGGGAGCACGGCACAACTGAAGAATTATTTTGAATATTCACGTGGTGATTTTAGGAAAATGGAATAATTTCATGTGGTGATCATAAAAGGACTGGAATTTATGGACTTTTCAGTTGTTTATTATATTATGATTGACAGAGCGCCACACTAATATTTTGTATTCACAGAATATGATTTATATATGAATATAATTTTGCTAATAAAACTACTCTATATTACTAATGAATATACAAAGAGAAAAAATATTACAATATTTCTAATGACTTGTGAAAAAATGAAGGTATTATTTATTGTCTTTCCTTCAATCACAAAGAGGTCACCTCCTCCTGCTCTCTAGGGCGAGGTACAGGAACGTTTCTGTTGAGCAAGCAGCTAGTTCCACGATGGACAATCCTGAAGAACTGATTTCTTAGTTTTGTTGCTGCATAAATGAGCAAAATAGAGTGTAGAGCTGGAAAAATGTTTTCTATAAAATGCCCCCAAAATTGTGACAATAATCCCACATACATTTGGAATAAAAATACTGTAGCATACAAACTAGAGGCCAGGAAAGAGAAAACAGTAAATGTTATAGTCCTGCAGTAGGTGTCTGTATTTCCATGACTGTTCATTCTTCTTGTGTGAAGACGAAGCAAAATAATAAGTAAAACCGAAGCTATGAAGAAAATGAAGAATAGGAAAATGTTCCACAATACTTTTAAATATTGCATCATTTTCTCTTGCCAAGTATCTGAAATGTAATCTTGAGTTGAATTGCTAAAGACTATATTAAGGAAGGTTACAGCATTCACTGCTGAGTATCCGAAGGACAAAATGAAAGGGGCAATAATCAGGTAGACAACTCTCCTTGATATGATGACCTTCAGATGTAAGAAGAAGACGTTGTGAAAAGTGGAGATCCTGAAGTAGAAGAAGACGGAGAGCAGAGTCGATAACCAGATGTTGGAAAGGGCTGTGGATTCCAACATGAGTAAAAAATAAAAAATAAATGTTATACTTGCCTCTGGAAGATAGTATGATAAAAATAAGTCCAACAGATAAGCAATGTGAAAGAAGATCCTTGATATCCCAATAGTGGTGATAATTTTGTCTGCACCTGTTATGGATCTTCCCTTCAGCCAGTCAATGACATTAACAGCCACTATAAATGATTGTATCACCAGACCTGCCAATACTAATATTATAAGCAAGGGAAATAGAGACCGCACTTGTTCTTCAAACATTTCATAATCATCTTCTTCTGTTGAATTCTCCATGTCTGCAATCACATCCAAGAGCTGTGTGTATAAAATTGATAGATTTGCTCTTTATTCAATGATAGAACATGACTTCGTTGAATGTATGATGGAAATGGTAATGCAAACACCTTGGTTGTACCAATGGTTATACAAATAAAAGAGCTGAGCGTGAGCAACTTCTTTGCATTTATGATGCAAATAGTCATTCAAACACATTGGCTGCACCAATCTTTACACAAATAAATAAGATGAGCGTAAACTCATGGATGTGGTTATATGATAATATGAGAACATCCAATGGAAAACCTGAGCCTGTTTGTTACAAGTAAAAGGAAACCACAAAAATATTCTTAACCACGTGGATATTGGCTACAGATACCAGAAATTGGTTTAATGCCAGTGTAAAGCACATTTATAGCCTAACTTTATCATTTGTTTAACAAAATAATGGTAGTTACATTTTTTTTTATGTTACACAATATTAGCACAATGGTTTACGAAATGCAAAATTTCAGTAAAAATACACTACAGTTAATTTTAGAGCACATAAATGCAATATATTACTTCATTTTTTGGTAAAATATAAAAGACGAGGTTGTGATGAGTTAAACAAATATCCAACATGCCATGTCATTATTATTATTATTATTATACAGGATTTATATAGCGCCAACAGTTTGCTCAGCGCTTTACAATATAAAGGGAGAAAATACAGCAACAATACAGTTCAATACAAGAGGGTTAGGAGGGCCCTGCCCCTTGGAGCTTACAATCTAAGAGGGAGGGGCTAGTAGTACAAAAGGCAGTAATGTTTAAACTGCTTCCCGACCACCCTATAGCAGAACTACTGCTACAGGGCAGCAGGGCTGCGCAAAATCACGTATATATACGTGATTTTGTATTTCTGGGCATCGCTATTGACAGCTTTAGCTGTCTTTCACTGGGTCCCAGCTGGAGATTCCCCACTGGCACCCCGCAATCGCCGAGGAACACTGACAGAGGAGAGGTCTGTGTGTAAACAATACAGATCTCTCCCGTGTCAGCTTCAGCATGCTATTTTGTATTGCTCTGCATAGCACAGTGCACAGTAAAATGCACACACTCAGCACACACAATTAGGCTCTCTGCACGCTGGGCGTTTTAATAACGCTGTTAGCGTTAGCTGTGTAAAGTCACATTAAAAACCTCAGTTTTTCAGCATTTTTTTGTATTTTTGCATTAGCGCTTAGCGGAGTTTTGCCACATTGTTTTGAGTTTGCTTATTTTAGCGGGGTTTTTTTAACAACAAAAAAATAGTTTTTTGCTCAAAAAAAATCCAAAAATGCTAGTTTGCCATGTTTGCTGCTTTTTTAGCATTAGAGTGTATTTACAGCTACAAAACTCCTCTAGAAACCCACTTGTTCTAGAGTTCCAGCCAAAAAACATCCCTGCCAAAAAACGCTGATTACAGTCTATGTGTGCATGGACACATAGGATAACATGCTGGGGGGTTTACTGGCTGTAGAAAAAAACACCAAAAGCCAAAAACAGCCGCTGTAAAAATGTCCAGTGTACAGGAGGACTAAAACAGCACACAGTTAACCCTTTGATCGCCCGAGATTTTAACCCCTTCCTGCCCAGTGCCATTAGTACAGTGTCAGTGCTTTTATTAGCACTGATCACTGTGTTGGTGTCATTGGGATGTCAGTGACAGTTAGTCAGTTCCACCCCAGTGTCAGAATGCCCACCGTAGTCCCACAGTCCCGTTATAAGTCACTGATCACGACTTATAAAAAAAATAAAAATTAAAAATTCCATTATCTGTACCGCCATTTGCAGACATTATAACTTTCACATAAACCAATTAATTTACACGCATTGCGATATTGTTTTTTTAGCAAAGACATGTCGCAGAATACATTTTGACCTAAATGTATGCCAAAATTGTTTTTTTTTATTTTTTTTACTGGACATGTTTAATAGCAAAAAGTTAAAAATATTATTTTTTTTTAAATGCAGAGGTGATAAAATACCACTGAAAAAAGCTCCATTTGTGGGAAAAAAAGGACGTAAATTTAATTTAGGTGCAGCGTTGCATGACCGTGCAATTGTCAGTTAAAGTAACGCGGCGCCGTATCGCAAAAAATAGCCTGGTCAAGAGGGGGGGGGGGGGGGGGAATCTTCTGCAGGGCAGGTGGTTAATGAGCCCTTGAAATAACAACAAACTTTGATATCCCCCGTTTTCCATAGACAACACTTTAAAAGGGCCTACAGGTCCTTTTAGTTTAGTGTTAACAGTGAGTGATGGGCCTAGGATTATTGCTCTCACCCTGGTGTTCATGGCAATATGTACAGTGAAGGAAATAAGTATTTGATCCCCTGCTGATTTTGAATGTTTGCCCACTCACAAAGAAATGATCAGTCTAAATATCGAATGTTCGGTGTATTGTAACACTGAGAGACAGAATAGCAACAAAAAATTCAAAAGAAATGCATGTCTAATAAATGATGCACTGATTTGCATGTTCATGAGGGAAAGAAGGATTTGATCCCCTTCACAAAGCATGACTTAGTACTTGGTGGCAAATCCCTTGTTGGCAATCACAGAGGTCAGATGTTTCCTGTAGTTGGCCACCAGGTTTGCACACATCTCAGGAGGGATTCTGGCCCACTCCTCTTGGCAGATCCTCTCCAAGTCATTAAGGTTTGGTGGCTGACATTTGGCAACTCGAACTTTCAGCTCCCTCCACAGATTTTCAATCGTATTAAGGTCTGGAGACTGGCTAGGCCATTCCAGGACCTTAATGTGCTTCTTCTTCAGCCACTCCTTTGTTGCCTTGGCCATGTGTTTTGGGTCATTGTCATGCTGGAACACCCATCCACGACCCATTTTTAATGGCCTGGCTGAGGGAAGAAGGTTCTCACCCAAGATTTTAAAGTACATTGCCCCGCCCATAGTCTCTTTGATGCGCTGCAGTTGTCCTGTCCCCTTAGCAGAAAAACACCCCCAAAACAGAATGTTTTCACCACCATGTTTGACAGTTGGGATGGTGTTCTTGGGGTCATAGGCAGCATTCCTCCTTCTCCAAACACGGCGAATTGAGTTGATGCCAAATAGCTCGCTTTTGGTCTCATCTGACCACAACACTTTCAACTAGTCCTCCTCTGCATCATTCAGATGTTCAGTGGCAAACTTCAGGCCTGGACATGTGCTTTCTTGAGCAGAGGGACCTTGCGGGCACTGCAGAATTTCAATCCTTGTCGGCGTAGTGTGTTACCAATTGTTTTCTTGGTGACTGTGGTCCCAGCCACCTGGAGATCATTGACAAGATCCTCACGTATAGTTCTGGGATGATTCCTCACTGTTCTCATGATCATTGACACTCCACGAGGTGAGATCTTGCATGGTGCACCAGACCTAGGAGACTGACAGTTGTTTTGTGTTCCTTCCATTTGCGAATGATTGCATCAGCTGTTGTCACCTTCTCAGCAAGCTGCTTGGCAATAGTTTGGTAGCCTACCAAACTATTCTTTTCACTACCAATGCCTCTCTGCAGCAGCTCATGGCAGTCCGCTACCTGCCTAGAGCATAATCGGACCATGCTCCTTTGGAGCTACAGTTTAGGACAGCTCGTACTGCAGGATTACACACCTGGCGGATGAGCCCATTCTGGCTTTCAGACCATATGGTGCTGTATAAATACTATGATGATATGAAAACATACTGGCAGGAAGCTGATTGAGATGTTAAGGCTCTCAAAAAAAGCTAATGAATGTAATTTCCTGGAGTTGTCTCAAAAAGTGGTGGACCTGGAAGGAATGTCTCTGACCCCTCTGCCAACAGATATCTCTAATGGAAAGAGGCCCAGAGATCTTATAATATTGCTTTAACTGCTAAAACCCAGAAGAAGCTGCTCTATCAAGCGTAACACATATTTGTATTTGGGCAATAAAAATGCAAATCTGCTTGCCTTTTTGGATAGAACAGCACAGAAGCCCACTGCTATACCCAGAATCTTGGATAGTGGTGGCACTCCCCAAACCTCTACTGACCTCCCAGGTCACCTATGGTTTAAACTCTCTTGTGGGGTATCTCAACGGCATTCGGCTCCCAACCCTGTCTATGGAGTGCAGGCTGTTTTTAGGCAGTCTGATTACCTCTGAGATTGATAAAACCCTGGGTACATTTGCCAAACATAAGACTCCAGGCCTTGATGGCTTCCCCATCGAATGGTATGTGGCCCATAGAGAATATCTTCAGTTAACTATTCTTGATAAAGCCATCCTGGAGAACAAGATTTTACCAGCTTCACTTAGGGAAGCACTGATAGTGTTAATCCCTAAGCCTACTAAAGATTTGAATTTTTGTGAATCATGTCAGATCAAACTGAGTTTTTTCCTGGACGCTCTACCAATGCTAATCCTTATAGACTCCTTACCAGTCACCCTGCTGCCCCGGATTCCCCTAGAGTGCCAATATCTCTTGATACACATAAGGTGTTTGATTCTATTGCGTGGCCCTACCTATTTCATTTTCTCCAAAGGTACAGCTTTGGGGAAGTTTTCCCTACGTGGATATGTATTTTATACACTCAACCACAAGCCCGTATCAGGGTTAATGGTCAAATCTCTGATTCCTTCCCAATATTCCGTGGCACTAAGCGGGCGTATCTGCGTTCACCTTGCTATTTGCACTGGCCATAGAGCCATTGACGGAACTCCACCGACTTCCCCTTTGGTTTAGGGAATCCCAATTGGTAACCTGGAAGAACTAGTTTTGCTCTATGCTGATAACATGTTATTGTAAATCTCGGATCCCCAGATTACCACATCACGAGTTCTTGTCCTAATTCAACATTTTGGACAATACTCAGTATTTAAAGTAAATTGGTCCAAATCTAATCTCTTTCTTATAGGTGAGATTCCATCCTTTAGTCTGCCCTCCAATTGCCCATTGTGCATCACCTCCAAATTTAAATATCTAAGGACTGAGATTCAGCTCCCCATGACTAGGTTCTATATCAACCTTGCATCTCCTCCTTCCCTACCAAAGTTGCCCAATGGCTTAGGCTCCCATTATCCCTAATGGGAAGGGTGAACTTATTTAAAATCTTGTCCAATTAACCATTTTTGCACTTTTTAAAAATTGATTCTATTCTCACATCCTTTTTGTGGTATCTTAAAGACTATATACAGTATTTACTTTTTAAGATATTTTTCTATGAGGATTCACTGATTATTTATATATTATTAGATATGTATGTTTATTTTTTATATGTATTGATCATGTATATATAATTATTTAGAACTTCTTGAAAGTGCTTCAGAAATTAATTTATTTATGTAATCTATGTTGTTGCTTGAATATTTAATTGTTCCTCAGTACTTGGACATGTTCCTTTGTCGATTAGTGCCTCAGCCACTAACCCATTTCCTTCTTTCAATACAGGTAAATATACTTTAAAACAGAACTATACTCATCTCTAATTCCACGATGCACTGTCCCGGAGCTCCCTGCCTGGCTGCTCACATCTTTGGGAGGCCGGTTACCAGGTTCCAAATGCTGGCTGATGTCATTGGCCATGACGTCACTCCCGTGCATGCGTGGGAGTTCCATTAAATATGACATTGCCGAATTTGTACAGTGAGTTGCACCTGTGCGGCTCACTGTACAAGAGTGGATAGAAATATAGGTAGATAATGCAGAAGAGACAAAGCTTGTCTCTTCTATGTAACAAATCCTTCCTGCCCACTTGTTTTTAATTTTTTATCTAAAGTCCCACATTAAGTATTAGGATACTCTGCTAGGCTAGGTTCACACCTATGCAGGTTGCATTTAAGCTGTTTCTGCATTGCATTTTGCTTTGCGTTTTGCATTTATTATGCATTTGTGTTCTTTTTTTTATTTTTCTTGTTGCTAGGCAAATTTAAAATGCAAAACGCATTAAAAAATGCAGCAAAAATGCAGCAAAAACACAATACATGCTTTTCTGTTGCCTTTCCATTGAAGTCTATAGAACCAAAAATGCAACTTTTTGTGTTGAAAAAAGTCCCCGACCCTTTCCAAAAAACAAACCGGTTGAAAATACACAGGTGTGAACATGTCCCATAGGAAATCATGTTAAATGGACTGTACTGCATTTCTGCAAAATGCAAAGCGCTGCAGGAAACGCTTAGGTGTGAACCTAGTGTTAGGATAATTGCCAGTGTTTTTGTGGGTTTTTTTGTACTCAGGATGTTACTGCCAGATTTGTTTTTTTTGTTTTCTTTAATACATACTTTTACAATTTTGTACCCATGGTAACTGTAACACTATTATAGAGTATGTCCTACTTATCTTTTGATATATCACTCTGTAATTCATGTATACTGTGGGGGACTTCACCCTTCTCACATCTGCACTCCTACATTTCTCCTGTAAAGATTATATGCTTGCTTGTATCTGTCAATGTCTGACTTATATTTTTTTCAATAAAACCCAGTTTAAAAAAGAAAAAAGAAAAAAAAAAACAGCAATTTGCCTTTTTTGAATAAATAATTAAAGTTAATTTATTTTGTAATGGTCCTCAACTACTTTAGTAAATCAATCATATTATGTAAATCAAAATCAAATGACTACAATTTACTAATGAAAACCAAAAAAAAGCTAACTTTGTGTTGCCGTACTAAAAGAAAGGTGCCACAACAACAATGATGTTAAAATATAATAAATAATAAAAATGAATATATGAACGAGTAAATTATACTTAAATAATAGTTCTGGGTTCACTGCTTTTCCCCATCAACTTATTATGAATATAATTTTCAGTAACAAACAATGTATTTTTATAGGTCACAATGACCTGCGCTATAATAATGTGAAATGAATAAAACAAATAACTTGCTGCCACATTAACCTAAATAAAATAAAATATATAAATCATATTCTGTGAATACTTAATCATAGGGAATCATGACTCCCTATGATTAAGTCCGGAAGTGACAAAACGCGTCAGGTTTTGGTTAAGCGGCAGCCGGAAGTGACAAACATCGGAACCGGAAGTGACGCGGGATTGTCCGAGATCGAGGACCGGCAGTGGTGAGAGCATTGTGCAGTCTTCCCTCTCTGATATTACTGACATATTCATATCTTTGGGCTTTATTTATTCAAATGTCTTGTAAGTAATATTCTCAGGCAGAGAATAAATGATTTTACGTGGTACTGCACCATGTCGGGTCTCTACTTTTTATTTTTTATGTGATGTTTGTGGAAAGTATCCGTCAGAGGTACTAATAATATACTGGAGAATTTGGGCCATCTCGTGTTGTGTCCTGAGAAAATATCTGTCCTTTGGAGAATTATATATACAAATGGGCAAATCCCAACCATGAGAATGGAAGGCAATTATTTTTGGTGAGGTCACACCTAAAAGGGGAGCACGGCACAACTGAAGAATTATTTTGAATATTCACGTGGTGATTTTAGGAAAATGGAATCATTTCATGTGGAGATCATAAAAGGACTGGAATTTATGGACTTTTCAGTTGTTTATTATATTATGATTGACAGAGCGCCACACTAATATTTTGTATTCACAGAATATGATTTATATATGAATATAATTTTGCTAATAAAACTACTCTATATTACTAATGAATATACAAAGAGAAAAAATATTACAATATTTCTAATGACTTGTGAAAAAATGAAGGTATTATTTATTGTCTTTCCTTCAATCACAAAGAGGTCACCTCCTCCTGCTCTATAGGGCGAGGTACAGGAACGTTTCTGTTGAGCAAACAGCTAGTTCCACGATGGACAATCCTGAAAAACTGATTTCTTAGTTTTGTTGCTGCATAAATGAGCAAAATAGAGTGTAGAGCTGGAAAAATGTTTTCTATAAAATGCCCCCAAAATTGTGACAATAATCCCACATACATTTGGAATAAAAATACTGTAGTATACAAACTAGAGGCCAGGAAAGAGAAAACAGTAAATGTTATAGTCCTGCAGTAGGTGTCTGTATTTCCATGACTGTTCATTCTCCTGGTGTGCAGACCAAGCAAAATAATAAGTAAAACCGAAGCTATGAAGAAAATGAAGAATAGGAAAATGTTCCAAAATACTTTTAAATATTGCATCATTTTCTGTTGCCAAGTATCTGAATTGTAATCTTGAGTTGAATTGCTAAAGACTATATTAAGGAAGGTTACAGCATTCACTGCTGAGTATCCGAAGGAAAATATGAAAGGGGCAATAATCAGGTGGATAACTCTTCTTGATATGATGGCCTTCAGATGTAAGAAGAAGACGTTGTGAAAAGTGGAGATCCTGAAGTAGAAGAAGACGGAGAGCAGAGTCGATAACCAGATGTTGGAAAGGGATGTGGATTCCAACATGAGCAAAAAAAAATAAATACATATTATACTTGCCTCTGGAAGATAGTACAATAAAAATAAGTCTAACAGATAAGCAATGTGAAAGAAGATCCTTGATATCCCAATAGTGGTGATAATTTTGTCTGCACCTGTTATGGATCTTCCCTTCAGCCAGTCAATGACATTAACAGCCACTATAAATGATTGTATCACCAGACCTGCCAATACTAATATTACAAGCAAGGGAAATAGAGACCGCACTTGTTCTACAAACATTTCATAATCATCTTCTTCTGTTGAATTCTCCATGTTTGCAATTACATACAAGAGCTGTGTGTATAAAATTGATAGAAGTGCTCTTTATTCAATGATAGAACATGACTTCGTTGAATGTATGATGGAAATGGTAATGCAAACACCTTGGCTGTACCAATGGTTATACAAATAAAAGAGCTGAGCGTGAGCAACTTCTTTGCATTTATGATGCAAATATTCATTCAAACACATTGGATGTACCGATCTTTACACAAATAAATAAGATGAGCGTAAACTCATGGATGTGGTTATATGATAATATGAGAACATCCAATGGAAAACCTGAGCCTGTTTGTTACAAGTAAAAGGAAACCGCAAAAAAATTCCTAACCACGCGGATATTGGCTATAGATACCAGAAATTGGTTTAATGCCAGTGTAAAGCACATTTATAGCCTAACTTTATCATTTGTTTAACAAAATAATGGTAGCTACATTTTTTTTTATGTTACACAATATTAGCACAATGGTTTACGAAATGCAAAATTTCAGTAAAAATACACTACGGGTAATTTTAGAGCACATAAATGCAATATATTACTTCATTTTTTATAAAATATAATACGAGGTTGTGATGAGTTAAACAAATATCCAACATGCCATGTCATTATTATTATTATTATACAGGATTTATATAGCACCAACAGTTTGCTCAGAACTTTACAATATAACGGGAGAAAATACAGCAACAATACAGTTCAATACAAGAGGGTTAGGAGGGCCCTGCCCCTTGGAGCTTACAATCTAAGAGGGAGGGGCTAGTGGTACAAAAGGCAGTAATGTTTAAATCGCTTCCCGACCACCCTATAGCAGAACTGCTGCTACAGGGCAGCAGGGCTGCGCAAAATCACGTATATATACGTGATTTTGTATTTCTGGGCATCGCTATTGACAGCTTTAGCTGTCTTTCACTGGGTCCCAGCTGGAGATTCCCCACTGGCACCCCGCAATCGCCGAGGAACACTGACGGAGGAGAGGTCTGTATCTAAAAAATACAGATCTCTCCCCTATCAGCTCCAGCATGCTGATTTGTATTGCTCTGCATAGCAGAGCAATACAAAGCAGTGTACTTACACAGTAAAACGCATACACTCAGCACACACAATTAGGCTCCCTGCATGCTGGGCGTTTTAATAACGCTGTTAGCGTTAGCTGTGTAATGTCACATTAAAAACCTCAGTTTTTCAGCTTTTTTTAGTATTTTTGCATTAGCGTTTAGCGGAGTTTTGCCGCATTGTTTTGAGTTTGTGTATTTTAGCTGTTTATTTTACCAAAAAAATTTTGTTTTTTGCTCAAAAAAACATCCAAAAACGCTAGTTTGCCATGTTTTGCTGCTTTTTTAGCATTAGATTGTATTTACAGCTAAAAAACTCCTCTAGAAACCCACTTGTTCTGGGGTTACAGCCAAAAAACACCCCTGCCAAAAAACACTGATTACAGTCTATGTGTGCATGGACACATAGGATAACATGCTGGGGAGTTTATTGGCTGTAGAAAAAAACACCAAAAGCCAAAAACGGCCGCTGTAAAAATGTCCAGTGTGCAGGAGGACTAAAACAGCACACAGTTAACCCTTTGATCGCCCGAGATGTTAATTCCTTCCTCCCCAGTGCCATTAGTACAGTTCCAGTGCTTTTATTTACACTGATCACTGTATTGGTGTCATTGGGATGTCAGTGAAAGTTAGTCAGTTCCACCCCAGTGTCAGAATGCCCACCGCAGTCCCACAGTCCCGTTATAAGTCGCTGATCGCGACTTATAAAAAAAATTAAAATAAAAAATTCAAGTATCTCTACCGCCATTTGTAGACATTATAACTTTCACATAAACCAATTAATTTACACGCATTGGGATTTTTTTTTAGCAAAGACATGTCGCAGAATAAATTTTGGCCTAAAGGTATGCAGAAATTTATTTTTTTATTTTTTTTTACTGGACATGTTTAATAGCAAAAAGTAAAAAATAGTATTGGAAAAAAAGGACGCAAATTTCATTGGGGTGCAACGTTGCATGACGCGCAATTGTCAGTTAAAGTAACTCAGCGCCGTATCGCAAAAAATGGCCTGGTCAGGAGGGGGGGGGGGCTGGGGGCAGGTGGTTAATGAGCCCTTGAAATAACAACAAACTTTGATATCCCCCATTTTCCATATACAACACTTTAAAAGCCTACAGGTCCTTTTAGTTTAGCATTAACAGTGAGTAATGGGCCTAGGATTATTGCTCTCACCCTGGTGTTCATGGCAATATGTATAGTGAAGGAAATGCGTATTTGATCCCCTGCTGATTTTGAATGTTTGCCCACTCACAAAAAAATTATCAATCTAAATATCGAATGGTAGGTATATTGTAACACTGAGAGACAGAATAGCAACAACAAATTCAAAAGAAATGCATGTATAACAAATGATGCACTGATTTGCATGTTCATGAGGGAAATAAGTATTTGATCCCCTTCACAAAACATGACTTAGTACTTGGTGGCAAATCCCTTGTTGGCAATCACAGAGGTCAGACGTTTCCTGTAGTTGGCCACCAGGTTTGCACACATCTCAGGAGGGATTTTGGCCCACTCCTCTTGGCAGATCCTCTCCAAGTCATTAAGGTTTGGTGGCTGACGTTTGGCAACTCGAACTTTCAGCTCCCTCCACAGATTTTCAATCAGATTAAGGTCTGGAGACTGGCTAGGCCACTCCAGGACCTTAATGTACTTCTTCTTGAGCCACTCCTTTGTTGCCTTGGCCGTGTGTGTTGGGTCATTGTCATGCTGGAACACCCATCCACGACCCATTTTCAATGCCCTGGCTGAGGGAAGAAGGTTCTCACCCAAGATTTCACGGTACATTGCCTCATCCATCGTCTCTTTGATGCAGTGCAGTTGTCCTGCCCCCCCTGTTTCCACCACCATGTTTGACAGTTGGGATGGTGTTCTTGGGGTCATAGGCAGCATTCCTCCTTCTCCAAACACGGCAAGTTGAGTTGATGCCAAATAGCTCAATTTTGGTCTCATCTGACCACAACACTTTCAACCAGTCGTCCTCTGCATCATTCAGGTGTTCAGTGGCAAACTTCAGATCTGGACATGTGCTTCCTTGAGCAGAGGGACATTGCGGGCACTGCAGAATTTCAATCCTTGTCGGCGTAATGTGTTACCAATTGTTTTCTTGGTGACTGTGTTCCCAGCTGCCTGGAGATCATTGACAAGATCCTCACGTGTAGTTCTGGGATGATACCTCACTGTTCTCATGATCATTGACACTCCACGAGGTGAAATCTTGCATGGTGCACCAGACCTAAGAGACTGACAGTTGTTTTGTGTTTCTTCCATTTGCGAATGATTGCATCAGCTGTTGTCACCTTCTCACCAAGCTGCTTGGCGATAGTTTGGTAGCCTACCAAACTATTCTTTTCACTACCAATGCCTCTCTGCAGCAGCTCATTGCAGTTCGCTACCTGCCTAGAGCAATATCGGACCATGCTCCTTTGGAGCTGCAGCTTAGGACAGCTCGTACTGCAGGATTACACACCTGTCGGATGAACCCATTCTGGCTTTCAGACCATATGGTGCTGTATAAATACTATGATGATATGAAAACATACTGGCAGGAAGCTGATTGAGATTTTTCACCGTGCCTCCAATGGGACGCCTTTAAATCAGTTACGAGGGGCTCTTACATGTACAGAGTTAAGGCTCTCAAAAAAGCTAATGAATGTAATTTGCTGGAGTTGTCTCAAAAAGTGGTGGACCTGGAAGGAATGTCTCTGACCCCTCTGCCAACAGTTATCTCTAATGGAAAGAGGCCCAGAGATCTTATAATATTGATTTAACTGATAAAACCCAGAAGAAGCTGCTCTATCAAGCGTAACACATATTTGTATTCGGGCAATAAAAATGCAAGTCTGCTTGCCTTTTTGGATAGAACAGCACACAAGCCCACTGCTAACCCCAGAATCTTGGATAGTGGTGGCACCCCCCAAACCTCTACTGACCTAATTTTTTTTTTTTTTCAAAAATGGAATCACAGTCCGAACATAGGCAACACATGTAGCATCCCATTACGCAGACGGGCCTTGGGTTTAAACCAGAATACACATTGGTATGAAATATATCCTTATTACACATGCATATAGCAAATCAGTATATACCAAGAGTATGGTAGATAAATTGAAGTGGGTATATTGCTTAACGACCTATGTATTTATGAGCCCTTAAGTTAAGGGGGTGCGATGTGTTGGGTAGTGCTAGCACAGGATAATTTATATGATACGATATGTGAGTCTACTGCAGGGACGTGTGAGTCAAGTGTAAGCATTCACACCTATATGGGAGATTAAATGCAATATTTGTATAGAATATATGAAGAATGAAGGCGTGTAGAAAGGTGTAAGAGAAAGAAAAGTCAGAAAGGAGAATAAATAGAGAAGAAGATGAAGATATAGAGTGAGGTAGTGGGGGGATGAGGGGTAGAAGAGACAAAAAAAAAAAAGGGGAGGCGGAAGGAGGAGAATGGGTAGGTAGTAATGGGGACGCTAAGGTGAATAGTTTTGAATAAAATAGTGCACATCATTTTGTGCAAGCCAAAAATATGGTCATATGGATTAAACTGCAATACATGCAAGATCAAGCAAAGGGTCCAGGAGCCGAAATGCAGGCTACGATGTCAAGTCTCAGTCCATCCGAATGTGCACCAAATGTGTCTACGGTGGACAGGGCGTTCTCTAGTACAACAGTGTATCTAACCATTCAGTCAGGGGGTATAGGCTGTGCATGCATTAATAGGCGATAGGTAGTAGTGGTTTTGAAATGGCTCCAAACAAGCCCAAGTCTTCCTGAATCTCTCGGGATGTTCTTTTGCTACAGAAATCAATTCCTCCATTTCCTCCATTTTGTTAATCCTAGCAAATCATTCTCGAATAGTGGGAACATGTGTTGAGCGCCAGTGGACTGGGATACACTGTCTTGCCTACTGACCTAATTTTAGACACATTCTTACACTTTTATGTAGAATTATATACCTCCCAGCTCAATTATGGTTTAAACTCTCTTGTGGGGTATCTCAGTGGCATTCCGCTCCCTACCCTTTCTATGGAGGGCAGGCTGTTTTTAGGCAGTCTGATTACCTCTGAGATTGATAAAACCCTGGGCACATTTGCAAAACATAAGACTTCAAGCCTTGATGGCTTCCCCATCGAATGGTATGTGGCCCATAGAGAATATCTTCAGTTAACTATTCTTGATAAAGCCATCCTGGAGGACAAGAATTTACCCGCTTCACTGCGGGAAGCACTGATAGTGTTAATCCCTAAGCCTACTAAAGGTTTGAATTTTTGTGAATCAGGTCAGATCAAACTGAGTTTATTCCTGGACGCTCTACCTATGCTAATCTCCGTAGGCTCCTCACCAATCACCAAATGCCAGGTGCCCTGGATTCCCCTAGAGTGCTAATATCTCTTGATACACTAAGGTGTTTGATACTATAGAGTGGCCCTATCTATTTTAGGTTCTCCAAAGGTACAGCTTTGGGGAAGTTTTCCCTACGTGGATACGTATTTTATACACTCAACCACAAGCCCGTATTAGGGTTAATGGTCAAATCTCTGATTCCTTCCCAATATTCTAGGACACTGCGCAGCAGTGTCTGCTTTCACCTTGCTATTTGCGCTGGCCATAGAGCCATTGGCGGAACTCTATCGACTTCCCCTTTGGTTTAGGGAATCCCAATTGGTAACCTGGAAGAACTAGTTTCACTCTATGCTGATGACATGTTATTGTAAATCTCGGACCCCCAGATTACCACATCACGAGTTCTTACCCTAATTCAACATTTTAGACAATACTCAGGATTTAAAATAAATTGGTCCAAATCTAATCTCTTTGTTATAGATGAGATTAGTCTGCTCACGAGTTGCCCATTGCGCATCACCTCCAAATTTAGATATCTAAGGACTGAGATTCAACTACCCTTGACAAGGTTCTATGTTAACCTTGCATCTCCTCCCTCTGTACCAACGTCGCCCAATGGCTTAGGCTCCCATTATCCCTAATGGGAAGGGTGAACTTATTTAAAATGTTTTTTCTCCCTAAATTTTTTAAATCTTGTCCAATTAACCCATTTTTGCACTTTTTGAGAAATTGATTCCATTCTCAAATCCTTTCTGTGGTACCTTAAAGGGTATATAGTTACTTTTTAAGATATTTACTTATTATTTTTTATATGTATTGACCGTGTATATATAATTATTTAGAGCTTATTGAAAGCACTTCAGAATTTAATTTATTTATTTAATCTATGTTGTTGCTTGAATGTTTAATTGTTCCTCAGTACTTGGACATGTTCCTTTGTCGATTAGTGCCTCAGCCACTAACCCATTACCTTCTTTCAATACAGGTAAATATACTTTAAAACAGAACTATACTCATCTCTGATTCCACGATGCACTGTCCCGGAGCTCCCTGCCTGGCTGCTAACATCTTTGGGAGGCCGGTTACTGGGTCCTGAACACTGGCTGATGTCATTGGCCAGGCGGGGATGACATCACTCCCGTACATGCATGGGAGTTCTATTAAATATGACATTGCCGAATTTGTACAGTGAGTTGCACCTGTGAGGCTCACTGTACAAGAGTGGATAGACGGATAGGTAGCTTTAATGCAGAAGAGACAAAGCTTGTCTCTTTTATGTAACAAATCCTTCCTGTCCACTTGTTTTTCATTTTTTATCTTAAGTTCCACATTAAGTATTAGGGTACTCTGTTAGGCTAGGTTTATACCTATGTATGTTGCGTTTAAGCTGTTTCTGCATTGTGTTTTTCTTTGCGTTTTGCATTTTTGATGCTGGCTAAGGTCGGGGTCTGCTTTTAAATATCTCTCCTCTGGGCCCTGGGATGGTCACCTGGGGATCCAACAAGGGGCAGGGAGAGGAAGGAGGGAGTTCTTTTAAAGGGGACACAGCCTCATAATCATACTCTCGCCAATATGTGGAGCCAGCCAATGCCGATCTTATGATAGCCACTGGCTCATGAAGCTGAGCGCTTACATGGGATAAAGGGAGACAATGGCCACTGACGACTATTATTTGGGGTTCGCTGTTGAAGTCTATAGAAACAAAAACACAACTTTTTGTGTTCAAAAAAAGTCCCTGACCTTTCCAAAAAACACACCAGTTAAAAATGCACAAGTGTGAACATGTCCCATAGGAAATCATGTTAAATGGGCTGTACTGCATTTCTGCAAAACACAAAACGCTGCAGGAAACGCTTAGGTGTGAACCTAGGGTTAGGATAATTGCCAGTGTTTTTGTGGTTTTTTTTTTGTACTCAGGATGTTACTGCCAGATTTGTTTTTTTGTTTTCTGCTCGCCAGGCAGGGAAGACCACTGACCTTTCTCCCGGAGCTCCGGGACTTGCAGCCTACCCGGCACCCGAAGCCGTGGCCTCGATTTTTTGGCGCGGCTGACCAGGATCGCCGGGCATCAGCCCGGGCTGCTGCCGCTCCGTTCCCTGGTCCCTGCCGATCAGCCAGCCTCTCCAGGGTCCCCCTGGAGCAGCCACCTGTTTGCCAGCTCCGGCGCCGATGCGCCCCATCCGCTGTTATCCGGGCCCCTGAGCCTGCTACTGAAGTCCCCACCAACACCCACAGACACTCCGTCCCTCCAGCGGATCTCCGGCGGTCCGAAGCCGCTTGAGGCCTACCACAGCACCCGAAGCCGTGGTGATTCCTGCCGGCCGTGGCTGGAACCGCGGCGGGAATTACGGCCGCAGCGGGACGCCTCCGCTCCTCCGGGGAAGCTACCACCACCACCAACGGTCCTTCTAACCTAGGAGGGACCCACCTCCACCCCGACGCTCCAGGACACCAGGTACTCCACCAGGGTCACCCACTACCCACCAGGGAGCCCAACCACCATCCCACCACCAGCCACCAGGGACACACCCAGGGATCCCACCATCCATCGGAAACCCCGTACCACCAGGGACCCTAAGCCACTATCCCTCCAGGGATCGCTACTACACCACCAGGGATAGCACGGCCACCATCCCACCAGGGATTCCCTGCCCACCACCCCACCTGGGACTACAAGCCAGCCACCCCACCCAGGACCGCTAGCCCACCACCCTGCCCTCCGGCACGCTATTCCCTCTGGCGAAGCCCCGGCGACTCGTGGCCCACCACGACCCCCAAAGCCACGGTCTCTCCTATCGGCCGCAACAGATCACGGATGAGCACGAACCACGTAGGGCCGTCAATCGCTACCGCAACGCCCCGCTCGACCCTGACGACTACCCTTCGACACCTCCTGACGCTGCGCCCTTCTACACCTTCAGCGCCTCCCGACGCCGAGCCCTCAGCACACGACGCCTGGCCTCAACAACTCCAGTCACCGAGCCGCCAGCATCACCAGTCACCGTGCCTACCAACACCCCCAGTCATCGCACCCTACGACCCCTCCGCTCGCCGAACCACAGGACCCACTGAAGACGTGCCACAGCACCCACGGACGCCAGCTTACTGCACCCACAGACTGCAGCCAACCAGCTGCCGCCCTCCACCCTCACTCTCCCCTAAAGAAGGACTCAAATGAACTCTCCCACGGTGATTCAGATTCCCCACATCACCTTGCCCTGACCTGTATCCCTGATGCCTGACGACGTGCTGCCGCACCCACGGGCACCAACCTACTACACCCGCAGACTACTACCTACTTGCTGCTGACCCTGCTGCCCTCCACTCTCCCCCTCCCCTCACAGAAGAATGCAATAGACTCCTCCACAGCGCTACAGACGCTCTGCTTCACCATCCCTGACCTGCACCCCCTCACCTCCCACGGCGTTTCAGACACTCTGCTTCGCCATCCCTGACCAGCGCCCCCTCACCCACCCCGACCTTTCCAGCACCCCGCTCACCCCAACATGCCGCCTGCGCTCCTCCTCCTCGTCCTCCTCTCCTCCATCCCTAAAACCGCCTCCCTCTACCCACCCACCCCCGCTAAGCAGCTCTATATCGCCCCCTCACTTCTCCCCTCTCCCCACTATGGCACCCACCACCTCCTCCTGCTACTCCACTTCCCCGCTGACCCACTTGCCACCACTTTCAGACCAACGCGCTCCTACACCTCCCGTTCCCATGCCACCTTCCTCACCCTCCTCCTTCTCATATCAGCTGGAGACATCTCCCTGAACCCTGGCCCCTCACCACCTCACCCCCCCCCTAGTGACCCCCCTGCTCACGCCAGCCGACGCAATCCCTTCAACCTCATACATGTACTCCTCCTCCCCATATCTATCCCCCCTCTCTCGGTTGCACTCCTGAATGCCCGTTCGGTTTGCAACATTCTTACCGCCATCTATGACCTCTTCATCTCCCGCTCCCTCAACCTCCTAGCAGTCACCGAAACCTGGGTACAGGCCACTGACTCCACTTCCCCTGCGGCACTCACCCATGGAGGTCTCATCTGGACCCATTCACCAAGACTGAGCGATCGCAGAGGTGGTGGTGTCGGCTTGCTCCTATCACCGCTTAGTACCTTCCAGGTCCTCCCTAACCCACCCTCTCTATCCTTCCCCTCCTTTGAGGCGCACTGCATCCGACTCTTCTCACCCACCCCCCTAAGGATCGCAGTGATCTACAGACCTCCTGGGTCCATACCCCACTTCCTGGACAACTTCGCCGCCTGGCTCCCCTTCTTCCTCTCCTCTGAGCTACCGCCATCATCCTCGGGGACTTCAATATCCCTATCAACGACAACAACCCAGCTACTTCCCAATTCCTCCACCTAACCTCCTCCTTCGCGCTCACACAGCACACTCAATCCTCCACCCACATCGGAGGGAACACCCTGGACCTCATCTTCTCCCACCTCTGTACCCTCAACCAGTTCTCTAACACCCCCTTCCCTCTCTCCGACCACCACCTCATCACGTTCTCCATCTCCCCTTCCCCCAACTCCCCCCCCCCAAAAACATGAAACCATCACCAGCCGCAACCCCCGCAACCTGAACCCGGCCCCCCTCCTCTCGGCCGCCGACCGCCTACACGACAGCATCCTCTCACTGTCATGTCCTAACATAGCCACCACCTTGTACAATGACTGTCAGCTGCCCTAGACTCTCTGGCACCCCTAACCACACGCAACATCAAACCTAGGCTGCTTCAACCATGGCAGAACGACAGCACTAAATGCCTCAAATGTCGCAGTCGCGCACTGGAGAGACTGTGGCACAAAACCAGGTCCCCTCATACATTCTACCTCTACAAATCTGCATTTCTCACCTACACCTCCTCCCTCCACGCGGCCAAGCAGGCCTACTTTGTTAACCTGATCAACACCCTCTCCTCCTGCCCTCGCCGACTCTTCTCCACCTTCAACTCCCTGCTCTCTCCCCCCCCTCCTCCACTCAGTACCTCTCTCACCGCCCACGAGATTGACACCCATTTCCACAACAAGATTGACGCTATCCGTAAGGACATCGTCAACTTGCAATCTACCTCCCCACCTAGCCTCCCCACCCCCGTCACCCCTCCATCTCCCCCCTCCTCTGCCCTCTCAACCGCACTGCCCCCCACCTCTCCCAAGGCCCCGCCCACCATAACCCCCCCTGCACTGCACTCCCTCAGCCCTGTCACTACTGAGGAAGTCGCCAAAGTCCTCTCAGAAGCCCGCCTCACTACCTGCCCCCTGGACCCTATCCCCTCTCAACTCCTCCGGTCACCCCCCGCCTCCCTCATCCGCTCCCTCACCCACATCTTCAATCTCTCCCTCTCTACTGGCGCATTCCCCTCCCCCCTAAAGCACGCTCATATCACCCCCATCCTCAAAAAGCCCTCCCTGGATCCCGCGGACCCCAACAACCTCAGACCCATCTCCCTGCTGCCACTCACATCCAAGCTCCTTGAGCGCATAGTCTACGATCGCCTAAGCTCCCACCTAACTGACAACAACCTCTTTGATCCACTACAGTCCGGCTTCCGTCCCCTACACTCCACTGAAACTGCCCTCCTCAAAATCACTCTGTCCTCCTTCTCCTGGACCTCTCCGCGGCCTTCGACACAGTTGACCACCCCCTCCTCCTTAATAAGCTACTCTCCCTTGGCATCAGAGATACTGCTCTCTCTTGGTTCTCATCCTACCTATCCCGACGCTCCTTCAGCGTCACCTACAATGGTGCCACCTCCCCCTCTCTGTTGGGGTCCCCCAAGGCTCTGTCCTTGGACCCCTTCTCTTCTCCATCTACACCTCCTCCCTGGGCAAACTCATACACTCCCACGGCTTCAACTACCACCTCTACGCTGACGACACCCAAGTCTACCTCTCCACCCCTCTCCTCACCCCCTCTATCTCCGCCCGCATCACTCACCTCCTAAACGACATCTCAGACTGGATGTCGCTACATTTCCTCAAGCTCAACCTCTCCAAAACCGAGCTCCTCGTCTTTCTCCCTGCCCACACCCCCCCCATCCTATCCATCATCACCAACAACTCCACTATCATTCCCGCCCCGCAAGCCAAAGTCCTTGGCGTCATTCTTGACTCGAACCTCTCCTTCCAGCCACATGTCAAATCACTTACAAACACATGCAGGCTCCACCTCCGCAACATTGCCAAGATACGTACCTTCCTCACCCCTGACACCACCAAACTTCTAGTACACTCCCTCATCATCTCGCGCCTTGACTACTGCAATTCTCTTCTCTCCGGCCTACCCAAGTGCAGGCTCTCCCCGCTCCAGACCATCCTGAACTCAGCGGCTAGACTCATCCACCTCACCACCCGCTCCGCCTCTGCCACCCCCCTCTGCCTCTCCCTCCACTGGCTCCCGATTGCCCAACGCATCAAATTTAAACTTCTAACCCTGACCTACAAAGCTGTTCACAACATTGCCCCTGACTACCTCACCAACCTGATCCCCAAGTACCGCCCTACCCGTACCCTTCGCTCCTCACTGGACCTCCTTCTATCCTGCTCCCTGGTCTCCTCCTCCCATGCACGACTGCAAGACTTCTTCAGGTCCTCCCCCATCCTCTGGAACTCACTGCCCCAATCCATCAGACTATCGCCTTCCCTCCTCACATTCAGGCGCTCCCTCAAAACCCATCTCTTCAGGGAAGCCTACCCCACCCTCACCTAACGGCCACTCTCCCTCTTTCCTCCCACCCCTCATTCCCCTCAGCCACTTCCTACTGTACCACTACCCCCTCCCTCCTAGATTGTAAGCTCGAAAGAGTAGGGCCCTCTTACCCCTCGTACGTTGTATGTTATTGTTGTACTGTGCCATGTATTGTCCCCCCAGCCTATTGTACAGCGCTGAGCAAACCCTTTGGCGCTATATAAACTCGATGTAATAATAATAATAATAATAATACATACTTTTAAAATTTTATACCCATGGTAAATGTAACACTATTATAGAGTATGTCCTACTTATCTGTTGATATATCACTCTGTAATTCATGTATGCTGTAGGGGGCTTCAACCTTCTCACATCTGCACTCCTACATTTATCCTGTAAAGATTATATCTAGAGATGAGCGAATCGAACCAGGCGAAGTGGAATTCGTTTCGAATTTCAGGAAAAATTCGATTCGCGTCGAATCCGAATATTTGCATAATTCGGGTGCGCGAATCGGATTTTTCCCGATCAGCCGGCAAAAGTGTCCCTGCAGAGAGCTCCGCTATTTCTGACAGTTCTCTGACAGTTCCGTCACATGTACAGCGGTTGAAACATTGTATCTATTTGTTTCCATTTAGGATACAGATGTTTTTATTCGGAAATAAATAGATACAATGTTTCAACCACTGTACGTGTGAAGGAACTGTCAGAGAACTGTCAGAAATAGCGGAGCTCTCTGCAGATACACTTTTTGCTGTACTGGAATACTTCTTCTTTTCATTCTTCTTTTCATTCTTCTCATTCTTCTTTTCATTCTTCTTTTCATTCTTCTTCTCATTCTTCTTTTCATTCTTCTTCTTCTTTTCATTCTTCTTTTCATTCTTCTCATTCTTCTTTTCTTCTTCATGAAAAGAAGAATGAGAAGAAGAATGAAAAGAAGAATGAAAAGAAGAATGAGAAGAATGAAAAGAAGAATGAAAAGAAGAAGAAGAATGAAAAGAAGAATGAGAAGAAGAATGAGAAGAAGAATGAGAAGAATGAAAAGAAGAATGAGAAGAATGAAAAAAAGAATGAAAAGAAGAAGAAGAATGAAAAGAAGAAGAAGAATGAAAAGAAGAATGAAAAGAAGAAGAAGAATCTTTTCATTCTTCTCATTCTTCTTTTCATTCTTCTTTTCATTCTTCTTCTTCTTCTTTTCATTCTTCTTCTTCTTTTCATTCTTCTTTTCATTCTTCTTCTTCTTCTTTTCATTCTTCTTCTTCTTTTCATTCTTCTTTTCATTCTTCTTCTTCTTCTTTTCATTCTTCTCATTCTTCTTTTCATTCTTCTTCTTCTTCTTTTCATTCTTCTTCTTCTTTTCATTCTTCTTTTCATTCTCTTCTTCTTCTTTTCATTCTTCTTCTTCTTTTCATTCTTCTTTTCATTCTTCTTCTTCTTTTCATTCTTCTTCTTCTTTTCATTCTTCTTTTCATTCTTCTCATTCTTCTTTTCATTCTTCTTTTCATTCTCCTTCTCATTCTTCTTTTCATTCTTCTTCTTTTCATTCTTCTTTTCATTCTTTTCATTCTTCTTTTCTTCTTCATGAAAAGAAGAATGAGAAGAAGAATGAAAAGAAGAATGAAAAGAAGAATGAGAAGAAGAATGAAAAGAAGAATGAGAAGAATGAAAAGAAGAATGAAAAGAAGAAGAGGAATGAAAAGAAGAATGAGAAGAAGAATGAAAAGAAGAATGAGAAGAAGAATGAGAAGAATGAAAAGAAGAATGAGAAGAATGAAAAGAAGAAGAAGAAGAATGAAAAGAAGAAGAAGAATGAAAAGAAGAATGAAAAGAAGAAGAAGAAGAATCTTTTCATTCTTCTCATTCTTCTTTTCATTCTTCTTCTTTTCATTCTTCTTCTTTTCATTCTTCTTCTTCTTTTCATTCTTCTTTTCATTCTTCTTCTTCTTTTCATTCTTCTTCTTCTTCTTTTCATTCTTCTTCTTCTCTTCATTCTTCTTCTTCTTTTCATTCTTCTTTTCATTCTTCTCATTCTTCTTTTCATTCTTCTCATTCTTCTTTTCATTCTTCTTTTCATTCTTCTTCTCATTCTTCTTTTCATTCTTCTTCTTCTTCTCATTCTTCTTTTCATTCTTCTCATTCTTCTTTTCTTCTTCATGAAAAGAAGAATGAGAAGAAGAATGAAAAGAAGAATCAATGTTTCAACCGCTGTATGGAGTGAATGTCAGAGAACTGTCAGAAATAGGCTATTTCTGACCATTTTTCTGACATTCACTCCTCAACCGCTGTATGGAGTATTGAATGTCAGAGAACTGTCAGAAATAGCCTATTTCTGACAGTTCTCTGACATTCACTCCATACAGCGGTTGAAACATTGTATCTATTTGTTTCCATAAATGGAAACAAATAGATACAATGTTTCAACCGCTGAGCTCTGCAGATACACTTAGCGGAGCTCTGCAGATACACTTAGCGGAGCTCTGCAGATACACTTTTTGCCGGCTTGGAATTCTTCTTATTTTCATCCTACTTCTTTTTCTTCTTCTTCTTCATCCTCATCCTCATCCTCAGAAGAAGAAGAAGAGGATGAGGATGAAGAGGAAGAAGAAGAAGAAGAAGTAGGATGAAAATAAGAAGAATTCCAAGCCGGCAAAAAGTGTATCTGCAGAGCTCCTCTAAGTGTATCTGCAGAATAGAGGAGCTCTGCAGATACACTTTTTGCCGGCTTGGAATTCTTCTTATTTTCATCCTACTTCTTCTTCTTCTTCTTCCTCTTCATCCTCATCCTCTTCTTCTTCTTCTGAGGATGAGGATGAGGATGAAGAAGAAGAAGAAAAAGAAGTAGGATGAAAATAAGAAGAATTCCAAGCCGGCAAAAAGTGTATCTGCAGAGCTCCGCTAAGTGTATCTGCAGAGCTCCGCTAAGTGTATCTGCAGAGCTCAGCGGTTGAAACATTGTATCTATTTGTTTCCATTTATGGAAACAAATAGATACAATGTTTCAACCGCTGTATGGAGTGAATGTCAGAGAACTGTCAGAAATAGGCTATTTCTGACAGTTCTCTGACATTCAATACTCCATACAGCGGTTGAGGAGTGAATGTCAGAGAACTGTCAGAAATAGCCTATTTCTGACAGTTCTCTGACATTCACTCCATACAGCGGTTGAAACATTGTGTCTATTTGTTTCCATAAATGGAAACAAATAGATACAATGTTTCAACCGCTGTATGGAGTGAATGTCAGAGAACTGTCAGAAATAGCGGAGCTCTGCAGATACACTTAGCGGAGCTCTGCAGATACACTTTTTGCCGGCTTGGAATTCTTCTTATTTTCATCCTACTTCTTCTTCTTCATCCTCATCCTCATCCTCTTCTTCTTCTTCTGAGGATGAGGATGAAGAAGAAGAAGAAGAAGAAGAAGAAGTAGGATGAAAATAAGAAGAATTCCAAGCCGGCAAAAAGTGTATCTGCAGAGCTCCTCTAAGTGTATCTGCAGAATAGAGGAGCTCTGCAGATACACTTTTTGCCGGCTTGGAATTCTTCTTATTTTCATCCTACTTCTTCTTCTTCTTCTTCATCCTCATCCTCTTCTTCTTCTTCTGAGGATGAGGATGAGGATGAAGAAGAAGAAGAAGAAGTAGGATGAAAATAAGAAGAATTCCAAGCCGGCAAAAAGTGTATCTGCAGAGCTCCGCTAAGTGTATCTGCAGAGCTCCGCTAAGTGTATCTGCAGAGCTCCGCTAAGAAATAGCGGAGCTCTGCAGATACACTTTTTGCCGGCTTGGAATTCTCCTTCTTCTCATCCTTCTTCTTCTCATCCTTCTTCTTCTTCTCATCCTTCTCCTTCTTCTCATCCTTCTTCTTCTTCTTCTCATCCTTCTCCTTCTTCTCATCCTTCTTCTTCTTCTCATCCTTCTTCTTCTTCTCATCCTTCTCCTTCTTCTCATCCTTCTTCTTCTTCTCATCCTTCTTCTTCTTCTCATCCTTCTTCTTCTTCTCATCCTTCTCCTTCTTCTCATCCTTCTTCTTCTTCTCATCCTTTTTCTTCTCATCCTTCTCCTTCTTCTCATCCTTCTTCTCATCCTTCTCCTTCTTCTCATCCTTCTTCTCATCCTTCTCCTTCTTCTCATCCTTCTCCTTCTTCTCATCCTTCTCCTTCTCCTTCTTCTCATCCTTCTCCTTCTTCTCATCCTTCTCCTTCTTCTCATCCTTCTCCTTCTTCTCATCCTTCTCCTTCTCCTTCTTCTCATCCTTCTCCTTCTTCTCATCCTTCTCCTTCTCCTTCTTCTCATCCTTCTCCTCTTCTCATCCTTCTCCTTCTTCTCATCCTTCTCCTTCTCCTTCTTCTCATCCTTCTCCTTCTCCTTCTTCTCATCCTTCTCCTTCTCCTTCCTCATCTCCAAGGGCATTTAAATTAAAGGTACAGTGTTCTGCACTAATTTAAAGGCTCTCTGAAGCCTAGAAAGCCTTTTTATAAGTTGAATTCGTAGCGAATAAATTCGCATCGAATCGAATTTCTTCTTCAAATTCGGCGAATCAGCCGAATCGAATTTTTGAATAATTCGCTCATCTCTAATTATATCATGCTTGTATCTGTCATTGTCTGACTTATATTTTTTTCAATAAAACCCAGTTTAAAAAAGAAAAAAGAAAAAAAAAACAGCAATTTGCTTTTTTGAATAAATAATTAAAGTGAATTTATTTTGTAAAGGTCCTCAACTACTTTAGTAAATCAATCATAATATTTAAATCAAATTATTATTATTATACAGGAGTTATATAGCACCACCAGTTTACTCAGCGCTTTACAATAAATGACTACAATTCACTAATGTAGACCAAAAAAAGGTTAACATTCTGTTGGCGTACTAAAAGAAAGGCGCCACAACAACAATTATGTTAAAATATATTAAATAAAATAAATGAATATATAAACAAGTAAATTATACTTAAATAAGTAGTTCTGGGTTCACTGCTTTTCCCCATCTGCTTATTATGAATATCATTTTGCTAATAAATGACTCCACATTACTAATAGATACACAAAGAGAAAAAATATTACAATATTTCTAATGACTTGTTAAAAAATAAATATTGTTTATCGTCTTTCCTTCAATCACAAAGAGGTCACCTCCTCCTGCTCTATAGGGCGAGGTACAGGAACGTTTCTGTGGAGCAAGCAGCTAGTTCCACAATGGACAATCCTGAAGAACTGATTTCTTAGTTTTGTTGCTGCATAAATGAGCAAAATAGAGTGTAGAGCTGGAAAAATGTTTCTTACAAAATACCCCCAAAATTGTGACAATAATCCCTCATACATTTGCAATAAAATTACTGTAGTATACAAACTAGAGGCCATGAAAGAGAACACAGTAAATGTTATAGTCCTGCAGTAGGTGTCTGTATTTCCATGACTGGTCATTCTTCTTGTGTGAAGACCAATCAAAATAATAAGCAAAACCAAAGCTATGAAGAAAATTAAGAATAGGAAAATGTTCCACAATACTTTTAAATATTGCATCATTTTCTCTTGTGAAGTATCTGAAATGTAATCTTGAGTTGAATTGCTAAAGACTATATTAACCACTTGAGCCCCAGAGGATTTACCCCCCTTAATGACCAGGCCTTTTTTTGCTGTTTGGCGCTGCACTAATTCAAATGATAATTGCGCGGTCATGCAATGCTGTACCCAAACAAAATTTACGTCCTTTTCTTCACACAAATGGAGCTTTCTTTTGGTGGTATTTGATCACCTGTGCGCTTTTTATTTTCGGCGCTATAAACAAAAAAAACACGAAAATCTTGAAAAAAAACCAATTTTTTCTACTTTCAGCTATAAAAAATATATCGTAAACTCAAAGTTAGTCATAAATTTAAGCCAAAATGTATTCTGCTACATGTTTTTGGTAAAAAAAATCCCAAGAAGTGTATATTGATTGCTTTGTGTGAACGTTATAGCGTCTACAAACTATGGTATAGATACTGTAATTTATGCCTTTTTTTGCTATACAGCGCTGCACTAATTCAAATGATAATTGCGCGGTCATGCAATGCTGTACCTAATCAAAATTTACGTCCTTTTTTTCACACAAATAGAGCTTTCTTTTGGTGGTATTTGATCACCTGTGCGCTTTTTATTTTTGGCGCTATAAACAAAAAAACACGAAAATCTTGAAAAAAAAACAATTTTTTCTACTTTCAGCTATAAAAAATATATCGTAAACTCAAAGTTAGTCATAAATTTAAGCCAAAATGTATTCTGCTCCATGTTTTTGGTAAAAAAAATCCCAATAAGTGTATATTGATTGCTTTGTGTGAACGTTATAGCGTCTACAAACTATGGTATAGATACTGTAATTTATGCCTTTTTTTTGCTATACAGCGCTGCACTAATTCAAATGATAATTGCGCGGTCATGCAATGCTGTACCCAATCGAAATTTACGTCCTTTTTTTCACACAAATAGAGCTTTCTTTTGGTGGTATTTGATCACCTGTGCGCTTTTTATTTTTGGCGCTATAAACAAAAAAACACAAAAATCTTGAAAAAAAAACAATTTTTTCTACTTTCAGCTATAAAAAATATATCGTAAACTCAAAGTTAGTCATAAATTTCAGCCAAAATGTATTCTGCTACATGTTTTTGGTAAAAAAAATCCCAAGAAGTGTATATTGATTGCTTTGTGTGAACGTTATAGCGTCTACAAACTATGGTATAGATACTGTAATTTATGCCTTTTTTTGCTATACAGCGCTGCACTAATTCAAATGATAATTGCGCGGTCATGCAATGCTGTACCCAATCGAAATTTACGTCCTTTTTTTCACACAAATAGAGCTTTCTTTTGGTGGTATTTGATCACCTGTGCGCTTTTTATTTTTGGCGCTATAAACAAAAAAACACGAAAATCTTGAAAAAAAAACAATTTTTTCTACTTTCAGCTATAAAAAATATATCGTAAACTCAAAGTTAGTCATAAATTTAAGCCAAAATGTATTCTGCTACATGTTTTTGGTAAAAAAAATCCCAATAAGTGTATATTGATTGCTTTGTGTGAACGTTATAGCGTCTACAAACTATGGTATAGATACTGTAATTTATGCCTTTTTTTGCTATACAGCGCTGCACTAATTCAAATGATAATTGCGCGGTCATGCAATGCTGTACCCAATCGAAATTTACGTCCTTTTTTTCACACAAATAGAGCTTTCTTTTGGTGGTATTTGATCACCTGTGCACTTTTTATTTTTGGCGCTATAAACAAAAAAACACGAAAATCTTGAAAAAAAAACAATTTTTTCTACTTTCAGCTATAAAAAATATATCGTAAACTCAAAGTTAGTCATAAATTTCAGCCAAAATGTATTCTGCTACATGTTTTTGGTAAAAAAAATCCCAAGAAGTGTATATTGATTGCTTTGTGTGAACGTTATAGCGTCTACAAACTATGGTATAGATACTGTAATTTATGCCTTTTTTTGCTATACAGCGCTGCACTAATTCAAATGATAATTGCGCGGTCATGCAATGCTGTACCCAATCGAAATTTACGTCCTTTTTTTCACACAAATAGAGCTTTCTTTTGGTGGTATTTGATCACCTGTGCGCTTTTTATTTTTGGCGCTATAAACAAAAAAACACGAAAATCTTGAAAAAAAAACAATTTTTTCTACTTTCAGCTATAAAAAATATATCGTAAACTCAAAGTTAGTCATAAATTTAAGCCAAAATGTATTCTGCTACATGTTTTTGGTAAAAAAAATCCCAATAAGTGTATATTGATTGCTTTGTGTGAAAGTTATAGCGTCTACAAACTATGGTATAGATAATTTGAAATTTACACAGCTTTTACTTTCTGACCGCCCATCACATCTCTTGAGGTGCTAAAATACCAGGATAGAACAAACACCCCCAAATGACCCCTTTTTGGAAAGCAAATCTCAGGGAGGGGGAGGGGGGGGCATTTTCTCCCGCTGCTTGTAAAGGCAATTCTGCAGCTAATTAACCACTAGGAATGCTTTTACATGAAAGCCCATTTCCGGCTGAAAAAAATAAAACCAGGATGATGCCTGCAGCTGCAGGTATCACCCTGGTATAACCATTCAAAGTCCAGTGATGTACCAGTACGTCACTGGTCCTTGTTGGGTGTATATGCTATGTTCTTTTTTTCTTTATGCAGCCTGTGGGCTGAATGAAAAAAAAGAGAAGAAATCTCTGCCAGAAAAAGTGTGTGGTATGCCCACCATTAGAAACCTCCCTCAATCCACCCACTTCTAATGGTGGGCACATATGAAATGTGCCAACAAATATAAAATATATATGCCGAAGCATGGGGGCCATCCACCCACTGGCCACCCCAGGCCCCCATGCTTTGGCATATATTCTCTTTTTTTTAACTGCGGATGAAAAATCTCATCCGACAGCACTGCACACACCTACTTATGTCTATTCTGAAAGCAAGACCCTGTTGCTGTCAGAATAAACAGGTCAGTGCTGCAGTTTGACGTTCCTGCAAAGAAATCAACAAGGGTTAACAATAAAACATAAACTCAACAACTTTATAATGAAAAGTGTGTGGTGGTATGCCCACCATTAGAAACCTCCCTCAATCCACCCACTTCTAATGGTGGGCACATATGAAATGTGCCAACAAATATAAAATATATATGCCGAAGCATAGGGGCCATCCACCCAGTGGCCACCCCAGGCCCCCATGCTTTGGCATATATTCTCTTTTTTTTAACTGCGGATGAAAAATCTCATCCGACAGCACTGCACACACCTACTTATGTCTATTCTGAAAGCAAGACCCTGTTGCTGTCAGAATAAACAGGTCAGTGCTGCAGTTTGACGTTCCTGCAAAGAAATCAACAAGGGTTAACAATAAAACATAAACTCAACAACTTTATAATGAAAAGTGTGTGGTGGTATGCCCACCATTAGAAACCTCCCTCAATCCACCCACTTCTAATGGTGGGCACATATGAAATGTGCCAACAAATATAAAATATATATGCCGAAGCATAGGGGCCATCCACCCAGTGGCCACCCCAGGCCCCCATGCTTTGGCATATATTCTCTTTTTTTTAACTGCGGATGAAAAATCTCATCCGACAGCACTGCACACACCTACTTATGTCTATTCTGAAAGCAAGACCCTGTTGCTGTCAGAATAAACAGGTCAGTGCTGCAGTTTGACGTTCCTGCAAAAAAATCAACAATGGTTAACAATAAAACATAAACTCAATAAAACAACTTTATAAGGAAAAGTGTGTGGTGGTATGCCCACCATTAGAAACCTCCCTCAATCCACCCACTTCTAATGGTGGGCACACATGAAATGTGCCAACAAATATAAAATATATATGCCGAAGCATAGGGGCCATCCACCCACAGGCCACCCCAGGCCCCCATGCTTTGGCATATATTCTGTTTTTTATAACTGCGGATGAAAAATCTCATCCAACAGCGCTGCTCACGCTGACTTATGTCTATTCTGAGAGCAAGTTCCTGTTGCTGTCAGAATAAACAGGTCAGCGCTGCAGCTGAAAGCATTCCTGCAAACAGAAATGGTTAACAATAAAACAACAATAAACCAGTGAAAGTCGAACAATCACAAAAATGACAACAACAAAAAAAACTATAACTATTTTTGGTTTTTACATTTTTTTATTTTTTTGGGGGGTATTTGTACTTTTATTTATTTTTTTTATTTTTTTTAACTTTTTTTTCCAAACTTCAAACATTTAAACAGCTGGTAGGGTCTCTCCAAATGCGATAGCCAGTTTCCTGACTACCGAACATCTTTTGAGACCCTGTGTAAATGTGCCCTGATCTGTGCCGTGCTGTACCCTATACTAATAGTTCACTAGTGTATGGTAGAGGCGGAAGCAGGGCTTGATGCAGAGGCCAGGTTGGCCAGGACAGGAGGGACAACAATAGCGGCTGTCACGCCTAATTCCACGTTTGCTGCAGACACGACATCTTTTTTGGGGTCTTCTTTGGGTTGGGGTACCAGGAATGGTATTGAGAAAATGTCTCTCATGCAGACGGCTAACTGCATCTGGGAGAGGGATTTGGGGCACAGCACCTTCTGGATACAAAAGGGCCCTGATGTTCTCTAACTGGAAATTTAGGTATGATCCACTATGTCCAGTTGCTTTATAGAGAACAAAAGCATTATATAGAGCCAATTGAAATAAATAAACTGACACTTTTATGTACCAGCGTTTGGATTTTCGGGAAACTAAATACGGCTGCATCATCTGGTCATTGAAGTCCACCCCTCCCATGTTAAGGTTATAATCGTGGACACAGAGGGGCTTCTCAACAACACCAGTTGCCGTGGTAATTTGGACGGTCGTATCTGCATGAATGGAAGACAGGAGGTAAACATCCCGTTTGTCCTTCCACTTCACTGCGAGCAATTCTTCATTTCTCAAGCAGGCTTTTTCCCCCCTTTTAAGATGGGTATTTACAAGCCGTTGGGGGAAGCCTCGGCGATTAGATCGCACAGTGCCACATGTGCAAATTCCCAAATTGAACAAATGTCTAAATAGTGGCACGCTTGAATAAAAATTGTCCACGTATAAGTGGTACCCCATGTGGAAATAGGATGACGCCAAGTCCCAAACTATCTTGCCACTGCTCCCCATGTAGTCTGGGCATCCGGGGGGCTCCAAGTAACTATCTTTTCCCTCGTAAATCCGAAACTTACATGTATAGCCTGTTGCCCTCTCACAGGTCTTATACATCTTGATCCCATATCTGGCACGCTTGCTGGGGAGATATTGTTTGATTAGAAGGCGGCCAGAATATTGAATGAGGGACTCATCGATGCAGATGTTTTTCTGGGGAGTATACACATCTGCAAATTTTTGGTTAAAGTGATTTACGAGGGGCCGAATTTTGTGGAGCCGGTCAAATTCAGGGTCACCCCGAGGACGACTGAGTGAGTTGTCGTAGAAGTGCATAAAACGCATTATACTCTCATATCTATGCCTGGCCATGGCAGCAGAGAACACGGGCATGTGAACAAGAGGGTCGGTGGACCAATACAACCGCAATTGATTTTTATCATTAATGCCCATGTTGAGGGTTAGGCCCAAAAAAACTTTAAATTCGGAAACCGTAATGGGTTTCCATGCGAATGGTCTGGCAAGGTTTGAATTTGGGTTGGCGGCGATAAATTGGCGTGCATATAAATTGCTTTGATCCACAATCAATGCATAAAGATCTTCTGTGAAAAACAGCTCAAAAAAATTAAGGGGAGTATTTAAATTTGCTGTTTCCACCTGAATTCCGGGTTGGGCAGTGAATGGGGGAAGTACGGGTGCTGCAGAATTTGTGGGCTGCCAATCGGGATTTGCAAGCACATCCGGAAGGACACTAGGGGCTCTACGGGCCTGTCTGCGAATTCTTGGTGGCCGCGGGACACTACTTGTGCTCGCCACCGCACCAGCTTGTACTGCAC
The DNA here is from genome assembly GCF_062004578.1 of Staurois parvus. NCBI lineage: Eukaryota > Metazoa > Chordata > Amphibia > Anura > Ranidae > Staurois > Staurois parvus. The sequence goes on from NW_028319977.1 coordinate 1,509,541, forward strand.
TTATGGGACTCGCCACGTCACCAAGTGATACTGCAGTGCTGGTATGCCTACGACCAGGACGTACTAGGCCGCTGGTGCTCGCCAGTTCACCAAAAGATACTGCGGCACTAGTACTGGCACTCTGCTGCATATGAGAGTCATCATGCATTTGTACCACCTCAGCAACCTGTGAATGGGATCGGGTATGCCTGACCTTAGCAGGGACCACTTCCTCGTCGCCTGAGCTAGCTGTCAGGGTGCCGCTGCTGTCTATAGGTTCGTATTCTGAGCCTGATTCTGCCAGTGAGTCTTCCCCTTCGCTCTCACTTGACATGCTCAGAATCCTATAGGCCTCTTCACTAGTGTACCTTTGCTTAGACATTTTGGCCACTAAATTTACAGGTACCTAGTGCGACTCACGGGAAAAAGAGCGCCTGGCTGTCAGGGACTGCTTGAACCGCTACAAAAAATTTACCGACAAGTGCTAACAGATATCAGGCCTGATTCTGTGAACACTGCGGTTTTGTGTGTAATATGTATCAAGTGACAGTTATCTACTGACACTGCACTTGCCGGGGGAGAAGGGGGGGGCGTAGGGGCTAAACGCAGGTGCTGGCAGGTGTTGGGGCTGATCCCGCTAACACTGCGTTTTTGGGGATACTAAAGTAATGTGAATGCTGGTATAGCGCTGATCTGATCAAAGATATTGATCCAATCAGACACTATACTAGCAATGAAGGTTTAGCGTGCAAGTAAGCGTGTTCCTGGCAATCAAGGGGTCAAATGTGATTATCTGTGTACTAGCGGGCAAACTGGTGCTATCTGGGAGGGGCGCTAACACTATTGGAAGTCGCTAGCGACACTGATACAGTGATCAGTAAAAATTGGTTCACTGAGCAGTGACACTGGTGACAGGGCAGTGAAGGGGTCAACTCAGGGGGGAGGGGGGGGGCGATCAAGGGGTTAGACGGGATCACTGGTGTATTAGCGGGCAATCTGGCGCTATCTGGGAGGGGCGCTAACACTAACGGAAGTCGCCAGCGACACTGATACAGTGATCAGTAAAAATTGGTTCACTGATCAGTGACACTGGTGACAGGGCAGTGAAGGGGTCAACTCGGGGAGGGGGGGGGGCGATCAAGGGGTTAGACGGGACTACTGGTGTATTAGCGGGCAATCTGGCGCTATCTGGGAGGGGCGCTAACACTAACGGAAGTCGCCAGCGACACTGATACAGTGATCAGTAAAAATTGGTTCACTGATCAGTGACACTGGTGAGAGGGCAGTGAAGGGGTCAACTCAGGGGGGGGGGGGCGATCAAGGGGTTAGACGGGACTACTGGTGTATTAGTGGGCAATCTGGCGCTATCTGGGAGGGGCGCTAACACTATCGGAAGTCGCCAGCGACACTGATACAGTGATCAGTAAAAATCGCTTCACTGATCAGTGACACTGGTGACAGGGCAGTTAAGGGGTTAACTGGGGGGGTGGGGGGGGGAAATTAAGGGGTTAAATGGCTTTATTGGTGTACTGGGGGGCAAACTGGCGCTATCTGGGAGGGGCGCTAGCACTATTGGAAGTCGCCAGCGACACTGATACAGTGATCAATAAAAATCGCTTCACTGATCAGGTACACTGGTGACAGGGCAGTGAAGGGTTAACTGGGGGGGGGCAATCAGGGGGTTAAATGTGTCCTAGAGTGTGTTCTAACTGTTAGTGTAGTGTTTTACTCACGTTTAAATGTCTCTTCTTCTCTGTCTGGAACGGAATGTGTCCAGGCAGAGAAGAATGACATCATATCCTGCCCTGTGTAAATATCAACACAGGACAGGATAGGACAGGGACCGATCATCCGATTTCAGCCAGAAATCACTGGCTGAAATCTAATGATTGATCCCTCCTGGATCGAATCGGATCACCCGCGGGTCGGCGGGAGCGCGCGCGCGCGCCCCCTGCCCGCGAAAGTGTCGGGAGCGCGGAACCCGTTTTTAAACGTGGTTTTGCGCTCCACTGCCGCCCTGCACACGTATAAACACAGTGGCAGGGCGGCAAGCGGTTAAGGAAAGTTACAGCATTCACTGTTGAGTATCCGAAGGACAAAATGAAAGGGGCAATAATCAGGTAGATAACTCTTCTTGATATGATGGCCTTCAGACGTAAGAAGAAGACGTTGTGAAAAGTGGAGATCCTGAAGTAGAAGAAGACGGAGAGCAGAGTCGATAACCAGATGTTGGAAAGGGCTGTGGATTCCAACATGAGCAAAAAAATTAAAATAAATATTATACTTGCCTCTGGAAGATAGTACAATAAAAATAAGACCAACAGATAAGCAATGTGAAAGAAGATCCTTGATATCCCAATAGTGGTGATAATTTTGTCTGCACCTGTAATGGATCTTCCCTTCAGCCAGTCAATGACATTAACAGCCACTATAAATGATTGTATCACCAGACCTGCCAATACTAATATTATAAGCAAGGGAAATAGAGACCGCTCATGTTCTAGAAACATTTCATATTCATCTTCTTCTGTTGAATTCTCCATGTCTGCAATCACATACAAGAGCTGTGTGTATAAAATTGATAGAAGTGCTCTTTATTCAATGATAGAACATGACTTCGTTGAATGTATGATGGAAATGGTAATGCAAACACCTTGGCTGTACCAATGGTTATACAAATAAAAGAGCTGAGCGTGAGCAACGTCTTTGCATTTATGATGCAAATAGTAATGCAAACACTTTGGATGCACCGATCTTTACACAAATAAATAAGATGAGCGTAATCTCATGGATGTGGTTATATGATAATATGAGAACATCCAATGGAAAACCTGAGCCTGTTTGTTACAAGTAAAAGGAAACCGCAAAAAAATTCTTAACCACGCGGATATTGGCTACAGATACCAGAAATTGGTTTAATGCCAGTGTAAAGCACATTTATAGCCTAACTTTTAATTTGTTTAACAAAATAATGGTACTTACATTTTTTTTATGTCACACAATATTAGCACCATGGATTATGAAATGCAAAATTTCAATAAAAATACACTACGGTTAATTTTAGATCACATAAATGCAATATATTACTTAATGTTTTGGTAAAATATAAAAGATGAGGTTGTGATGAGTAAAACAGATATCCAACATGCCAAGTCATAATATTTAAACCGTTTCCCGACTGCCCTATAGCAGAACTACTGCTACAGGGCGGCAGGGCTGTGCAAAATCACGTATATATATATATTTGATTTAGTATTTCTGGGTAGGGGGCGTGCAGGCGCCACGTGTGCACCCTACCTACATCGCAATTGGCGACTTCAACTGTCGATCACTGGTTCCCAGCTGGAGATTCCCCATTGGCACCCCACGATCGCCGAGGAACACTTATGGGGGAGAGGTCTGTATCTAAAAAACACAGATCACTCCCCTGTCAGCTCCATCACACTGATTTGTGCAGAGCAATACAAAGCAGCGTACTTACACAGTAAAACGCACACACTCAGCACACACAATTAGGCTCCCTGCACGCTGGGCGTTTTAATAATGCTGTTAGCGTTAGCTATGTAAAGTCACATTAAAAACCTCAGTTTTTCAGCTTTATTTTAGTATTTTTGCATTAGCGTTTAACTGCGTTTTGCCACATTGTTTTGAGTTTGCTTATTTTAGCGGGGTTTTTTTACCAAAAAAAAAAAGTTTTTTGCTAAAAAAAAATCCAAAAATGCTTGTTTGCCATGTTTTGCTGCTTTTTTTAGCATTAGAGTGTATTTACAGCTAAAAAACTCCTCAAGAAAAACCCACTTGTTCTGGGGTTCCAGCCAAAAAACATCCCTGCCAAAAAACGCTGATTACAGTCTATGTGTGCATGGACACATAGGATAACATGCTGGGGAGTTTACTGGCTGTAGAAAAAAACACCAAAAGCCAAAAACGGCCGCTGTAAAAATGTCCAGTTTGCAGGAGTTCTAAAACAGCACACAGTTAACCCTTTGATCGCCCGAGATTTTAACCCCTTCCTGCCCAGTGCCATTAGTACAGTGTCAGTGCTTTTATTAGCACTGATCACTGTATTGGTGTCATTGGGATGTCAGTGAAAGTTAGTCAGTTCCACCCCAGTGTCAGAATGCCCACCACAGTCCCACAGTCCCGTTATAAGTCGCTGATCGCGACTTATAAAAAATATAAATATAAAAAATTCCATTATCTCTACCGCCATTTGTAGACATTATAACTTTCACATAAACCAATTAATTTACACATATTGGGATTTTTTTTTTAGCAAAGACATGTTGCAGAATAAATTTTGGCCTAAATTTATGCCAAAATTTTATTTTTTTATTTTTTTTTACTGGACATGTTTCATAGCTAAAAGTTAAAAATATAGTTTTTTTCTCCAAAAAAAATGCAGAGGTGATCAAATACCACCAAAAAAAGGCTCCATTTGTAGGAAAAAAAGGATGTAAATTTCATTTGGGTGCAGCTTTGCATAACCGCGCAATTGTCAGTTAAAGTAACTCAGCACCGTATCGCAAAAAATGGCCTGGTCAGTAGGGGGGGGGGGGGGAGGGGAGGGGGGAATCCTCTGGAGGGCAGGTGGTTAATGAGCCCTTGAAATAACAACAAACTTTGATATCCCCCATTTTCCATAGGCAACACTTTAAAAGAGCCTACAGGTCCTTTTAGTTTAGCATTAACAGTGAGTAATGGGCCTAGGTTTATTGCTCTCACCCTGGTGTTCATGGCAATATGTACAGTGAAGGAAATGCGTATTTGATCCCCTGCTGATTTTGAATGTTTGCCCACTTACAAAAAAATGATCAGTCTAAATATCAAATGGTAGGTATATTGTAACACTGAGAGACAGAATAGCAACAACAAATTCAAAAGAAATGCATGTCTAACAAATGATGCACTGATTTGCATGTTCATGAGGGAGATAAGTATTTGATCCCCTTCACAAAACATGACTTAGTACTTGGTGGCAAATTCCATGTTGGCAATCGCAGAGGTCAGACGTTTCCTGTAGTTGGCCACCAGGTTTGCACACATCTCAGGAGGGATTTTGGCCCACTCCTCTTGGCAGATCCTCTCCAAGTCATTAAGGTTTGGTGGCTGACGTTTGGCAACTCAAACTTTCAACTCCCTCCACAGATTTTCAATCAGATTAAGGTCTGGAGACTGGCTAGGCCACTCCAGGACCTTAATGTGCTTCTTCTTGAGCCACTCCTTTGTTGCCTTGGCTGTGTGCTTTGGTCATTGTCATGCTGGAACACCCATCCACGACCCATTTTCAATGCCCTGGCTGAGGGAAGAAGGTTCACACCCAAGATTTAACGGTACATTGCCCTGTCCATCGTCCCTTTGATGCGGTGCAGTTGTCCTGTCCCCTTAGCAGAAAAACACCCCCAAAGCAGAATGTTCCCACCACCCTCAGAAGCCAGGAAGGATGGTCGCCAGAGCCAGGGTCAGAAGCCAGGAAGGATGGCCGCCAGAGCCGGGGTCAAAAGCCAGGAAGGAGTCTTGCCAAAGCCGAGTTGGTATCCAGGAGAGCAATGAGAAAATAACAGGAGCTAGCTGCTGTGCAACAGACAGGACACAAATGCAATGGACAGCTATAAACAGCAGACCTATATGGAGGAGGAACCGCAGAGGGCTGAAAGCATAAAGGATCCCACAATGCTTTGCAGACACCTAAGATGGATGCCAGCACATGGTGCAGCACAAGCCCTTGACAGTCATAGGCAGCATTCCTCCTTCTCCAAACACAGCGAGTTGAGTTGATGCCAAATAGCTCAATTTTGGTCTCATCTGACCACAACACTTTCAACCAGTCCTCCTCTGCATCATTCAGATGTTCAGTGGCAAACTTCAGATGGGCCTGGACATGTGCTTTCTTGAGCAGAGGGACCTTGCGGGCACTGCAGGATTTCAGTCCTTGTCGGCGTAGTGTGTTACCAATTGTTTTCTTGGTGACTGTGGTCCCAGCTGCCTGTAGATCATTGACAAGATCCTCACGTGTAGTTCTGGGATGAGTCCTCACTGTTCTCATGATCATTGACACTCCACGAGGTGAGATCTTGCATGGTGCACCAGACCTAGGAAGACTGACAGTTGTTTTGTGTTTCTTCTATTTGTGAATGATTGCACCAACTGTTGTCACCTTCTCATCAAGCTGCTTGGCAATAGTTTGGTAGCCCAGTCCAGCCTTGTATAGGTCTACAATGTTGTCCCTGACATCCTTGGACAGCTCTTTGGTCTTTGCCATGGTGGAGAGTTTGGAATCTGATTGTTTGATTGCTCCTGTGGACAGGTGTCTTTTATACAGGTAACAAAATGAGATTAGTACCACTCCCTTTAAGAGACTGCTTCTAATCTCAGCTTGTTACCTGTATGAAAGACAACTGGAAGCCAGAAATCCTGCTGAATGATAGGGGATCAAATACTTATTTCCCTCATGAACATGCAAATCAGTGCATCATTTGTTAGACATGCATTTCTTTTGAATTTGTTGTTGCTATTCTGTCTCTCAGTGTTACAATACACCGAACATTCAATTTTTAGACTGATCATTTTTTTATGAGTGGGCAAACACTCAAAATCAGCAGGGGATCAAATACTTACAGTGGGGATCGAAAGTTTGGGCACCTCAGCTAAAAATTTGTATTAATGTGCATAAAGAAGCCAAGGAAAGATGGAAAAATCTCCAAAAGGCATCAAATTACAGATTAGACATTCTTATAATATGTCAACAAAAGTTAGATTTTATTTCCATCATTTACACTTTCAAAATAACAGAAAACAAAAAAATGGCATCTGTAAAAGTTTGGGCACTCTGCAGAGTTAATATCTTGTACTGCCCCCTTTGGCAAGTATCACAGCTTGTAAACGCTTTTTGTAGGCAGCCAAGAGTCTTTCAATTCTTGTTTGAGGTATCTTTGCCCATTCTTCTTTACAAAAGTCTTCCAGTTCTTTGAGATTTCTGGGCTGTCTGTCACGCACTGCTCTTTAAAGGTCTATCCATAGATTTTCAATTATGTTGAGGTCAGGAGATTGTGAAGGCCATGGCAAAACCTTCAGTTTACGCCTCTTGATGTAATCCCCCGTGGATTTTGAGGTGTGTTTAGGATCATTATCCATTTGTAGAAGCCATCCTCTCTTCAACTTCAGATTTTTCACAGATGGCATCAAGTTACCATCCAAAATTTGCTGAAATTTTATTGAATCCATTTTTCCTTCTACTCGTGAGATGTTCCCTGTGCCACTGGCTGCAACACAACCCCAAAGCATGATTGATCCAACCCCATGCTTAACAGTTGGACAGAGGTTCTTTTCATTAAATTCTGTGCCCCTTCTTCTCCAAACGTACCTTTGCTCATTCCGGCCAAAAAGTTCAGTTTTAACCTCATCGGTCCACAGAACTTGTTTCCAAAATGCATCAGGCTTGTCTATATGTTCATTTGCAAAGTTCAAACGATGATTTTTGTGGTGAGGACGTAGAAGAGGTTTTCTTCTGATGACTCTTCCATGAAGACCATATTTGTACAAGTATCTCTTTATAGTGGAATAATGTACCACAACTCCAGTGTCTGCCAGATCTTTCTGCAGTCAAACGTGGGTTTTGAATTGTTTTTCTCACAATCCTGCGAGCTGTTCTGTCTGATATTTTTCTTGGTCTTCCAAATCTTACTTTAACTTCCACTGTTCCTGATGACTGCCATTTCTTAATTACATTCCGAACAGAGGATATTGACATCTGAAAACGCTTTGCTATCTTCTTATAGCTTTCTCCAGCTTTGTGAGCGTCAACTATTTTCAGTTTCAGTTTTCTAGACAACTGCTTAGAAGAACCCATGGTGCTGATTGTTGGGGAAAGGTCAGATGAGTCTGGGCATTTAAAACCTTTGAGATTGACATCACCTGGTCTTCCCAGATGATGATTGAGAACAATCCATGACACTGGCAGGTCTCAGCTTTGCAAAGGGGGCAGTGCATGCTATAAATTCTGCAGGGTGCCCAAACTTTTGCAGATGCCATTTTTTTTGTTTTCTGTTATTTTGAAAGTGTAAATGATGGAAATAAAATCTAACTTTTGTTGCCATATTATAAGAATGTCTAATCTGTAATTTGATGCCTTTTGGAGAGTTTTCCATCTTTCCTTGGCTTCTTTATGCACATTAATACAAATTTTTAGCTGGGGTGCCCAAACTTTCGATCCCCACTGTATTTCCTTCACTGTAATCCACATTTTCATGCATACGCACATGTGTTATGTGTCATTGGTTTTTTTTAAAAAGATTCTGGGAGGGGGGGGGGTTAAATGCTTGGGTGTAACTTTAATTTTTTACACTTTTTTCACTAAACTTTATTTTTTATCACATACGGGACAAAAAGTATTCATGTGATGATTGTTTTGTGGCAGGTTCTCTTTATTGAGACATTGTGGTCTAAAAGAAGCAGACAACACAAGACATCTGGGGTATAAAAGACACACGTGACATATGTAGCGCTATTTCTGTAGGAATACTGTCCAGGCTCTCCCCAGTTACTTTGCCCTGCAGCCAGGCACATGGGCTCCTTCACTCATTTCTCCAATATTCAGTCTAGGGGTATTGTTAAATTAGGAACTATGTACATTGAGGACTGTGTCTAATCTTCAGGATGAGCTGTATTGGAGTCCTTGCTTGAATCAAACAGTGAACTTCAGCTTAAGGCAATAGCAACAAGTAGTAATAATAACAGCAGTAACTTCTTTAGAACCCCAGAGCAGCGTTCCTTTAAGTAGTGGACAGATGGACATAGCTCTTTAGAATACCAGCCAATATCCCCTTTGCTAGACCCTCCGTTGATTTTCTAGTGCCGGAGGGGATTAGACAGCACACAGTCTCTAAGATACTTAGGGGTATCTGTATTCACAAGGCCAAAGAGCAATTGTACACCTTCCTCCGTGATACCAGACCAGATGTTCAGTGGACAGCCCCTGAGTCAGCATAGCGAAATCTGGGTCTCAGCAATTCAGGCCCTCAGGTTGCCCTCCAACTTGCCTTCTCCCAGGCCCAAACAATCTTATCCAGGACAGATCCAGATCCCTGTGTGCCCACATGCCTTAAAACCCCTCTCTGGGATAGTTGCATAGTTAGTCTGGCTGAAAAAAAGACAAACGTCCAACCGATAGGATAGGATAGGCTGGGTATAGGCTGAGGCTGTATTCAAGGACAGAAGGGGGAACCAATCTGAGTGTAGAGGGTTATTAATTTATTAATAACATAGGGTATTAAAACTACTCACAAACATCATGAGTAAAGGAGTATGATAAGGTAATCCTTTGGAAAGTCGTAAGTCCACTAGCGGTGAGAGTCCTGGTCATTCAGGATGAACGGGGATGTAGCCGTCAGCAGTGCAAAGAGTTTGAAAATGGCGCCAAAACCAGCGTGGGCCGCAAGGAAGACAGGGACTCGGCGGGCAACCAATGGCAGAGCAGAGAAATGTCAGGTGATGCGTTTCGAAGCAGTTGAGGTCTGAAGAAGAAGCAACTGTTTCAAAACACATTACGTGACATTTCCCTGCTCTGCTGTTGGTCGCCCGTCGAGTTCTTGTCTTCCTTGCGGTCCACGCTGGTTTCAGCACCATTTTCAAAATCTCTGCACTACTGACAGCTGATGGCTCCATCCCAGTTCATCCTGAACGACCAGGACCATCCCCGCTGGTGGACTTACGGCTTACCAAAGGATTACCTTATCATGCTCCTTTACTCATAATGTTTGTGAGTAGTTTTAATACCCTGTGTTATTAATAAATTAATAACCCTCTACACTCAGATTGGCGCCCCCTTCTGTCCATTTTTATCTTCTGCAGAGTACTGTTTCGCTCTATGGGGAGCTGCCTTCATCTGCCATACACCATTTAGGGTCCCTGGATTGTGGACTTTTATGTCTTATCTGTCTTTTTTATTGTATTATCTTTTTATTTGTATCATTATTGATTTTTATTATCATTATAAACATATTCTATTTTATATCCCCCATTCCTCCCCCTTTTATTTTATACTGACCATCCACTATATTTTATCAATTCATTTTCCAGTTTGGTCTAGAAGTGCTAATATTTCTTGATACACATAAGGTGTTTGATTCTAAAGAGTGGCCCTTCCTGTTTCAGGTTCTCCAAAGGTACAGCTTTGGGGAAGTTTTTCTACGTGGATACGTATTTTATACACTCAACCGCAAGCCCGTATCAGGGTTAATGGTCAAATCTATGATTCCTTCTTAATATTCTGTGGCACTACGTGGGAGTATCTACTTTCACCTTGCTATTTGCGCTGGCTATAGAGCCATTGACGGAACTCCACCGACTTCCCCTTTGGTTTAGGGAATACCAATTGGTAACCTGGAAGAACTAGTTTCGCTCTATGCTGATGACATGTTATTGTAAATTTCGGACCCCCAGATTACCACATCACAAGTTCTTGCCCTAATTCAACATTTTGGACAATACTCAGTATTTAAAGTAAATTGGTCCAAATCTAATCTCTTTCTTATAGGTGAGATTCCATCCTTTAGTCTGCCCTCCAATTGCCCATTGTGAATCACCTCCAAATTTAAATATCTAAGGACTGAGATTCAGCTCCCCTTGACTAGGTTCTATGTCAACCTTGCATCTCCTCCTTCCGTACCAAAGTCACCCAATGGCTTAGGCTCCCATTATCTCTAATGGGAAGGGTGAACTTATTTAAAATGTTTTTTCTCCCTAAATTTTTATACATCTTGACCAATTAACCATTTTTGCACTTTTTAACCACATGCCGCCCAGCCACTGTATAAATACGTTGGCAGGGTGGCACGGCTGGGCAAAACCACGTTTTAGAACTTGTGTTTTCAAAACAGGTAGGGGGCACGTGCGAGGCGCACCGCTGCCCTACCTGTCCTGCCGATCATGGCCGCGGATGTCAGTCGCCGGTTCACAGCCGGTTGTTACCGGCTATGTCCCGGCGATTAGCGGCAATCACTGACAGAGAGCACAGCTGCAGTAGCTGTGCTTTCTGTCAGTCTCCTGACACACTGATCGGGACAAAAGAGTTTATCTGTCCGGATCAGTGTGTCCCTGTGCAGTACACACCCCTGCCCCCTAGTAAAACACTCCCCTCACACAGTTAACCCTTTCAGTGAATAATAAAGGTAATCCCTTCCTCCCCAGTGCCATTACTACAGTGTCAGGGTTTTTTTGCACTGAGCACTGTATTGGTGTCACTAGGGATGTCAGTGACCCCAAGTCAGTTCCCCCCCGTGTCAGAATGTCCGCCGCAGTCCCGCAGTCCCACCATAAGTTGCTGATTGCCGCCATAAGTCCCTGATCGCCGCCATAAGTCCCTGATCGCCGCCATTATTAGTATAAAAAAAAATTAAAAATCCCAGTATCTTTCCCGCCATTTGTAAACGCTATAACTTTCACGTAAACCAATTAATTTACACGTATTGGAGTTTTTCTTTAGCAAAGACATGTCACAGAATGCATTTTGGCAGAAATTTATGACTAAATTTGATTTTTAATTTTTTTTTTACTGGACATGTTTTATAGCAAAAAGTCCAAAATATTGTTTTTTTTTCTCAAAATTGTCAGCCTTTTTTTTTATAGCGCAAAAAATAAAAAACGCACAGGCGATCAAATACTACCGAAAGAAAGCTCAATTTGTGGGAAAAAAAAGGAGGTAAATTTAATTTATGTACCATATTGCATGACCGCGCAATTGTCTGTTAAACTAGCGCAGTGCTGTATAGCAAAAAAATGATGTAAATTGCAGTATCTATACCATAGTTTGTAGACGCTATAACTTCCACACAAAGCAATCAATATACACTTATTGGGATTTTTTTTACCAAAAACATGGAGCACAATACATTTTGGCCTAAATTTATAACTAACTTTGAGTTTACTATATATTTTTTATAGCTGAAAGTAAAAAATATCGTTTTTCTTCAAACTTTTTGGTCTTTTTTTATTTATAGCGTGAAAAATAAAAAGCGCACAGGTGATCAAATACCACCGAAAGAAAACTCTATTTGTGTGAAAAGAAGGACGTAAATTTCGTTTGGGTGCAGCATTGCATGACCGCACAATTATCAGTTGAATTAGTGCAGCGCTGTATAGCAAAATGAGGCCTGGACAGGAAGGGGGATAAATCCTCAGGAGGGCAAGTGGTTAAAAATTGATTCCACTCTCACATTTTTGTGGTATCTTAAAGGGTATATAGTAACTTTTTAAGATATTATCTATGAAGATTCACTGATTATTTATATATTTTTAGATATTTATGTATTATTTTTTATATGTATTGATTGTGTATATATAATTATTTATAGCTTCTTGAAAGCGCTTCAGAAATTAATTTATTTATGTAATCTATGTTGTTGCTTGAATTTTTAATTGTTCCTCAGTACTTGGACATGTTCCTTTGTCAGTTAGTGCCTCAGCCACTAACCCATTACCTTCTTTCAATACAGGTAAATATACTTTAAAACAGAACTATACTCATCTTTGATTCCGCGATGCACTGTCCCGGAGCTCCCTGCCTGGCTGCTGACATCTTTGGGAGGCCCGTTACCTAGTCCCGAACGCTTGCTGATGTCATTGGCCAGGCGGGGATGACGTCACTCCCGTACATGCGTGGGAGTTCCATTAAATTTGACATTGCCGAATTTGTACAGTGAGTTGCGCCTGTGCGGCTCTCTGTACAAGAGTAAAATATGTAGTGCAGCGCTATAAAATTCTAAAAACATATAAATGCAAACGCCTGAGGCTAAAGTGCACAAAAAAATTGAAAAGTCCAAATACCAAATATCCAATATAACATAGAATAGAATACCAAAATGGTGACAAATGGTATCCGTATCCAATGTGAGATAATAATTCCCAATCAACATACACTATATCTGACAAAAGCACAACAGTATTAAATGTCCAATAAGTGATGATGGTGGTGAAGGTACAGGAAAATGATAAGTTGAACAGCTGACTTTTCTAATCCCAGTAACACACGTGATCCGGTGACGTGCAGGAAAAACGGATACATTTCACACTCACCAGAGGCGCAATATAAATGAGCAGCTATATCAAATACACCCTCTTTCCCCTCTATCCTGGGAAGGATGTAGCTTGGAGTGGATACCTCTTCAGTGGATAGTGATGTTTGTAAGGCACTTCTAGAGGTCCCCTTTAAAGGCTGGCTACGGTCGGGGTCTGCTTTTAAATATCTCTCCTCTGGGCCCTGGGATGGTCACCTGGGGATCCAACAAGGGGCAGGGAGAGGAAGGAGGGAGTTCTTTTAAAGGGGACACAGCCTCATAATCATACTCTTGCCAATATGTGGAGCCAGACAATGCCGATCTTTACGGGCATCCAATGGAGTGGATTATGATAGCCACTGGCTCATGAAGATGAGCGCTTACATGGGATAATGGGAGACAATGGCCACTGACGACTAATATTTGGGGTCTGCTGTTGAAGTCTATAGAAACAAAAACACAACTTTTTGTGTTCAAAAAAGTCCCTGACCCTTTCCAAAAAACACACCGGTTGAAAATGCACAGGTGTGAACATTCCCATAGGAAATCATGTTAAATGGACTGTACTGCATTTCTGCAAAACGCTGCAAGAAACGCTTAGGTGTGAACCTAGGGTTATGATAATTGCCAGTGTGTTTGTGTTTTTTTTTTTTTGTACTCAGGATGTTACTGCCATATTTTTTTTTTTGTTTTCTTTAATACATACTTTTACAATTTTGTACCCATGGTAACTGTAACACTATTATAGAGTATGTCCTACTTATCTTTTGATATATCACTCTGTAATTCATGTATGCTGTGGGGGACTTCACCCTTCTCATATCTGCACTCCTACATTTATCCTGTAAAGGTTATATGCTTGCTTGTATCTGTCAATGTCTGACATATTTTTTTCAATAAAACCCAGCTTAAAAAAGAAAAAAGAAAAAAAACAGTAATTCGCCTTTTTGAATGAATTAAAGTGAGTTTATTTTGTAAAGGTCCTTAACTACTTTAATAAATCAATCATAATATGTAAATCAAAATCAAATAACTACAATTCACTAATGAAAACCAAAAAAAAGGTTAACTTTCTGTTGCCATACTAAAAGAAAGGCCCCACAACAATAATTATGTAAAAATATATTCAATAAAATAAATGAATATATAAACGAGTAAATTATACTTAAATAAGTAGTTCTGGGTTCACTGCTTTTCCCCATCTGCTTATTATGAATATAATTTTGCTAATAAATTACTCCACATTACTAATAAATACACAAAGAGAAAATATATTACAATATTTCTAATGACTTGTTAAAAAATGAAGGTATTTTTTATCATCTTTCCTTCAATCACAAAGTGGTCACCTCCTCCCAGGGGCAGACTGACAACTCATGGGGCCCCCGGGTAATAGGGGATCATGGGGCCCCTGTGTCCTTGCCCACACTCAAAAAAGCCTATAAAAAAAGTACCAGGGGCATTTCATGGGGCCCCCTACTGACCCCGGGCCCTCGGGCAGTGCCCGAGTGCTTGAATGGTCAGTCTGCCCCTGCCTCCTCCTGTTCTCTAGGGCGAGGTACAGGAACGTTTCTGTTGAGCAAGCAGCTAGTTCCACAATGGACAATCCTGAAGAACTGATTTCTTAGTTTTGTTGCTGCATAAATGAGCAAAATAGAGTGTAGAACTGGAAAAATGTTTCTTATAAAATACCCCCAAAATTGTGACAATAATCCCACATACATTTGCAATAAAAATACTGTAGTATACAAACTAGAGGCCAGGAAAGAGAACACAGTAAATGTTATAGTCCTGCAGTAGGTGTCTGTATTTCCGTGACTGTTCATTCTCCTGGTTTGAAGACCAAGCAAAATAATAAGTAAAACCGAAGCTATGAAGAAAATGAAGACTAGTAAAATGTTCCACAATACTTTTAAATATTGCATCATTTTCTCTTGACAAGTATCTAAAATGTAATCTTGAGTTGAATTGCTAAAGACTATATTAAGGAAGGTTACAGTATTCACTGTTGAGTATCCAAAGGAAAAAATGAAAGGGGCAATGATCAGGTAGACAACTCCTCTTGATATGATGGCCTTCAGACGTAAGAAGAAGACGTTGTGAAAAGTGGAGATCCTGAAGTAGAAGAAGACGGAGAGCAGAGTCGATAACCAGATGTTGCAAAGGGCTGTGGATTCTAACATGAATACAAACAAAATACCAAATATTATACTTGCCTCTGGAAGATAGTATGATAAAAATAAGTCCAACAGATAAGCAATGTGAAAGAAGATCCTTGATATCCCAATAGTGGTGATAATTTTGTCTGCACCTGTTATGGATCTTCCCTTCAGCCAGTCAATGACATTAACAGCCACTATAAATGATTGTATCACCAGACCTGCCAATACTAATATTACAAGCAAGAGAAATAGAGACCGCACTTGTTCTTCAAACATTTCATAATCATCTTCTTCTGTTGAATTCTCCATGTTTGCAATCACATACAAGAGCTGTGTGTATAAAATTGATAGAAGTGCTCTTTATTCAGTGATAGAACGTGACTTCGTTGAATGTATGATGGAAATGGTAATGCAAACACCTTGGCTGTACCAATGGTTATACAAATAAAAGAGCTGAGCGTGAGCAACTTCTTTGCATTTATGATGCAAATAGTAATGCAAACACATTGGCTGCACCAATCTTTACACAAATAAATAAGATGAGCGTAAACTCATGGATGTGGTTATATGATAATATGAGAACATCCAATGAAAAACCTGAGCCTGTTTGTTACAAGTAAAAGGAAACCGCAAAAAAATTCTTAACCACGTGGATATTGGCTATAGATACCAGAAATTGGTTTAATGCCAGTGTAAAGCACATTTATAGCCTAACTTTATCATTTGTTTAACAAAATAATGGTAGTTACATTTTTTTTATGTCACACAATATTAGCACAATGGTTTATGAAATGCAAAATTGCAATAACAATACACTACAGTTAATTTTAGAGCACATATATGCAATATATTACTTCATTTTTTGGTAAAATATAAAAGACGAGGTTGTGATGAGTAAAACAAATATCCAACATGCCATGTCATAATATTCAAACCGTTTCCCGACTGTCCTATAGCAGAATTACTGCTACAGGGAGGCAGGGCTACGCAAAATAACGTGTGTGTATATATATATATATATATATATATATATCGTATTTTTCGGTCCATACCATAAGACGCACCTAGGTTTTAGAGGCAGAAAACAAGAAAAAAAAATATTCTGAACCAATGGACTGCAGACATAGTACAGGAGATGACCAGAGACTGCGGACACAGTACAGGAGATGACCAGAGACTGCGGACACAGTACAGGAGATGACCAGAGACTGCGGACACAGTACAGGAGATGACCAGAGACTGCGGACACAGTACAGGAGATGACCAGTGTCTGCGGACACAGTACAAAGGATGACCAGAGACTGCGGACATAGTACAGGGGATGACCAGAGACTGCGGACATAGTACAGGTGTCAGGGATCTCCTCGATCCCCGCCGCGATGGTCCCGGCGCAGGCGCAGTGCACCGCCCTGTGCAGGGACACGGGCACTAGGTACGGGCCGGCCGCGGCGTTCGAGTTCGCGCATGCGCAGTAGAAGCCGCGGCCACCCGCTGGGCACCAATGGCAGCGCAGGGCGGGATATTTAAATGGCCCTGAGCTGTCATTCAGTGCCTTCTGGTCCTACCTGTATCCTGCGAATCTGAACCTGTTCCTAGTAAGTTATTTGACCCAGATTGCTCTTGACCTGCTGATTTCTCCTGCCCAGACCCTTGCTTTGCCTGACCTCTCTTCTGAATGCCCCTCATTAGATCTGACCTGCTGTTGCTGACCTTGCGTGTGACCCGACGATTCTCTGTCCGCTCCCTTGTACCATACCGTCCTCTACGTTACCAACTCGGCCCGTCTGACTTCGCACTTGCTCAGCCATCCATCCATCCATCCCATCGGGGTCACCCGACCTCCTCACATCTGGCTCTCCCTGGTTGGAACCCCTGGCGAACACCCCTACCACTGACAGGTGTGCTCAGTAGTTGCGACCTGGTCTCGGGGTACTCCAAGTCCATCCCCACCATCAGGGGCTCTGGTGAACAAGTACCCTGGGGCTTAGACTCCGCGCTCTGGGCACGCCTGACCAGTGGAGTGCTAGTGGTGCCGCTAGGCGGTCCCTCACAGTACCAGAAGGCCATGACTGATCCTCGAGGAGGACCCTCCCCGATGGAGGAAGTTTGCAGACACCTGGCTACCCTGACGCAAGCTGTAAACGTGTTACAGGACAGATGTTTGCAGATTGAGAACCGGTTCCAGGCCTGCACCATATCTGTTCCTGTTTCACAAGCCCCGGCTCCTGCACCCCCGGTCGCAGCAGCCCATGAGCCAGCTCCCGGGCCTTCCGCATCACTCCCTGTGGCGGAACCCCGAGTACCCTTACCCGAGCGCTTCCACGGGGATCGCACACGCTTCCGGTCATTCCGTGACTCCTGCCTGCTCTATTTTGAACTGCAACCACGGACCTTTCTGACAGAATCAGTGAAGGTGGGGTTTGTTATCTCCCTGTTGCAGGGTGAACCCCAAGACTGGGCCCACCGACTAAGGCAGGGGTCTGCAACTTTTAAGACATAAAGAGCCACTTGGACCCGTTTCCGAAGGGAAAAAAAAGACTGGGAGCCGCAAAACCATTGCAACATTTAAAACAAATCCGACACTGCATATATTGTTTCTTACCTTAATGCTATATACAGGATCGTGCAGTTAGCTTCATCCCCCATATAGTAATTCATCCCCCATAGTAATTCATCCCCCCTATAGTAATTCATCCCCCATAGTAATTCATCCCCCATATAGTAATTCATCCCCCATATAGTAATTCATCCCCCCTATAGTAATTCATCCCCCATATAGTACTTCATCCCCCATAGTAATTCATCCCCCATATAGTAATACATCCCCCATAGTAATTCATCCCCCATAGTAATTCATCCCCCATAGTAATTCATCCCCCCTATAGTAATTCATCCTCCATAGTAATTCATCCCCCATAGTAATTCATCCCCCATATAGTAATTCATCCTCCATATAGTAATTCATCCCCCATAGTAATTCATCCCCCCTATAGTAATTCATCCCCCATAGTAATTCATCCCCCATATAGTAATTCATCCCCCATATAGTAATTCATCCCCCCTATAGTAATTCATCCCCCCTATAGTAATTCATCCCCCATAGTAATTCATCCCCCATATAGTAATACATCCCCCATAGTAATTCATCCCCCATAGTAATTCATCCCCCATAGTAATTCATCCCCCCTATAGTAATTCATTCTCCATAGTAATTCATCCCCCATAGTAATTCATCCCCCATATAGTAATTCATCCTCCATATAGTAATTCATCCTCCATAGTAATTCATCCCCCATATAATAATTCATCCCCCATAGTAATTCATCCCCCCTATAGTAATTAATTCCCCATATTGTCTCAATTCACTTACCTTTGCTCCGCGCGTTCCTCTCGCTGTGTTCCCGCGCTGTGTTCCGGTCTTCAGGGCGGACTGTGAGAGGAGTTCGTCACACTGCCCCGCCTACATCCTGGCTGCCCCGCCTACATCCTGACAGCTAATGTTCCACGCTCCGCGGGCCGGATTAAAAGAGTCCTGACTTTTGAGGCGGCCGCCCGAGAGGAGGGAGGGGAGCGGGCGCCCGGCACACAGAAGAGCCGCATGTGGCTTGTGATCCGCAGCTTGCCGACCACTGAAACCCTATTGCCTGTCACCTGGTGGGCAGTGTGCTCCGGAGCCGCAGCAAAGATGAAAAAGAGCCGCATGCGGCTCTGGAGCCGCGGGTTGCCGACACCCGGACTAAGGGGAAACAATGATCCACATCTGGTTTCGGTTGACAATTTTTTTAACGCTATGGCCATCTTATACGATGATCCACAACGGGCAGCCTCGGCCGAGGCCACATTATACACACTCCGACAAGGTCGGCGAGCGGCAGAGGAATACGCCTCTGACTTTAGGCGTTGGATGGGGGACACTCGCTGGAACGAGTTTGCGCTTTTGCACCAGTTCCATATGGGCCTATCAGAGGCTCTGAAAGACGAGCTCGTCCGGGTGGAGGTGCCCGAGACATTAGAGGACTTGATTGCACTAACCATTAAAATTGACCGTAGACTACGGGAGCGCAGGTTGGAGAGGACTGGTCAGGGTCGCGGAAATACCTGGGGGTCATTCCAAGGATCCAGTCAAGCTACTAGGCCAAACATCCAGAACCTGCCGTCTGAGGATGCTCCCGAACCCATGCAGCTAGGCCTGGCACGGCCTAAGCTACCGCCAGAGGAACGCCAGCGCAGACGCTCCCAGAACCTGTGTCTCTACTGCAGTGAAGCTGGCCACATGGTACATTCCTGCCCGCAGAAACTGAGTAAGTTCACCTCGTCTTCCTTATCTATTGGCAATATGAATCCGTCCAAATACTTAGTTGTGCCCCTCTCCTTTCAGCTTTCAGAAAGGACCGTGGAGGTGACGGCCATAGTTGATTCGGGGGCATGCAGCTGTTTTGTGGATATCAATTTTTCTCACTGGCAGGGTATCCCCCTCCATCCAAAGGAGAAGGGGTTTCACATCTTTTTGGCCGATGGTTCCCGGATAAAATCAGGGGTGGTTAGCCAGGAGACCCCTTCCATTGTTACTTCCATCGCTGGCCAGCACCGGGAGCTCCTGCGCCTGGATGCTATTGCATCACCCCTTTTCCCAGTCATTCTGGGGCTTCCATGGTTGCGGGCCCATAACCCCCAAATTGACTGGAAAACTGGGGTTATCTCGTTCCCTTCCCCATACTGTCGGGAACTTTGCCGAACTTCAGGCCCGGAGGTCCCCCAGGTCCTCCTGTGCTCTGAAGGGGATGCCAGCTTAAAACAAGTGATTCCTGCAGCCTATCATGAGTTTCTTGATGTGTTCAGTGAACGGGGAGCAGATACTCTACCCCCCCACCGCCCGTATGTCTGTCCTGTTGACCTGTTACCTGGTTCAGAAATTCCCTTTGGTCGAATTTTTCCCCTTTCTGAGCTCGAATTAGGGGCCCTGAAGGACTATATTGAGGACAGCCTCCGGAAGGGATTCATCCGTCCCTCCACTTTTCCAGCAGGTGCAGGGATCTTTTTTGTGGAAAAAAAGGACAAGACTTTGAGGCCATGTATTGACTACCGGGAACTGAATAGGGTCACAATCAAAAATTGTTACCCGCTACCATTGTTACCGGAATTATTCCAGAGTTTAAAGGCTGCAGTAGTGTTTACCAAGCTGGATTTAAGGGAAGCCTACAACTTGGTTCGCATAAGGGAGGGGGATGAGTGGAAAACGGCCTTCCGCACCCGTTTTGGCCATTTCGAATACCTGGTCATGCCTTTCGGGTTGTGCAATGCACCGGCCACCTTCCAGCACTTCGTAAACGACATCTTTAGGGACTTCCTGGATATCTTCGTCATCGTCTACTTAGACGACATTTTGATTTTCTCATCCTCCCTGGGGGAGCACAGGGTACATGTAGCTGTAAGGGACCGCCCGGCGGTACCACTAGCACTCCACTAAATAGGTGTTTCCAGAGCACGGAGTCTAAGTCCCAGGGGGCTTGTTCACCAGGGCCCCTGATGGTGGGGATGGACTTGGAGCCCCCCGAGACCAGGTCGTGGCTACTGGGCAAACCCGTTAGTGGTAGTGGTATTCGCCGAGGGCTCCTGCGGGGAAGAGCCTGATATAAGGAGGTCAGGAGACCCCACTGGGAGGGATGGACGGATGGATGGATGGATGGCTGAGCAGGTGCGGGGTCAGACAAGCCGGGTCGGTAACAGGGAGGACGGTATGGTACAAGGCAGCGGGCAGAGAATAGTCGGGTCACATGCCAGGTCAGCAACAGCAGGTCAGATCCAATAGGGGGCATTCAAGAGAGAGGTCAGGCAAAGCAAGGGTCAGGGCAGGAGAAATACAGCAAGGTCAAGCACAATCCGGGTCAGCAACTTACTATTCACAGGTTCGCAGATACAGGATACAGGTAAGACCAGAAGGCACTGAATGACAGCTCAGGGCCATTTAAATATCCCGCCCTGCGCTGCCATTGGTGCCCAGCGGGCGGCCGCGGCTTCTACTGCGCATGCGCGAACTCGAACGCCGCGGCCGGCCCGGACCTAATGCTCGAGTCCCAGCACAGGGCGGCACACTGCGCCTGCGCCGGGACCATCGCGGCGGAGACCGAGGGGATCCCTGACATTGCCCCCCCCTACGGGCAACCTCCGGATGCCCACCCGATCTCTCCACCACGGGTGATCGCGAAAGAACCTCCGGACAAGTCTAGGTGCATGGACATTATGGGCAGGTTCCCAAGAATTATCCTCAGGGCCATAGCCCTTCCATATGATTAGGAATTGGGTCTGGCCCCCCCCTCCTTCGGCACTTCAAGATTGATTCCACCTCAAATTCCTCTTCCCCTTCTACCGATATGGCCTGCGGAGGCCCAGATTCTCGTTCAGGGAAGGTATCCGGGACTACTGGCTTCAGCAGGGACACATGGAAGACTGGGTGGATCTTGAGTGTGTCAGGGAGGACAAGTTCGTAGGCCACCTCGTTGACCATCCGCTTAACGCAAAAGGGTCCTATAAATTTAGGGCCTAATTTCTTTGAAGGGCAAAGCATCCTTAAGTTAGAAGTAGACAACCAAACCTTCTCACCGGGTCGCAACACCAGATCTCCCCTTCGTCTCTTGTTGAATGCCCTCTTGTAGTCATCTTGGGCCCGAATTAGGGCTTCCTGTAGCTTCTTGTTGTTCGAGGAGAAGAACGTCAATGTATCCTGCGTTGCCGGAATTGGGCATTCCGGGACCAAGTCCGGGAGGAAGGTAGGGTGAAACCCACAATTGGAGAAGAACGGGGACTGCCCCGTTGCCGAATGGCACGCGTTGTTGTACGCGAATTCCGCCAAGGGTAGAAGTGGTATCCAGTCATCCTGGGCAAAAGATGTATAGCAGCGCAGGTACTGCTCCAGAGTCTGGTTGGTTCTCTCGGTCTGTCCGTTGGACTGAGGGTGAAATGCAGAAGAGAGGGACAGTTGGATGTTCAGAGCTTTACACAGAGCCCTCCAAAATCTTGAGGTAAACTGAACCCCTCGGTCAGAGACGATGTCTTCAGGGACCCCGTGCAGTCTTACAATCTCTCGAATGAATACTCGCGCAGTTTCGGCTGCCGACGGAGTCTTCCTTAATGGTATAAAGTGGGCCATCTTAGATAAACGGTCCACGGCCACAAGAATTGCTGTGTGGTCCCGTGAAGGTGGGAGCTCGACTATGAAATCCATCGAAATTTTCTGCCAAGGCCGTTCGGGAATTGGTAAAGTCCGCAGAAGACCCCAAGCCTTGCACCTTGATGGTTTGTTCCTCTGGCAGGTGATGCAGGAGTTGACGTAGTGTTTGCAGTCTTTTGCCATGTCCGGCCACCAGAAGGAGCGTCGGAGGAGCTCTAAGGTCTTGGCCGACCCAAAGTGCCCTGCCATCGGGTGGTCATGGCAATGGCCCAAGACCAGAGTTCGGATTCCCTCTGGCACCACAATCCGATCTTCCTTCCACAGGAGTCCCCCCTTGTTCTGGAGGGGCACCCCGGCTGGGATGGATAAGGCCGTGGACGCCTCCATTATCTTGGAACAAAGGTCCGTCTGGAGCGCCAAGAAGTTTCCTAAAGACAGGATAGTGTCGGGCGCTGGGGCCTCCTTGGCGTCCTCGTACATTCGTGACAACGCATCTGGCTTCGTATTCTTTGATCCCGGCCTGTATGTAATGTGGAAATTTAATCTTGAGAAGAACAGTGCCCATCTCGCCTGTCGTGGGCGTAAGCGTTTGGCGGTCCTCAGGTACTCCAGATTCTTATGATCCGTAAATATTAAGATGGGGTGTGAGGCACCTTCCAGCAGGTACCTCCATTCCTCTAACGCTGTCTTAATCGCCAGAAGTTCACGATCACCGATATCGTAGTTCCTTTCCGCCGGGGTGAGTTTCCGTGAGAAGAATGCCACAGGGTGGAGCAATATCCTGGTGCCCTTTCGCTGGGACAGGATGGATGGATGGATGGCTGAGCAGGTGCGGGGTCAGACAAGCCGGGTCGGTAACAGGGAGGACGGTATGGTACAAGGCAGCGGGCAGAGAATAGTCGGGTCACACGCCAGGTCAGCAACAGCAGGTCAGATCCAATAGGGGGCATTCAAGAGAGAGGTCAGGCAAAGCAAGGGTCAGGGCAGGAGAAATACAGCAAGGTCAAGCACAATCCGGGTCAGCAACTTACTATTCACAGGTTCGCAGATACAGGATACAGGTAAGACCAGAAGGCACTGAATGACAGCTCAGGGCCATTTAAATATCCCGCCCTGCGCTGCCATTGGTGCCCAGCGGGCGGCCGCGGCTTCTACTGCGCATGCGCGAACTCGAACGCCGCGGCCGGCCCGGACCTAATGCTCGAGTCCCAGCACAGGGCGGCACACTGCGCCTGCGCCGGGACCATCGCGGCGGAGACCGAGGGGATCCTTGACAGTAGCAAAGGTGTTGGGGCGGTTGCGGCAGCATGGTTGTACGCTAAAGCAGAGAAATGTTGCTTTGAACAGTCTAGCATTACATTTCTGGGCCTGATTATCTCCACCGCGGGGGTCGCAATGGACCCTCAAAAAGTCTCTGCAATCCTAGATTGGCCTGAACCCACAGACAGGAAAAGCGTCCAACGATTCATCGGGTTCGCAAACTTCTACCGGAAGTTCATCAAGAACTTCTCGGGTCTGGTCTCCCCCATCACTCAGTTAACCAAGCTTGGGACACGATTCAGATGGACGCCAGAGGCACAGGAAGCTTTTGAAGCATTAAAGAGGTTATTCACCTCGGCACCCATTCTGGGTCACCCTGACGCCTCCCTGCCCTACATCTTAGAGGTAGATGCGTCAGAGAACGCGGTTGGTTCCATGCTTTTCCAACGAAAGGGCGCCAAGGAATTACTCCACCCGGTAGCATTTTTCTCACAGAAACTTACCCCTGCAGAGAAGAATTACGACATTGGTGATCGAGAACTACTGGCTATCAAGACAGCATTAGAGGAATGGAGGTACCTGCTGGAAGGTGCCTCACACCCCATCCTGATATTCACAGACCACAAGAACCTGGAATATCTGAGGACCGCCAAACGTTTGCGCCCACGACAAGCGAGATGGGCATTGTTTTTCTCAAGATTCCAGTTCCACATCACGTACAGGCTGGGATCAAAAAACACGAAACCAGAAGCGTTGTCACGCATGTACGAGGACGCCAAGGAGATCCCAGTACCTGACACTATTCTGCCGGCAGGAAACTTCTTGGCCCTCCAGACGGACCTTCGCTCCAAGATAATAGGAGCATCCACAGCCATGTCTACCCCTGATGGGGCGCCCCTCCAGAACAAGGGGGGACTCCTATGGAGGGAGGACCAGATTGTGGTGCCGGAGGAAGCCCGAACCCTAGTCTTGGGACATTGCCATGACCACTCGATGGCAGGACATTTTGGCCCAGTCAAGACCCTGGAACTTCTCCGACGTTCCTTCTGGTGGCCAGACATGGCCAAGGATTGTAAGAACTACGTGGGCTCCTGTGTCATCTGCCAGAGGAACAAGCCTTCTAGGAATAAGGCTTGGGGTCTGCTACGTCCGTTACCCATTTCTGAACGGCCTTGGCAGAAGATCTCTATGGACTTCATAGTCAAGCTTCCACCTTCACTAGACCACACAGCAATTCTCGTGGACGTGGACCGTTTATCCAAAATGGCCCATTTCGTACCATTACGGAAGACTCCATCGGCAGCTGAGACGTCGCAAGTTTTCATTCGAGAGGTTGTAAGACTGCATGGGGTCCCTGAAGACATCGTCTCGGACCGAGGGGTTCAATTTACCTCGAGATTCTAGAGGGCATTGTGCAAAGCCCTGGATATCAAACTATCCCTTTCCTCGGCATTTCACCCTCAGACTAATGGACAGACCGAAAGGACCAATCAGACCCTGGAGCAATACTTGCGATGTTACACATCATTTACTCAGGACGACTGGGTGCCACTTCTCCCTTTGGCGGAATTCGCGTACAACAACGCTTGCCATTCAGCAACAGGGCAGTCCCCGTTCTTCTCCAACTATGGGTTTCACCCTGTCTTCCTCCCGGATTTGGTCCTGGAATGCCCAGTTCCAGCAACACAGGATGCACTAACTTTTTTCTCTTCAAACAATAAGAAACTACAGGAAGCCATCAGTCAGGCCCAAGAAGACTACAAAAAGGCTTTTAACAGGAAACGAAGAGGAGATCTGGTGTTGCGGCCCGGAGAGAAGGTTTGGCTGGCTACATCTAACTTGAAGATGCTCTGCCCTTCAAAGAAGTTGTGACCTAAATTTATAGGCCCCTTTTGCATTAAGCGGATGGTCAATGAAGTGGCCTATGAACTTGTTCTCCCTGAGACACTCAAGATCCATCCAGTCTTCCACGTGTCCCTGCTGAAGCCGGTAGTCCCAGATGCCTTCCCGGAACGAGAATCCAGGCCCTCGGAGGCCATAACAGTCGAAGAGGAAGAAGAATTTGAGGTGGAAACAATCCTGAAATGCCGAATAAGGGGGGGCCAGACCCAATTTCTTATCAAATGGAAGGGCTACGGCCCTGAGGACAATTCTTGGGAACCAGCCCATAATGTCCATGCACCCAGACTTGTCCGGAGGTTTCTTTGTGACCACCCGTGGTGGAGAGATCGGGTGGGCATCCGGAGGTTGCCCGTAGGGGGGGGGGCAATGTCAGGGATCTCCTCGATCCCCGCCGCGATGGTCCCGGCGCAGGCGCAGTGCACCGCCCTGTGCAGGGACACGGGCACTAGGTACGGGCCGGCCGCGGCGTTCGAGTTCGCGCATGCGCAGTAGAAGCCGCGGCCGCCCGCTGGGCACCAATGGCAGCGCAGGGCGGGATATTTAAATGGCCCTGAGCTGTCATTCAGTGCCTTCTGGTCCTACCTGTATCCTGCGAATCTGAACCTGTTCCTAGTAAGTTATTTGACCCGGATTGCTCTTGACCTGCTGATTTCTCCTGCCCAGACCCTTGCTTTGCCTAACTTCTCTTCTGAATGCCCCTCATTAGATCTGACCTGCTGTTGCTGACCTTGCGTGTGATCCGACGATTCTCTGTCCGCTCCCTTGTACCATACCGTCCTCTACGTTACCAACTCGGCCCGTCTGACTTCGCACTTGCTCAGCCATCCATGCATCCCATCGGGGTCACCCGACCTCCTCACATCTGGCTCTCCCTGGTTGGAACCCCTGGCGAACACCCCTACCACTGACAGGTGTGCTCAGTAGTTGCGACCTGGTCTCGGGGTACTCCAAGTCCATCCCCACCATCAGGAGCTCTGGTGAACAAGTACCCTGCGGCTTAGACTCCGCGCTCTGGGCACGCCTGACTGGTGGAGTGCTAGTGGTGCCGCTAGGTGGTCCCTCACAACAGGAGATGAACGGAGACTGCGGACACAGTACAGGAGATGACCAGAGACTGCGGACACAGTACAGGGGATGACCGGAGACTGCGGACACAGTACAGGAGATGACCAGAGACTGCGGACATAGTACAGGAGATGACCAGAGACTGCAGACACAGTACAGGAGATGACCAGAGACTGCGGACATAGTACAGGGGATGACCAGAGACTGCGGACATAGTACAGGGGATGACCAGAGACTGCGGACACAGTTCAGGGGATGACCAGAGACTGCGGACACAGTACAGGGGATGACCAGAGACTGCGGACACAGTACAGGAGATGACCAGAGACTGCGGACAGTACAGGGGATGACCAGAGACTGCAGACGGTACAGGAGATGACCAGAGACTGCAGACGGTACAGGAGATGACCAGAGACTGCAGACGGTACAGGAGACTGCGGGCACAGTACAGGAGATGATCAGAGACTGCGGACACAGTACAGGAGATGACCAGAGACTGCAGACAGTACAGGGGATGACTAAGAGACTGCTGACCTTTGGGGAGGGAGGGGGAGCAGGTACCTGAATTTGACAGGTACCCGCTCTTACTTCCGCGGAGTTGTCCTCCCTTTAGTGTGGGCAGCCGGCTGACAGCCGGGTGCCCAGTGAGCATGAGCGAGAAGCGTTGCGCTTTGTGATTGGTCCGACGCCTTCTGGGACCTGTCATGTGTCCCAGAAGACGCTGTACCATTCGCAAAGTGCAGCGCTTCTCACGCATGCGCACTGGGCACCCGGCTGTCAAGCCGAGAGCCCACACTAAAGAAGCCGGCGTGGGAAGACTGTGCAGCGCTGGACCGAGGAAAAGGTGAGGTCCTGCTGCAGAGCTGAGCGGTTGGCCCGGTATTCTGACACGGCTGCGGTGGAAATACCATATTCGCTCCATAAGACGCACTGACATTTTCCCCCCTTTTTTTGGGGGAAAAAAGTGTGTCTTATGGAGCGAAAAATACGGTATGTATATTTGATTTTGTATTTCTGGGTAGGGGGCATGCAGGTGCCACGTGCGCACCCTACCTACGTTGCAATTGGTGACTTCAACTGTTGATCACTGGTTCCCAGCTGGAGATTCCCCACTGGCACCTCACGATCGTTGAGGAACACTGATGGGGGAGAGGTCTGTATCTAAAAAATACAGATCTCTCCCCTGTCAGCTCTAGCACGCTGATTTGTATTGCTCTGCATAGCAGAGCAATACAAAGCAGTGTACTTACACAGTGAAACGCACACACTCAGCACACACAATCAGGCTCCCTGCACGCTGGGCATTTTAATAATGCTGTTAGCGTTAGCTGTGTAAAGTCACATTACACTTTTTTTCAGCATTTTTTAGTATTTTTGCATTAGCGTTTAGCGGCGTTTTGCCACATTGTTTTCAGTTTGAGTATTTTAGCTGGTTTTTTTTTACCAAAAAAAGTTTCCTTGCTCAAAAAAAACATCCAAAAACATGTCATGTCAGCCATGTTTTGCTGCTTTTTTAGCATTAGAGTGTTTTTACAGCTACAAAACCCACTAATTCTGGGGTTCCAGCTAAAAAACGCCCCTGCCAAAAAATGCTGATTACAGTCTATGTGTGCATGGACACATAGGATAACATGCTGGGGAGTTTACTGGCTGTAGAAAAAAACACCAAAAGCTCAAAACAGCCGCTGTAAAAATGTCCAGTGTGCATAAGGGCTAAAACAGCGCACTGCACACAGTTAACCCTTTGATCGCCCGAGATGTTAATCCCTTCCTGCCCAGTGCCATTAGTACAGTGTCGGTGCTTTTATTAGCACTGATCACTGTATTGGTGTCACTGGGGATGTCTGTGACAGTTAGTCAGTTCCCCCCAGTGTCAGAATGCCGGCCGCAGTCCCGCAATCCCGCTATAAGTCACTGATCGCCGCCATTACTAGTATAAAAAAAATAAAAAATAAAAAATTCCAGTATACATACCGCCATTTTTAGACGTTATAACTTTCATGTAAACCAGTTAATTTACACGTATTGGGATTTTTTTTAGCAAAGACATGTCGCAGAATACATTTTGGCCTAAATGTATGCCAAAATTTGTTTTTTTAATCTATATTTTATTGGACATGTTTAATAGCAAAAAGTCAAAATTATTGTTTTTTTTTCTCAAAATTGTCGGTCTTTTTTTGTTTATAGTGCAAAAAAAAAAAAATACAGAGGTGATCAAATACCACCGAAAGAAAGCTCCATTTGTGTGAAAAAAAGGATGTAAATTTAATTTGGGTACATTATTGCATGACTGCGCAATTGTCAGTTAGAGTAACACAGTGCCGTATTGCAAAAATGGACAGGTCAAGAAGGGAAGTAAATACGCTCTCCAGCGGATTTACTTCCCTTCTTGACCTGCCCATTTCAAGTGGTTAATGAGCCCCTGAAATGACTACAAACTTTGATATCCCGTATTTTCCATAGGCAACACTTTAAAATTACCTGCAGGTCCTTTTATTTTAGCATTAACAGTGAGTAATGGGCCTTTAATTATTGCTCTCACTCTGGTGTTCATGGCAATATGCAACTTGTAGTGCAATCCACAGTTTCACGCACTCCCCGACATGTGTGTTCATACATGTGTTATGTGGCGTTGTTTTTTTTAAAAAAAGATTCGGGGGGGTTAAGTGCTTGGGTGTAACTTTAATTTTTTACACTTTTTTCACTAAACTTTCTTTTTTTATCACATACGGGACAAAAAGTATTCATGTGATGATTTTTTAGTGGCAGGTTCTCTTTATTGAGACATTGAGGTCTAAAAGAAGCAAACAACACAATACATCTGGGGTATAAAAGACACACGTGACATAAGTAGCGCTACTTCTGTAGGAATACTGTCCAGGCCCTCCCCAGTTACTTTGCCCTGCAGCCATGCACATGGGCTCCTTCACTCATTTCTCCAGTATTCAGTCTAGGGGTATAGTTTTTGTTGGTTTTGTTTTTGAAGAATTGGGAAATGGATGAGAGAGATGAGTGGGATACTCCAAATTAGGAAGTATGTACATTGAGGACTGTGTCTAATCTTCAGGATACGCACATGTGCATTAATGTTCATATATGTGTTACGTGGCATTGGGGTTTTTTTAAAAAGATTCAGGGAGGGGGGGTTAAATGCTTGGGTGTAACTTTAACTTTTTACACTTTTTTCACTAAACTTTATTTGTTATCACATACAGGACAAAAAGTATTCATGTGATGATTTTTTTTGTGGCAGGTTCTCTTTATTGAGACATTGTGGTCTAAAATAAAGCAGACAACACAAGACATCTGGGGTATAAAAGACACACGTTACATATGTAGTGCTGCTTCCGTAGGATTACTGTCCAGGTCCTTCCCAGTTACTTTGCCCTGCAGCCAGGCACGTGGGCTCATTCACTCATTTCTCCAATATTCAGTCTAGGGGTATTGTTAAATTAGGAACTATGTACATTGAGGACTGTATCTAAAGTTCAGAATGAGCTGTATTGGGGTCCTGGATTTAATCAAACAGTGGACTTCAGCTTAAGGCAATAGCAACAAGTAGTAATAATAACAGCAGTAACTTCTTTAGAGCCCCGGAGCAGCGTTCCTTTAAGTAGTGGACAGATGGACATAGCTCTTTAGAATACCAGCCAGTATCCCCTTTGCTAGACCCTCCGTTGATTTTCTAGTGATGGAGGGGGTTAAACAGCACACAGTCTCTAAGATCCTTTGGGATTATCTGTACTCACAAGGCCAAAGAGCAATTCTATGCCTTCCTCCGTGATACCAGACCAGATGTTCAATAAACAGCCCCTGAGTCAGCATAGTGGAATCTGGGTTTCAGCAATTCAGGCCCTCAGTTTGCCCTCAGGTTGCCTACGGCAGCAGCTCCTTGGAGGGCAACTTGCCTTCTCTCAGGTCTGAACAATCCAATCCAGGACCGACCCAGATCCCTATGTGCCCACAGTATATATATATATATATTAAACCAGCATGCCTTATAGCCCCTCTCTCTGGGATAGTTACATAGTTAGTCTGGCTGAAAAAAAGACAAAAGTCCATCGGATAGGATAGGCTGGGGATAGGCTGCTGCTGTATTCATGCTGCCATCTACATAACATAGCTCCACAGCTATCATCCAGACACTTCTGCAGTTTCATGGATTCCGAGGAAGCTAGGCAGACTAGCAGCACCTGACCATACAGAACAGACCTAAATAAATGATCACTGCTCACCCAGTACAGTGAGCTACCTATACTTTTTCCTAACAAAATTTACAGCCACTCTGACTACCAAGTGAAAACTAAATTTACATATCAAAAGCATAATTAATCCTATCTATCTAATCCTAGCATCCACATAAACATCTAGGGTATAAAAGACACATACCTTTTGTAGCTACTGCCACCGAGAATGTGTGGAAAACTCCCTATCACCTCTGCTGTAATATGTACGTCAGTGGTGATAAAGGGGTTAAGATGATGTCAGATAGAAAGCAGGGGTTTTTATCTGCTACTTCTCCCCATTGCTGTGGGTTAGATGCAGTCCCCTGTTTGGCTTTAGAAGAGTGTGTTGCTTTATGAAGCAAAGAACAGTCACATGACTGCTGCAGGGCTCTGTGTACCAGGGAAGCCCAGTGGAGGAATAATTTGTCCTCTGCATTAGGCTTCAACAGTCATATTTTTCTATCTATCTATCTATCTATCTATCTATCTATCTATCTATCTATCTATCTATCTATCTATCTATCGTGACACGGGGGATTATTAGCTCTAGTGGTAGATGCGTTTTCAAGTAAGTTTACATCAGTCAGGAACTATATTTAGGGGCTCGGTAGCCCATGTTTATTGAAAAAGGCTCACTTGAGAACCCCTCCTGAGCCTTACCATGCCACAATCCCTCGACATGAGGGGGGGTGCTTCGGGACAAGGGCCTCTTCCCCACAACCATGGCCAGTTGTTGTGGGAGTCTGCAGGCGGGGGGCTTAATGAAACCTGGAAGCTCCCTTTAACAAGGGGGATCCCAGATCCTGCCCTCCCCCGATGTGAATGAGCATGGGGTACATGGTACCGCTACTTATTCACAAAAAAAAGTGTAGTGTAAAAATTAAAGGAGACAGTCTTTGACAAGTCCTTTATTAAAAACAATAATTAGAAAAATATCCCTCGAAGTAGATCCAACATCAATCACGATGCCCGCCGCTACTACCGACCCAAAAAAAGAAAAAAGAAAAAAAAAAGTCCCTCTCCCGAAGTTTTTAAATAGTGTGATGAAGTCACAAGGGGGGCGTAGTCACCCTGCCAGCTTGTGACATCATCATGTGCTGTGATTGGCCAAAGCATTGCACCTGACCTGTGGTCAGGTGCATTGCTGTGGCCAATGAAAATGCACTGTCATGGCCCAGTGCATTGTGGGGCGTGGCAGGTGAACAGCCTGACGATCACCCTTACCATTTGTGTGCTCATCAAACACACGAATGGCCCATGTACGAGGCGAACTTATGTTCGACTTGAACATGAGGCCCAACCGTATTTCCCACACAGGGGTTCTTCTCCAGCTAAAATACAAATGAAAGATACCAAGTCATCTGGCTACCTTTGGTCAGAATTACCTCTGCTTTTTTGGTCTTCCCAACCACTGGCTATTCCTGGCACACAGTCTTGAGCTTCTTGGATGCACACAGCCTCAAGCCCTTTAATACACACAGCCTCAAGCTTCTTGAATGCACACAGCGTCTATCTTACACAGAGCCTCTCTCAATGGCAGCCACTGCCCCTACTGCCCTCTACGCCACCTTCAACTCTCAGCAAACCAACATTATAAGGGCTGTGTACACCTGGGTTGACTACAAAACCTGGACACGGGGTTGGAGATTTCTTCCCACCCAAGGCACTTTGAAATCTCCAAATTATACCAAAATCCAGGGAAAGCTACAGTTTTCTTCACTCACATTGTATGTTCCATAGTCCTGCACTCAGCAAATGTGCAAACTCTGTGTCCTTTTCCTGACCATTTCTATCAATTTTCACTCAGTGACAGGGCCTCGCACTGTTATATTATCTTTATATACTGTATGTGCCATACTATGTAAGTCAGTCCTGCATAGGAGAGAGTAGGGTCAACAGCATGTGCTCCTGTTAGGCTCCCTTTGGTGAGTCTTTGCACTGCTACATATATTCACTCGGCATGAGAAGGAAACAGTATTGTAGAGAAATTTTGTGAATTTGCTCTGGAATGGACTTTTTCATGTGTGGACATTCCCTGCTATGGACTGGAAGCATCATTAAGGACTTTATTTTGGACTTCAAGTGCAGATAATTAGAAGAGGGTCGCACTATTTGGGAAGGAAGTTATAGCATTGCAACACCCCCTCTTGTATAGGGCGTAACTTGCAGCATGGGACTTCTATCACCACTACTTGGAACCTAAATAAAGAAATGTCCTGCAAAAAAAAACTGCCTTGTCTTTGTGTCACATAGTATTGTGGTGATGGGCCTCAGTAGGCCATAGTGTGCACAGGGGTGAGTGGTGGTCAGGTGATGGTGGGTCCTGGTGGTAGAGTGGTCAGGAACGGTGAACTCTTTCCCCCTACCTTATTCCTCCTATCCTCCATCACACCCATTGCTTGTTGAAATGTTTTGAACAGTTTATTTTGTGTTGCAGTGTCATGTAGGACATGAGGTAGGGGTTCATGCCAGACACTACACATATACAACTGCGCCACTCAGTTATATTTCAGTGGTACTGTTACCACAATGCTAACGTGGTAAAGCAGCATTATGCATGAAATGATGGTTTGGGAAACTTTGCTTCGTATAGCACATTTGGCATCATACCTCAAGTGAATGCAATGTATTGTGTGATTGGTACTGTATTGTGATGTAGCGTATTAATGTGCTACATGACAGTATAGGGAAGAATGTACCCCGATACAGTTTTTGCTTTTATCTATGTAATAAAAAGTATATATTTTCAACAGCAAAAAAAGTGGTCGGAGAAGGTTCTTGATGCACCTATCTGAATGATTATCTACTGCAATGCAGTCTTTGGCCATGGTCCACGATCATGCCCAAGGACCACACTTGAGGCACTCAAGAAGCATAGCTTTGCTCATGATTATGTAGTTGTAGTGGTGCCTGTCTTTACCTAAGGGCAGAGGAGTGATAAGAACCTTACATTGTACAAGGAGAAATGTTAGGAAGACTCAAGTCTTTGCTATTAACCTCCTAAATTGTACATCGGTGAAGGAGCCAGGATTTAGCTCAGCAACCCACCTCCCCTGTCAGTGCAGGCCCCTAGCTACAATCCATGATGCCCTCATGTAGCTAATAGAACCCTTACATGTGAAAGTTCTTTCACTTTCTCACATGTCTTTGGTGGATTCTGCTTCCTTCAGTCTTAAGCTTAGCTGAACAGATCATGCCCTAGCACACGGATTTGTCCTTCACAATTTAGAACCCACCTCCAGCACAAACATTGGTCCCTTCTTTGTGACATCCCAATCCTGGCACAAAGATTTGTCTTTCACCAGGGAGATCCCATCTCTAACTAACACATGGATTGGTCTTTCCCCATTGAAAACCCACTCAGCACAGACATTGGTCTTTTGCCAGATCCCACCTCTAGCCCAAAGATTTGATATTAGTGATCATTAAAAATATGGGAAAAAACTTAAAGTCCATAAGAAAATCTTTTCCAACAAATTAATCTTTCGATTCCCAAAAAATCACCACGTGCAATAAAGATGGCGTTCCCCCTTTCGGGTGTGCACTCACCAGATAGCCATGCCTCCCATTCTCATGGTTGGCTAAAATCGCTTATAATGTGGATCCAAATGGGAAGGAGTCAAAATGAATATTATTATACTCCTCTCTGCTCATCCTCCAATTGCCATGATCAGCTGGCACCACTACATAGGTTAACAAATTCCTAATAATGAGGAACTTATAGCAACATGGATAACACTCTCCTTCTCCTTAATCTCTCTCATTCAGGATTAGTGGTCATGTGGAAACAAAAAAATTAAACCCAATGGTGCAATACAAAATGACATCTTTAATCGCTATAAAGACAGCCACTTACAAAATATAAGTAGATAAAAAGCCCATACGTAGTGCAGTGAGTTGAAAAACACTGGTGGGTATCAAGACAATGCTCTCACCACCACCGCATTCCAAACAATGGAGCTCCCGCGTTACTTCCCGTCGCCGCACAGCCTCCTTCTGATGTGTTTTGTTATATCCGACTTAGTCATAGGGATGGCTGTGCAGTGCGGCGCTGCTCATTTATACCCTCATTGAAATCGGCATTGGAACCAATGATAGGCTAATGGCAACACTCCCAAATTACCTCCCAATGGAAGACTCCACCCAACCACTTCTGAAACATTCTCTCCATACAAATAGGGAGAACAGGGCAAAAATTATAATATTTGACAACCCATCATATACCGATCCGAAAGGAGGATTAATAAAATAGTAACTTATATCCTGCAGTACCCTTTAGGCATAACATGTTAATACATAACAAAGATATAAGTGCAGCGCTGCGCTTATATCTTTGATATTTGATTTTGGGACTGTTGCCGATATCCTGAGTGCTAGCAGCTATTTTAAGATCTTTAATTGTCATTATTTTAGTATTTTACCAGCGCTCGCTTTTATACTTTTTTAACATGTTAATACATAAAATTATGAATGGCAAAAATATCATCACAATAACAATGATGCAAGCATCCTTATATACAGATGACATTCAATAACAATCAATACAATTAACTACATAAAATAAATAAATTCTGTAGCAATAAATAAAATAAATTGAATATAAAAAAATAAAAATAAGGAAAAATGATATAAAAAATGAAAAGGAATGGATAATCCTCAAAAAAGGATCAAAGAACCTTCAATAAAAAGTATATATAAAACCATATATAAGCCAAATGAGTGTACCAGCAATACATAAACCACAAATGATCTTATATACATTTAAAAAATTCATACATTGCTAATGAAGCAGTTTATATCTAATTCATTGTTGAGTCCTCCAGGTGTTAAAGATTTAAGTAAATAGAGCCATTTTGTTTTTCTCTTTGAAAGGTCCCTCACTATATTTGATCTCCTCCATGATGGCAGGACCCAATCTACCCCCCAAAAACTCATTCTTGAAGGGTCTTTCTCATGATAACGAGAAAAATGTTCTGACACACTGTGGTAACTGTACCCTTTCCTAATGTTCTTAATATGTTCTGCTATTCTTACTTTTAAAGGACGTTTGGTTCGACCAATGTATATTAGTCCACACGGGCACTGTATAGCATACACCATATGTGTAGTATCACATGTGATCAAATTCACGCCCCACCATCTCTGAACTAAAAGTGTCACGTCTGGTCAAGTTGTTTGCAGCAGGCACTGAAGGATGAGCAGAGAGGAGTGTGATAATATCCATTTTGACTGATCTCCTTCCCATTTGGATCCACTTTATCAGCGATTTTAGCCAACCATGAGAATGGGAGGCATGGCTATCTGGTGAGTGCACGCCCGAAAGAGGGAATGCCATCTTGATTGCACGTGGTGATTTTTTGGGAATTGGAAGATTAATTTGGTGGAAAAGATCTTCTTATGGACTTTCAGTTTTTTTCACATATTTTTAATGATCACTAATTTATTTATTTATATGCACATATATATTTCATTGCGCTACTGAATCACTTTGAAGGTTCTTTTTGCTGATTATATTTATTTGTATAGAAGTGGCAGTTTTTTTCTGCTTGTAAGTAAAGGGCTTTTTAGTTTATTATGGTTTAGCTGGTCCGATTATACTGTAGATTTTCATTGGTCTCCAAGCCTTACTCCCTTGAAGCCATTGTTTCTATGCAATTCACTGCATTGATGAAGACCAAGAAGCCTTGTATTATTTTTTGCTATTTGGATTAAATGGTGTTATAATGTTAGGTTGTATCTGTGCTGAAAACCAGTAGTTCTAGATGTACAGTTGGCTAAAGGGTCATAAAGGATTGAATTGAATGACCCCACTCATATTCTTAAACAAATGGTATTTACTATACTTTTGGGATTTGTGATAGAGTGACATATATCAAGACATTGGGGATATTTGTCAATTCTGCTACTTTGCAAATCAATTTTAAACAGAAGCACTAAGACATATTTGTGATAATATTACACCTTGAATCATACATTTTTCCCTCAGCTGCTAAAGTAGCACTGTAAAAGAACAAAACTATCCAACCACTTCTTAATCATGCATGTGTTTTTAGCAATGTTACCTTCTTAATGCCACTCTCGGCATCTGCCAAGAGTGGGCTTTAATGCTCTAGAGTCTGCCACTTCTGCATCATGTGATCGATGAGGTTGGCTCTTACATTGGTCAAATGATCAGGAGGCTGCCAAACTGGCTCCCAATCAGAACCTGCGATTTAGAGTTGTCATTGGCAGCTGAGTCATTGTGCTGAAAGCATGTACTCAGCACACAACATCAGGCCATCATTGGCGTATACAATATATGGGGCAGCTGGACATTAACCACTTGCCCTCCAGAGGATTTACCCCCCTTAATGACCAGGCCTCTTTTTGCTACTTGGCGCTGCACTAATTCAACTGATAATTGCGCGGTCATGCAATGCTGCACCCAAATGAAATCTACGTCCTTTTTTTCACACAAATAGAGCTTTCTTTCGGTGTAATTTGATCACCTGTGCGCTTTTTTATTTTTCACGCTATAAACAAAAAAAGGCCAAAAATTTTGAAGAAAAATAATATTTTTTATTTTCAGCTATAAAAAATATATAGTAAACTCAAAGTTGGTTATAAATTTAGGCCAAAATGTATTCTGCTACATGTTTTTGGTAAAAAAAATCCCAATAAGTGTATATTGATTGCTTTGTGTGGAAGTTATATCGTCTACAAACTATGGTATAAATACTGCAATTTACGCCATTTTTCTGCTATACAGTGCTGCGCTAGTTTAACGGACAATTGCGCGGTCATGCAATACGGTACATAAATGAAATTTACATCCTTTTTTTCCCCACAAATTGAGCTTTCTTTCAGTGGTATTTGATCGCCTGTGCGGTTTTATTTTTTGCGCTATAAAAAAAAAGGCTGACAATTTTGAGGAAAAAAAAACAATATTTTGGACTTTTTGCTATAAAACATGTCCAGTAAAAAAAAAATGCAAAAATCAAATTTAGTCATAAATTTCTGCCAAAATGCATTCTGCGACATGTCTTTGCTAAAAAAAAAACAATATGTGTAAATTAATTGGAATACGTGAAAGTTATAGCGTTTACAAATGGCGGGAAAGATACTGGGATTTTTAGGTTTTTTTTTATACTAATAATGGCGGCGATCAGCGAATTATGGCGGCGATCAGGGACTTATGGCAGCGACCAGCGACTTATGGCGGGACTGCGGGACTGCGTCGGACATTCTGACATTGGGGGGTACTGACTTGGGGTCACTGACATCCCCAAAAACACTAATACAGTGATCAGTGCAAAAAAAAAAAAAACTGACACTGTACTAATGGCAATGGGGAGGAAGGGGTTAACTTTATTTTGCAGGGAAGGGTTATCTGAGTGAGGGGAGTGTTTTACTAGGGGGCGGGGGTGTGTACTGGGCGGGACAAGGCTGATCGAGAAAGAGAAACTCTTCTTTCTCGATCAGCTCATCTTCGAGCTGACAGAGAGGTGACAGACAGCACAGCTACTGCAGCTGTGCTCTCTGTCACTGTTGATCGCCGGGACATAACCGCTAACGAGCGGCTGTGACCCGGCAACTGACATCTGCGGCGGTGATCCACAGGACAAATAGGGCCTCGCGTGCGCCCCCTATTTGTTTACAAAACACGTTTTAAAACGTGGTTTTGCCTGTGAGTTCCGCCCTGCCGCCGTATATGTACAGTGGCTGGGCGGCATGCGGTTAAAGCCCACTTTTGTTTTCTGCCACATATACAGTATGTGTTGCGTGATCAGCAAGAGGTTAATTTTGTCACAGATCTGTGAAAATCTGTCATAGATGATTGTCCTGGATTACATGCACAGGAGTGGAAAATATACAGCACAGTGGCTAAATGGTTAGCACTTCTGCCTGGCAGTACTAGGTCATTGGTTCAAATCACGGCACCTCCTGCCTGGAGTTTGCATGTTCTCCCTGTGCCTGCGTGGGTTTTATCTGGGTACTCTGGTTTCCTCCCACGCTCAAAAGACATGCTGGTAGGTTAACCTCCTTAGCGGTTTTCCCGAGTGTAGCTCGGGGTAAAATTTGAGTACCAAGAGCGGTAACCCCGAGCTACACTCGGGCTTACCATGCGGCGTTGCTCTGGGGGTCCCTGCAGCACTTACCTTGTCCTTCGCTCCCGCGATGTGTCCCCTGCAGCATCCCCGGCCATCTCTTCTGGCCGATGCCGGCATCCGGCTTCTGTGTTCCGGTCCCTGTGACGTCGGGACGTACGGGAACCGGCGGGAAATTTGAAATTTGTAAAAAATTTCATTTTTGCTGTCATTGCTGTTTCAATGCATTTCACATATATTTTGTCCCGAGTGCTTTGTCCTGTGTCCTGCCTGCATTTTTACTGTTCTTTCTGCCTGGAAACTTAGAAAAGTCCATGGCGTCCAAAAAGCGTCCCTTTACGTCAATGTCAATCACAGCCAGTGTGCCAATGAGAAGAGAGAGGATGGGGCTGGAGGATAGCAAGCTGCTTGCTGTGGGGGCAGCCGACAGGAGGAAGGAAGCCAAGAGCGCTGGCAAGGGGATCCAAGAGGAAGAGGATCAGGGTTGCTTTGTGCAAAACCCCCACACAGCAGGTAAGTATAGACATGTTTGTTATTTTTTTTTTAAATTTTAAGCCTTTAGAATCACTTTAACTTTTTACTCTGTTCTAAGAAGGTTCTTCTGTGCTTTTTGAATCCTTTTATACCTACCTTACCATACATTAGTAAGTTATCATTCCTCGTTGATCTCCAAGCTCCGCTCTATATACACTGCTCAAAAAAAATAAATAAAGGAAGACTTATAATCAGAGTATAGCATCAAGTCCAAGAAACTACTGGGATTTTGATCTGGTTAATTAATTTGCAGAAGGGGTCTTTAATCAGTTTCAGTTGCTTTGATGTTAACCACCTTCCGTCTGCCATATAGTACAATGACGGGCGCAAGGTGGTTCTCTCGTTCTGATAGAACATCATATGACGTCCTTCCATCCTCACCGCGCATGCACAGCTCAGGGAGCGCGCAGTGCGGCGTTCGGCACTGGCTGGCACTGATAGATAACAGAAAGAGCCAAAGATGTCGGCTCGGTCATGTGATCAGCTGTGTCCAATCACAGCTCATCACATGTAAACAGGGAAATGCCGGTTATCAGCATCTCTCTCCTCTCGAGCTGTCACGTTGACAGAGGAGAGGAGAGCCGGTAATCGGCTTTCCGCGGAGGGGACATGTACACTGATCATCAGGGCACTGATGATCAGCGTGCCCTGATGATCAATGTGGCCCCAGAAGTGCCACCTGTCAGTGTTCATCAGTGCCAGCAGTCAGTGCTCATCAGTGCCACGTGCCAGTGCCCATCAGTGCCACATCAATGCCACATATCAGTGCATACTAGTGCACATCAATGCCACATATCAGTGCCCATCTGAGCTGCCTTTCAATGTCACCCATCAGTGCCAGTCAGTGCCACCTATCAATGCCAGTCAGTGCTGCCAATCAGTGCTGCCTATCAGTGCCAGTCAGTGCTGCCTATCAGTGCGCATCAGTGCTGCCTATCAGTGCCAGCCAGTGCTGCCTAACAGTGCCAGTCAGTGCTGCCTATCAGTGCCATATATCAGTGTCATGTGTCAGTGCTGCCTTTCAGTGCCCATCAGTGATGCCTGTCAATGCCCATCAGTGCAACCTACCAGTGCCTCCTCATCAGTGCCCATCAATGCCACCTATCAGTGTCCATCAGTGCAGCCTATCAGTGCCCATCACTACAACCTCATTAGCGCACATCAGTGAAGGAGAAAAATCACTTATTTACAAAATTGTATAACAAAAACTAAGAAAAAATGTATTTTTTTCCCAAAATTTTCAGTGGTTTTTGGTTTGTTTAAGAAAAACAGAAATCCCAGAGGTGATTAAATAACACCAAAAGAAAGCTGTATCTGTCTCAAAAAAATTATAAAAATTTCATATGGGTACAGTGTTGCATGACCGCGCAATTGTCATTCAAAGTGTGACAGCGCTGAAAGCTGGAAATTGGCCTGGGCAGGAAGGGGGTATAAGTGCCCTGTAGGCGAGGGGTTAATGAAATTACTAACAGGTGCAAAAATAAACACGTTTTTCTTTGTTTCTGTTATAAAATTTTGCAAATAAATAATTGTTCTTCATAAATTTAGGCCGAGATGTATTCTGCTACATGTCTTTGGTGAAAATAACCCAAATTAGGATGTATTATTTAGTTTGTAGGAAAGTTATAGAGTTCACAAACTATGGTATAGATCTGAATATTGATCAATCCTGAAGTACTTACGGCCAATCTAATTTCTTGAGGTCCAAGAATGTCAGAACAGTACAGATATCCCCCAAATGACCCCTTTTTGCAGAGTAGACAGTCCGACGTATTTCATAAGAGGAATGGCGAGTTTTTTTAAGTTGTATTTTTTTTGTCATAATTTTTCGGAAAATTAAAAAATTAAAAAAATAATTTTCACTATTTTTTTTTACATACTGTCATCAGTGCAGTACAGCGTCATCATATACCTGGCATTGTGGTGATCAGGGACACTGACTGGTGACAGTATGAAAAAAAAATATATATATTTTATTTATTTATTTATTTTTATTATTTTTAATTTTTTATTACATTTTTTTTTTCTTTTTTTAAGATTTTTTTTTTCATACTTCACTATGACCAAAGTAGTACAATGTTACCATAGTAACATTTTACTACTTTGGGGAAGTGATCAGTATTTTTTTTTTTTTTTACACAATTTGCTTATAGCAAAGAATTATTTTGCTATAAGCAAGCATTTACCTGAATGACATCGATTCATTCAGGGTTTTTCTTTTTTTTTTTTTTGTGCTTAGCTGTGATTTGGCCAGGGCTAATCACATGACACAGCTGGGCTGTAATTGGCCCAGCTTGTGCATGTGATCGCTTTGACCATTCACAGCTAGACACACTAGTATACAATGGATGGCATGAATGAAGCCATCCATTGTATACAACTGTCATGTGACCTGCTGTGATTTGTCACAGCAGGTCACATGGTACCGGCACTCAGATCTGTCATCGGCCGTGTGCGAGGTACACGGCTGGTGACAGATCGCACTGCTGCGCGGCTCTGCAGGCACGCAAACTGTGCATGCCCGAAAGGACGCCAAGTATAACCCATTAGGTTATGCTGAGGTAGGCTAACCACCTCAGTATAACCTACTAGGTTAAACTTTTTCATTGGTCTCCATGTAGGCAGGTGTAATCTACAGTCTTCACTGCAGGTGACACTCCACAGTAGTGGCAATGCAACTGGAAGAGGAAGTCTGGAGAAAATGGGTTTCTCTATGGTGTCCTCAGTCCCCTGGAGCAGAGATTCGGTTGGATGCACTGGATCCAGGTGACCCTGGTGGCCATCTTGAGTCATCCAGAGTTTTTTTAAGTCTCTGCCCCCAGGTTTTGGGGGGCATTGACTCATTCACTTAGTTGCTGCTGAAGGGACTAAACTAAGAAGCTTTGCCAAAGTGAAGAGTTTCCTCTTATTGTTGTCCAGTGTTGCTGGAGTATCCAACAGCTCCCTACACCCTATCCAAATTAAATTTTCAATAAAGCATCAAAGAGACAACCCGAGACTGTCTGTGGGCGAGGTCTATCATGCCCATGTGCTAGGGGTACCTTTGCCTGAGGACACACTCACCAATGCCTGGGACCAGGCAGGAACTGTGGTCATGTGAACAGTCTAACATTAGGGCAGTCTCCCGACTTAGGGATGAGCTGACACTGCATGTATTAATGAAGCCGCATTTCTCTCTCATGTGTTGTCCTATAAAACCACAAACAGTGATTTGTGTATGTTGTGTTCAGAGTAGTGGACTGAACTGCGCTCCCTCCACCAGCCAGCGTACCTCTGTTACCTTGTTCCCAGTAACAGAATGAGATCCCTCTGGACATGTCGTGTGGATCTCATGCATGTCCTGTGTTAACTTTTCCTTTTCTGTACCATATAGTTAGGCTTAGGGCCTTCGCAACACCAATCTGCTCCCGGTTGCTATAGTAGACGGACCACTGGAGAGCCCAAATAATGACCCCCACCCCTCCCTACCAGAAGACACCTTTTACTCTTGTGTACTTAATTACCCATAGTAGTGACCTTGTTCTTCCTTTGTGTTTTTGCATTGACACTGTAGTGTGATGTACTTCATACCCCTGTAGTGCTTTACAGACCCAGGTTCTTTGGATACACCAGCCCCAGTATGCATCCAATGCAATAACTTCAGACAAGGCTCACAAATAGTTTAGCCGTCATTACTGATTATCTTCAGTGCAATATAATATAAAAGTACAATGCAGTACATGTCCTGGCCTAACTAACTGATTGGCCCAGGTGGAAGTCCATAGTGGCATAGTGGCAAAATCGATATTTAGTGGTACCCTGGTAACCTTGGTGGTAGAGATGACCCACAATTACATAGTTAGTCTAGCTGAAAAAGACAAAAGTCCATCCAGTTCAACCAAAAAAATAAGTTATAATCCTATACCCACAGTTGATCCAGAGGAAGGCAAAAAAACCCAGCAAAGCATGATCCAATTTGCTCCTGATGGGAAAAAAAATCCTTCCTGATCCCCCCGAGAGGCAATCGCATATTCCTTGGATCAACTTTACCTATAAATGTTAGTATCCAGTTACAGAATATTCTGTGTATCCAAGAAAGAATCCAGGCCTTTTTTAAAGCAATCCACTGAGCTGGCCAGAACCAACTCTTGAGGGAATCTATTCCACATTCTCACATCTCTCACTGTGAAGAAACCTTTCCGTATTTGGAGATTAAATTTCTTTTCCTCCAGACGTAAAGAGTGCCCCCT
This sequence comes from Staurois parvus, assembly GCF_062004578.1. NCBI lineage: Eukaryota > Metazoa > Chordata > Amphibia > Anura > Ranidae > Staurois > Staurois parvus. The sequence goes on from NW_028319977.1 coordinate 1,553,205, forward strand.
TGTCCTCTGTGATGACCTCAGGGTGAATAACTCCAACGAGTTCACTATATGAAACACTGATGTATTATACATGGAGATCATATCCCCCCTTATGTATTTATACATGGTGATCATATCCCCCCTTATGTATTATACATGGAGATCATATCCCCCCCTTGTGTATTATACATGGAGATCATATCTCCCCTTATGTATTATACATGGAGATCATATCCCCCCTTATGTATTATACATGGAGATCATATCCCCCCTTATGTATTATACATGGAGATCATATCCCCCCTTATGTATTATACATGGAGATCATATCCCCCCTTATGTATTATACATGGAGATCATATCCCCCCTTATGTATTTATACATGGAGATCATATCCCCCCTTATGTATTTATACATGGTGATCATATCCCCCCTTATGTATTTTGCATGGAGATCATATCCCCCCCTTGTGTATTATACATGGAGATCATATCTCCCTTTATGTATTATACATGGAGATCATATCCCCCCTTATGTATTATACATGGTGATCATATCCCCCCTTATGTATTATACATGGTGATCATATCCCCCCTTATGTATTATACATGGAGATCATATCCCCCTTATGTATTATACATGGAGATCATATCCCCCCCTTATGTATTATGCATGGAGATCATATCCCCCTTATGTATTATACATGGAGATCATATCCCCCTTATGTATTATACATGGAGATCATATCCCCCCTTATGTATTATACATGGAGATCATATCCCCCCTTTAATCTCCTCCTCTCAAGAGACAATAAATTAACTTCCTCTAATCTTTCCTCATAGCTGATCTCCTCCATGCCTCGTATCAATTTGGGGGCCTTCTCTGTACTTTATCCAGTTCCCCACAATGGCCTTTCTTTTTTTTTCGGCAGGAACAGCAGCAACAAAGGTACTTCAGAGCCCTCCAAATCTCAGCCTTCACCCAATTTATATCACAGGTTGGCAGACTGAAGCCCAAAAAGCCTGCATACTGGAATGGACACTTTAACCCCTTCCCTGCCATGCCTGCGCCAATCTGTAACTTCTTTACTGCTTACATGCTCATCTGAGCCAGAAAGAGTGGCTGTTTGCCTGGCTGTTACTACACCAACTTGGGAGAAGAACCTGGGACAGATCAATGGGCCCTGTTGAGGGTGAGCACTTTACTATGGTAATACATCTACAATACAAAGACAGCTAAATACATTCTTTCTATTTCATAGACTGCAAAGGGGGATATTTGGCTGGTGACATTAGTCCTAAAGGTTCCTCCTGTGCATCTGACGTCTGCTGTTCTTGACTGATCAGTGTCAGCAGAGACCTCTCCAAGCTTTATGTAGATGCTGCTGCTCTCTTTGTATATTCATTGATTTCAACAATTGCACATTGATATAGTGGATAGACCAATAAAATGGAATTTACTTTTTGAAATAGAATGTCGCAAATGCCTGTTAATGAGGCATCTGAACTAGTTGTAAAAGATAATGAAATGTACCCAGTTTTAAGCCAGTATATACATTGTTTCCATTATTTGTAAGACCAATATGTGTAATTTAATGCAGCATGATAATGTGTATGGATTCATCAAAACTTTAAAGGTAAGACCATAAAAAATTATATATATATATATATATCTTTTTTAATTAAAATAATTTATTAAGACAGTCAAATAAGATCATAAATAGGTATTTTTATGTTTGCTGTTTTTATTGCTTACTATTTATATAGTCAGGCTTTACTAATGGAGCTGAGAATCTTTTCTCAATAAATTCTAGAAATGTTAACTTCAGTTATCCAATTATTTAATAAGCAAATCCTGTTTAATTGTTTCATCTGTGTGATTGGGTATTCAGAGTGAACAGGAATCAACCATAATATGAAAAATCAAAATTACTCTAATTTACTAATAAATGAACAAAGTTTCTACAAAATTGTTGGTGCCAAATTTAAACAAAGACATTGCAAAACAATTATAAATGAATATTATGAATATAATTATATCAATAAAATCACTCCAAGTTACTAATGAACACAAAGATAAAAAAAAAATTACAATATTTCTGGTGACTTGGTAAAATAAAGTCATTGCTCATCAAATCTCTTTCTATCACAAAGACATCCCCTCTCTAGAGCAAGGTCCTGGAATTGTTCTTCTGAACAAGCAGTCAGTACTGCAATGGACAATCCTGAAGAAATGATTTCTTAGTTTTGTTGCCACATAAATAAGCAAAACAGAGTGTAGAACTGAAAACATATTTGTTGTAACATCCGACCAAAATATTCCCAATAGTCCCATGTATCTTTGCGATAAATTTACTGTGATACAAAAACTAAAGGCCAGGAACGAGAAAACAGTAAATGTTATAGTCCTTTTGTAGGTGTCTGTATTTCCATGATTGTTCATTCTACTTGTGTGAAAGCCAAGCAAAATAATAAGTAAAACCGAAGTCATGGAGGATATGAGAAGGGGTAAAATGTTCCACAACACTTCAAAATATTGCAACATTTTCCTCTGTTGCCAAAAATCTGAAATGTAATCTTGTGTTGAATTTATAAAGAACATATTAAAAAATGGTAAAACATTCACTGATGAGTACCCTGAAGACAAAATGAAAGAGGCAATAATCAGCTGGGTGACCCTCCGTGACATGATGGCCTTTAGACGTAAAATAAACACATTGTGAAAGGTGGAGATCTTGAAGTAGAAGAAGATGGAGAGCAGGGACGATAACCAGATGTTGGACAAAGCTAACGATTCATAAGCAAACAAAATAAATACATAAAAAATTATAGTGATTTGTGGAAAGTAATAAAATATAATAAAGTCCAACAAGAAAAAGGTGTGAAGGAAGATCCTTGATATTCCGATTGCGGTGATAATTTTGTCAGTGCCTGTTATTGATCTTCCCTTCAGCCAATCGATTGCAGTAACAGCCACAATAAATAATTGTGACAACAGACCTACCAACAGAAATATTACATGAAAGACAAATGGAAACAGATATTGTTCTAGAATCATTTCATAATAGTTTGTTTCTGTGGAATTTGCCATGTTCGCAATCACATGCAAGAGCTGTGTGCATAAAATTGAAAGAAGTGTTCTGATAGAACATAATTTGATTCAGAATTCATGATGCAAATGGCAATGCAAACACATTGGCTGTACTGACCTTTATACAAATAAATAGAACGAGAGAAAACATGATACTTGTGGATTTGGATATATGTAAATATGAGAACATTGCATGGAAAAAAATAAACTTGTTTGTTGCAAGCAAAACAAATTCTGAAAAATGTGGATATTGACATAAGTTATCATAAACTAGTTTATTGGAGGCACAAAGCATATTTACAGTATATAATCTGTGCATCCCTCCATGGATATGCCTCCCCAGACCATCACTGGCCCACCACCAAAACAGTAATGCTGAATGACAGGCAGCACAACGTTCTCCAAGGCTTCTCCAGACCCTTTCATGTCTGTCACATGTGCTCAGGGTGAACCTGCTCTCATCTATGAAAATCACAGGGTGCCAGTGGTGGATCTGCCAATTTTGGCGTTCAATGGCAAATGCCAATCGAGCTCTATGGTGCCGGGCAGTGAGCACAGAGCCCACTAGAGGACGTTGGGCCCTCAGGCTACCCTCATAAAGTCTGTTTCTGATTGTTTGGTCAGAGACATTTACACCAGTGGCCTGTTGGAGGTCATTTTGTAGGGCTCTGGCAGTGCTCATCCTGTTCCTCCTTGTACAAAGGAGCAGATACCGCCCTGTTAATGACTTAAGGACTTTCTATGGCCTTGTCCAGCTCTCCTAGAGTAACTGCCTGTCTCCTGGAATCTCCTCCATGCTCTTGAGATTGTGCTGGGAGACACAGCAAACCTTCTAGCAATGGCACGTATTGATGTGCCATCCTGGAGGAGTTGGACTGCCTGTGCAACCTCTGTAGGGTCCAGGTTTTGCCTCATGCTACCAGTAGTGACACTGACCCTAGCCAAATGCATAACTAGTGAAAAACAGAAAAGACAAGTAGTATTTCAGTTTGGCACACCTATCTTCTAATCAAACTAATGCATACTTTGTCAGTTGGCATAGGAATGAAGCAGTCTTGCAGAGGGAATATGTGATTTTGCTCTGGACTGGACTTTTTCCCTTTGTGGGCCTTCCCTGCTGTGTGCTGGAAACATAATTAAAGACTTTATTCTGGACTTCAAGAATATAATAGCAGAGGAAAGTATCACTTCAGGGAAGGAAATTATAGCGCCATAACATCCCCTCTTGCATAGCTGTGAAAGTCAGCAAATAGCACTACTGGGCTAGTGTTATGTGAACCAGTTTATGAATACCATTAGGTGGAACCATTATCACTATTATTTGAAACATCAGTAAAGAAGCATCCTGAAAAAAAAATGGCTTGTCCTTTTACCAGGTTGTGGAGGATGGCCTCAGTAGACAATGGAACAGACTATAAGAATTTTCATGGTATGCAAAAATGTTAAGTAACCTTTCTGGACAGGCATGAGTGGTGGCCAGGTGAAGGTGGTTAGTGGTGGTGGAGTTGTCAGAGATGGATGACTTGGCTACTGCAATGCAGTTTTAGGTTACAATGCAGGAACACACCCAGGGTACCAGGCCTGGAACCATGTAAGAAGCAATGACTTGCTTGTAAGGGTGCTGGATAACCTTATGGAGATAATCCACCATGTTGTGTCACTCGCTCTCCCAGCTAGAAACCCAACCTTGCACATATTTCTGGTCTGAGGCCTGTTACTTAGAATAAAAAATGTCCAGTCCAATTGCATTTTAAACACTTTATCTTCTCAGGCACATATAGCAATACATCCTCTGCTTGGTTTACAGTCACAATGCAGAACACATGGTATTAATACACAGTACCACTGCAACCAGCCATCTTCCCGTTTGTTTCCAATCAGTCCCCCAAGGCTGGTTCCACACAGAGTGACCTTCAGTCCTAGGCCCCAAGGCCGTACTAAACCAAGCCAAAGACCTGCTAAGTAAAGGTCAGGGATAGCAAAGTTCTTCCTCCTACTCGCTAGTGTGTCCATCATCTTGACAATTCAGCCCCACAGAGGGCTGTCTCTCATTCATAAGTAGGCCATAGACCTATGTCATGTCAGTCAGGGGTGACCTGTTTCCATACTCAAACTGCCAGACCTTGCCCATAGATGGTAACAAAATGTATTAAAGAGGGCACAGGCTTCACCCACTACATCACACCTGAGGAGGGGCAACAGAAAAAGGGCTCTACACCTGCTAACATGCTCATGGGTATAGAATTCTAATGGTGTTTGTCCTTGTCTGAGGGTAGAAGAGTGATAATGACCCTACACTATATAAATATAACTGGTAGGAGGGCTTGAGGCTCTGCTATATCCCTAATAATATCCATACAGGCAAGAGGGATGGGATTTAGCTTGGCAACCTGGCCTTTGGTTTAGCCAGTGCATTCCTGCGAAGTCCATTCCTCCATGTATGCCCCTAGCTACAAGCTACAATGCCCTCCAGCAGCTAGTAGGGCCTTTAGATGTGCACATTTTTTCACTTTTCCATGTGGTAGATTCTGCCTGCAGTCCTATGTACCAGGTGCTTAGCTAGAGACAGAGAGCAATTTAGGATGCTGTGCTGCAGTACTTTCTGTGCTCCCAATGGACTTCAGCTGAATGGGTTTGAACACTACCTCACCTCCATCCACCAAGGTAGCTGGCAAGCAGAAGGAGCTCAAGACACTTGATGGTAGGCAGCAATCAATCATGGGAGATGAAGTTCAGGAAAGAAACTTTACTGTGGCAGTTAATGGAATATTGGACTACAGTTCCCTATGTGAAGTGGATATAAAGAGAGAGAGAAAGCATTATTTTCACAGTTTGAATACCAATGGATTTACTCTTTGCTGTGATGACACCAAGGTGTGTACATCACTGCTCCTGTATGCATATCAACCTGATACAAGCCTGAGGTCATGTGCTGAGGACTGGAGTTGCTCCAGGCAGATCTAGAGGTGAGCTGACATCTGAACAGCAGAACCCCTGTTGCTGTATTTCTGGGACTGGTGAGAGGACATTGCTGTCATTAACCTGTTGCTGCTAGCAGAGACCAAGCACATAGGGACTGGCATTCTAACTAGCATCATTATTTGTAGCACGCAGACTTTACTGTCATGAAAAGCATAGTGCGGCCTGGCCGGCCCAACCCAATGGTGAGCTTCCTGAGAAAGTAGACATAGGGGTTGATTTGCTAAAAGAAAATAGACTGAGCTCTTAACCAGTTGCCCAAGAGCTTAGTAAATGTGATAAAACTCTGCTGACTTCCATCATCCAATCATGTGCAAGCAAAAATGTTGTTTCTTTTCTTTTCTTTGCACGTGATTGGGTATTCTTCGCAAAGTGAAGCTTTACCTAATTTACAAAGCTCTAGAGTACTGGTGTCAAACTGGCGGCCCTCCAGATGTTGCTAAACTACAAGTCCCATGAGGCATTGCATGATTGACAGTTACAAGCATGACTCCCAAAGGCAGAGGCATGATGGGACTTGTAGTCTCGCAACAGCTAAAGGGCCCCCAGTTTGACACCCCTGCTCTAGAGCAACTGCACTTGCAGAGTCTGTCTATTTGCCTTTACTAAATCAACACCATAGTCCCTACTCTTTCCCCACTCCACTGCAACCTTTCTCTGCCACTAAGACTGTCCCTACACTAGCACTAACCACTCGCATAAAGAGCAAAAAAAAAACAGGGTCAGAGTTTTAAATAGACTCTACCTGACTCAAGATGGCCACCAAGGTCACAGGGGACAAGAGCATCCAACCAGCCCACTGCTCTATATGACTGAAGAAGTCATAGAGAAACCCAGTTTCCTTCCATTTCCTTTCCCCACTGCCCTGCCGCTGTGGTGCAGAGCTACCTACAGTGGAGAAAACAGACTGCACCTGTCTACATATTACATTGCAAAACTAATTTAAACAGAAGCATATTTATTATAATATTGCAGCTTGATTCATAAATTCATCCTTCAATTACTGTAAGTAATAATAAAACTGCCCAGACCACTTCATAATTGTGTGCCAGTTTGGAGTAAAATTTGTCTTGCCTGCAATGTTAATTATTTGCTGTTTTGGGGGCAAGAGAGCTACAGAAGCACAGGAAATGTAATCAAAATTGATGGCAAGATCAAAGAAGCCTATCAAGAGAAAATATTGGAGGACCATTTGCATTCATCAGCCTGGAAACTCCAATTGGGGCTCACTTGGACCTTCCAACATGACAATTATCCAAAACACAAGGCTGAGTCAATCCTTCAGAAAAAAAGCAAATAGTAAAATATTGCTTTGAATATTAAAAATGAATGAATTAATTGTTAATTTGAGATGTTCAGATGCAATGTAGTTCAACTTTAAAACACTTTAAAATAAAAATAATAAAATTGAGTTCAAGCTTTTATAGTTTTTCTTTAATAATTATAATAATAATAATAATAATAAAGTAAACATCACAACACAACACTCCTTTAAATATTAATAATATAGTTTGATATACCTAAACATAAATTACTTTATGTACCAATTAAAACAAATATACATGTTTGCACCCAACATCTATCAGGCAGGCTTTTTGAGGGCCACCACCTATGAACTTCTATTGGAACAAAATAGATGTTCAGCCATGGTGGGCATCATAAATGTAGCTGTCTGCTTTCACAGGTCTAAAGCCCAATCGAAAGATGACAAGGTCCCCAGCTTTTGTGAACAATATGGGTGTTTTGTGATATTAAAGACTGAAAAGAGTCCATTGTTTTCCTGCAGAGTGGTCTTGTTTTGAGACTTTCATTTAAAGGATCGGTAAGCACAACCTCAATGCAAAGCCTGAATACATAATGAGCAAATATGGCCACTGCCATGTACATGTATAATTACATACCATACACAGAAATAAGGGTTACAGAACACTCAATGGGATTATTTACATAACAAACCTGTGCTTTGCCCATTCAACCACCTCCCCAGGTCAGTGTATATTTACCTGGCTTTGGCTCCTCCATCATTCTGCTCAGCAATGGAGCTGATAGCACTACCCAGTACTTGTGAGCATAAGTATAGCCCCCCTATGCTCCAGGGGGGCTCGTGCAGCATCCCTCTCATGTCAATGGGTCATCCATACTGTACAGTAGAGCATGCCTGTGTGTGGTCAGCGGGTCACCTGAGAGGCTGGTATGTACGGAATGTGACCTGACAGATCCCCTCCACATAGGTGCAAGGAGGGACGGGGCTGCTGGGTGGAGAAGGGTGAAGGTGCTGAGGGGAATGATAACTGCATAGTGCACAGTAGCAAGTGCTACATGGGCTGTCTCATCTCTATGTCCTCCGCAGTGGTGGCATGTACAGGAGCCGATCCCCTGTATTTTCCTCCTCCATCTTCTGAATGCTCGCAACCCCACCTCTCCCTCCTGCCGGCATTCAGCCCTTCTGTCTGGGTTACATTTATTTTTGCTGCCTGTCCCCCATGTGTTCTCCCCTGTGTCCCCTCCCATCAGCTGCTGTGTTGGATTATTTCAAGGGGAAGGGGCCAGTAAATATTTCATATTTGCCAGCCCCTTCCTTTTGTAAATGCACAGAGTGAGGGATCAGTAACAATTACTCCTGTGTCCATTCATAACTGAAGCATAGTAAACTGTTTACTATGCTTCAGTTTCTGAATGAACAGGAAGCCTCAGGAGCTTCCTATTTAATCTACTGTGCAGCTATGGCTGCAGAGATGGAGGTTGAGAACTGTGTCCCCAATTTCTTTTCTCTGTCTCAAAAGTGTCTGTTTAGACCCCTGATACTTCACCAAATCCCCGTAACAGAGCTGTTAAAAATTGTAAAAAATTATTATAAAAAAATAAATAAATAAAAAATAAAAACTACTGACACTGTCCACTGCCCTACTGACGTCAACCACTGCTCTACTGACATTGTCCACTGCCCTACTGATTCTGTCCACTGCCCTACTGAAACCTTCAACTGCATTCCTGACTGACATCATTTACTGCCCTACTCATACCATCCACTGCTCTTCTGACTGACACCATCCACTGCTCTACTGACACCATCCACTGTCCTATTGATTCTGTCCATTGCCCTACTGACATCGTCCACTGCATTCCTGACTGACACCATTTACTGCCCTACTTACACCAACCACTACACTTCTAACTGACTCCATCCACTGCCCTACTGAAGTCATCCACTGCTCTACTGACACTGTCCACTGCCCTACTGATTCTGTCCACTTCCCTACTGAAACCATTCACTATTCTCCTGACTGACACCATTTACTGCTCTACTCGCACCATCCACTGCTCTTCTGGCTGACAACATCCACTTCCCTACTGACACCATCCACTGCTATAATGGTGTTATCCACAGCTCTATTGACACCGCCCACTGCCCTATTGATTCTGTCCATTGCCCTACTGACATTGTCCACTGTAATTCCTGACTGACACCATTTACTGACCTACTTACACCAACCACTGCACTTCTAACTGACTCCATCCACTGCCCTACTGACACCATCCTCTGCTCTTCTGTTTGACACCATCCACTTTTCTAGTGACACTGTCCACTGCCCTATTGACTGACACTGTCTCTTTTCAAGGTAAGCTAAGTTTATGTTTTTACAGTGACATTATATTTTTCTCAATTTTCCTTACGATTTAGTTTGGCCTTGATAAAAAAAAAATGGGGGGGGAGGCGCTGACCCCGGTGACCTTTGATCTCTTTCATGTTGTTCAGGTAGATCTCCAGCTCTCAAAGGTTGCTACCTCTGCTCCAAGGTATTGAAAAGAACTGTAGAGGTATGTCACAATGTGGACAGTTTCTCCAAAATCTTTGGAATTACCCTCTCATTATGTTAAAAAAAGATCGGAGAGAACTCTTTAGCAACTTGGAGTGTCATGGTGTACTGAGGGAGTATATTGGTGCACTGTGGAAGCTGTAGGTGGTAGTGGGGGGCCCCAACTTTTGCTTCTGAGCCCACAAGCATCAAGCTACACCTCTGCTTGTGACTATGTAGGAACATGTGACCAATCTGCACTGCCATATTGAGGAGTCCATTATCCTGTGTAAGCTACGATTCCAGCTCCTCTTAGCCTACACAGGTTGCAGCTGAATGAAGTGGTAGGAGGGCGAAAGGAAAATAAATATGTACTGCTGGGGACAGGGGGGGGGACTGACCATTTGGAAACTTGGGCACTGCCCGAGGGCCCGGGGTCAGTAGGGGTCCCCATGAGATGCCTCTGGTACCTTTTTCATAGGCTTTTTGAGTTTGGGCAAGGACACAGGGGCCCCATGATCCCCTATTGCCCGGGGGCCCCATGAGTTGTCAGTTCGCCCCTGGCTGGAGAGGGCTAAGTTAGGGAAGCAGCTTGGGCAAAGCACAAAGTCACTTAAAGCTGAAATGGGTTGTCCAAATTTAGATTTCATTCTCTTTATTCTTGACTATGGGGCTTTTATTGTTTGCTACAAGCATAGCATGGCAATTTAAGGAGACAACTTAAGGGGTTCCTCAAAGGACTCAGCCTTATCCATGTATGCATTAAAGTTTATATAATGGGAAAAGCTCCCTTTTTTCTTCGTAAATACAGTTGTGCAAGGTTTATTTTTATCTTGGTGTGAGTAAATGTTTAATTAAAACCTGCTGATCCCGCCAGTTCTTGCTTTCTCTAAAGCTTTTTTCATAGGGCTTTAATGCTGCTGGAAGGTGGCTACTGTCCTGGATGAACTAAAGGAAGCTGCAATCATTGACTCTTGCTGGTTGATTGATTGCTGCCATGACAATTTAGGTGCTCAGACTGACTTCCTATAACCAGGACAAGGACTGGGGGGGGGGGGCAGTAGGGACAGCTGCCCTGGGCACATCATCTATATGTATTCGTAGGTACAGTTAGGCAGCAGCCCATAGAGTACATTCAACTGTGCGTTCACCCTCATCCGTTTACTGACCAGCCCTGGTGCCTGGGGGCTGCCCTGCCTGACAGGAGGATTCCAAGCAGAGTAGCAGTCATGTCTCCAGTGGTGAGGTCCATTGTCTTCATCAGTGGCATACATAGGGAAGTGTCAGGGTGTGCTCAACATTCTTTTTTTTTTTTTTGCACCTTGCAACGGCCAAACAGGCAGATGTGGCACCATAGTCCTAGTAACACAGATCCCACCTGCAGAAGGCAATCAGGGGCACCTACATTGGGAGGGGAGGAAGTTTGACATCTTCACCTTGGGCTCTTGATGACCTTGTCCCAACACTGCCTGTAATTCTAGCCTTCCATTTGCTGGACAGCTTGGCCTTTTTTAGCAAATGGAAAAGATTACAGATCTACTGGCGGTATCAACTTTTCATAAAACTATGTCATGGTAGAATTAGCACTTCTGTGGCAATGGTAGTGAGATACTTCATCATATATGTAATTTTTTTTATTATGCTAATGATTCAACTTCAGGGGGCATTCAATTATTAGGAGCCATTGGCTAGTTATTGTGCACCTGATCCTCCTTAAACTTTGCACCTTGCAATGGCCAAACAGGCAGATGTGGCACCATAGTCCTAGTAACACAGATCCCACCTGCAGAAGGCAATCAGGGGCACCTACATTGGGAGGGGAGGAAGTTTGACAACTTCACCTTGGGCTCTTGATGACCTTGTTCCAACACTGCCTGTAATTCTAGCCTTCCATTTGCTGGTCAGCTTGGCCTTATTTAGCAAATGGAAAAGATTACAGATCTACTGGCGGTATCAACATTTCATGAAACTATGTCATGGTAGAATTAGCACTTCTGTGGCAATGGTAGTGAGATACTTCATCATATATGTAATTTTTTTTTATTATGCTGATGATTCAACTTCAGGGGACATTCAATTATTAGGAGCCCTTGGCTAGATATTGTGCACCTGATCCTCCTTAAACTTTAGAAAGCTAACATGTTTGCTGGGTTGCAGGTACAAAGTTAGTCTTCATAATGATCTCTTTGTTTTTATGTATCCCCATGGATTCCAGGATCAATCTGTGAACACGTCCTTCAGAGTAAGCCTTTCTTTTTCTACTCCTGTCATTCTCCCATCTCCTTCTATCATTCAACTGTCAAATGTTAGAACTTCAATATGAACATGAAGGCTCTGCCGTTAGATACTTTTATGTATCTTGACTTAAGTTAAGGCTCCATGTGCACTCATAGTCCAAGGGAATTTGTAGAGAAAAAAAAAGGATCAATAGGAGGACCAGTAGGGATACTTTCAGGCACCAACTACCGCTGATTGGCTCTGTAGTGAGAAACATTTTATGTCTGGTCTAAATTCTCCAAAAATGACCAGATTCTGACAAATATGTCATTGTTTTTAAACAAACCACTCTGAGATTATGTACATCTGGTATAGTGAAAGTAGCAGAATTCCTGATATTTTAGGATCCATAAAAACGTGCTTGGTCATTGATTTCCATTTCAGCCACCCTGAGGCACCATCAGCTGGAATAAGGAATACGTACATGTTAGTCTTGCTGCAAATAATAAAATAATGCACTTTTAATCATGACTTTTGTTTAATATTGAAGTAAAACAGGCCATACACAGGTAGATGGTGACATCCACAACACTTTAAGGTTGTTGATAGGTGACCATGTGTGCAATAAATGGTGTCTTCCATGTCTATGGTCAAACTAGACAGATATGGGCATTTAGGAGAAATGATAGGAATGCACTAATATCGGTAACGGTGTCAATATAGAGTATTTTTTACGAGTACTCATGAAAATGCTCCAGATACCGGAAACCGATACTTTTGCATCAGTACAAATTGCGCCGCAAAGATTAACATGTGATTTGAACAATAATGTCATTCCTGTCCAAATTGCATGCAGTTTCCCCACTGCTCTTGTATGAACCCAGGCTTGTCATAGCCCAAGTTCACACAGGAGCAATGCGGGAAACCTCCCTGCATGGATCCCAGGCTGAGTGGAGAGTAGGCGTATGGGGATGTATACTATGGAGGCAGTTGTTCCATATTCTCAATATTCCAATGTTCCATATTCCATGTTTATAACCAAAAGGCTCAAGTATCTGGCTGGTCATCCCTATATGAATGCATATACCCAAATATGCAACCTTCCATGTGTATGGCCAAACTGGACAGATATGGGCATTTACGACAAATAATAGGGATGCACCGATACCAGTATCGGTGCCAATATCGAGTATTTTCACGAATACTCATGAAAACGCTCCCGCTCCGGAAACTAGTTCTTTTATGGTGTGATTTGCGTCAATACAAATTGCACCTCAATAATTAGCATGCAATTTGAACAGGAATGTCATTCCTGTTCAAATTGCATGTGTTTTCCCTCTGCTCCTGTGTGAACCCGGGCTTGTCATAGCCCAAGTTCACACAGGAGCAATGCGGGAAACCTCCCTGCATGGATCCCAGTGGAGAGTGGGCATATGGGGATGTATACTGTGGAGGCGGTTGCTCCATATTCTCAACCGTCCATGATAATGGTCAAACTGAACAGATATTGGCATTTAGGACAAATAATAGGGATGCACCGATACCGGTATCGGTGCCAATATTGAGTATTTTCACGAGTACTCGTAAAAACGCTACCGATACCGGAAACTGGTTCTTTTATGATACAATTTGCGTCAATACAAATTGCACCGCAATAATTAGTATGCGATTTGAAGAGGAATGTCATTCCTGTCCAGGGGTGGACTGACAACTCATGGGGCCCCCGGGCAATAGGGGATCATGGGGCCCCTGTGTCCTTGCCCAAACTCAAAAAAGCCTATGAAAAAGGTACCAGGGGCATGTCATGGGGCCCCCTACTGACCCTGGGCCCTTGGGCAGTGCCCAAGTTTTAAAATGGTCAGTCCACCCCTATTCCTGTCCAAATTGCATGTGTTTTCCCCACTGCTCCTGTGTGAACCCAGTATCCATTACTATATACCCAGCAAGTGTAAGCCCAATTTGTCCTGACATAAAGAAGGCATAATCCATCTGGATACACTAAGTAGTTGTGATATGTACTAACACATGTCAAAGTTGCAAAACTGGATTCCGACATTGAGATTTGTTTTTTTTATAACACAACAGCTGTATTATACCAGCACACACTTAGATTCCATTCACACTTGCGCCACTCCAAAGTCATGCAATTTCCAGTGCGACTTTGGAGCGTAACTTTACACTCTCTGGATCAAAGTCACATCAAAAGTTACATCTAAGTAGTGTAGACACCTTTTTACAGTTGCTGCGACTTTAAGTCGCACCGATTTGAATGGATTCCATTGAAAAGAATGGGCTGCGACTTGTCATGCGACTTTTGATGTCACTCAACGCTTACCTAAAATTCACATATTTGGTTAAAAAAGTGTGACTCTTAGGTGAAAGTTGTGTAAATCTTAGGTAATAATAAATAAAAAAAGTAATGTATTGCACCACCAGTTATTTATGACCTGTGGAACTTTTACAATCCTAGTCAAAGTCTTTTACAGTATAAAGCATATGCCAGTAGTAGAGCGTTGCACCATGTTAGCCATTGATTAGTGCAAACAGTTTGTAGTTTAAGTGATACCCTTTATAGCCCAACTTAAAGCAGACATTTATTGGCCCGTACAGTGGGGCTACATGGGTCAAATGCTTGTTTTATTCAATGGGAAAGGACACCAAAGATATACTCACTTGACTCGCCGATCCTCCCCCCTCAAGACCAGTCCTTTTGGCTCCTGCCCCCCCCCCCCCCCCCATGGTCTAGCAGTCTTGTAAATGGACTGTTCCTGACGTCAGTGCGCTCAAGGCACCACAGACAGGAAAAGACCACCGCTTAACAGGGGGAAGCGCGGTTTTCTGTAGGATCGGCTGGTCAGGTGAGTATGAGCTTAGTCCTCACCCCAAGGAAAAATGAAAAGTGGATCCATGCAGTGGGGGCACAACCCTCACTGCATGGTAGAAAAAGAAAAAAAACATTACTGGAATTCTGCTTTAAGTTATTAAAGATGCAAATTTCAAGGATGGCTTAGATCCCTTCTACAGGGTTTGTATAAGCAACTTATTCACTCCCTGGTCATCTCTCTCCTTGACTATTGTAACTCCCTCCTCACTGGCCGACCTCATCGCAGGATATCCCCTCTTCAGTCTATCATGAATGCTGCTGCCAGACCCATCCACCTTACTAATCGTTCTGTATCTGCCACCCCTCTCTGCCAATCCCTCCACTGGCTTCCCGTTGCCCAACAGATAAAATTCAAAACATTAACAATAACGTATAAAGCCATTTATAACTCTGCCCCGAATTACATCACCGATCTTGTCTCCAAATATCATCAAACTGTACTCTCCGCTCCTCGCACAACCTCCTGCTCTCTAGCTCCCTTGTCTCCTCCTCCCATGCTCATCTCCAGGACTTCTCCAGAGCTTCCCCCATCCTCTGGAACTCTCTACCCAATTTATCAGACTATCGCCTATTCTGCTCACTTTTAGGTGATCTCTGAAAACCTATCTCTTCAGGGAATCCTATCCTGCCCTCATCTAATAATGGAGTCTTCTACTCTTCCAACCAGTTCATCCCCCACAGTTACTACCTTTTATACCACTAGCAACTCCCTCCTAGATTGTAAGCTCCAAGGAGCAGGGCCCTCCTATCCCTCTTGTATTGAACTGTATGGTTGCTGTATTGTCTCCCGTTATATTGTAAAGCGTTTAGCAAACTGTTGGCGCTATATAAATCCTGTATAATAATAATAATTCCCAATTATTTACTATATAAAGTCCGAAGAAGGAATCTAAGGCATCCTGAAAGCTTGTATTTTTAATCATTTAAGTTATGTTTTCACTTAGGCTTCAAATGTTCTCATTTAAGTTATCAAGTAAATGTTCTCACCAGAGGTGGCCTGACCATTTGGAAACTCGGGCACTGCCCGAGGGCCCAGGGTCGGTAGGGGGCCCCATGAGATGCCCCTAGTACCTTTTTCATAGGCTTTTTTGAGTTTGGGCAAGGACAAAGGGGCCCCATGATCCCCTATTGCCCGGGGGCCCCATGAGTTGTCAGTCCGCCCCTGGTTCTCACTTAAACTTCAAATGTTCTGAACAAAGCAAATGATAAACTCCAATACTAATAATGGTATGTTACCAAAATGACCTCAATGGCTGATTGTTTCCAATTGGTTTCTTGACTGGGAATCAGAACGTCTTCCATTGACCCGGCAATTGGTTCCACAAGGTAGGATTCTCCAGAAATATTCTCTTAACTTGTTTGTTCTGTAGATCAGGTAAATGGAATGCAGGGTTGGAAAAACATGCCAAACAATAAAGAGTGCTAGAACATCAAAGCATTTGTAGTAGTGCAAAATTGCTACATTGGTGGCCATCAGTAACGAAAAGCAAAGAAGGCAAAAAGACATGAACTTGATCGCTTTATAGTAAGTGTCCAGACTGGCTGTAACATTAGAGTTAGATTTCATTTGCTTCATGTGAAGGAACAGAGAGGCAATGAGAAGAATTGTTGAGCTGGAATATATAATGAATGGAAAGCTGTTTCCCATAGCTACAAAAATATACACATGGGTCAAATATTCAGTCACATTTTTGGCGTGACTGCGGAGTTGCTTAGGTGGATTTAGATTACTATCAACCCACAAAAACAGTGACATGAAACAAAAGGATAGCAAAACCGAACCTATAATCAGACGAACAACTTGTTGAGATAGACCGTTCTTCAGGCGCAAGAAGACAGCGTTGTGGAAATTGGCAATTTTTAGGCAGAAGATGACGGAAAACACAGTTGTCAGCCAGATATTGGACAGGTTGGACGCATTCACAATCAGGTAGAGAAATATCATTACAGGTACAGGAAATGCATTTTGAAAGAAAACAATAAAAAACACATCAAGCAATGAGAAAACCTCAAAACACATCCTCACAATCCCAAGGGACAGCAGAATTTGGTCAACGGAACTCAACAGTCTTCCTTTCAGATAGTCAACAAGATGCACCGTTACTATGAATGATTGGGTTGTCATTCCTACCAAAAAGGAAATGATGGCTGCAGCAATGAGGCCCAGATTTAGCATGTTTTGTGATTGAAAGAACTGGCCACCCACCTCTTCAGCAATGAAAGGAATCTCAGAAGTCAGGTTTTACTGAGCAACCTAGTTGTCTATGAACTTCACAACTTGAATGCGTAACCCAAATTGTAAAGCAAAAGTTAAAACAAGGCTGTTAATCTGAAGCTTTTTTGATTTGCATGTCCCCACCGCAGACATGTTCTGTACATTTTCGCTGAATGTATTTGCATCAAACATCTACATTTTGGTTTGTAGTTACAAGGAACATAAGAACAACGATATGAATACGAGGACCTGTCTAAATTTGAAATACAGAACATTCGAAAAAAAAAATTAAAGAAAGTCAATACTTCCCTCTCTTGCCTGTTTCTGTTGTAAGGCGCTTGAAATGTAGACTATATTTCTCTATATACTGTATAATACTAATCTTGGCAAATCAATGGTTTTCTTTAATCTCATAGCCAGGGCTGCTGTTAAAAACCACAGGGCCCCATACAGCCAACTTGAAAGCCCCCCCCTCCTAGCAAAAAACACAGTATACTATGCTTCAGTTAAGAATGAACATAGTGAGTGATCAGAATCAATCACTCATTGTGTTCATTCAGGAAAGGAAGGTGCTGGTAAATGTGACATATTTACCAGACCCCCTCTTCCACTCTCCATTTTGAAGGATCCTATTGTGTGCTTGCAGCTGCCGGTGGAAAGTGGAGGAGGGAAAACAGCAGCACTGTGGGGGTGGAGGCAGACAGGGGGGCCTGGGCGGAAGGGTGAAATGTATGGTGCACAGGGAGGGTGATGGGTGTAGTGGGGGGCAATTACTGGAACCGATCCCCTGTATGCCTCTCTCTGCAGCAGCTTAAAGCCAGCAGCAAGGAGAGGATAAGAAGCCAACTTTCACCTGATGCAGAGGGAGCCATGCAGGGGATCGGTTCCAGTAACTGCCCCCCACACCATGCCGATCATCCTCCCTGCCCACATCTGATTCACCCAGCTGCCTGGGCCCCCTACAGGAAGATGAGTGCCACCCCCTTATCCACAGCCTTGCTCATTGCATCTGTATAGCTTTGGCATCCAGATCTACTTATCCAGCCCTGATCTGTCTCCTTTTGCCCTAAAATCACTTCAAACTGTCCATCAATCATTTTTAATTGCCTGTAAGCTACCAAACACTTAATTCAAACAAAGCTAAACCAGTAAATGCATTCCTCTATTAGGGATCAGAAGCAAGGCTGCTGTTAGAAACCACGGGGCCCCGTACAGCCAACCTGAACAGAACCCCCCCCCCATAAAAAAAAAAAAAGACAGTTTACTATGCTTCAGTTATAAATGAACACAGTGAGTGATTGGTACTCAACACTTGTTCATTTAGGAAAGAGAAGCGCTGGTAAATGCGATATATTTACCAGACTCTTTCCCCCGCTCTCTATCCTGTAGGATTCTATTGTGTGCTTGCAGCTGCCGGTGCAAAGGAGAGGAGGGAAGCCGACAGCACTGTGGGGGCACACAGGGGGGCCTGGGCAGCATGGGGAACCATATGGTGCACAGGGAGGGTTATGAGTGCAGCAGGGGGGCAATTACTGGAATCCCCTGTATGGCTCTCTCTGCAGCAGCTGAAAGCCAGATTTCAGCTGCTGCACAGAAAGCCAAACAGGAGAACTGTTCCAGTAATTGCCCCTGTCGTGGCGATCTCCCTCCCTGCCCACATCTGATTCACCCAGCTGCTTGGGCCCCCCTGCTCGCCTGGGCCCCATGCAAGAGGACTGGTGGTACCCCCTTATCCACGGCAATTATTATTATTATTATACAGGATTTATATAGCGCCAACAGTTTGCTCAGCACTTTACAATATAACAGGATACAATACAGCAACAATACAGTTCAATACAAGAGGGATAGGAGGGCCCTGCTCCTTGGAGCTTACAAACTAGGAGGGAGGGGCTAGTGGTACAAAAGGTAATAACTGTGGGGGATGGACTGGTTGGAAGAGTAGAAGATTCCATTATTAGCTGAGGGCTGGATAGGCTTCCCTGAAGAGATAGGTTTTCAGAGATCGCCTAAAAGTGAGCAGAGTAGGCGTTAGTCTGATAAATTGGGGTAGAGAGTTCCAGAGGATAAGGGAAGCTCTATAGAAGTCCTAGAGACAAGCATGGGAGGAGGGGACAAGAAAGCTAGAGAGCAGGAGGTCTTGCGAGGAGCAGAGTGTCAGGGACCCCAGAGCTGGCTGCGATCGCTCACAGGTTTGCGCATGCGCGGTGTGAGCATTGGGACCTGGGCACCCGCGATTACAGCGGCACTTGCGCATGTGCACTCACGATAGCAGATGCGCGCAGGGCGCCCTATTTAAAACAGGTCAGGGCTGTGTCGAGTTGCCGTATGGTCTTACCTGTTTCCTGAGTTCCTGTATTGTAGGTTGTCTTGTTGCCGACCCTGCCTGACCCTGATTTGCTGTCTGTCTCCTGTTCTTATCCCCGGCTTTTCTGACCATTCTCCTGCTTAACCCTGCACGTTCTGATCTCCTGTTACCGAACTCGGCTTGTGACCTGTTTATCCTTCTGCCTACTGATTTTTTACCACTCTGCCTCCACCGTTACCGACCCGGCCTGCCCGACGCTGCTCTTGTTACCTCCTCACATCAGGCTCTCACCTGCTATACACCTCCAGTGGTGCTTTTACCGCAGCTGGGTGAACCCAGGGGCCGCGACCTAGTCTCGGCCTACTCCAAGTCCATCCCCACCATCAGGGGCCCTGGTGAACAAGCAGGTTGGGGCTTAGATTCTGCGCCTTGGGGGATTCCGGTCTGTGGAACGCTAGAGGCTACCACCGGTAGGTACCTAACACAGAGAGTACGGTTTGGGTGATATTTAGAGACAAGATCGGTGATGTAATTTGGGGCAGAGTTATAAATGGCTTTATACGTTATTGTTAATGTTTTGAATTTTATCCGTTGGGCAACGGGAAGCCAGTGAAGGGATTGGCAGAGAGGGGTGGCAGATACAGAACGGTTGGTAAGGTGGATGAGTCTGGCAGCAGCATTCATAATAGACTGAAGAGGGGATAGCCTGCGATGAGGTCGGCCAATGAGGAGGGAGTTACAATAGTCAAGGCGAGATATAACAAGGGAGTGAATAAGTTGCTTAGTGGTTTCCGAGGTTAGGAACGGGCGTATCTTGGAGATGTTGCAGAAGTGAAGTCTACAAGATTTGGACAGTGAATGGATTTGGGACTGAAAGGACAGATGGGAGTCTAGGATTACACCTAGTACCCTGGCATGAGGGGAGGGACTGATGATTGTGTTATTGATCTTGATGGAGAAGTCAGGGGAGGGGGCACGGGCTGGAGGGAATACTAAGAGCTCAGTTTTGGAAAGAGTGAGTTTGAGGAAGTGGAGTGGCATCCATGCCCATATGTCACTTAGTAGGTTAGTAATGCGAGAGGAGACTGAAGGGGTGAGGTGAGGTGAGAAAGATAGATTTGTGTGTCATCAGCATAGAGATGGTACTTAAAGCCATGGGAGTTTATCAAGTGACCAAGGGAGGAGGTGTAGATGGAGAAGAGAAGGGGTCCAAGGACAGAACCTTGAGGGACCCCTACAGAAAGAGGGAGTGAAGAGGAGGAGGCAGCATTATAGGTAATGCTGAAGGAGCGCTGTAATAGGTAGGAGGAGAACCAGGAGAGAGCAGAGTCTCTGAGGCCAAGAGAGTGGAGTTTTTTGAGTAGGAGGGGATGGTCAACCATATCAAAAGCCGCAGGGAGGTCAAGTAGTGAGAGTATGGAGTAGTGGCCATTGGTTTTAGCTGTTAGTAGATCATTAGTGAGTTTTAGTAGGGTAGTTTCAGTGGAGTGTGGTGAGCGAAAGCCAGACTGTAAAGGGTCAACCTATCACCACATAAAAAAAGCAACCTTTAACTGTATATTATAGATAAGGCAATGTCGGTCACTCTAGAAATTCCCAATGTCCAAACAAGTAAAAATAAAAAGTCCTTCCCATGTTCTCCATATATCTTAATGGAGTTTTCTTTAAGTCCACCAGTTCTTAGTGATCCTTTGATCTCCACTACTCCTCAGAGCAATGCGTCTTTTTCTAGTCTTAAAGCAAACATGTGGTTTGAGGAAGTGAAAGGAAAATTAGGAGCAAAGCAGACAACCAGGATGGCCAAGTGGTTGAAGTGCTGGACTTAAGTTACAATGGCTGTATATCCTTGTGGGATTGATCCCCACTCCTGGTAGAGTTTGGTGATTTATAACAGTTATAAAGTGATGCCAAGTGTTGCCCAAAAAAATGTGGACTATGTTGAAAACTGGTAATTAGCACACAGAAATTTGATGGAAAAGTCCTTCCCAAGTTCTCCGTATATCCTAATGGAGTTTTTTTTTTAGTCTACCAGTTCTTAGTGATCCTTTAATCTCCACTACTCCTCAGAGCAATGTGTCTTTTTCTAATCTTAAAGCAAACATGTGGTTTGAGGAAGTAAAAGGAAAAAAAAGAGCAAATAAGCAACCAGGATGGCCAAGTGGTTAGGGCGTTGCGCTTAAGTTCCAATGGATGTGTATCCTCGTGGGTTCGATCCCCACTTGTGGTAGAGTTTGATGATTTATAACAGTTATAAAGTGATGCCAAGTAATGCCCAATAAATGTGGATTATGTTGAAAACTGGTAATTAGCACACAGAAATTTGATGGTAAAGTTCTCTGTATATCTTAATGGTGTTTTCTTTATGTCCACCAGTTCTTAGTGATCCTTTGATCTCCACTACTCCTCAGAGCAATGCATTTTTTTCTACTCTTAAAGCAAACGTGGTTTGAGGAAGTAAAAGGAAAATAAAGAGCAAAGCAAGCAACCAGGATGGCCGAGTGGTTAAGGCGTTGGACTTAAGTTCCAATGGATGTATATCCTCGTGATAGAGTTTGGTGATTTATAACAGTTGCAAAGTGATGCCAAGTATTGCCCAATAAATGTGGATTATGTTGAAAACTGGTAATTAGCACACGGAAATTTGATGGAAAAGTTCTCCGTATACCCTAATGGAGTTTTCTTTAAGTCCACCAGTTCTTAGTGATCCTTTGATCTCCACTACTCCTCAGAGCAATGCGTTTTTTTCTACTCTTAAAGCAAACGTGGTTTGAGGAAGTAAAAGGAAAATAAAGAGAAAAGCAAGCAACCAGGATGGCCGAGTGGTTGCAAAGTGATGCCAAGTATTGCCCAATAAATGTGGATTATGTTGAAAACTGGTAATTAGCACACAGAAATTTGATGGAAAAGTTCTCCGTATATCCTAATGGTGTTTTCTTTATGTCCACCAGTTCTTAGTGATCCTTTGATCTCCACTACTCACAGCAATGCGTCTTCTTCTATTCTTAAAGCAAACATGTTGATTGAGAAAGTGAAAGGAAAATGAGTAGCAAAGCCAACAACCAGGATGACCGAGTGGTTAAGGCGTTGGACTTAAGTTCCAATGGATGTCTATCCTCGTGGGTTCTATCCCCACTCCTGGTAGAGCTTTTTTAACAGTTACAAAGTGATGCCAAGTAATGCCCAATAAATGTGGATTATGTTGAAAACTGGTAATTAGCACACAGAAATTTGATGGAAAAGTTATCTGTATATCCTAATGGTGTTTTCTTTATGTCCACCAGTTCTTAGTGATCCTTTGATCTCCACTACTCCTCACAGCAATGCGTCTTCTATTCTTAAAGCAAACATTGATTGAGAAAGTGAAAGGAAAATAAACAGCAATGCAAACAACCAGGATGGCTGAGTGGTTATGGCATTGGACTTAAGTTCCAATGGATGTATATCCTTGTGTGTTTGATCCCCACTACTGGTAGAGTTTGGTGATTAATAAGTGTTGCCCAATAAATGTGGATTATGTTGAAAACTGGTAATTAGCACACAGAAATTTGATGGAAAAGTCCTTCCCAAGTTCTTTGTATATCCTAATGGAGTTTTCTTTGAGTCTACCAGTTCTTAGTGATCCTTTAAACTCCACTACTCCTCACAGCAATGAGTCTTCTATTCTTAAAGCAAACTTTGATTGAGAAAGTGAAAGGAAAAAAAACAGCAAAGCAAACAACCAGGATGGCCGAGTGGTTAAGGCGTTGGACTCTAGTTCCAATGGATGTATATCCTCGTGGTAGAGTTTGGTGATTTATAACAGTTACAAAGTGATGCCAAGTATTGCCCAATAAATGTGGATTATGTTGAAAACTGGTAATTAGCACACAGAAATTTGATGGAAAAGTCCTCCTTATATCCTAATGGAGTCTTCTTTAAGTCCACCAGTTCTTAGTGATCCTTTGATCTCCATTACTCCTCACAGCAATGCGTCTTATTCTAGTCTTAAAGCAAACATGTGGTTTGAGGAAGTGAAAGGAAAATTAAGCACAAAGCAGACAACCAGGATGGCCGAGTGGTTAAAGTGTTGGACTTAAGTTCCAATGGATGTAATATCCTTGTGGGATCGATTCCCACTCAAGGTAGGTTTTGGTGATTTATAACAGTTACAAAGTGTTGCCCAATAAATGCTGATTATGTTGAATACAGGTAATATTGCACACACAAATTAGATGGAAAGTGACCTATTATCACATAAAATAGCGACCCTTAACTCTGTATTATATATAAGGCAATATCGGTCGCTCTAAAAACACCCAATGTCCAACCAAGTAAAAATAAAAAGTCCTTCCCAAGTTCTCCCTATATCCTAAATCACCGAACAAGTGGTCCAGCAGTGTCCCTGATCACCACAATGTCCCTGATTGCCGCAGTGGCCTAGCATTATCCCTGATCACCATACAAGTAGCCCAGCAGTGTCCCTGATCACCGCAGTGGCCCAGCAGTGTTCCTGATCGCCACACAAGTGGCCCAGCAGTGTCCCTGATCACCACAATGTCCCTGATTGCCGCAGTGGCCTAGCATTATCCCTGATCACCATACAAGTAGCCCAGCAGTGTCCCTGATCACCGCAGTGGCCCAGCAGTGTTCCTGATCGCCACACAAGTGGCCCAGCAGTGTCCCTGATCACCGCAGTGGCCCAGCAGTGGCCCTGATCACTGCAGTGACCCAGCAGTGTCCCTGACCACCGCAGTGGCCCAGCAGTGTTCCTGATCATCACACAAGTGGCCCAGCAGTGGCCCTGATCACTGCAGTGACCCAGCAGTGTCCCTGACCACTGCAGTGGCCCAGCAGTGTTCCTGATCACCACACAAGTTACCCAGCAGTGTCCCTGATCGCCGCAGTGGCCAAGCAGTGTCTCTGATCACCACACAAGTGGCCCAGCAGTGTCCCTGATTGCCGCACAAGTGGTCCAGCAGTGTCCCTGATCACCGCAGTGTCCCTGATTGCTCACAAGTGGCCCAGCAGTGTCCCTGATCGCCGTAGTGGCCAAGCAGTGTCCCTGATTGCCACACAAGTGGCCCAGCAGTGTCTCTGATCCACACAAGTGGCCCAGCAGTGTCCCTGATCACCGCAGTGGCCCAGCAGTGGCCCTGACCACCGCAGTGGCCCAGCAGTGTTCCTGATCACCACACAAGTGGCCCAGCAGTGTCCCTGATCGCTGCCGTGGCCAAGCAGTGTCTCTGATCACCACACAAGTGGCCCAGCAGTGTCCCTGATCGCCGCTCAAGTGGTCCAGCAGTGTCCCTGATCACCGCAGTGCCCCTGATTGCCTCACAAGTGGCCCAGCAGTGTCCCTGATTGCCGCAGTGGCCAAGCAGTGTCCCTGATTGCCACACAAGTGGCCCAGCAGTGTCTCTGATCCACACAAGTGGTCCAGCAGTGTCCCTGATTGCCGCAGTGGCCCAGAAGTGTCCCTGATGGCCACACAAGTGGCCCAGCAGTGTCCCTGATCATCGCAGTGGCCCAGCAGTGGCCCTGATTGCCACACAAGTGGCCCAGCAGTGTCTCTGATCCACACAAGTGGTCCAGCAGTGTCCCTGATTGCCTCAGTGGCCCAGAGGTGTCCCTGATGGCCACACAAGTGGCCCAGCAGTGTCCACGATCATCGCAGTGGCCCAGCAGTGTTCCTGATTGCCACACAAGTGGCCCAAGAAATTAGATGTGTAGAACGCTAACAGGTGCTTATTGGATGTGGAGCCCCTCTATGTGGCCAGACTGTGAAAAAGTCTCAAACATTTGGTATCGCCATATTCAACAGGAGTTAAAGAATGCATTTTGAGGTGTAATTTTAAGTATGCCTATGCTGTGTAATAGAAATATCTCATAGATTGACGACTTTGCGTATAAAAAAAAATACATTTTAATTTTCTTTTCACATTTTCCAAAAACTTTTGGCAAAAAATTAAGTCTTCAGAGGGCTCCCCATGCCTCTTAAAACATACCTTGGGGTCATTTTGTGGGTAATTCAATTGTCCTGGTGCTCCAGGACCTCCAAAACTGTGATAGACAGTCAAGAAATTAGATGTGTAATTTTTGCCCCTAGAACACCTAAGGGTGCTTATTGGATGTGGGGCCCTTCTATGTGGCTAGGCTGTGAAAAAGTTTCACACATGTGGTATTGTCATACTCAGGAAGAGTAGCAGAATGTGTTTTGGGGTGTAATTGCAAGTATGCCTATGCCGTGTGAGAGAAAGAACTTGTTAAATGACAACATTGTGGGAAAAAAAATTGTTTACTTTCATAATTTCCCTCAAAAATTGGCACAAAATGACAACTTCAAAAAACTTCCCATGCCCCTTATTAAATACCTCAGACTGTCTACTTTCCAAAAAGGGGTCATTTGGGGGGTATTTGTACTGTTCTGGCATTTTAGGGCCCCAAAAAATTATATAGGTAATCAGTACATCAGGATTGATACATTTTCAAATATATGTACCATGGTCTGTAGACAAAGACTAAATAATACACACTGATTTGGGTTATTTCTACCAAACAAATGTAGCACAATGGATTTTGGCCTAAATTTATGAAGAAAGTATATTTATTTGCAAAATTTAGTAACGAAAACTAAGAAAAACATGGTTTTTTTTCAAAATGTTCAGTCTTTTTTCATTTTTCTAGCAAAAAATAAAACCCCCAGTGGTGATTAAATACCACCAAATGAAAGTTTTTAACTGCCCAACCAAAAGTGTAGCTGAGCTCATAGACAATTGTTACCAGAAGAAATGTCCTGGAGGCAATTTAATTAAGAAGTACACTATAATGCCAGAAATATTGGTCGGCCTGCCTTTACACGCACATGAACTTTAAAGGCATCCCAATCTTAGTCCGTAGGGTTCAATATGGAGTTGGCCCCGCCCTTTGCAGCTATAACAGCTTCAACTCTTCTGGGAAGGCCGTCCACAAGATTTAGGAGTGTGTCTGTGGGAATGTTTGACCATTCTTCCAGAAGCACATTTGTGAGGTCAGGCACTGATGTCGGGGGAGGAGGCCTGGCTCACAGTCTCCGCTCTAATTCATCCCGAAGGTGTTCTATGGGGTTGAGGTCAGGACTCTGCAGGTCAGTCAAGTTCCTCCACCCCAAACTGGCTCCTCCATGTCTTTATGGACCTTGCTTTGTGAACTGGTGCGCAGTCATGTTGGAACAGGAAGGTTCCATCCCCAAACTGTTCCCACAAAGTTGTGAGCCTGAAATTGTCCAAAATGTCTTGGTATGCTGACGCATTAAGAGTTCCCTTCACTGGAACTTAAGGGGCCAAGCCCAACCTCTGAAAAACAACCCCACAACATAAGCCCCCCTCCACCAAATTTTACACTTGGAACAGTGCCGTTCTCCAGGCAACTGCCAAGCCCAGACATGTCCATCGGATTGCTAGACAGAGAAGAGTGATTGGTCACTCCAGAAAACACGTCTCCACTGCTCTAGAGTCCAGTGGCGGCATGCTTTACACCACTGCATCTGACTGCATTGCATTGCACTTGGTGATGTAAGGCTTGGATGCAGCTGCTCGGCCATGGAAACCCATTCCATGAAGCTCTCTTTGCACTGTTGTTGTGGTAAACTGAGGGCCACACCAAGTTTGGAGGTCTTTAGCTATTGACTCTGCAGACAGTTGGCAACTTCTGCGCACTGTGCGCTTCAGCATGCGCTGACCCCGCTCTGTCATGTGACGTGGCCTACCACTTGGTGGCTGAGTTGCTGTTGTTCCCAGTTGCTTCCACTTTGTTATAATCCCACTAACAGTTGAGCGTGGAATATCTAGTAGCCAGGAAATGTCACGGATGGACTTATTGCACAGGTGACAACCTATCAAGGGACCACGCTTGGAGTCACTGAGCTCCTGAGAGCGACCCATTCTTTCACAAATATTTGTAGAAGCAGTCTGCATGCCTAGGGGCTTGATTTTATACACCTGTGGCCATGGAGGTGATTGGAACACCTGAATCCAATGATTTGGAGGGCTGGCCCAATACTTTTGGCAATATAGTGTATGTCATATAAGGAACTACCTAAACCATCCAATCATTTTTTAATGAATTAAGCAGACACTTGCACTACATACTTTCTGGTTGTTCTAAAGGAGATTGTACAATCAGATTGTAACATGTGTGGTAAGTTTAACAGACTTATTTGTAGGTTATTTTGTCAGTCTCTAACTAATCAAAGCAATTATTTGAACAGATGAAACAAGTATACTATATGATTCATTTACAGAGTTATTTCTTTGCTTTCTGAGCTTAAGAATATTTGACTCTAAGATGCAAATTGCAATGCAAAAGATACAATTTATGCAAACACTGAGAAAGCCGATCCGTTCTGTCACTTTTCCATTGCTGAGATATTATTAGAATGACGCTGTTCGATGGAAATATTTAATGCGATTCACATTTCAAACATTCTTTTTATTTTTTTTAAATGTTATTAATTTAATTTGCATTCATGGAAGAAACAAATGTAAGGACTGTACAATTTCCATGTACTGCTCTAAAGATTTGCAAGATGTTTTTAAAATGTCATTGTAATGTACATGTAAGATTTATTGTAACGGACATGTAAGATTTGAGTGGAAATATGGAATCATAGCCATGACAGGTTGAGTAGATTAGATTATGTCAGGCCCTTTCATTACAAAGGTGTGTGCAGGAACAGTCTGGTCATTAAGGATGTACATTGAGCCCCTGGGCAGTAGGGAAATTAATAGAAGATACAAACAAATGGTCTGGGGTCAGATGTGTATGTATACACAATTCCTCAATAGGCCTTACAGACCCAATCATCATTTAGCATTAATTAGTCTAAAGCCAGGTTCCTGGAGGTGACAACTTTTGTGTGTCAATCAGGTTATCACCTTCTGAGGAAAACCAGTGACAGCAGACAGACTGTCTGCCCTTTGTGGAAAGCTCTATAAGTAATATTCACATCAAAGAACTATGTTTAATCTCTTATAAAAGCCAAAATATTAGTTGGAGAGAGATGGAAATGCTTCCTTTGTGCAGGCCATTCTGTGCGTTACATTTACATATAAGAATCATATTTGTGGCTTGGGGAGGAAGCCAGGGAAATGCATGGAAGGGTTAGATGACGCGGGGGTGCGACAGTCGGATGGTGTTTGGTACTGTTGCGATCGGGCTGATGCGCCGGTGTCAGAAATCCAATCCCCGACTTGGTGTTCAGGCCAGTCTCGGCCCAATTGAACTTGGGCAGGTCCATACACAGTACCTCTTGTGGGCAGGTCAGGACCACCTCCCCCAGAGTCAATTGGCCGAAGACTAATGTGCTGCCCATGTCCAAATCGCAATAAATTGAACGCATGGACATTTGGACAGTGTGATCCGTACGGAGCTGGTTCGATTGACCAATGGATTGCTAAGTTTCTGGCTTGCTCCAGCCGCAGGGTAAAGTGTTATTCTGTCTTTTTATTCCCTTTTATTTTATAGTAATTAGTCATTTGTGTGTCTTCTTATATCTTTTGTATTTGCTGTAACCTTTTATCTTTTGTACATGTTTTATGCACTGCCCACTTTGGGAAATTAAATCTTAAAATTAATTAGTGAACTTCTGTGTACTTAAGCACGTGCTCATATCTTCGGAGAGACTAGATCAGAGAGACTAGATTGGAGAGATTAGATTGGGTTATATTGTATTGTATTTTAGTGCCTTTAAAACGCTCGGTTAAGCTCATTGCCAATCTGTATGCAATTGCACTGTGAGTGGGCAGATTGCACGCAGATTGCAAAGGTAACAGATCTGCCAGACGGAGATCTGTGTGTGTGGTGTCTCAACAGACCGTTCTGCGGATAAACTGTTGGGTGGTGGCAGGCTACCTTTGTGGTGCGTCTGGTGTGGGGGGGTGTGGACAGTGGAAGGGTTATCAACACCGGGGTTCAAGCTAGGATAGCTGAAGGGACCTTTAGAAGGGTGTGTGATTACTAAGCTGGTCCTCAACTCTAATCAGGGCACCAGGTTGTATGTAAGATCGTATCTGCCAGTGTGTGGCCGACCAGCTGGATTGGAGTGGAGTCTCCATCTGGTGGTGGCCAGAGGTAGTGCGGGCTGTGAAAAGGTATCACGGCTGATCTTATATACGGTTTGAGATATTTAAGTGTAAATCCCTTTATTATCCCCTCTTTACCACCCTGTCGCGGCCGCACGCGTGCGTCGCGGTTAGCTAGTCGCTGTAGGCGTGGCGTGTGGTGGACACGTGACAGGGTGATCGTTTTTAAATGAATCCTTGACAGTCATTAACCGGGAAAAAAGTAAATGTGAAAGAAATACTGTATAAGAAATAAAAATAAACCAAAGTCAAGTAATATTACCAACAATTGTAAAAAATTGTGCATTAATGTACCAGGCCAGTAAGGTCTCAATGTAGCTCAAAGCTGACCTTGCACAGTTGTACCGGCTCTTCTCCTGGACTGAAGTGGCTTACTCTGATTTCACTGCACACAGTAAGCTTCTCACAATGTGCATTCTCACATGGAAGAAAAATATATTTAAAAAATATTCTTCCCAAATATATTGACATATATTTGAGATACTACAATTTTGGCCGTATTCACTATATTTCAAAATATATTTTTATATATAAATATATATGTGTATATATATATATATATATATATATGTGTTTGTGTGTATATATATATATATATATATATATATACTGTATGTATATATACTGCATATTGAAATGCGTTTTTTATATATTGCAAAATATATGAAAAATATTTTTAAAAATATATATATTTTTTAATATATTTTTCAGATTTTTTTAACATATAAAAAATCATTTTAACATATATTTTTACATATATTTGTAAATGCATTCCAAAAATGTAGATTAAATGTATTTTGAAAGACATACAGTATATTTTAAAATGTAGTTTAAAAAATATTTTTCATATATTTTGTAATATATAAAAAAACGCATTTCAACATACAGTATATATAGGGGCGGACTGACCATTTGGAAACTCGGGCCCCATGAGATGCCCCTGGTACCTTTTTCATAGGCTTTTTTGAGTTTGAGCAAGGACACAGGGGCCCTATGATCCCCTATTGCCCAGGGGCCCCATGAGTTGTCAGTCCACCCCTGAGTATGTATATATATATATATATATATATATATATATGGAAATATATTGAATATGGCCAATATTATAGTATTTCAAATATATGTCTATATATTTGGGAAGAATATTTTAAAAATATATTTAAAATATATTGTTCTTCCATGTGGGTTAGAAGCTGCAGCAAGCCAGATAGAGCTCCGCCTCATTTCCAGGCTGGAGGATGTCCAGGATCATCTAGTTCTTTCCACCCTGACTGTCTCTGGCCCACTTTTATTCATTGGATTTCAGCTCTTTTAACTAATTTTACTCTGGGCCAATTCTAACATTTGTCTTATACATTTAAAACAGCATTTTTTTTTTTTGCTAGAAAATTAGGAGAGATCTGGGGACACAGATTGGTCTGAATGGCTGCTTCCCTGGCCAGGTAAACAAAGAACTGGAAGTGGTGAAATCCTAGTCGCTTTTGGTTTCTGCAGTCACAGAGAGGAAGAAACAACACCAGTTCCTCTTTCTCTGTGAGATGCAGCCAATTCTATAGGTCGGAGCAGTCCTGAGCTCCCCAATAGGACAGGAGAGCCCTGGAAAGGGCCCCCTTTCTCTCATCTCAGAAGTGATCAAGTGGCTTTACAGCCACTAGAATCATTTCTGCTTTACAGGACATCGGCTGCTATACATTTTGATACCAGGATGATGCCTACAGGGGTAAGTAAATAAACACTCAACACCTTCACAAATCATACTAGGTCACATGCCCTCAACATGAGGCCCTGCAGAAAAAAACACGTGGTTCCCCCTAAATTGCCATACCAGTCCCTTATCTTTGATGAGAGTCTTGCACATTAAGGGGGCCCTTGAAATGAGTAGGATACCTTTCCAGGTCCTGCAGCAAAGACCATGTGGTTCCCCCTAAAATGCCATACCAGACCTTTATCCTTGATGAGAGTCTTGCACATTAAGGGGGCCCTCGACATGAGTAGGGTAGCTTGCCAGGTCCTGCAGAAAAGACCATGTGGTTCCCCGTAAATTGCCATACCAGACCCTTATCCTTGATGAGAGTCTTGCACGTTAAGGGGGGGCTCTCAACATGAGTAGGGTACCTTGCCAGGTCCTGCAGAAAAGACCATGTGGTTCCCCCTAAATTGCCATACCAGACCCTTATCCTTGATGAAAGTCTTGTACATTAAGGGGCCCTTTGACATGAGTAGGGTACCTTGCCAGGCCCTGCAGAAAAGACCATGTGGTTCCCCTTAAATGCCATACCAGACCCTTATCCTTGATGCAAGTCTTGTACATTAAGGGGGCCTTCGACATGAGTAGGGTACCTTGCCAGGCCCTGTAAAAAGGACTGTGTGGTTCCCCCTAAACTGCCATACCAGACCCTTATCATTGATGAAAGTCTTGTACATTAAGGGGACCTTCGACATGAGTAGGGTACCTTGCCAGGTCCTACAGAAAAGACCATGTGGTCTCCCCTAAATTTCCATACCAGACCCTTATCCTTGATGAGAGTTCTGCACATTAAGGGGGTTTTCGACATGAGTAGGGTACTTTGCCAGGTCCTGCAGAAAAGACCATGTGGTTCCCTCTAAATTGCCATACCAGACCCGTATCCTTGATGAAAGTCTTGTACATTAAGGGGGCAATTGACAGGAGTAGGATACATTGCCAGGTCCAGCAGAAAAGACTATGTGGTTCCCCTTAAATTGCCATCCTTGATGAGAGTCTTGCACATTAAGGGGGCCTTCAACATGAGTAGGGTACCTTGCCAGGTCCTGCAGAAAAGACCATGTGGTTCCCCCTAAATTGCCATACCAGACCCTCATCCTTGATGAGAGTCTTATACATTGCTTAGTGTGATTGAACTTTCACAGATGGATTCATATGATAGAAGCAATAAAAGAACCAAGAGACACTTTGAAGCCAAAACATATTTGTAAAACTTTGAAATCTGCCACTTACCTGTAATTGTCTTTTTTTTTATTACCCTTTCCAACTCATTGCCACCCCCTCTTTTGTCCTCCTCTACATACTTCCTTCTTTTATACCATGCCATAAAAAAGAAAAATAAATAAATAAACCAAAACTGTTTACTAAAATTACTTTATTGCATAGAATTAGCATGCTTTATACTTTGTCCCATAACTGTTGATAATACCTTCTATTACGTTGAAGCAAACTGACTTTGGAGCAAATCTATGTCAATGTCCATGTTACTTTAACCTCAATAAAACCTTTTACCAACTTCAGCAATTTGTACATTTCTGCCTTATTAGACAATACTTTTGTCATTTCATAAGATAACAAAGTAATGCATATATTGTTCTTGTTTTTTAATATCATCCTACAAAAACGATTTTTTTTTGCAAAAAAGTAACAAAACTAATAAAAATAAAATGTAAATATGACACTAAAAAAATAAAAAACAAAATATATAAAAGCAAAAAAAAAGTTTAAATATTAATGGGTAATAAAACAGAAATGAACAAAAAAGCAGAAAATGGTTGAAAGGAGAAGCAGAAGAATCAATTAATTATGGCTGTTTAGGGTAAACTACTTTATATTTTGTCCTCTTAATGACACTAAAATTATGATATTGATACAAAGCATTACAAATTAAAACATTTTCCATTATCAATTATGATTATGATATTGACACAAAGCATTACAAAGTTATTTACAAATTAAAACATTTTCGGTTTTGACAAGGTTAATTTAAAAATGAATAGTGGTACTGCAGTTAAAAGTCTAAAATATATTCTATATTTTGTCCTCTTTAAATTAACACTAAAATTATGATTCTGGCACAAAGCATTATCAAAATATTTACAAATGAAATAAAGTGTGTTTTTTTCTTATTTTGTGCTTCTGTAAATTTAACACTAAAAAAAATAAGAAACAAAATATATAAAAGCAAAAAAAAATATTAAATGTTAATGGGTAATAAAACAGAACTGAACAAAAAAGCAGGAAATGGTTGAAGGGATAAGGAGAAGAAACAATTAATTAGGGCTGATTAGGTAAACTAGTTTATATTTTGTCCTCTTAATGACATTAAAATTATGATATTGATACAAAGCATTGAAAGTTATTTACAAATTAAAACAGTTTCCGTTGTCAGTCATGATTGTGATATTGATACAAAGCATTACAAAATTATTTGCGAATTAAAATATTTTCCGTTTTGACAAGGTTAATTTAAAAATGAATAGTGTTACTGCAGTTAAAAGTCCAAAATATATTCTATATTTTTTCCTCTTTAAATTGACTCTAAAATGATGATTCTGGTACAAAGCATTAGCAAAATATTTACAAATTAAATAAAGTGTGTGTTTTTTTAATTTTGTGCTTCTGTAAATGTGACACTAAAAAAAAAAGAAACAAAATATATAAAAGCAAAAAAAAAAAAAATTAAATGTTAATGGATAATAAAACAGAAATGAACAAAAAGGCAGGAAATGGTTGAAATGAGAAGCAGAAGAATCAATTAATTATGGCTGATTAGGGTAAACTAGTTTATGAAATGAACAAAAAGGCAGGAAATGGTTGAAATGAGAAGCAGAAGAATCAATTAATTATGGCTGATTAGGGTAAACTAGTTTATATTTTGTCCTCTTAATGGCACTAAAATTATGATATTGATACAAAGCATTAAAAGTTATTTGCAAATTAAAACATTTTCGGTTTTGACAAGGTTAATTTAAAAATTAATAGTGGTACTGCAGTTAAAAGTCTAAAATATAGTCTATATTTTGTCCTCTTTAAATTAACACTAAATTTATTATTCTGGCACAAAGCATTAGCAGAATATTTACAAATGAAATAAAGTGTGCTTTATTTTTCTATTTTGTGCTTCTGTAAATGTGACACTAAAAAAATTAAACAAAATATATAAAAGCAAAAAAGTTTAAATATTAATGGCTACTAAAACAGAAATTAACAAAAAAGCAGGAAATGGTTAAAGGGAGGCGGAGAAGAATCAATTTATTAGGGCTGACCAGGGTAAACTATTTTATATTTTGTCCTCTTTAAAATGACACTGCAATTATGATATTGATACAATGTTATACAATTTTGTGCTTTTGTAACTGTGACCCTAAATTAAAAATCAACAAATGAAACATACTGTATAAAAACAACAAAAAAAAGTTTAAATAGTATTAGTTAATACAAAAATAGTAGTAGTAGAAAAGAGAAGGGGGGACATTAGCTATCGGTAATTGGGGTTGATTTGGTAAACTAATGGTTATTTTGGGGTTAAACAAAGTCAAATATTATTCCTAGATTGTAAGCTCCAAGGAGCAGGGCCCTCCCAGGGGCGGACTGACCATTTGGAAACTCAGGCACTGCCCGAGGGCCCGGGGTCAGTAGGGGGCCCCATGAGATGCCCCTGGAACCTTTTTCATAGGTTTTTTTGAGTTTGGGCAAGGGCACAGGGGCCCCATGATCCCCTATTGTCTGGGGGGCCCCATGAGTTGTCAGTCCGCCCCTGGGCCCTCCTTTCCCTCTTGTATTGAACTGTACTGTTGCTGTATTGACTCCCGTTATATTGTAAAGCGCTGAGCAAACTGTTGGCGCTATATAAATCCTGTATAATAATAATAATAATTTGAAAACATTTTTTTCTTGTGAGGTTGCTGTGCCTGACATCACCTGCAGGTTGAAGCTCATCCCTTTAATCTGTTGCTCAGGCTAGTTCATGTTTGAACAGTATAAATAATGAGTCCAGCAGTTTTACTGACAGAAGCAGCTGTTAGAACTGCTCTGTGTACACAGCAATTCTCTGCTTTGATTAATCAGAGCCGAGAATTTCTGAGTAGGAAGGGGGTCATGGCAGCAGGGCAGAGGGACTGGACATGCTATACACATTCTGTGTACTATTATGAGGGTTTTTTTTTGGGCATGTGTAGCACAACCAGTTTTCTAAACTAGTTTAGACATCATGGTCTTTACTTCATATTCAATAATAATAATAAACTAAAGTTGTTTGGCAAAACATGCAAGACAACACATTGCCACCCACCATCAATCAACATTCACATAAACCATTTTCATAAAGCATTGGAGAGATGGGGGCATGGTTGTCACACTTACAACTTACTTACAGCTGTGGTCTGATAAATTAAATTACTAGAAATATTTTACTAGCCCCAATATTGGTTGCACTCAAACCTTGAGTGTTAATTTTAGGTCCATAGGTTTGCTGTGTCTCCCAGCACAGTCTCAAGAGCATGGAGGAGATTCCAGGAGACAGGCAGTTACTCTAGGAGAGCTGGACAGGGCTGTAGAAGGTCCTTAACCATTCAGACTGGTATCTGCTCCTTTGTGCAAGGAGGAACAGGATGAGCACTGCCAGAGCCCTACAAAATTACCTCCAGCGGGCCACTGGTGTGAATGTCTCTGACCAAACAATCAGAAACAGACTTCATGAGGGTGGCCTGGGGGTCTCAAAGTCCTCTAGTGGTCCCTGTGCTCACTGACCAGAATTATAGAGCTCGATTGGCATTTGCCATGAAACACCACAATTGGCAGGTCCGCCACTGGCGCCCTGTGCTTTTAACAGATGAGAGCAGGTTCACCCTGAACACATGTGACAGACGTGAAAGGGTCTGGAGAAGCCATGGAGAACGTTCTGCTGCCTGTAACATCGTGGTGGGTCAGTGATGGTCTGGGGAGGTATATCCATGGAGGGACGTACAGACCTCTACAGGCTAGACAATTGCACCCTGACTGGCATAGGTATCGGGATGAAATCCTTGGACCCATTTTCAGACCCTACTCTGGTTTAGTCGGTCTGGGGTTCCTTCTGGCACATGACAATGTCTGGCCTCATGTGGTGAGAGTATGCAGCCAGTTCCTGGAGGATGAAGGAATTGATACCATTAAATGGCCTCCATGCTCGCCTGACCTAAATCCAATAGAACACCTCTGGGATATCATGTTTCTGTCCATCCAACATCAACAGGTTGCAACTCAGACTGTCCAGGAGCTCAGTGATGTCCTGGTCCAGACCTGGGAGGAAATACCCCAGGACACCATATCTCATCTCATTAGGATCATGCCCGACTTGTCAGGCATGCATACAAGCATGTGGGGGCCGTACCCTTAGGTTCCATAAAACCGTTGTTGAGCAACCTAGGTATAAACAATCCAGTAACTTTATAGAGTAACCAAAAAGCTTCCTTTACCTTCTCTAAATAAAGCTGGCCATACATGGCTCACATTTTGGCTGATTACTCCTGTACCAGGTAAAATTTGAGCAATGGGTGGTCCTGGATCACTCCATCCATTGGCTGAATGAGAAAATTATTTGTGTGTATGGCTAGCCTAAAGCTTACAGGTATGTATAATATAACCACACCTGGAATTCTTCTTCAGGACTAGAGACTGAACCCAACAATCCCCTAAAGTGGTATGCACTAACAATTCTTTTCCTCTAAGAGATTTTTAGAATCTAACCTAAGGAAAGGTTGTGTCCTAGCAGCCCATAGAATCCTCAATGATTATAACATCTGGATCTCAAAAACTGGTTCCAGAACCTCTAATAACAGACCAACATTTGGTCCATTGTTGGAGAATCCAGGACAACTGATGTTTATGTTTGTTCACTGCAAAGATCAGGAAAATAGAATGAAGCATGGGAAGAGTATTTAAGATAATATAAGCCAATGCCACATCAGTAAAAGAAGACGATGAATAGGTTGGATTAGCATTTATAGCAATATGGATTGCACAGCTGAAGAAAGAGATGGTTGTAAACCATATAGCCTTGTAGTAGGAATCCAGGTGAGTCATTTTTGTTTCACATTTCATTCTTCTGACGTGGAGACTGAGGTAGGCAATGAGAGGAAGAGCTGCCAAGAGGTAGATTAGAAATGCCATGATATTCCACAGCAAGAACAGCTTAACTTTAAGATGGGTGAAATCAAGAGTAAAATCAACAGTGTCATTGCTTGAAAATTCAAAATGAGTTATCCAGACATTCAGTGAGGCTTCACTGGCAGATATCAACACAGACCCAACAATCAGATGGATGACTCTTGTAGATATGATGCTCTTTAGACATTGAAAGAAAACATTGTGAAAGTTGGAGATCTTCAAGCAGAAGACTACGGAAAGGAAAGTCAAAAACCACACAGAAGAGTAGTTGGAAGTGACCTGGACAAAGTGAAAAAGAATACTAATTACTACTGACTTTTTTAATAGAAGCTTCCGAAAACTGTCCAACAAGCAGGTCAACAAGAAGATGGCCCTTGATATCTCAAGGGAGGTGATAATGTGGTCAGTAGGAGCTAGTGGTCTTCCTCTAATCCAGTCAACGATGTTCCCAACTATGACAAATACATGTACGATTATTCCAGCTGAAAAGACAACTGTGACCGAAACAATGAGGGTTATAGTTTGAACAATATTGTATTCCTTTGAAGAAGCCATTATTGATATGTATACCGTTTTCTTGAAAGGTAGAATGGGAAGTGGTGCCTACATCAGGTGCTCTACTTCAGTGCATGATGCAAATGGCAATGCAAAACATTTCAGCTATTTATACATACGCAAATAAAGATGATGAGACCGAAAAGTCCAAATTCATGCTGCTCGCAGCTGGTAATCAAATGAGATTTCAGTTTATTTTATTTAAATGGTAAAAGTGTTATACGACTACTTTGGAGTTAATTTACTAAAGGTAAACAGACTGTCTACTTTGCAAAGGAAATTTCCTATAGTTTAACACAGAATACCCAATGGCATGCAAGGAAATTTGTATTTGTGCTTGCTCTTAATTGGATGATGGAAGTCAGTAGAGCTTCACTTCACTCACATTTGCCTTTAGTAAATGAACTCCTTTATATATACAAGTGGGGTTATTTAGTAAGCCAATTGCAGAGCACTGTCTTTGGAGTCGATTCTGCACTCTGGATTGCCTGTTAGACTCAATCAATGCTGATGACTGTATATTATATTAGAAGTACCTACAAGTAGAAGAAGGATCTGTATTGAATTTGGGAGGTGGGGTCACTATGCTGTTTTATGTGGCACCCAGGGGCGGACTGACCATTAGAGCACTCGGGCACTGCCCGAGGGCCCAGGGTCAGTAGGGGGCCCCATGAAATGCCCCTGGTACCTTTTTATAGGCTTTTTTGGGTGTGCTTGGAGTGTGGTCAAGGACACAGGGGCCCCATGATCCCCTATTGCCGGGAGCCCCATGAGTTGTCAGTCCTCCCCTGGTGGCACCCCTGTCCCTTTGTTTACATTCACCTGTCAGCCAGCCACCCTGTCCCCAGCTGACACCTGAATGACCAAACTTGGCCCTAACTGAATTCATTTCTAACATCACCCTGACACAAAGCTCTCAAATGTTCCTCTTTCATTACCAAATCTCACTGTCACTCTTTTCTCCTCAGTTGACCCTCTGACCCTCCTTTTGGTCTAAATCAGGGGTGTCAAACTCCATTTCATCGCGGGCTGTATCAGCATTATGGTTGCCCTCAAAGAGCCGGTTGCAGGGGTGGACTGACAAATCATGGGGCCCCTGGGCAATAGGGGATCATGGGGCCCCTGTGTCCTTGCCCAAACTCAAAAAAGGCCTATGAAAAAGATACCAGGGGCATCTCATGGGGCCCCCTTAATGACCCCAGGCCCTCAGGCAGTGCTCGAATTTCCAAATGGTCAGTCCGCCCCTGGCCAGTTGTATCTGTAAGACTAGATGTCCAGAGCACCCCACCTCCCCCATTACATCTGATGTCAAGAATCCCACACCCTCTCTAACAGCACCGTGCACCCCCTTTGGGGACAGAGCTAGAAAGCAGAAAGTGCAGGGTCTGGAGGAGGACCAGAGGAGGAGTGGAGTCAGTTACCAGAGTCCGCTGAATGCTGAGACCAGGGG
Source organism: Staurois parvus (assembly GCF_062004578.1). NCBI lineage: Eukaryota > Metazoa > Chordata > Amphibia > Anura > Ranidae > Staurois > Staurois parvus. Next base: position 1,592,670 of record NW_028319977.1, read on the forward strand.
AGGCAGAGATAAGGGAGTGCTGCAGCTGCACTGAGAGGCGCAGGATCTATAGGAGGAGTTCTATTCTCTCTGTTGCCGACTGCTGAGACAAGGTGGGGGCAGAGACAAGGGGGTTCCTGCAGGAGGGGTGCAAGGGCCACATGAAATGGCCTGGAGAGCCGGATTCGGCCCGCGGGCCTTGTGTTTGACATATGTGGTCTAAATTATACATTCAATAAAAAATACTATTTAAATACCTGAATGATACTAAAAAAAGTATTAGTCCTCATGTACACTGGACGTTTTTACAGCTGCTCTTTTTGGCTTTTGACAGTTTTTGATGTTTTTTTTCTACATATGGTAAACCCCTCATCATATTATCCTATGTGTCCATGCACACATAGACTGGAATCAACATTTTTTGGCAGGGGCGTTTTTTGGCTGGAAAAAAACATAGGTCTAGTAGGGTTCCATAGGAGTTTCTTAGCTGTAAAAACGCTCTAATGCTGAAAAACGCTGAAAAATGTGGTAAAATGCCACAAACCAGCATTTTTGGAATTTTTGTGACCCAAAAAAATGCTATAAAATGCAAACGTTGAAAAACTCCGCTAAGCGCTAATGCAAAAATGCTAAAAAAAAGCTGAAAAACTCTTATTGTATTTGTTATTTTGACAAGCCATTATAAAGGAAAAGCAGGTGCACAGTTAGGGTTTCATGGAGGATGTCCTACATTCTAAATATTTTTTGAATGCCCTGATATACACTCACCAGCCACTTTATTAAGTACAACTGTTCAATTGCTTGGTAACACAAATTGCTAATCAGCCAATCACAGGGCAGCAACTCAATGCATTTAGGCATTTAGATGTGGTGAAAATGACATGCTGAAGTTCAAACTGAGTATCAGAATGGGGAAGAAAGGGGATTTAAGTGAATTCGAACATGGCATGGTTTTTGGGGCCAGACGGGCTGGTCTGAGTATTTCAACAACTGCTGATCTACTGGGATATTCATGCACAACCATCCAAAAAAGAGAAAATATCCAGTGAGCAGCAGTTGTGTGGAGGAAAATGCCTTGTTGATGCCAGAGGAGAATTGGCAGACTGGTCGCTGCGACATTCAGATGGTAGGGTCAGAATTTGGTTTAAAGAACATTAAAACATGGATCCATCCTGCCTTCCCACATGGAAGAAAAATATATTTGAAATATATTTTAAAAATATTCTTCCCAAATATATTAACATATATTTGAAATACTACAATTTTGGCCATATGCAATATATTTCCAAATATATTTCAATAAATATATATATATATATATATATATATATATATATATACATATATATATATACTGTATGTTTAAATGCGTTTTTATTACAAAATATCTGAAAAATATTTTTAAAAACACATATCAAATATACTGTATGTGTTTAAAAATACAAATCTACATTTTTGGAATGTATTTACAAATATATGTAAAAATATATGTTGAAATTACTTTTTTATATGGTAAATAAAAATCTGAAGAATATATTTAAAAAATATAGATTTTTGCATTATCATTATCTGTATTCTCTTGTTTGAGTTACTGCTGTATCGCTGTAGGTTGTGCCTGCTGTTTCGCTTAGGCACCCTGTACATGTCTTTTGTACCATTATGTTCTTTCTTAATAAAGGCTTTCTTTTTGGAAAAAAAAAATATATATATATAGATTTTGAAAAATATATATTTTTAAAATCCAAGGGAGCGTGCACAGGCAATGATTTGCAGGGGGACGTTTAGAAACGTCTACGCACATCGGCAGCGCTCCTGTCTGGCAGTTTATCTACATGGGCTGGCCATGAAGTGGTTAAATAGGTCATCTATATTCAGTCAACCATTGTGAATATCTCTTGTTTGAAATGGTATCTTGTAAAGAGCAGACACTTCTGTTTCTTGCGAAACTGCTGATATTCCATAACTTTCTTATTGAGTAGTATCTCTTTGGTAATTTATGGATCAAAATCATAACACCCTCCCTACAGCACTGCCAATGATCCCAGGAGTCCTAGAAGTTTTCTGTCTTTTGGTGGGTCCCCTAACCTTCTCAGTCCATGGTGTGCAGACAGTGAAGAGATGATGTGCTGTAACCTTCAGCAAACAATCAGTGAGACGTAATTAAGTGCTGTAACCTCTAGCAACCAATCATTGAGTGGTAAGGATGAGCAGTAACCTCTAGCAACCAATGGGCAAGTGGTAATGATGTTCAGTACCCTCTAACAACCAATCAGTGAGCAGTAATAATGTGCAGTAACCTCTAGCTACCAACCAGTGATCAGTAATGATATGCAGTAACCTCTAGAAATCAATCAGTGAGCGGTAAGGATGTGCAGAAACCTTAAGAAACCAATCAGTGAGCAGTAATGATGTGCAGTAACCTCTAGCAACCAATCAGCAAGCAGAAATCATGTGCTGCAACCTCTAGCAACTAATTAGTGAGCCATAATGTGTACTGTAACCTCTAGCAACCAATCAGTGAGCGGTAATGCTATGATGTAACCTCCAGCAATCAATTGCAATTGCTGCCTGATCTGCTGCAGTAAACTGATTTTGAGTTTATCTGCTATTTATTGTATGTCTCAGAGCAAGTGGAGAGTGAAATTGCATGGGGGGGGGGGTCTAAAAAATGTTTGCCCAGGGTCCAATCATTGTTAAAGATGGCCCCTTATCTTAGGCATTGGAGGTGTCACAGGACAGAGGGAGAGGGGAAGCTACCTGCTGAAATGAAAAGTCCAAAAACCTGGCAACGTAATTCATGTTGGATCTACTTCAGGGGACATTTTGTTTATTTTTGTGTATATATATACAGTTGCAAGAAAAAGTATGTGAACCCCTTGGGATTACGTGGAGTTTTGCATGAATTGGGCATAAAATGTGCTCTGAACGTCATCTAAGTCACAACAATAGAAGAACACAGTCTGCTGAACATAATACTACACAAACATTAGATGTTGCCATGGTTTAATTGCACATAACATGTAAACATTCACAGTGCAGGGAGGAAAAAGTATGTGAGGCCCTAGCTTAATGACTTCTCCCAGAGCTAATTGGAGCCAGGAGTGAGCCAACCTTGACTCCAATCAGTGTGATGATATTGGATGTGTTGCTGACAGCTGTCCTGCCCTTAAAAAACACACACCTGTTTTGGGTTTACTGGTTTCAAGAAGCACTGTCTGATGTGAACCATGCCTCGCAGAAAAGAGCTCTCAGAAGACCTACGATCAAGAATTGTTGACTTGCAAGAAGCTGGAAAGGGTTACAAAAGTATCTCCAAAAGCCTTGATGTTCATGTGTCCACGATAAGACAGACTGTCTACAAATGGAGAAAGTTTAGCACTGTTGCTACTCTCCCTAGACGTGGTCGTCCTGTAAAAATGACTGCAAGAGCACAGCGCAGAATGCTGCATGAGGTAAAGAAGAATCCCAGAGTGTCAGCTAAAGACCTACAGAAATCTCTGGCACATGCTAACATTTTTGTTGACACATCTACAATAAGGAAAACATTAAACAAGAATGGAGTACATGGGAGGACACCACGGAGGAAGCCATTGCTGTCCAAAAAGAATATTGCAGCACGTTTGAAGTTTGCAAAAGAGCACCTGGATGTTCCACAGCACTACTGGCAAAATATACTGTGGACAGATGAAACCAAGATTGAGTTGTTTGGGAAGAACACACAACACTATGTGTGGAGAAAAAAAGGCACAGCACACCAACATCAAAACCTCATCCCCACTGTAAAACATGGCGGAGGGAGCATCATGGTTTGGGGCTGCTTTGCTGCCTCAGGACCTGGACGGATTGTTGTCATTGATGGGAAAATGAATTCCAGAGTTTATCAAGACATTTTGCAGGAAAACATACGACCATCTGTCTGCCAACTGAAGCTCCGCAGTGGATGGGTGATGCAACAGGACAATGACCCAAAGCATACAAGTAATTCAACAAAACAATGGCTGCAACAGCACAGAATACGCCTTCTGGAGTGGCCCAGTCAGAGTCCTGACCTCAACCCAATTGAAACGCTGTGGCATGACCTTAAGAGAGCGATTCAACCAGACATCCCAAGAATATTGCTACACTGAAACAGTTTTGTGAAGAGGAGTGGTCCAAAATTACTCCAGATCGTTGTGCAGGTCTGATCTGCAACTACAGGAAATGTTTGGTTGAGGTTATTGCTGCCAAAGGAGGGTCAACCAGGTATTAAGTCCAAAGGTTCACATACTTTTTCCTCCCTGCACTGTGAATGTTTACATGTTATGTGCAATTAAACCATGGCAACATCTAATGTTTGTGTAGTATTATGTTCAGCAGACTGTGTTCTTCTATTGTTGTGACTTAGATGATGTTCAGAGCACATTTTATGCCCAATTCATGCAAAACTCCACGTAATCCCAAGGGGTTCACATACTTTTTCTTGCAACTGTATATATATATATATATATATATATATATATATACAGGTGAAACTCAAAAAATTAGAATATTGTGCAAAAGTTCATTTATTTCAGTAATGCAACTTAAAAGGTGAAACTAATATATGAGATAGACTCATTACATGCAAAGCAAGATAGTTCAAGCCGTGATTTGTCATCATTGTGATGATTATGGTTTACAGCTCATGAAAACCCCAAATCCACAATCTCAGAAAATGAGAATATTCCATGCAATCAATAAAACAAGGATTGTACATAGAACAATATCGGACCTCTGAAAAGTAGAAGCATGCATATGTACTCAGTACTTGGTTTGGGCCCCTTTTGCAGCAATTACTGCCTCAATGCGGCGTGGCATGGAAGCTATCAGCCTGTGGCACTGCTGAGGTGTTATGGAAGACCAGGATGCTTCAATAGCGGCCTTCAGCTCTTCTGCATTGTTTGGTCTCATGTCTCTCATCTTTCTCTTAGCAATGCCCCATAGATTTTCTATGGGGTTCAGGTCAGGCGAGTTTGCTGGCCAATCAAGCACCCTGGACTTAATGAAGCACAGTGGACCAACACCGGCAGATGACATGGCTCCCCAAATCAGCACAGACTGTGGAAACTTCTCACTGGACTTCAAGCATCTTGCAGTGTGTGCCTCTCCATTCTTCCTCCACACTCGGGGTCCTTGGGCCTCTCTATTCTTCCTCCATACTCTGGGTCCTTGGTTTCCAAATGAGATGCAAAAGTTGCTCTCATCAGAAAAGAGGACTTTGGACCACTGAGCAACAGACCAGGTCTGTTTTTCTTTAGCCCAGGTAAGACGCTTCTGATGTTTGTTGTTCAGGAGCAGCTTAACAAGAAGAATACGACATTTGAAGCCCATGTCCAGGATCCAACTGTGTGGTGGCTCTTGATGCACCGACTCCAGCCTCAGTCCACTCCTTGTGAAAGTCCCCAACACTTTTGAATGGCCTTTTCCTGACAATCCTCTCCAGGCTGCGGTCATCCCTGCTGCTTGTGCACCTTTTTCTTCCACACTTTTCCTTCCACATAACTTTCTATTAATGTGCTTTGATACAGCACTTTGGGAACATCCAACTTCTTTTGCAATTACCTTTTGAGGCTTTCCCTCCTTATGGAGGGTGTCATTGATGGTTTTCTGCACAACTGTCAGGTCAGCAGTCTTTCCCATGATTGTGATTCCTACTGAACCAGACTGAGAGACCATTTAAAGGCTCAGGAACCCTTTGCAGGTGTTATGGCTTAATTAGCTGATTAGAGTGGGACACTTTGAGCCGAGAATATTGCACCTTTTCACAATATTCTCATTTTCTGAGATTGTGAATTTGGGGTTTTCATGAGCTGTACGCCATAATCATCACAATGATGACAAATCACGGCTTGTACTATCTTGCTTTGCGTGTACTGAGTCTATCTCATATATTAGTTTCACCTTTTAAGTTGCATTACTGAAATAAATAAACTTTTGCACGATACTCTAATTTTTTGAGTTTCACCTGTATATAATCTGATCCTGATGTTCCTATGTACATTTGTATTCACCGGCATGGCCAGGAGAACTGTGCCTGAGCTAGCTCTGACAGCTCATGGATAACTACCAACAATCGGGGGCTGGGAGGATGAGCTCCTGATGTTGTCATCACTGTGTAGCCAATCACGGTGCTGCATGATCTGGAGGCCACTCTGCCAGCCTTGAGCTGATCATGCTTTAGTGCCGGTAACAATTCTGGATGGCTATGCACAGAGTGGTGTTCTATGCACAGAGTGGTGTTCTATGCACAGAGTGGTGTTCTATGCACAGAGTGGTGTTCTGTACACAGGGTGGTGTTCTATACACAGAGTGGTGTTCTATGCACAGAGTGGTGTTCTATACACAGGGTGGTGTTCTATGCACAGAGTGGTGTTCTATGCACAGGGTGGTGTTCTATGTACAGAGTGGTGTTCTATGCACAGGGTGGTGTTCTATACACAGGGTGGTGTTCTATACACAGAGTGGTGTTCTATGCACAGAGTGGTGTTCTATGTACAGGGTGGTGTTCTATGCACAGGGTGGTGTTTTATACACAGAGTGGTGTTCTATACACAGAGTGGTGTTCTATGCACAGAGTGGTGTTCTATGCACAGAGTGGTGTTCTGTACACAGGGTGGTGTTCTATGCACAAGGTGGTGTTCTATGCACAGGGTGGTGTTCTATGCACAGAGTGGTGTTCTGTACACAGGGTGGTGTTCTATGCACAGAGTGGTGTTCTATGCACAGAGTGGTGTCCTATGCACAGAGTGGTGTTCTATGCACAGGGTGGTGTTCTATGCACAGAGTGGTGTTCTGTACACAGGGTGGTGTTCTATGCACAGAGTGGTGTTCTATGCACAGAGTGGTGTTCTATGCACAGGGTGGTGTTCTATGTACAAAGTGGTGTTCTATGCACAGGGTGGTGTTCTATGCACAGGGTGGTGTTCTATGCACAGGGTGGTGTTCTATGCACAGGGTGGTGTTCTGTACACAGGGTGGTGTTCTATGCACAGGGTGGTGTTCTATGCACAGGGTGGTGTTCTATGCACAGGGTGGTGTTCTATGCACAGGGTGGTGTTCTATGCACAGAGTGGTGTTATATGCACAGAGTGGTGTTCTATGCACAGGGTGGTGTTCTATGCACAGAGTCGTGTTTTATGCACAGGGTGGTGTTCTATGCACAGGGTGGTGTTATATACACAGAGTGGTGTTCTATGTACAGAGTGGTGTTCTATGCACAGGGTGGTGTTCTATGCACAGAGTGGTGTTCTATGTACAGAGTGGTGTTCTATACACAGAGTGGTGTTCTATGCACAGGGTGGTGTTCTATACACAGGGTGGTGTTCTATACACAGAGTGGTGTTCTATACACAGGGTGGTGTTCTATACACAGGGTGGTGTTCTATACACAGAGTGGTGTTCTATACACAGTCTATCTCATATATTAGTTTCACCTTTTAAGTTGCATTACTGAAATAAAAGAACTTTTGCACGATATTCTAATTTTTCAAGTTTCACCTGTATATATACACACATTATATTGGCAAAAGTATTGGGACGCCTGCCTTTACACACACATGAGCTTCATTGGCATCCCAGTCTTAGTCTGTAGGGTCAATATTGAGTTGGCCCACCCTTTGCAGCTATGACAGCTCCACCTATTCTGGGAAGGCTGTCCATAAAGTTTAGGAGGGTGTCTATGGGAATGTTTGACCATTCTTCCAGAAGTACATTTGTGAGGTCAGGCACTGATATCGGATGAGAAGGCCTGGCTCGCAGTCTCATCCCAAATGTGTTCTATCGGGTTGAGGTCAGGACACTGTGCAGGCCAGTCAAGGTACTTTACCCCAAACTGGTGCGCAGTCATGTTGGAACAGGAAGGGGCCATTCCCAAACTGTTCCCACAAAATTGGGAGCATGAAATTGTCCAAAATAACTTGGTATGCTGACACCTTAAGAGTTCCCTTCACTGGAACTAGGGGGCCATCCCAACTCCTGAAAAACAACCCTGCACCATAATCCCCCCTCCAGGAGCTTATTAACTTACCAGTATGGCTTTGGAGTATGGAACAAAATTATTTTGCAAAGGAAACCCATGCAAATACAGGGAGAACATGCACACTCCATGCAGTCCTAGCATACTTCTTGTCCTGGGGTAACTAAGCTACTCCTCTATAGTCATATTAACCCATATCCTTGTTGTGCCCCTCCCCCAATCACTGGCTTACCAACCTTTTTGTTGGTGGCCATAATGGCACTTTAAGCTCTTTTATAATGTTTATAACCTTAGGGGTGGACCTTGAGAGGAAAGCAAAGCATCTGACTGGCTGCCTTGCTGATGGCCAGTATACGCTATCCAGTAAGTGACTTTGCTGTAAACGAGATGGCCAATCGGAGGCTCTGTTTACTTTTGAAGTCCACCTCTAGAGTTAGAGGCATATAAATGGGGCTTAATGGCCCCTGCCAAAATTACAGCTTAAGAAGGGGACTGCTGTCAAAGTTCATCACATCACTGAGAGTTCTCAGGACCCACCTAGTGATGGATATTAATAAAGTATAAAAAATAAAGTTTAAAGTGATACTAAAGCCTAAATCAGCAATGACATATATGATACAATCTGTCACTAGCATTAAAGTGGAACTAAAGGGAGCAAAACTTACTTGTGCTTCAACGGTTTGATGTCCACTGCCTACCTCCACATGGAAGAAAAATATATTTGAAATATATTTTAAAAATATTCTACCCAAATATATTGCCATATGTTTGAAATGGTACAATTTTGGCCATATGCAATATATTTCAAAATATATTTCAATCTCTCTCTCTCTCTCTCTCTGTATATATATATATATATATATATATATAGTGAAGGAGGAAATTAGTATTTGATCCCCTGCTGATTTTGAATGTTTGCCCACTCACAAGAAAATGAGCAGTCTAAAAATTGAATGTTCGGTGTGTTGTAACACTGAGAGACAAAATAGCAACAAAAAATTCAAAAGAAATGCATGTCTAACAAATGATGCACTGATGTGCATGTTCATGAGGGAAAGAAGTATTTGATCCCCTATCATTTAGCAGGATTTCTGGCTACCAGGTGTCTTTCATAAAGGTAACAAACTGAGATTAGAAGCAGTCTGTTAAAGGGAGTGCTGCTAATCTCATTTTGTTACCTGTATAAAAGATACCTTTCCACAGGAGCAATCAAACAATCAGATTCCAAACTCTCCACCATGGCAAAGAACAAAGAGCTGCCCAAGGATGTCAGGGACAAGATTGTAGACCTACACGAGGCTGGACTGGGTTACCAAACTATTGCCAAGCAGCTTGGTGAGAAGGTGACAACAATTGGTGCAATCATTCACAAATAGAAGAAACACCAAACAACTGTCAGTCTCCCTAGGTCTGGTGCACCATGCAAGATCTTACCTCGTGGAGTGTCAATGATCATGAGAACAGTGAGGAATCATCCCAGAACTACACGTGAGGATCTTTTCAATGATCTCCAGGAAGCTGGGACCACAGTCACCAAGAAAACAATTGGTAACACACTATGCCGACAAGGACTGAAATCCTGCAGTGCCCACAAGGTCCCTCTGCTCAAGAAAACACATGTCCAGGCCCATCTGAAGTTTGCCACTGATCATCTGAATGATGCAGAGGAGGACTGGTTGAAAGTGTTGTGGTCAGATGAGACCAAAATCGAGCTCTTTGGCATCAACTCAACTCGCCGTGTTTGGAGGAGGAGGAGGAATGCTGCCTATGACCCCAAGAACACCATCCCAACTGTCAAACATGGTGGTGGAAACATTCTGTTTTTGGGGGTGTTTTTCTGCTAAGGGGACAGGACAACTGCACCACATCAAAGGGACAATGGACGGGACAATGTACCGTCAAATCTTGGGTGAAAACCTTCTTCCCTCAGCCAGGGCATTGAAAATGGGTCATGGATGGGTGTTCCAGCATAACAATGACCCAAAACACATGGCCAAGGCAACAAAGGAGTGGCTCAAGAAGAAGCACATTAACCTCCTTGGCGGTATGATTCTTTCCGATTTTTGGTGCTGAAAGCGGTACCATTTTTTTGCATGGAAATATGTAGTTTTTTTATTGTAGGCCTGTAATTCTTAGGAATAACTCACTGAAATCTGTCCGAACAAGAGTCTAGAAAACATCTCGGGTAGGATAAAATTTGAAACACGTAATCATAAATTATAATTTAATAAATAATCATAAAAAAAATAATATAATAATAATACATTTAATTCAATAATATAATCAAACCAAAAACACTGAAATGTGAAATATAGCGCCAAGTTAGCACATTGCTGAGCAAAGTCGCAAAATCATTTTCAGTGTCTGATGACGAATTTCCCCACAAATCATTATCACACAATTCTGCAAGTGGTTCTGATTTACTATCGCTGTTCTCTAGCTGGTCTAAACCGCTTTTGACCTAAAGGGACACTTTTTGAACGCCATGGACATTTCTCAGTTTCCAGGCAGAAAGAACAGTAAAAATGCAGGCAGGGCACAGGACAGCATTAGGGACAAGATGTATGTGAAATTGGTTGAGACAGCAATGTTTTACTATGTAAAATGTAAAAAAAAAAAAAGACATTTTTTAAAATTTTTAAATTTCCCGCCGCCAGCGGCGCCCGTGGGACAGGACACAGAAGCCGGATGCTGGCATCGGCCGGAGGAGATGGCCGGGGACGCTGCAGGGGACACATCGCGGGAGCGCAGGGTAAGGTAAGTGAAGCACAAATGCCGGAGCAGTGCCGCATGGTATTCCCGAGTGTAGCTCGGGGTTACCGTTTGTGGTACCGAAATGTTACCCCGAGCTACACTCGGGAATACCGCCAAGGAGGTTAAGGTCCTGGAGTGGCCTAGCCAGTCTCCAGACCTTAATCCGATTGAAAATCTGTGGAGGGAGCTGAAAGTTCGAGTTGCCAGATGTCAGCCACCAAACCTTGGAGAGGATCTGCCAAGAGGAGTGGGCCAAAATCCCTCGTGAGATGTGTACAAACCTGGTGGCCAACTACAGGAAACGTCTGACCTCTGTGATTGCCAACAATGGATTTGCCTCCAAGTACTAAGTCATGTTTTGTGAAGGGGATCAAATACTTATTTCCCTCATGAACATGAAGATCAGTGCATCATTTGTTAGACATGCACTTCTTTTGAATTTTTTGTTGCTATTCTGCCTCTCAGTGTTACAATACACCTACCATTCAATTTTTAGACTGATCATTTCTTTGTGAGTGGGCAAGCATTCAAAATCAGCAGGGGATCAAATACTTATTTCCTTCACTGTATATAGATAGATAGACAGACAGACAGACATAGATAGACAGACATAGATAGACAGACATAGATAGACAGACATAGATAGACAGACATAGATAGACAGACATAGATAGATAGATAGATAGATAGATAGATAGATAGATAGATAGATAGATAGATAGATAGAGAGATAGATAGATAGATAGATAGATAGATAGATAGATAGATAGATAGATAGATAGATAGATACTGTATGTTGAAATGCGTTTTTATTACAAAATATACGAAAAATATTTTTAAAAATACATTTTTAAATATAGTGGGAGCAGGTATATGTAAAAATCAGGTACCTGCTCCCCCCCCCAAAAAAAGTGCCAAATATGGCAAGGGAAAGGGGGGGGGGATGCAAACATGCAGAGCATTGCTTTTTGGGTGAAGTTCTGCTTTAAAGATAAGGATGATATTACAAAGAGATTTATAGTGTGATGGTTGGGGTAATACCCAAATATTAAGTCCTATATGACATAGTATCACTGGGGTTACTTGGAGGCTCAGTTTTAATTAGGGATACAGTTAATGGTTAGTGTTAGGGTTACAGGGAGATTAAATTGAGAGCTGCAGCTTAGGGTAGTTCCTCCTTTGCTATGCCCATCTCCTGGCAGATGATGAACACTCCCTGGTACCTTAATTAGGTACACTTGTTCAATTGCTTGGTAACATAAATTGCTAATCAGCCACTCACATGGCAACAAGTGGTGAAGATGGCTTGCTGAAGTTCAATCAGAATGGGAAAGAAAGAGGATTTAAGTGACTTGACTTTGAACATGGCATGGTTGTGGTGGCAGACAAGCTAGTCTGAGTATTTCAAAAACTGCTGATCTACTGGTTGAAGCCAACCACATTTACCAGCCGCAACTCAGTTCTCCAGAGAGATTAGCATTTATTGGATTGACTTGAATGTAGAGCAAGCTGATTGGTTGGTCAAACACTTTTGATTTTAACATGAAAAGACCCTACCAGGGGTGGACTGACAACTCATGGGGCCCCGGGCAATGGGGGCTCATGGGGCGCCTGTGTCCTTGTCCAAACTCAAAAAAGCCTATGAAAAAGGTACCAGGGGCAACTCATGGGGCCCCCTACTGACCCCGGGCCCTCGGGCAGTGCCCGAGTTTCCAAATGGTCAGTCCGCCCCTGGACCCTACTTGCATTTTACTGAAAACAAAAATTAAGGTTAACTACAGAGTTTACAACCCTCATTACCCAGGACCAAAGCCGGGACAAGGGGTGGGCAGAAGGGATGGCCGCCCCTGGCACTGTGGTTTTCTGTAGGGATGGGGGCGCCTTCCTTCTCTGACAGTGGCAGTGATTCTTAAAAATGAGAGACTGCATGGCGTAGGATTCCCTAAGCTTGCACATCATAAACCAAGAAGGGCACAGTTTGGCATCTTTGCCCAGAATGACATTGTTCCTACACTGCTAATAGGGATGATTGGAGGGATTTGTGCTAGAAGGGGACATTTGGAGGAGGGATTAGTGCTAGGAGAGGGGATTTGGAGGGAGATTTGTGTTGGTCAATGGGAGATTTGGATTAGGAGGAGAGGATTTATGCTCAGGGGGGAAATTTGAGGGGTAGAGGATTTGTGTTAGAAAGGGGGATTCGGGCAGGGAGAGGTCTTGAGCTGGGAGGGGCAATTTGCACTGGAAGAGGGGGAATTTTTTTTTGGGGGGGGGGGTGATAAATTTTGGCTTGGAAAGACAATTTATGCTTTGGGATAAATTTGAAGATCAGTGCTCACATTTTTTTTTTTTGGGGGGGGTGGAGAGGACTTTTTTCTGACACATAATACTCATTCATATTGATAGGCGCCGAATGGCATCTTCGCCCTGGGCTCTAGATGAACTTGTGTTGGCATTGCCCAGGACAGTAAAGAATTGCCCATTTAACCAATTAGCATTTTTCCCATTACTGTTACAGTTTGCCTGAAATTAGCATAAGAAGCAACTCTATCAATCTTGATGACTTCCCTTTTAATGTAACTGGACTTGCATTGACCTAAGCATGTACATTCAATAATCTATGTATGTATCTACCTATATGACTAAAACCCCCTCTTCTGCCACATTTGGCACATGATTTTTTTTTTTGGAGGGGAGCAGGCACCTAGCTTTGGTAGGTACCAGCTCCCATTTCCTCTCAGATTGCCTAGGCGATCTCAGCAGAAGTCCTCCTCCCCTCTTTGCCCGTAGCCTTCAAGGACACATCTCAGGTCACGGAAAGCAGCATAACTATGTGCAGTGGGAAGCCGGTTGTGAAGCCAAAAAGGAGCCACATTTGGCTTCTCACAGTAAACATGCCAGTGCCTGGGACCCAAAGACTGGTGAAGAACCTGCCAGTGCTGGATCCCTGGGCTGGTAAGTGTCCCTTTATTAAAAGTCAGCAGCTACTGTATTTGTAGCTGCTGACATTTAATTTTATTCTTTTTAGGGTGAAGATCTTTTTTAGAGAATTAAACCTCTAGGACTGACTGGTCTTTAGGTATCAACATCAATGTATTAGATACCAACCAATGATTAAGAACCAACAATAATGAATTAGGATTTCATGTAATCAATGTACAATACAACAAAATTTAAAATCTCATACCTTTTCTTCATTTTCACATCATATAAAAATATATATTATACATTTTAAAATCACATATTTTGGCTGATAATTTTATTAACTATCATATTTGTACAGGGTATTGCAACAATGCATTTTCTTCTAGGTCTAATTAATGTTATCCATCACCAGTTTTTTTTGTATTGATACTTTCAATAATTCCTATACTTCTTAGACCCAAAATTGTTGCCTCTCAGTGTATATACAACGTTCACTTCTGGAGATTATTAAAAATAAAATAATAAAAAAAAAGTCTTGCAATATTCCCAGTGCATATAAAATCAAGTACAACACTCTTGTGCAGGCATCTGACCAGTTGCCAAGGACCAAGATGCAAAGGAAGAAAGGAAACCCACAGAGGATAATGCAACCAGGCAGACTTGACCCCGATACTCAGTGGAGAATCACAGCAAGAACCCCCAACCAAGGAAAGGATGGCCTAGTCCTGTCAGGTCCTTCAAGATCCACCTTAGTCGTTGCTCTCTTCTCAAGCTACATCGCCATACAGTGACATATGATATGAAAATTAAAGTTATGACATTTTAGATTTAAAGTTTTTTGACCAAATTATTTTTTTTTCAGTTAAAAACATCATATTATTCTTAGATTTGATCCAAAATGTTCATCATTGTATCCTACCAGACTATCAGCCTTTTAATGTCTATCCTGAGGTGCCCCCAGTTTATTAGTGTACAAAAGGTCACCCATCTACATGAACCTTTACTCCAGCAACATCAGAATCAGGAGAAGGTGACTAGCAGTACAAAAAAAAAAAAAAGGCTAGGCATGATAAAAAATAGAATGCCTTTATTGGCCTCTCTTTTGATTAGCAATTGTATTTCGGCACTGCTTGCAACAGGTGGCCAAGGCGAAAAGGTAGTTAGTCTGTGGTAGTGGTATTGGAGCTTCGGCAACACAGAAAACCTAAATCTGAAATACAGAGGAGCAGAGAATGAACCCCTAAGTATGAATGTCCTATGATGAATAGATTATTGTGACAGAAGCAATATTTGAACCGAGACATTTTAGAGCTAAGATAAATATAAAGTGTTACTAAACTCACAACAGTAAAATCAGTCTGTATATGCAGTAAAGCATGCTTGTTATACTCACTATGGAACCTAAGGGGTTAATGCTCCACATTGTGTAAAAACACTGTCTTCTCAGATCTTCACCTTCTTCCTGTCCCCCCCCCTCTCTGATCTCCAGATAAGACATATCATGTGGAGACACTCTGCACATGCTCAGTTTGCTATGTAATGCTAGAGAGGTTTTTTTTTTTTTTGGGAGAGTGCATGTGATCAGCACAGGGCCAATCAGCACTGTCCAGACAGAGGTCAGGGGTCCTGCATCTTCCTAGAGCAAAATGAAAACTCTTCCTACAAGCTTTACCTGGTGCTCTGCTGGACACTGATAGAAGTCACAAGACTGCTCTAACTGCTCATGAGAAAAGGTATTTATCAGTTCATATTTACTAAAAATAATTACATTTCCATGTTCTGTGTACTGTGGGAGACCAGATAGAGTGAATGCAGGGTCCGGGGAGACCAGATAGAGTGAATGCAGGGTCCGGGGAGACCAGATAGAGTGAATGCAGGTTTAGTGGGTTTAGTAACACTTTAAGGAATTAAAGAAATGTGATCCTTCCTATTTTCTTACTATCACCTTTCCAAACTCATTACCACTTCTTTTTTTCTCCAATAAACATAGTTCAACCAAAACCAATTCCTAAAATTAATCCACCATGGTTGTATTGGAAACAAACATACTTTATTCCATAGAATTAGGATACGTTAAACATTACTGTTAACAATACATTCTATCACCTTTGAGCAAATGTTTTCTCCTATTCATTCAAACCCAATTCTAAATGTAGCACCCTCCTAGGTAGCTAGGGGAGGCTAGAGTTCAATTGTTAGTAAGGAGGGCTGAGTAGCAGCCTGGGTATGATAATTAGCTGGCTTAAATATAGGTAAGAGCTGAGAGGCTCTGCAGATTGGCTCTCTGAGACGTCCCTGGGAGGAGAGTGGCTAATCTGCACTGTCAAGGGATCCTGGCCAATCCCCAACAGGAGGTTTAGCATGGGGCCAGGGCAGACCTTAAGAGTGAGAGAGCCTGCTCAGCAGCAGGAGAGTTTGGGTGGAAGATGGAGAAGTGAAGCTGGAGAGCAGAAGTCTGAGAAGAGGCCCAGATGGAGAGGGGCTCACCTACAGGCAGAAGATCTTGAAAGGAGGAAAGCTCAGAACTTCACTGGCCCCCAGAATGAGGACTACCTATGCAGGGAAGGACCAGCCCAGCAGAATTAAGACCCGAGAGCAGCCACCGACCCAGCAGCAGAATAGGAGAAAGACTGAGTGAGTAGACCTTCACCCCCTGAGCAGGTAAGAGGAAGGAGCACTCTGGTGGGAAACTGGATTAGCTACTACCCAGGACTGTCTTGTGTTAAAGTGACTGGCACTGGATCATCTTCCCAGGGATTCACCCAGAACAGCTGGATAAGGAGTATCTAGGGTCTGGGGTGGTACTACTGGAGATGCTGGCTAGCTCTCCAAGAAGAATTTGTTCTTTTGCTGCTAAAGAGATTTGTACATAGTCCAGGAAGATTGTCCTCATTTCCATTACCCTTGGGCTTCCGATATACCCCTTACTCTTTCAAAATTCTAATTCCCCTAATAAAATACAAAACACAAGCTCAAGGACTGGTTACTGTCTCCTGGATGCAGGTCTGAATGGAAAACGTGTTGCCTGGCTGTGCAGGACTATAGGGGTACCCAAAACATCAGCGACTCCTAAGGGGGTAGTGCTACATAAAAATGAATCAACAACAGTTGTATTTTGAAAAAAATACTTTATTACAGAGTATTAGGATACTTTAAAGAAGAATTCCAGGCATGGATAGTTGTACATAGTTACATGGCTCCAGCTTGGACCAAAGTACGTATTAACTAGAGATGAGCGAATTATTCAAAAATTTGATTCGGCTGATTCGCCGAATTTGTGGAATAAATTTGATTTGATGCGAATTTATTCGCTGCGAATTTAACTTATTAAAAGGTGTTTCTAGGCTTCAGAGAGCCTTGATATTAGTGCAGAACACTGTACCTTTAATTTAAATGCCCTTGGAGTCTGCTGGGGAAGAGAAATAATACTGTCAGTCAGTATGACATGCAGATGAGTGCCGTCGATCTTAGAATCACCGCACACTTCACTCATTTGGGCAGTCACGGGGCCAAAACCAGAGTGTGGAGCCACAGTGTGGCGGTGGAGGCAGCAGCAATGGGAGGCCATACAGCACCCTATGACAAAAATGGAAACCACCAGCAGTGTGAGGAGACCTGAAAGTGGCACATGGCAGAGTGTGGCGATGGAGACAGCAGCAATGGGAGGCCGTACAGGGACCCATGACACACTCTGGACCTGGCAGCAGCATGAGGAGGCGGTACAGGGGCCCATGGCAGAGTGGCGAAGCATAAGCAGCTTAAATTGAAGGCCATACAGAGGCCTATGTTAAAAAGTCCCCCCAGCAGCAGTGTGGGGAGACGACTATCAAGAGTCCAATGGCAGAGTGGCGGAGCAGAAGCAGCTTCAATTGAAGGCCATACACAGGCCTAGGTTAAAAAGTCCCCCCAGCAGCAGCGTGGGGAGACGGCTATCAAGAGTCCAATGGCAGAGTGGCGGAGCGGAAGCAGCTTCAATTGAAGGCCAATAGTGGTTGTGAAGCAGAAAGTCAGTTTATTGTACACAATCGGTCAATTGCAGCTTGCCGTTGGCTGGAAACTGTACGTTTATGTCACTGGAATGCACTAATCACCCAAAAAATATTACCGCCAGCTGGCGTGTAAATGGATTTAACTCTTTGAACGTACAATAGTGGTTGTGAAGCAGAAAGTCAGTTTATTTTGCACAATCGGCAAACTGCAGCACCAACTGTGCACGACAGCCACCAAAAAAAAAAAGGGTGTATGTCACTTTAAATTTTTGATTCTTTGATAGCTGTGGCCCTAAGTAACGATTCTGTGTCCCTGAGTAACGATTCTGTGTCCCAGAGTAACGATTCTGTGTCCCTGAGTAACAATTCTGTGTCCCTGAGTAACGATTCTGTGTCCCTGAGTAACAATTCTGTGTCCCTGAGTAACAATTCTGTGTCCCTGAGTAACGATTCTGTGTCCCTGAGTAACGATTCTGTGGCCCTAAAGTCTCTGTGGCCCTAATGCAGGCCATAGATGGGTCGAAAATCGGCCGATTTTTCGGCCGAAAATAAAATCGGCCGATTTTCGGATCGTTAGTGGGCTATTTGGTCGGCCGTTTTTCGGTATTTTGGCCGTTTTTTTTTTCTGTAAAGTTGGAAAAAAAATCGGCCGATTTTGCCGATCGGCCGATTTTCGCGGCAATAGTGGGCAAATCGGACGATTTTTTGCCGATAAAAAATCTGCGCATGAGCAGTGACCTGCAAGAGGAAGACAAAAAGAAGAAAAAGAAGAGGAAGAGGATGAAGAAGAGGATGAAGAAGAAGAGGAAGAAGAGGATGAAAAAGAAGAGGATGAGGAAGAGGAAGAAGAAGAAGAAGAAGAAGAAGAAGAGGATGAGGATGAAGAAGAAGAAGAAGAAGAAGAAGAAGAAGAGGATGAGGATGAAGAAGAAGAAGAAGAAGAGGATGAGGATGAAGAAGAAGAAGAGGATGAGGATGAGGAAGAAGAAGAAGAAGAGGATGAGGATGAGGATGAAGAAGAAGAGGAGGATGAGGATGAGGAAGAAGAAGAGGATGAGGATGAAGAAGAGGATGAGGATGAAGAAGAGGATGATGGTGAGGAAGAAGAAGAGGATGAGGATGATGATGAAGAAGAAGAGGAGGATGAGGATGAAGAAGAAGAAGAAGAAGAAGAAGAAGAAGAGGATGAGGATGAAGAAGAAGAGGATGAGGATGAAGAAGAAGAGGAAGAAGAAGAAGAAGAAGAAGAGGATGAGGATGAAGAAGAAGAAGAAGAGGATGAGGATGAAGAAGAAGAAGAAGAAGAAGAGGATGAGGATGAGGAAGAAGAAGAAGAGGATGAGGATGAAGAAGAAGAAGAGGATGAGGATGAAGAAGAGGATGAGGATGAAGAAGAAGAAGAGGATGATGGTGAGGATGATGATGATGAAGAAGAAGAAGATGAGGATGATGAAGAAGAAGAAGAAGAAGAAGAGGAGGATGAGGATGAAGAAGAAGAAGAAGAAGAAGAAGAGGATGAGGATGATGAAGAAGAAGAGGGTGAGGATGAAGAAGAAGAAGAGGATGAGGATGATGAAGAAGAAGAGGATGGGGATGAAGAAGAAGAGGATGAGGATGAAGAAGAAGAAGAAGAGGATGAGGATGATGAAGAAGAGGAAGAAGAAGAAGAAGAAGAGGATGAGGATGAAGAAGAAGAAGAAGAAGAAGAAGAAGAAGAGGATGAGGATGAAGAAGAAGAAGAAGAAGAAGAAGAAGAAGAGGATGAGGATGAAGAAGAAGAAGATGAGGATGAAGAAGAAGAAGAGGATGAGGATGAGGATGAAGAAGAAGCAGAAGAAGAAGAGGAGAATGAGGATGAAGAAGAAGAAGAAGAAGAGGATGAGGATGATGATGAAGAAGAGGATGAGGATGAAGAAGAAGAGGATGAGGATGAAGAAGAAGAGAATGAGGATGAAGAAGAGGATGAGGATGAAGAAGAGGAAGAGGATGAGGATGAAGAAGAGGAAGAAGAAGAAGAAGAAGAAGAGGATGAGGATGAAGAAGAAGAAGAAGAAGAAGAAGAAGAGGATGAGGATGAAGAAGAAGAAGAAGAAGAAGTAGGATGAAAATAAGAAGAATTCCAGTCCAGCAAAAGTGTATCTGCAGAGAGCTCCGCTATTTCTGACAGTTCTCTGACAGTTCCTTCACATTTACAGCGGTTGAAACATTGTATCTATTTGTTTCCGACTAAAAACATCTGTATCCTAAATGGAAACAAATAGATACAATGTTTCAACCACTGTAAATGTGAAGGAACTGTCAGAGAACTGTCAGAAATAGCGGAGCTCTCTGCAGGGACACTTTTTGCCGGCTGTAGAAGGGATGAAAATCGGCCGATCGGGGAAAATTCGATTCGTGCATCCGAAGTTTGCTAATTTTCGGATTCAGCGCGAATCGAATTTTTCCTAATATTCGAAACGAATTCCACTTCGTCATGTTCGATTTGCTCATCTCTAGTATTAACCATATGGGTGGATGCTGGAAGTTACTGTAGCAGGCATTGCTAGAGGCTTCAGAATGACCTGTGTAGCTTGTTTTGCATATTCCTGAATGTGTCCATCTTATTGTCCGTATTGCTTTAACCTTATTAGAACCTATTGATCAGAGCAAAAATGAAACCTGGTTTGCACTCCACAGTCAACAATAAAAGTAAACTATGGGGAGATTTACTAAAACTGGTGCACACAGAACGTCAGCTGTGCATAGTAAACCAATCAGCTTCTAACTTCAGCGTATTCAATTAAGCTTTCACAATACAACCTAGAAGCTGATTGGCTACCATGGACAGTTGCTCCGGATTCTGTGTGTACCAGTTTGAGTAAATCTCCCCCTATAGGTCTTATAAAGAAAGGCATGCAAGATAACATGTAGGTGTCCACCACAGACCTTTATTCATGTTGGTCAAATACAATCCTTTCCTAGAATCCCATAAAAGAAGGAGATGGGGCAGAGCTCTACACTGGGTCATGCTTTTATAACTTTTATAACCATAGCCTGAACATTTAAAAGGATAAAAAAAATGTACAGATGCATTGTCTGTCCATTAAGGGCTCTTTCAAACGGGACGGACCCGTTTAGCGGATCCACTTGCTCAGTGGGGGATTTCTCCATGGATCCCTGCTGAGCAAGCAGATGACAGCTCTCTGTCCCCTCTACTGCTGCAGAACTGACACAGAGCTCCTCGCTCTCCTCAATGGGCGGTCGGATGAAAACAGACCACCTGTCCATTTTCATCCGATCCGAACAGACGGACGGAAGGGGAATTGGATCCCCATCCATCCCTTTTTGGCGGATTGGATGTCGGCGGGTGTAAACAGACAAATGTCCTTTTACACCTGCCGCTCCACAGAGGAGAATGGAGGTTCTGATTGAGTCCGCCTGAAAAACAGGCAGGCAGATAGGAATGTTCGTGAGAAAGAGCCGTAAGTAATGATTAAATAAAAAGAATAATAATAATGATAATTCATACATACTACTAGAAATAATGATAATAATGATGATAATCATGTGGCAGATAATGTGGTAAATAGACCAGTGTATGATTTCCTCCAAAGACTAGAAAGGGATTATGAGAATAACTGTCCATTTAAAAATTGTAGGTTGATTATTCCTTCTTTAAAATTATGCATAGTTATGAGATAAGTGTGTTAAGATGAGATACAACATGGATACAACATGGAGTTGAGTTATTAACATGCAACTAGATGGAGTCAGAAGAAAGGTATCTCACGTGAATTAAAAGTGAATGTCCTACGTCTTCCGTTCTTCTTTTAGTTCTGTCTAGACCAGGGATCTCCAACCTATGGCCCTCCAGCTGCTGAAGTATTACAAGTCCCATCATGCCTCTGCTTCTGGGATTGGTCTTTCCTGTGTGATGTTAGATTGGGCTTTCCTGATGGGTAGAGAGCATAGTTATGAGATAAGTGTGTTAAGATGAGATACAACATGGAGTTGAGTTATTAACATGCAACTAGATGGAGTCAGAAGAATGGTATCTCAACGTGAATTAAAAGTGAATGTCCTACGTCTTCTGTTCTTCTTTTAGTTCTGTCTAGACCAGGGGTCTCCAAACTATGACCCTCCAGCTGTTGAAGTACTACAAATCCCATCATGCCTCTGCCTCTGGGAGTCTTGCCTGTGGCTGTCAGAGTCTTGCATTGCCTCATGGGACTTGCAGTTCCTCAACACCTGGAGGGCCATAGTTTGTAGACCTCCTGGTCTAGACAATGTATCCATCAAACCCCCCCGGCCACTTTATTAGGTACACCTGTTCAATTGTTTGGTAACACAAATTGCTAATCAACCAATCACATGGCAGCAACTTAATGCATTTAGGCATCTAGACTGGGTGAAAATTACTTGCTGAAGTTCAAACCGAGCATCAGAATGGGGAAGAAAGGGGATTTAAGTGACTTTGAACATGGCATGGTTGTTGGTGCCAGACAGGCTGGTCTGAGTATTTCAAAAACTGCTGATATACTGGGATTTTCACACACAATCATCTCTAGGGTTTACAGAGAATGGTCCGAAAAAGAGAAAGTATCCAGTAAGTGGCAGTTGTGTGGAGGAAAATGCCTTGTTGATGTCAGAGGTCAGAGGAGAATGGGCATCCCTTTATGACTACAGTGTACCCAATCAGTGATCACATGAATAGTAGTAAACAAGATGTCACTTCCTGACATCATTGCTTACTACTAGTGAAATCTGTGAATGATCACAGAGGTCACATGGTACAAGGCTATTCACAACAGCTTTGTACCATGTGACAAGCTGTGACCAATCACAGTTCACACAGTATTTCTCAATTGCTGAAATGCAGCCAGAGAAAAGGAGAAATGATTGCTTTTAAAAGCCTTTATGGGTGTAAAAGCAATCAGTGTAAAAAAAGAAAAAAAAATCATCTTCAAGTAGTACAGTGTCACTATGGCGACACTGTACTGCTAGGGTGACACTATGTTAAAAAAAAAACATAAATAATAATATAAAAATAAAAATTTAGAAAAATTATGTTTGCATATAAACTAATTTGGGTTCTTTTTTACTAAAAAGATAGATGAATACATTTTGGCCAAGATTTATGAAGAAAGATTATTTATTTACAAAAGAAAAACTTTTTTTTTTCAAAATGTTTGGACTTTTTCATTTATATAGCAAAAAAAATAAAAATCCCAGTGGTGAATAAATACCACCAAAATAAAGTTTTATCTGTTTCAAAAAAATGCTAAAAAAAATCAAATGGGTACAGTGTTGCATGACCGCACAATTGTCATTCAAAGTGTGATAGCACTGAAAATTGGCCTGGACTGGAAGGGGGTGAAAGTGTCCGTAGTTGAAGTAGTTAAGATGAGATACAACATGGATTTGAGTTATTATTATGTAACCGGATGGAGTCAGAAAGAAGGTATCTCAACGTGAATTAAATGAGAACTACAAGTTAATGTCCTACGTCTTGTTTTGTTCTGGTTCTTTCTTTTTTTAGTTCTTCTCTTTTAGCTCTGTCTGCACAATATATCTATCATTTGCTTTTCCAGATCAGGTGGTGATCCTAATGTCTATAGCTAGTAAGATAGAAATTGTGAAGCTTGAATGATAGTAGCATGCATGTTGATGGAAATATTGTTGAAAAAGGGTCCTAGTGGTCACATTAAAGGGGGGGATTTACTAAAACTAGTGCACTCAGAATCTGGGGCAGCTGTGTATGGGAGCCAATCAGCTTCTAACTTCAGCTTGTTCAATTAAGCTTTGACAATAAAACCTGGAAGCTGATTGGTTTCTATGCAGAGCTGCACCAGATTTTGCACTTTCCAATTTTAGACAATAACCCACATTGCATCTCTACATTCTTCTGCCATCCATTTTCTGCCTATTGTATCTATCTATCTATACAGTCATATCCAACCCTTGGTGATTGCATGGACCATCACTTGTAAGTGTCTTTTTCCATGAATTCTGTTAGCAATTATTTTAGAGGAGAGGTTGCCAGGTCCTTCCCCAACCCCTACCATGGAGGAGATCCCACATGGCCAGGGATGAAACTAGGACAATTTAGACAGGAGCCAATTAACCTACCAGCATGTCTTTGGAGTGTGGGAGGAAACTGGAGTACCCAGAGGAAACCCACGC
Source organism: Staurois parvus (assembly GCF_062004578.1). Classification (NCBI taxonomy): domain Eukaryota; kingdom Metazoa; phylum Chordata; class Amphibia; order Anura; family Ranidae; genus Staurois; species Staurois parvus. Next base: position 1,616,469 of record NW_028319977.1, read on the forward strand.
AAGCACAGGAGAACATGCAAACTCCATGTAGGAGGCACCATGGTTGGGAATTGAACCCATGCCCCATTTACTGCACAGCAGATGTGCTAACCACTAAGCCACTGTGCCACCCACCTATTGTATATCTTCAACTAAATTTTTTTTTATTTTGGATAGGGTGGGGAAGGGTTAACATCCCTGTTAGCTTTTGTTTTTGTCCCTTTGGTGAGATTCCCTTTACCTTTCTGTCCTGAAAAAACAGCCAGAAGTGAGATCTGAGAAGGAAATCTCATTCAAAGGTTTTGGCTTTAGATATAATTTAAAGCAAATGTTACAATAAAAACTTAAAATATATATTCACTAAAATAAATCACAAATTTGTATTTAAAGTGGAACTCCATTTTTTTTTTAAATCCACCCCCTTCTGGGCTAAAAAAAAATCCAGTTGCTACTCACTCTTTAAATGCATCGGCGCGGTCCCCGTCTTTCTCCTTGGTCCAAGGTTAGCAATCCTCTTCATACAGAATGACACTCATGTCATTAATTGGTGGGTGATGGGTAAATGCTGAAGTTACACTTTCATTTTGGGTTTCCATAGAAGATATATCACTTCCATACTCTATCCAAATCTAAAAAAAGTTTGATGCCAGATTTATCTTGTATGACTATAAACTGATCTGGCCCTATACCAGTGGTGTATTTAGGTTTTTTGCTGCCCTAGGCAACACAAAAATCGGATTCCCCCTGCAGAGAGAGCCTGACATTGAACACCAACACCCCTGCCCTCACACCAGAGCCTTCCACTAACACACATCCCCCCCCCCCCAAAGAGAGAGAGGGAGAGAAAGACCTTTACAGCTCCAGACATCCCTGGGAATGAGAGTCGGGCTCTTCATACACCATCAAGCAGCCCTCAGCCTCTCTTGGATCCTACCTGGTCCCCATGCCGTATGTGTCTCTTCTGTCCATTCTTCCAGGTTGCAGTGCTGCCCCCCCCTGAAAAGTGCCACCCTAGGCAATTGCCTTGTTTTCCTTGTGATAAATACGCCCCTTCCCTATACAGGTGATGAGATTGGGCTTTCCTGATGGGTAGAGAGCCAGCTGAAGTGACTCACTATATTGGTGTGAGTTCCTGGAAAACATTTTTAGCTACACATTGAAAAACCCAACACTCACCTACAGTATTATGAACTAACACTCTTTTAATCGGTTCACCGCCGATCACAGAATTACTGCTACAGGCAGGGGCGGACTGACCATTTGGAAACTCGGGTCAGTAGGGGGCCCCATGAGATGCCCCTGGTACCTTTTTCATAGGCTTTTTTGAGTTTGGGCAAGGACACAGGGGCCCCATGATACCCTATTGCCCGTTGGCCCCATGAGTTGTCAGTCCGCCCCTGGCTACAGGGCTACGCAAAATCACCTATATATACATGATTTCGCATTTCTGGGTAGGGGGCGTGCAAGTGCGTGCGCAGCCCTACCCGCGCCGCCTTTAGTGGCTACAGATGTCGATCACTGGGTCCTGGCCAGAGATTTCCCACTGGCACCCGGCGATCACAGAGGAACAGTGAAAGGGGAGAGCTCTGTGTGTAATCAATACAGATCTCTCCCCTGCCAGCACCGACATGCTGCTTTGTGTTGCTCTGCATAGAAGAGCAATACATAGTAGCATGTTTCTCTAGTAAAACAGCACACAGTTAACTCTTTGATCGTTCATTGAAGAGAACTTGTCTGTAAACAACATTGTTCTCTCCCCTGTCAGCTCCTGCACACTGCTTTGTATTGCTCTCCATAGCACAGCCATACAAAGCAGTGTGCATACAGTTGAAAGCACACACACAGCACACAGTTAACCCTTTGATAGCCCCATATGTTAATCTAGTCTCTAATCTAAGGTTGTGCACTAGTAGTCCATACATCTTTAATGACAGTCACAGCCAGATCTCAAAAACTGGCTCCAGAAGCTCTAATAACAGACCAAAATTTGGTTACTTGTTGGAGAATCCAGGAGAACTGATTTTTAAGTTTGTTCATAGCAAAGATCAGGAAAATAGAATGAAAAATTGGAAGAATATTCAGGATAACATAAATCAAAGAAGAGTAATAATAGCCTGGATTAACATTGATAGCAATATGGATTGCACAGCTGAAGAAAGAGATGGTTGTAAACCATATAGCCTTGTAGTAGGAATCCAGGCGAGTCATTTTTGCTTCATGTTTCATTCTTCTGACATGGAGACTGAGAAAGGCAATGAGAGGAAGAGCTGCCAAGAGGTAGATTAGAAATGGTGTGGTATTCCACAGCAAGAACATCTGAACTTTTGGACTGGTGAAATCAAGAGTATAATCAAAAGTATAATTGTTTGAAAAATCAACGTAGGTGATCCAGACATTCAATGAGGCTTGACTGGCAGATAATAATACAGAACCAATAATCAGATGGATGACTCTTGTAGATATGAAGCTCCTCAGACATTGAAAGAAAACATTGTGAAAGTTGGAGATCTTCAAGCAGAAGACTACGGAGAGAAAAGTCAAAAACCACACACAGGAATAGTTGGAAGTGACCCGGAGAAACAGAAAAAGAATGCTAATTGTTACACCTTTTCTAAATAAAAGCTTTGAAGCACCATCAAACAAGGAGGTGAAAAGTAGGATGATTCTTGATATCTCGAGGGAGGTGATAATCTGGTCAGTGGATGCTAGTGGTCTTCCTCTCATCCATTCAATGATCTTTCCAACTATGACAAATATATGTATGATTATTCCAACTACAAAGACAACTGTAGCTGAAACAATAAAAGTTAGAGTCTGAACTGTATTGCCTTCCATTGAAGAAGTCCTCATTGATATGTATATCGTTCTCATGAAAAGCAGAATGGGAAGTGGTGCCTACACTGAGTATTGTACCTCAGTGCATGATGCAAATGGCAATGCAAAACATTTCAGCTATATATACTTATACAAATAAGGGTGATGAGATTAAAATATCAAAATTCTTGCCACTTGCAGCTGTTAACCAAATAGGATTTCAATTTACTTTATTTAAATGGTAAAAGTGTTAACACTTTAGGGAAAATATACTAAAACTGGAGAATGCAAGATCTGGTGCAGCTCTGCTTAGAAACCAATCATCTTCCAGGTTTTATTGTCAAAGCTTAACTGAACAAGCTGAATTTAGCAGCTGATTGGCTACCATACCGAGCTGCACCAGATTCTAAATGATCCAGTTTTACACTGCTAAAAAAAACACTTTTTAATTAGAGTCTAGCATCAAGTCAATGAAACTCCTGGGATATTGATCTGGTCAGGTAAGTAGCAGAGGGGGTTGTTACTCAGTTTCAGCTGTTTTGGTGTAAATGAAATGAACAACAGGTGCACTAGATGGACAACAATGAGATGACCTCCAAAACAGGAATGGTTTTACAGGTGAAGGCCACTGACATTTTTTTCCCTCCTCATCTTTTCTTAATGTTCTTCACTAGTTTTGCATTTGGCTAAAGTCAGTGTCACTACTGGTAGTATGAGGCCATACCTGGACCCTACAGAGGCTGCACAGGCAGTCCAACTCCTCCAGGATGGCACATCAATACGTGTCATTTCCAGAAGGTTTGCTGTGTCTCCCAGCACAGTCTCAAGAGAATGGAAGAGATTCCTGGAGACAGGCAGTTACTCTAGGAGAGCTGGACAGGGCCGTAGAAGGTCCTTAAACCATCAGCAGGACCTGTATCAGTTCTTTTGTGCAAGGAAGAACAAGATGAGCACTGCCAGAGCCCTACAAAATGACCTCCAGCAGGCCACTGGTGTGAATGTCTCTGACCAAACAATCAGAAACAGACTTCATGAGGGTGGCATAAGGGCCCAACGTCCTCTAGTGGGCCCTGTGCTCACTGCCCAGCACCATAGAGCTCGATTGGCATTTGCCATTGAACACCAGAATTGGCAAGTCCACCACTGGTGCCCTGTTCTTTTCACAGATGAGAGCAGGTTCACCCTGAGCACATGTGACAGACGTGAAAGGGTCTGGAGAAGCCATTGAGAACATTATGCTACCTGTAACATCATTCAGCATGACCGTTTTGGTGGTGGGTCAGTGATGGTCTGGGGAGGCATATCCATGGAGGGAAACACAGATCTCTACAGGCTAGACAATGGCACCCTGACTGCCATTAGGTATTGGGAAGAAATTCTTGGACCCTTTGTCAGACCCTATGCTGGTGCAGTGGGTCCTGGATTTCTTCCTGATGCACGACAATGCCCAACCTCATGTGGGGAGAGTATGCAGGCAGTTCCTGGATGATGAATGAATTGATACGATTTAATGTCCCCCACGCTCGCCTGACCTAAATCCAATAGGACACCTCTGGGATATCACGTTTCGGTCCATCCGACGCCGCCAGGTTGAACCTCAGACTGTCCAGGAGCTCAGTCATGCCCTGGTCCAGATCTGAGAGGAAACCCCCCAGGACACCATCCATCATCTCATTAGGAACATGCCCCGACAGGCATGCATACAAGCACGTGGGGGCCATAAAAACTACTGAGGACCATTCTGAGTTGCTGCAATTAAATTTCAGCAAAATGGACTTGCCTGCTGCATCATTTTTTAAATTGGCCGAACAAGTCATAAAGTTCACCCCATATAACATGCAAAACTTCTGTTCCTTCCAGGTTACGGCTCATGCGCATATTCTTTTTGGAAAATGATTGTACGATTTGACCATCATTGAGTCGAAAATATGTTGTTTTTCACAAATTTTCCAACATTCCAAAAGGGGAGGAGTCACGCAAATTGGCCGTTGCCATTGACTCACTAACAGAGCGAAAATCGGCCGATTATTCTTAGGTCCGATTTTCGGACGAAAAATCGGTCAAATTTCAACCCATGTATGGTTGGCCTAAAGTGTTTCTCCAGCAGAGAAAATTCAGGTCTTCTGCCAGTCAGGGCTTGCTGTGTTGCACAGCTGTGTAAATGACAGAGCTGGATAGATAGAAATGCAAATCCTTTGGCAACTAAAACGTTTTTCATATCCATAGTATATCTATATACAGTCATGGCCGAAATTGTTGGCACCCTTGATATTTCTCCAGGAAATCATGTATTTGTCACGAAACGTATTGCATTAACACATGTTTTGCTATACACATGTTTATTCCCTTTGTGTGTATTGGGACAAAACAAAAAAAGGGAGGAAAGAAAGCAAATTCGACATAATGTCACACAAACCTCCAAAAATGGGCTGGACAAAAGTATTGGCACCCTTTCACAACTGCGGATAAATAAGAATGTTACAAGCATGTGATGCTCCTGTAAACTCACCTGGGGCAAGTAACAGGTGTGGGCAATATAGAAATCACACCTGAAAGCAGATAAAAAGGAGAGACGTTCACTTAACCTTTGCATTGTGTGTCTGTCTGTGCCACACTAAGCATGGACAACAGAAAGAGGAGACGAGAACTGTCTGAGGACCTGAGAACCAAAATTGTGGCAAAATATCAACAATCTCAAGGTTACAAGTCCATCTCCAGAGAACTAGATTTGCCTTTGTCCACAGTGCGCAACATTATCAAGAAGTTTGCAACCCATGGCACTGTAGCTAATCTCCCTGGTCGTGGACGGATGAGGAAAATTGATGAAAGATTGCAACGCAGAATAGTCCGGATGGTGGATAAGCAGCCCCAAACATGTTCCAAAGACATTCAAGCTGTCCTGCAGGCTCAGGGAGCATCAGTGTCAGCGCGAACTATCCGTCGACATTTAAATGAAATGAAACGCTATGGCAGGAGACCCAGGAGGACCCCACTGCTGACACAGAGACATAAAAAAGCAAGACTACAGTTTGCCAAAATGTACTTGAGTAAGCCAAAAGCCTTCTGGGAAAACGTCTTGTGGACAGATGAGACCAAGATAGAGCTTTTCGGTAAAGCACATCATTCTACTGTTTACCGAAAACGGAATGAGGCCTACAAAGAACAAAACACAGTACCTACGGTAAAATATGGTGGAGGTTCAATGATGTTTTGGGGTTGTTTTGCTGCCTCTGGCACTGGGTGCCTTGACTGTGTGCAAGGCATCATGAAATCTGAGGATTACCAAAGGATTTTGGGTCGCACTGTAGGGCCCAGTGTCAGAAAGCTGGGTTTGCGTCCAAGATCCTGGGTCTTCCAGCAGGACAATGACCCCAAACATACGTCAAAAAGCACTCAGAAATGGATGGCAAAGAAGCGCTGGAGAGTTCTGAAGTGGCCAGCAATGAGCCCAGATCTAAATCCCATTGAACACCTGTGGAGAGATCTTAAAATTGCTGTTGGGAAAAGGTGTCCTTCCAATAAGAGAGACCTGGAGCTGTTTGCAAAGGAAGAGTGGTCCAAAATTCCGGGTGAGAGGTGTCAGAAGCTTATTGATGGTTATAGGAAGCGACTGATTTCAGTTATGTTTTCCAAAGGGTGTGCAACCAAATATTAAGTTAAGGGTGCCAATACTTTTGTCCAGCCCATTTTTGGGGTTTTGTGTGACATTATGTCATATTTGCTTTTCTGCCTCTGTTTTATATTTGTTCCAATACATACAAAGGGAATAAACATGTGTATAGCAAAACATGTGTTAATGCAATACCTTTTTTGTGTGAAATACTTGATTTTCAGGAAAAATATCAAGGGTGCCAACAATTTCGGCCATGACTGTATGTATCTAGGTGTACAACGTATTTAGCTGTTTTCCCAGAGTTCAGCTTTGAGCTTTCAGAACTCACATATCTAAGTGCTTTCTTTTTTTGGATGTCCCACTGCTAACTGACATTAAGTTATATATTATTATTATTATACAGGATTTATATGGCGCCAACACTTTGCTCAGCACTTTACAATATAACGGGAGACAATACAGTTCAATACAAGAGGGATAGGAGGGCCTGATCCTTGGAGCTTACAATCTAAGAGACAACCAAGATTAGCACTATCTTCAAAATGCAGCTCATGAGAAGTTGCTACTCCAACACTTTGGGGTGTCACAAATTTTTAGTTATATTCAACAATCACAACTATATTATAAGGTACTGCTAAAGAAAATCATGTTAAAGCGGAGTTCCACCCAAAAAGGGTTCGCTTGTCTGCCTCCTCCCCCCCTCCACTGCCACATTTGGCACCTTTTGAGGGGGATCAGGTGCCTGATTTTGACAGGTACCCGCTCCAAATTCCGGCTCAGTTCACCGCGGCAAACTAACCCGGAAGTTCGCAGCCACCTCTGTCCCCCGCAGCCTTCCGGGGCACTTCACAGGTCCCAGCCCATTCACAAAGTGTGGCACACTTTACATATGCCCAGTAGAAAAAAATGGCTGTCAAGCCGCAAGGCTGCACTGTCGCTTAGTCAAGATGGCGGCGTCAGCTCCCAACAGCCAATTGAAGAATCCGCTCAGTTGAGGACACAGCTGGATGCCTGGATATGTAAGTGCCCTAATATTAAAAATCAGCAGCTACAGTATTTGTAGCTGCTGACTTTTAATTTTTTTTGGGGAGAGGAACTCCTCTTTAACCACTTCCCGTCCCGAAGATGTATATAAACGGCCGGAGGGTGGCAGTGCAGGGGCAGGTTGACGTTCATAAACAGCGCCCGCCATTTTCAATTGTGCGAGCTCCCTGGGAGCGTGCGGCACTGCAATCCGGTGCCCGCTGTTTCCGGAGGACACAGCGGAACACCGATCGCTGTACGGCTGTACTGCTCTATGTGAGGTACCGATCATGTGATCACTGATTGGCCAATCAGCGATCACATGACTAGGTGTAACAAGATGTCACTTCTGACATCATTGCTTACTACATGTGAAATCTGTGATTACATGGTACAAGGCTATTCACAACAGCCTTGTACCATGTGACAAGCTGTGACCAATCACAGCTCTCACAGTATTTCTCATTGGCGGCAAGAATGCAGCCAGAGAGAAGGAGAAATGATTGCTTTTACAGCGTTTATGGGTGTAAAAGCAATCCGTGTAAAAAAAAAAAAAAAAAATCTTCATCACCCCCCATAAGTAGTAAAGTGTCACTATAGAGACAGTATGTTAAAAAAAAAATGTAAAAAAAAGTGTAAAAAATTATAATTTTTGGTTATATACTAATTTGGGTTGTTTTTTACTAAAATGATAACTGAATAAATTTTGGCCAAGGTTTATGAAGAACGATTATTTATTTGCAAAATTTTATAAGAAAAGCACTTTTTTTCAAAAGTTTTGGACTTTTTCATTTATATAGCAAAAAAATAAAAATCCCAGTGGTAAATAAATACTACCAAAATAAAGTTTTATCTGTCTCGAAAAAATGCTAAAAAATACATATGGGTACAGTGTTGCATGACTGCGCAATTGTCATTCAAAGTGTGATAGTGCTGAAAGCTGAAAATTGGCCTGGGCAGGAAGAGGGGGAAAGTGTCCGGACTGGAAGTGGTTAAAGTGGTGCTCCACCCAAAAGGGGAAGTTCTGCTTTAAGCCTTTGTCCCCCGCTCCCCATTAAGGAGTGGCACCTTTGTGGAGCGGATACCCGAGTTTGACAGGTACCAGCTCCCACTACCGCTGTGATCGCCTAGGCGGTCGGATGCGGAAGTTGTCCTCCCTCCCTCACCGTAGTCTTCTGGGGCACGTGACAGGTTCCAGAAGACTATGGAGCCATTCACAAAGCCAGGGGCGGACTGACCATTCAATCACTCGAGCACTGCCCGAGGGCCCGGGGTCAGTGAGGGGCCCATGAAATGCCCCTGGTACCTTTTTTATAGGCTTTTTTGGCTGTGCTTTGATTGTGGGCAAGGACACAGGGACCCCATGATCCCCTATTGCCCGGGGGCCCCATGAGTTGTCAGTCCGCCCCTGCACAGAGCGCAACGCACCCGGCTGTGAAGCCACAAGCTGTCACAACTGGGTGCCCACACGCAAGATGCGGGCGCCAGGGAGAGAAGAAGGCCGGTGAAACCAGCGGTGGTGAGCACACCGCTGGACCGAGCGACAGGTAAGTGTCTGTATTTTAATAGTCAGCAGCTACAGTTTTTGTATTTGCTGACTTCTATTTTTATTTTTTGAGCTGGAACTCCGCTTTAACCACTTGCCCTCCAGAGGATTTACTCCCCTTCCTGACCAGGCTATTTTTTGCATTACGGCGCTGCGTTACTTTAACTGATAATTGCGCGGTCATGCAACGCTGTACATACATGAAACTGATGTCTTTTTTCCCCCACAAATAGAGCTTTCTTTCGGTGGTATTTGATCACCTCTGTGGTTTTTTGTGTGCTATAAACAAAAAAAGACCGACAATTTTGAAAAAAAAAAAAATATATATATTTTTTACTTTTTGCTATTAAACATATCCAATAAAAAAAATTTAAAAAATCTAATTTTGTCATAAATTTAGCCCAAAATGTATTCTACTACATGTCTTTGCTCAAAAAAATGCCATAATGTGTAAATTAAATGGTTTATTATTTATTTATTTATTTATCGAGTTTATATAGCGCCAAAGGGTTTGCTCAGCGCTGTACAATAGAGGGGGGACAATACATGAAACAGAACAGTAACATCAAACAGTACACAAGGGGTAAGAGGGCCCTACTCTTTCGAGCTTACAATCTAGGAGGGAGGGGGTAGAGGCACAGGAGGAAACGGCTGTGGGGGATGGAGTGGTAGGAGGAGGGAAGGGCAGCGGCTGTTAGGTGAGGGTGGGGTAGGCTTCCCTGAAGAGGTGGGTTTTCAGGGAGCACCTGAAGGTGAGGAGGGAAGGTGACAGTCTGATGGATTGGGGTAGTGAGTTCCAGAGGATGGGCGAGGACCTGGAGAAGTCTTGCAGTCGTGCGTGGGAGGAGGAGACCAGGGAGCAAGATAGAAGGAGGTCCTGTGAAGAGCGAAGGGTACGGGTAGGGTGGTACCTGGGAATCAGGTCGGTAGTTAGGGGCAATGTTGTGAATGGCCTTATAGGTCAGGGTGAGCAATTTGAATTTAATGCGTTGGGCAATGGGGAGCCAGTGGAGGGAGAGGCAGAGGGGGGTGGCAGAGGTGGAGCGGCTGGTGAGGTGGATGAGTCTGGCCGCTGAGTTCAGGATGGTCTGAAGCGGGGAGAGCCTGCACTGGGGTAGGCCGGTGAGGAGGGAGTTGCAGTAGTCAAGGCGTGAGATAATCAGGGAGTGTACGAGTAGTTTAGTGGTGTCTGGGGTAAGGAAGGAGCGTATCTTGGCGATGTTCCGGAGGTGGAGCCTGCATGTGTTTGTGAGAGATTTGATATGAGGTTGAAAGGAAAGGTTTGAGTCCAGAATGACGCCAAGAACCTTGGCTTGCTGGGCGGGATTGATGGTGGTGTTGTTGGTAGTGATGGAAAGGATGGGGGGGGCGCGGGCTGGGGGGAAGACGAGAAGCTCGGTTTTGGAGAGGTTGAGCTTGAGGAAATGGAGCGACATCCAGTCAGAGATGTCGTTTAGGAGGTGAGTGATGCGGGCGGAGAATGTGGGGGTGAGGTGAGGGGTGGATAGGTAGATTTGAGTATCATCAGCGTAGAGGTGGTAATTGAAGCCGTGGGAGTGTATGAGTTTGCCAAGGGAGGAGGTGTAGATGGAGAAGAGAAGGGGTCCAAGGACAGAGCCCTGGGGGACCCCAACAGAGAGGGGGAGGGAAGAGGAGGTGGCACCATTGTAGGAAACACTGAAGGAGTGTTGGGATAGATAGGACGAGAACCAAGAGAGAGCGGTGTCTCTGATGCCAAGGGAGAGTAGTTTATTAAGGAGGAGGGGGTGGTCGACTGTGTCAAAGGCCGCGGAGAGGTCTAGGAGGAGGAGGACAGAGTAGTCGCCTTTGGCTTTGGCGGTTAGTAGATCGTTGGTGATTTTGAGGAGGGCAGTTTCGGTGGAGTGTAGGGGACGGAAGTCGGACTGTAGTGGGTCAAGGAGGTTGCTGTCAGTTAGGTGGGCGCTTAGGCGATCGAAGACCAAGCGCTCAAGGAGCTTGGAAGTGAGTGGCAGCAGGGAAACGTAAAGTTATAACGTCTACGGGTATATACTGTACTTTTTTTTTTATACTAGTAATGGCGGCGATCAGCGACTTATAGCGGGACTGCGGTGGGCATTCTGACACTGGGAGGGAACTGACTAACTGCCACTGACATCCCCAATGACACTAATACAGTGATTAGTGCTAATAAAAAGCACTGACACTGGACTAATGGCGCTGGGCAGGAAGGGGTTAACATCTGGGGCAATCAAAGGGTTAACTGTGTGCTGTGTGTGTTTCACATTATGTGCTGTGTACTGTTTTACTATGGAGACATGCTGTGCAGAGAAATACAAAGCAGCATGTCCTTGCTGGCAGGAGAGAGGCCAGTGTTGTTTCTACACAGGTCTCTCCACTGTTAGCTTCCTCCGACAATCGTTGCGTGGCGGCGGGGAATTTCTGGCCAGGACCCAGTAATTGACATCCCTAAGCGCCAATGGCGGTGCGGGCAGGGCGGCGCTTGCGCCCCCTACCCAGAAATTCTAATCACGTATATATACGTGATTTTGCGCAGCCCTGTTGCCATGCAGCAGTATTAAAATAGGCGGGTGAGAGGTTAACTGAATGTGCAGTGAGCACTTTCTCTCCCTGGGACTATGGTCACCAGGACTAAAGGAGAGGGTAAATCTTCCCCACAAAGACATAGAAAATAAAAAAAAAATCCTGACAGGGGGTTCAACAATTCTCCATTTTCCTTTAGATCGGGGTTTCTTAACCAGGGTTCCAGGTTTCAAGGTTCCTCCAGCGGTTGCTATGGGTTGCTTGACTGATGAAGAGTAACCACCAATATTAATTATAGATTCAGCTGTGTAGGGGGAGGGCATTTTTTTACTGGTCAACAAATTCAGAGTGTCCTCCCATTTACCCATATACAGTTGCAAGAAAAAGTATGTGAACCCCCTTGGGATTACGTGGAGTTTTGCATGAATTGGGCATAAAATGTGCTCTGAACATCATCTAAGTCACAACAATAGAAGAACACAGTCTGCTGAACATAATACTACACAAACATTAGATGTTGCCATGGTTTAATTGCACGTAACATGTAAACATTCACAGTGCAGGGAGGAAAAAGTATGTGAGGCCCTAGCTTAATGACTTCTCCCAGAGCTAATTGGAGCCAGGAGTGAGCCAACCTTGACTCCAATCAGTGTGATGATATTGGATGTGTTGCTGACAGCTGTCCTGCCCTTAAAAAACACACACCTCTTTTGGGTTTACTGGTTTCAAGAAGCACTGTCTGATGTGAACCATGCCTCGCAGAAAAGAGCTCTCAGAAGACCTACGATCAAGAATTGTTGACTTGCACGAAGCTGGAAAGGGTTACAAAAGTATCTCCAAAAGCCTTGATGTTCATGTGTCCACGGTAAGACAGACTGTCTACAAATGGAGAAAGTTTAGTACTGTTGCTACTCTCCCTAGGCATGGTCGTCCTGTAAAAATGACTGCAAGAGCACAGCGCAGAATGCTGCATGAGGTAAAGAAGAATTCCAGAGTGTCAGCTAAAGACCTACAGAATTCTCTGGCACATGCTAACATTTTTGTTGACACGTCTACAATAAGGAAAACATTAAACAAGAATGGAGTACATGGGAGGACACCACGGAGGAAGCCATTGCTGTCCAAAAAGAATATTGCAGCACGTTTGAAGTTTGCAAAAGAGCACCTGGATGTTCCACAGCACTACTGGCAAAATATACTGTGGACAGATGAAACCAAGATTGAGTTGTTTGGGAACAACACACAACACTATGTGTGGAGAAAAAAAGGCACAGCACACCAACATCAAAACCTCATCCCCACTGTAAAACATGGCGGAGGGAGCATCATGGTTTGGGGCTGCTTTGCTGCCTCAGGGCCTGGACGGATTGTTGTCATTGATGGGAAAATGAATTCCAGAGTTTATCAAGACATTTTGCAGGAAAACGTACGACCATCTGTCCGCCAACTGAAGCTCCGCAGAGGATGGGTGATGCAACAGGACAATGACCCAAAGCATACAAGTAATTCAACAAAACAATGGCTGCAACAGCACAGAATACGCCTTCTGGAGTGGCCCAGTCAGAGTCCTGACCTCAACCCGATTGAAATGCTGTGGCATGACCTTAAGAGAGCGATTCACACCAGACATCCCAAGAATATTGCTACACTGAAACAGTGTTGTGAAGAGGAGTGGTCCAAAATTACTCCAGATCGTTGTGCAGGTCTGATCTGTAACTACAGGAAACATTTGGTTGAGGTTATTGCTGCCAAAGGAGGGTCAACCAGTTATTAAGTCCAAAGGTTCACATACTTTTTCCTCCCTACACTGTGAATGTTTACATGTTATGTGCAATTAAACCATGGCAACATCTAATGTTTGTGTAGTATTAGGTTCAGCAGACTGTGTTCTTCTATTGTTGTGGCTTAGATGACGTTCAGAGCACATTTTATGCCCAATTCATGCAAAACTCCACATAATCCCAAGGGGTTCACATACTTTTTCTTGCAACTGTATAAGGGTCCCTTTTCCATTGGCCACCAAAGTATGGCACCACTACACCAACTAACAATATAAAAAAGGCACTTTTCCACTGATCACCAATGTAAGGAACACTACAATTTTCTCCATTAGCATTTCTTTTGTGGCCATTAGTATTTGTTTCAATTGATGATTGCTACTGAAAAAAAAACTGGGGGAGTGTTAAAAAAAAGAAAACCTATCTGCCCTGGGAGTCAAATATCCTGGACACACTACATATTTTAGTCTTTTATGTATTTTTATATTCTCAATTTATCAATCACACAAATGTGCCATGAGATTATTATTATACAGGATTTATATAGAGCCAACAGTTTGCTCAGCACTTTACAATAGACAATACAGCAACAATACAGTTAAATACAAGAGGGTTAGGAGGGCCTGATCCTTGGAGCTTACAATGTAAGAGGGAGGGGCTGGTGGTACAAAAGTTAATAACTGTGGGGGATGGACTGGTAGGAGGAATATATGATTCCATTATTAGATGACGGCAGGATAGGCTTCCCTGAAGAGATAGGTTTTCAGAGATCACCTAAAAGTGAGCAGAATATGCGATAGTCTGATAAATTGGGGTAGAGAGTTCCAGAGGATGGGGGAAGCTCTGGAGAGGTCCTGAAGCTGAGCATGGGAGGAGGAGACAAGGGAGCTAGAGAGTAGGAGGTCGTGCGAGGAGCAGAGAGGACGGTTTGGGTGATATTTGGAGACAAGATTGGTGATGTAATTTGGGGTAGCGTTATAAATGGCTTTATATGTTATTGTTAATGTTTTGAATTTTATCTGTTGGGCAATGGAAAGCCAGTGGAGGGATTGGCAGAGAGGGGTGGCGGATACAGAACGGTTAGTAAGGTGGATGAGTCCGGCAGCAGCATTCATGATAGACTGAAGAGGGGATAGCCTGCGATGAGGTAGGCCAATGAGGAGGGAGTTACAATAGTCAAGGCGAGATATAACAAGGGAGTGAATAAGTTGCTTAGTGGTTTCTGAGGTTAGGAATGGGCGTATCTTGGAGATGTTGCGGAGGTGAAGTCTACATGATTTGGACAGAGATTGGATTTGGGGCTGTAAAAACATATGGAAGTCAAGGATTACACCTTATACCCTGGCATGAGGGGAGGAACTGATGATTGTATTTTTGATCTTGATGAAGAAGTCAGGGGAGGGCTGGAGGGAATACTTAGAGCTCAGTTTTGGAAAGATTTAATTTGAGGAAGTGGAGTGACATCCATGCTGATATGTCACTTAGTAGGTTAGTAATGCGAGAGGAGACTGAAGGGGCGAGGTGAGGAGTAGAAAGATAGATTTGTGTGTCATCAGCATAGAGATGGTACTTAAAGCCATGGGAGTTTATCAAGTGACCAAGGGAGGAGGTGTAGATGGAGAAGAGAAGGGGGTCCAAGGACAGAACCTTGAGGGACCCCTACAGAAAGAGGAAGTGTAAAGGAGGAGACTGAGTTATAGGTAACGCTGAAGGAGCACTACGATAGGTAGGACGAGAACCAGGAGAGAGCAGAGTCTCGGAGGCCAAGAGAGTGGAGTTTTTTGAGGAGGAGAGGATGGTCAACAGTATCAAAAGCCACAGAGAGGTCAAGTAGTAAGAGTAAGGAGTAGTGGCCATTGGTTGGGATGAGTACGGAGTAGTGGCCATTGATTGGGATGAGTACGGAGTAGTGGCCATTGGTTTTAGCAGTTAGTAGATCATTAGTGAGGTTTAGTAGGGAAGTTTCAGTGGAGTCTAGTGAGCAAAAGCCAGACTGTAAAGGGTCAGGAAGGTTGTTGTCAGTGAGGTAGGAGCTCAGGCGATTGTAGACTAAGCGTTCTAAGAGTTTAGAGGTAAACGGGAGCAGGGAGATGGGTCTTAAGTTGTTCAGGTTGGTGGGGTCCAGGGAGGGCTTTTTAAGTATGGGAGTGATGTGTGCATGCTTTAGAGGGGAGGGGAAGGCACCATTAGAGAGGGAGAGATTGAAGATGTGAGTGAGGGAGCATAGGATGGAAGTTTATCAGGGGTTCCCTATGTATGAAGGAGGTTGAGCAAGGCTGCTGTATATGTACTCTAACTTCCCTTCCGTGTCTTTAAAATCCAGGTGATTAGGAATTGAACTATTTACTGTATTCTTATTAATTGCAGAGCAGAAGTTATGTTGTGCTAGAAGTTACCAAAATTCCAGCGGGATTGTATATAGTGGAATTGGGTAATGTCAAATAAGCATTTCTTTGATTGCTTTGATTAGCAATAGTAATTGGAATCCAACCTAATATGGCTCATCCCTTCAGTCTCCTTGTGTATCACTAATATCCAGACTAACAAATCAGTGTAAATCTTACACTGAACTCATAATACCCCCTAATAATATTACAAAATATATTAAAAAAAATTTTTAAAGTATATTTTTAAAATATATTCTTCAGATTTTTTCAACATATAAAAAAGTCATTTTCACATATATTTGTAAATGCAGTCCAAAAATGTAGATTAAATGTATCTTGAAAGACATACAGTATATTTGAAAATGTATTTTTAAAAATATTTTTTCATATATTTTGTAATAAAAATGAATTTCAACATACAGTATATGTGTGTATATATATATATATATATATATATATATATATATATATATATATATATGTGTGTCTTTTTTTATTGCAATACATTTTGAAATATATTGAATCTGGCCAAAATTGTAGTATATTTCAAATATATATCAATATATTTGGGAAGAATACTTTTAAAATATATATTTAAAATATATTTTTCTTCCATGTGGGTAGTGCCAAGAAAATCTCCCCCACACTATGACACCACCACCAGCCTGAACCGTTGATACAAGGCAGGATGGATCCATGCTTTCATGTTGTTTATGCCAAATTCTGACCCTACCATCTGAATGTCGCAGCAACCAGTCTGCCCATTCTCCTCTGACCTCTGACATCAACAAGGCATTTTCCTCCACACAACTGCCGTTCACTGGATATTTTCTCTTTTTCAGACCATTCTTTGTAAACTCTAGAGATGGCTGTTCGTGAAAATCCTAGTAGATCAGCAGTTTTTGAAATAATCAGACCAGCCTGCCTAACACCAACAACCATGCCAAAGTCACTTAAATCCCCTTTCTTCCCCATTCTGATGCTCGGTTTGAACTTCAGCAAGTCATTTTCACCAAGTCTCCAAACTATGGCCCTCCAGGTGTTGAGGAACTGCAAGTCCCATGAGGCCTTGCAGAACTCTGACAGCCACAGGCAAGACTCCCAGAGGCAGAGGCATTATGGGACTTGCAGTACTTCAACAGCTGGAGGGCCATAGTTTGGAGACCCCTGGTCTAGACTGAACTTCAGTAAGTCATCTTCACCACGTCTGCATGCCTAAATGCATTGAGTTGCTGCCATGTGATTGGCCAATTAGTAATTTGTGTTACCAAACAATTGAAGAGGTGTACCTAATAAAGGGGCCGGTGAATGTATAGTTTTATTGCTTTTATTGTATATAGATACAAAGTTAGCACTGCTGTATTTTGCACATTTAATTTTTTATTTCTTTATATTTGGTAGTTAAAAGTGCTGCACCAGTTATTGTAGTATGCAGCTGACAACGAATGCCCCATAGTAAGCAGGGGCGGACTGACCATTTGGAAACTAGGGCACTGCCCGAGGGCCCGGGGTCAGTAGGGGGCCCCATGAGATGCCCCTGGTACCTTTTTCATTGGCTTTTTTGAGTTTGGGCAAGGACACAGGGGCCCCATGATCCCCCATTGCCTGGGGGCCCCATGAGTTGTCAGTCCGCCCCTGATAGTAAGCCTATGGGTTGCATCACTGACCAGGCATTACAGCCATTGTCACAGCTCTCTCCTTTCCCCTGCTGAAGCCGGCTGCAAGGGAGATCAGGTGAATGGACTGGAGTGCCCTGAAAATAGGTAAGTATACGCATCTTCCTTTTACAGAGTAGGTTGATGAGGATTTTGAAAGGGGGGGGAGGGTTGGGTTAAAGCGCTGAGCAAACTGTTGGCGCTATATAAATCCTGTATAATAATAATAATAATAAAGTTGGTTTAAGCATACTAATGCAGGCCATATACGGGTCGAATTCGGAATGAGTTTTCGATCGAAAATTGAAAACATCTTTTGCTCTGTAATCCGATGGTACCACCAAAGATTTAGAAAATCGGTCGTTTTTCACAAATTTTCCAGCATGCCCAATAAATAAAATGGGGAGGAACCACGAAAATCGGCCAGTACCATTGCCCCACTCACAGAGCGAAAATCGTCCGATTATTCTTAGGTCTGATTTTCGAGCAAAAAATCGTTCAGAAATCGACTTGTGTATGGCCGGACTTAGTAATATCCTGGAATTCCACTTTAATGTGGTATCAGTTAAAAAAGGGAACATCTCTTTCAAATAACAACCTTCACCTTCCTTGTTCACGGCTTTCACAAAGTTTTTCAACAATCTGAGTTTTATGTGAAACAGGGGCAAAAATTATTTTTTTGGGTCAACAAGTGTTTCATGTGCCACGCTTTTGTGTCCCAGTCAGGGGCGGACTGACAACTCATTGGGCCCCCGGGCAATAGGGGATCATGGGGCCCCTGTGTCCTTGCCCAAACTCAAAAAAGCCTATGAAAAAGGTACCAGGGGCATCTCATGGGGCCCCCTACTGACCAGGGGCCCTCGGGCAGTGCCTGAGTTTCCAAATGGTCAGTCCGCCCCTGGTTCCAGTACAACATTTTTTTGGAGTGGCCATTTCTTTTTAATTTAATGGGACTGTTGCACAGCTGCCTCATTGACATAAGTATATCCATTCCATTTCGCATTCCAAACAGCAGAGCCACTACTTTTACATTTCCACAGATATTCCAGCTGCACTTGGTGTACTGGATGTGCTTCAACAACAGTTCACGTTTTTGTATTTTTCTTTTATGTGTGCAGCATAGCTAACAGGTATTGCAAATTGCAAAAACAGAAAATATCTATAAAAAGATATATTATAGAAAAAATTACAGGTTATTTTCTTGATTAGCAGCCAAAAATCTATAAAATACCACACAAAGGTGTTCAGGAAACAAAACCTTTGCTGTCCAGTGCTGTTTGTCATACAGGCAGTGAATCTCATTTATCAGTGTCTTAAGTAATGTTGACATATGTATGATAAGAATTCAGACTAGAAAACTATAATTTTACTGGTGAATAGAGCTGTTATTGGATGATACCGTCACCAAAAAAATAACGTACAACTCCATCTGCTTCAAGAAAAAGTGTGAAAGTTAATGAGTCTCTTCAATAAAGGGACATTTATTGCAAGTGGTACACACAGAGTCATTATCCTGGCCGACTACTTTAGAAAAGCAAAATCCACCATGATAAGGCTCTATTATGGTATGTTTTATGGTGTCTAATAAAAAGTTGTTTTACCTTTATACAAAAGACTTGGCAGATGCTATCTAGCATATATACAGTATATATATATATATATATATATATATATATATATATTTATATATATATTTATATATTTATTTTAAAAAATATATATATATATATAATGTATGTGTGTGTGTATATATATATATATATATATATATATATATATACTATATTGCCGAAAGTATTGGGACAATTTTTTTATTTTTTATTTTTTTTTTTTATATTTTTTTTTTTTTATTTAGAGTAAGAGTATTTACTCTAGTTACATAGAAGTGCTCACAAGGTGTTTTCACTTTGTCACCTGTTTCACAGTTTTTTTACATATTGGCAATTCATTTGTATTTATATATGTTATGATCATTTGAATATTGAGGATAACACACTATCCAGTTAATTATATATATTTTTCGGTGGAATTCGACATTTTGGATAACTATATTGAAGAAAAAAAGAATTGAGAAGATTCACTGTCACTAAGAGGGTTTTATTATTCAATTTGGACTTTCAAGGGTGAAAGTGTGACTTTTTGAGTGTCAATCTTTAGGGTTATTGTTTTCTGTATATTTTATTTAGTTTGTTTGGACACTGGTTTTTGATTTTGTTTTGAAAGTATTGGTCGGCCTGCTTTTACACGCACATAAACTTTAATGGCATCCCAGTCTTAGTCTGTAGGGTTTAATATTGAGTTGGCCCCGCCCTTTGCAGCTATAACAGCTTCAACTCTTCTGGGAAGGCCGTCCACAAGGTTTAGGAGTTTATCTATGGGAAGGTTTGACCATTCTTCCAGAAGCACATTTGTGAGGTCAGGCACTGATGTCGGGGGAGGAGGCCTGGCTCACAGTCTCTGCTGTAATTCACCCCTAAGGTGTTCTATCGGGTTGAGGTGCAGGCCAGTCAAGTTCCTCCACCCCAAACTCGCTCATCCATGTCTTTATGGACCTTGCTTTGTGCACTGGTGCGCAGTCATGTTGGAACAGGTAGGGGCCATCCCCAAATTGTTCCCACAAAGTTGGGAACATGAAATTGTCCAAAATGTCTTGGTATGCTGACGCTTTAAGAGCCAGGGGGCCAAGCCCACCCCCTGAAAAACAGCCCCACACTGTAATCCCTCCTCCACCAAATTTTACACTTGGCACAATGCAATCAGGCAAGTGCCATTCTCCTGGCAACTGCCAAACCCAGACACGTCCATCGGATTGCCAGACAGAGCAGCGTGATTGGTCACTCCAGAAAACATTTCTCTACTGTCCAGTGGCGGCGTGCTTTACATCACTGCATCCGCCGCTTTGCATTGCACTTGGTGATGTAAGGCTCGGATGCAGCTTCTCGGCCATTGAAACCCATTCCATGAAGCTCTCTATACACTGTTGTTGTGCTAATCTGAAGGCCACACAAAGTTTGGATGTCTTTAGCTATTGACTCTGCAGACAGTTGGCAACTTCTGTGAACTGTGTGCTTCCGCGTGCGCTGACCCCGCTCTGTCATGTGACGTGGCCTACCACTTGGTGGCTGAGTTGCTGTTGTTCCCAGTTGCTTTCACTTTGTTATAATCCCACTAACAGCTGACTGTGGAATATTTAGTAGCCAGGAAATGTCACGGATGGACTTATTGCACAGGTGACAACCTATCACGGGACCACGCTTGGAGTCACTGAGCTCCTGAGAGCGACCCATTCTTTCACAAAATGTTTGTAGAAGCAGTCTGCATGCCTAGGGGCTTGATTTTATACACCTGTGGCCATGGAGATGGTTGGAACACCTGAATTCATTGATTTGGAGGGGTGTCCCAATACAGTATATAACCCATTATTCAATCAAAACCAGCTGTTATGTAGTGGACTTTGAGATAATCACTAAAACAGGTTGTTTTTGTATTTGGGCAATACTGTCACCTTTTATTCCCTGAGAGTCTTTATCCATCATAGAACTGGTTTTCAGTGATGAGTGCCTTAAACCCTTTTTCGCAGCACAGAAAACAAATATGAATAAAAATGTTAATGATTATACCACTGTCCTCTAAACAAAACCTTGACACATAGCTCCTATTTTCTTTTTTGTTAGCCAAATCCCTCTGTCTATCTTTTCTCTAAAGTTTTGATCCAAGGCATGCCTTTCTTTGTGCCGGAAATTGAAGGTACTGCATAGAACCCCCATATGGTCCATGTGACGGACTGCTACCCTGACTGGGTATCTTCACCAAACTACAACTTCCTCCACTCTGGAACCAGAATATAGCAATTTCGGACCAAACCTCCCTAATTACAAGGCAGGACCAGTGTATTAGGTTAGGTAGATAACAAATTTACCGCAAGCATCAGACAAATGCATTAGTGGTTCATATAGTAAACCTGGTATAATACATAAGAGGGGATATGATCTCCATGTATAATACATAAGAGGGGATATGATCTCCATGTATAATACATAAGAGGGGATATGATCTCCATGTATAATACATAAGAGGGGATATGATCTCCATGTATAATACATAAGAGGGGATATGATCTCCATGTATAATACATAAGGGGGGATATGATCACCATGTATAATACATAAGGGGGGATATGATCTCCATGTATAATACATAAGGGGGATATGATCTCCATGTATAATACATAAGGGGGATATGATCTCCATGTATAATACATAAGAGGGGATATGATCTCCATGTATAATACATAAGGGGGGATATGATCTCCATGTATAATACATAAGGGGGATATGATCTCCATGTATAATACATAAGGGGGATATGATCTCCATGTATAATACATAAGGGGGGATATGATCTCCATGTATAATACATAAGGGGGATATGATCTCCATGTATAATACATAAGGGGGATATGATCTCCATGTATAATACATAAGGGGGATATGATCTCCATGTATAATACATAAGAGGGGATATGATCTCCATGTATAATACATAAGGGGGGATATGATCTCCATGTATAATACATAAGGGGGATATGATCTCCATGTATAATACATAAGGGGGGATATGATCTCCATGTATAATACATAAGGGGGGATATGATCTCCATGTATAATACATAAGGGGGGATATGATCTCCATGTATAATACATAAGGGGGGATATGATCTCCATGTATAATACATAAGGGGGATATGATCTCCATGTATAATACATAAGGGGGGGATATGATCTCCATGTATAATACATAAGGATGGATATGATCTCCATGTATAATACATAAGGGGGATATGATCTCCATGTATAATACATAAGGGGGGGATATGATCTCCATGTATAATACATAAGGGGGGATATGATCACCATGTATAATACATAAGGGGGATATGAGCTCCATGTATAATACATAAGAGGGGATATGATCTCCATGTATAATACATAAGGGGGGATATGATCTCCATGTATAATACATAAGGGGGGATATGATCTCCATGTATAATACACAAGGGGGATACGATCTCCATGTATAATACATAAGGGGGATATGATCTCCATGTATAATACACAAGGGGGATATGATCTCCATGTATAATACACAAGGGGGATATGATCTCCATGTATAATACATAAGGGGGGATATGATCACCATGTATAATACATAAGGGGGGATATGATCTCCATGTATAATACATAAGGGGGGGATATGATCTCCATGTATAATACATAAGGGGGGATATGATCACCATGTATAATACATAAGGGGGATATGATCTCCATGTATAATACATAAGGGGGATATGATCTCCATGTATAATACATAAGGGGGATATGATCTCCATGTATAATACATAAGGGGGGATATGATCTCCATGTATAATACATAAGGGGGGATATGATCACCATGTATAATACATAAGGGGGATATGATCTCCATGTATAATACATAAGGGGGATATGATCTCCATGTATAATACATAAGGGGGGATATGATCTCCATGTATAATACATAAGGGGGGATATGATCACCATGTATAATACATAAGGGGGATATGATCTCCATGTATAATACATAAGGGGGATATGATCTCCATGTATAATACATAAAGGGGGATATGATCACCATGTATAATACATAAGGGGGGATATGATCTCCATGTATAATACATAAGGGGGGATATGATCACCATGTATAATACATAAGGGGGGATATGATCTCCATGTATAATACATAAGGGGGGATATGATCTCCATGTATAATACATAAGGGGGGATATGATCACCATGTATAATACATAAGGGGGATATGATCTCCATGTATAATACATAAGGGGGATATGATCTCCATGTATAATACATAAGGGGGATATGATCTCCATGTATAATACATAAGGGGGGATATGATCTCCATGTATAATACATAAGGGGGGATATGATCACCATGTATAATACATAAGGGGGATATGATCTCCATGTATAATACATAAGGGGGGTATGATCTCCATGTATAATACATAAGGGGGGATATGATCTCCATGTATAATACATAAGGGGGGATATGATCACCATGTATAATACATAAGGGGGGATATGATCACCATGTATAATACATAAGGGGGGATATGATCTCCATGTATAATACACAAGGGGGGGTATGATCTCTATGTATAATACATAAGGGGGGATATGATCACCATGTATAATACATAAGGGGGATATGATCTCCATGTATAATACATAAGGGGGATATGATCACCATGTATAATACATAAGGGGGGGGGGATATGATCTCCATGTATAATACATAAGGGGGAATATGATCTCCATGTATAAATACATCAGTGGTCCATATAGTGAACTCGGTGTAGAGTTATTCACCCTGAGGTCATCACAGAGGACAAGGGGGCACTCTTTATGTCTGGAGGAAAAGAGATTTAATCTCTAAACATGGAAAGGTTTCTTCACAGTGAGAGCTGTGAAAATGTGGAATAGACTCCCTCAAGAGTTAGTCCTGGCCAGCTCAGTGGATTACTTTAAAAAAAAAGCCTGGATTCTTTTTTGGATACACAGAATAACACTGGATCTTAACATTTATAGGTAAAGTTGATCCAGGGAATATCCGATTACCTCTCGGGGGATCAGGAAGGAATTTTTTCCCTTGCAGGAGCAAATTGGTTCATGCTTTGCTGGGTTTTTTGCCTTCCTCTGGATCAACTGTGGGTATATGATTATAATTTTTTTTTGGTTGAACTGGATGGACTTTTGTCTTTTTTCAGCCAGACTAACTATGTAACTATACGTAACTACAGTATTAAATGTTAATTCTTCCCAAGATAAACATTTTAATTTTGTCTCTCACTTAAGTCAGTTTAGTGATGAGAAACCACACCATACTACAGCCATTGGCAAGCCAAATAGTGTCACGGCCTGTCAATGATTTTCCCATATAGCAAATAATTGAGAAGTTCAGCAGAGAGGGATAACCAATATCCTTGTGTTGGCCCTTTTGGAAGAGGCATAGAGGCAAACACTGCAGAGAAAGCTTGCCATATAAGTCTCTGAAATGAAAAATGAAACCACCAAAGGATACAACTTACAAAAGTCAATCTAAAATTAAATATCAATTTTTCTTTTTAAGTATTTATTTATTTAAAAAAGGGTTATTACAAAATTATAGACAGCTCTACAACAAATCAAGTTGCAATAGACACAACTCTTGTACATCAATCAATTTAAGAAGGTAGGTAGTAAGGAGTTCTTACAGCTTTCTGGATCTCTTCCTCCCACCGTAGTGTGTAACAGAGGTCCTAATCTATGATTTATTTGTTCAGTAGAGGAAGAGGTCTCTAGTGGCTTTCATGGAAGTAGGATCTGTTTTGTGACTGAGGACTGTAATTAGGCCTGCCATGTGAGCAAAAACTGTTTCCCCCCGTCTTTTGTGGTGAACATTAGTTGGGGACCATGTCCCCCAAGGTTTCCTCTGCACTGAAAGACTTTATTGAGACCAATGCCTACAATGCAGAGGTTGCATTGACCAAGGACCATTTATTACCTATTGTTTTTCAAGAGCCTTAAGCTAGCCATAGATGGGTCCGTTTTTTTCATTGAACCAGTGGGTTGAATGAAAAAATGGACCCAATTCCCAAATTCACACACTCGATGTGGATGCAGGACTACCCCCAGCTGCAGTGCTGACTGAATGAGAAAATAACAGGAAAGTTAAACAGAAGTCGATTGGTAGATTGACTTTTGTTCGACCACAGTGGCAACACATGGATTGAAATTTAGTCGGTTCCTGCTGAACTGTCCAATTTTCAATCCATGTAAGCCCAGCTTTGCTGTCCATTAAGTAGCATTTGAAGTGCTATAAAAATTCAGAAACAAGAAGAGATGTGTCTGTGCACCACTTTAATTTTCCAGTGCTCTTACAGTACCTGCACAGGTGGGAAGTGAAGTGTATGTGATCAGGGGAATGAAAGAGAGATGAGCTTTATTCTTCTAGAATTGGCAGGAGTTAGAACACCTGCCAGTGATTTTATTTCCATGTCTCCCCATTGGGGAAATTTACATTTACCGCCTGCCCAGGTGACCCCATTACACATACAGATACACATGGTGTCGTCAAGACAGGAAATCGTGAAGGCCAGACAACAATAAATAATTAACAAGAGTTTTAAAACTTTTCACTTGTTTGCATTTTTCAAGAGGGTCCTCATGAAAAAAAAACATTTCTGGACCCCCATTCAACTATTGCTCAAGAACAAACATTTTTTCATTGTGGATAGATCAGAGAGTCAAAGATTAAATATCCCCTTCATTTCCAGTCCAAATGGTATCAAGAGAACTTTGGAAAAGCCTCCTGAATGTCTCAGTGCTGCTAAAGTAGGAAGCAAATAATTTGCTTGCTTCCCAACACCATTGGAATTTTGCAAACTATGAGCACACTTATGACACCATGAAGGGTCTTCTACACCAGCTCAGCCTTCATCTAGTATTAATGTGTTCCTTACATCCAGAGGGAAGTGGTGTAGCTGCATTGTCTGCACAAACTGTGTATCAGAGCCTAACTTCTCTTCTACATTCTGCTAGAAAATGTTTTTTGCTTTCTCAATCTTGGTTGAGTAGATTTGTCAGGGACCATCGCGACGCATGGGTCTGCACATGCGTAGGTGTCTGTCAAGACATGCAGGCAGCAGGGCACTAGGACCCAGGCGCACCCGTCACCTATGACGGTGCTGGGCAGGCACTAGGACCTAGGCTGCGCCTGTCAGGTGCACGGCGGGCTACTTAAACCAGCCCTGCACAGACACAAGTTGCCGTATGGTCTGATCTTGTTCCTGTGTTCCCGTTGTTTGAGATTCGTTGCTGACCTGCCTGGATCTGACCCCTGCTGACTTCTCCTGCTCTGACCCCTAGCTAAGTTTGACCTCTCTTTTGGATATCCCTACCTGATCTGAACTACTGGTACCGACCCCGTTTGACCACGCTATTGCTCAGCTATCCATCCGACCCGCACAGATTAGCTGCTACTCTCCAGACCTGTCTGCCTCTTCACGTCAGGCTCTCTACCTGTCATTACCTCTGGTGATTCCTCTACCTCAGGTGGGTGTACTCAGGGGCCGCGACCTGGTCACTGTCCGCTCCAAGCCCATCCCCACCATCAGGGGCTCTGGTGAACAAGCGGACTGGGGCTTAGACTCCGCACCCTGGGAGTCCTGTCCTGTGGACTGCTAGAGTACACCAGGTGGTCCATAACAAGATTTTTCCTTTCCTTCCATTCCAGTAACAGTGGACCAGAAATAACAGGGAAATAACTTTAACAGATGTGCAGTTCATATTAAACCCCTATAGAGGTTCTATCCTTTCTCAGCCTTCTCAAAACTAGAAAGAATGTTTGAAATCGTGACTTTACACCATCCCTTGCACCCATGTTCAGTAGGTTTTTCATATGATCTCTGGACAGGCGTCCACTTATTTTCACATGACTTTGTATGAAACTGCTTTTAATGCTCCATTCTGAGAGGGCATTGCTACAATGAGCTCAGAGACATAGCAGTCATTGAATGAGGGAATAATTCACCTGTTTTCACAGGGTTTCACAGATTCATGGTCAACTAAAACAAAAGGAAATTTTCATTGGTGGGGCATTCAGGAATAGAAAATTGTGTCTATGTTGACCTTGAGATGCTGCAAAGTTTTCCTATATGTCCTCTTTAAATGAATCCCATAATCTGCTTTTATAAGATCAACATTACCTCATTAAATGTGAGTTTGCACATTTTTCAAGATATATCCATAGGCAGTAGGGCAGTGTTTTTGGTAGAGATGTTCCACCAATGTGTTACTTCCAGGTTCCATAGATTTATCCTCTTTATTCATGAAATTCCAAAGATGTAAGCCATAAGAGTAATTAAAAATTGGCAAATTCTCCCAGACATCAAAGTACCTTCTCCATGATGAATACAAGATGGGATAGAAACGTTGAGGATGAAAATAACTGATGTTTGAACACATGGCATCATCCGTAGATTTAAATACCGGCATGTCACACAAATTCTTCATAACACGAGTAAAAACCCCTGGTCCTTGGTGTCCCCATATTTCTCCCCTGTAGTTCTCAACAAAGTTCTCCATAAATTGCCAAGCCAACTGGTAATGTGAGGAAAGTCCAAAAACACTACTGCCAGTGTCTGTGGAAGATTCGGCTGCTACAAAGTGGTCCTGGGGTATTGGACGAAGTGAGATGACATCAGCATCCATGTAAATTCCACCGTATTTCCACATCATGGCAAACCTACAGGCATCTGAGCTAACATGGGTCCAGTAGATTTCTCTTTCAGGGTTTACCTGGTAATCCAGAAAAATGCAATTTTTAGATTATAACATGGCAGCACCTCATGTTGAATAAACCATTTCATTTTTAGGCATCATTCACAAAATGTGATTTTGTGGAACTGAAAAGAGTCCCGAAAATTGATAAGGGGCATGGAGAATCTCAGCTATGAGGAAAAAATAACTGAATTGAATGCATTCTCCCGTAAGAAGATGATATTAATGGGGATATGATTGCCTTGTACGAACACATAAATTGTCTATATAGTAATTTTGTTGTTTACTTTAAGGTCATGATGGATGACAAGAGACACTCTTTGCACCTGAAAGAAAAGAGGTCTGACTGCCACTTACAGAAAAAGCTTCTTTACAGTAAGTCTTGTGAAAATGAAAAATAGATTTCCACAGAAACTACTTTAAGATAAGATAACTATGTAGATTGTTTCTAAAAAAAAAAGTTGGATGAACGATATATATATATATATATATATATATATATATATATATATTATTTATAGGAAAAAACATCGTAGATTCTTAAACTTGACTGTCTTAGGGAATCAAGAAGGATTTTTCCTTGCACAAATAAATTGAACCATGCATTTTTTTGCCTTACTCTAGATCAGCCTTTTTCAACCAGGGTGCCAAGGCACCCTGGGGTGCCTTCAAGTTTCTTCAGGGGTGCCTTTGCAAAATGGATAAAAATTGTCCAAACATTGTATACAAGCCAGCAGGTGGATAAAGCCTGCCATTAGTCCAGGGGTGGGCAAACTTTTTGACTTGAGGGCCGCAATGGGTTCATATATTGGACCCGGGGGCCGGACCAAGAGTAGATGAATGATCTGTATGTGTCATCCATAGTAAGTATAGTAATATTCCCCCATAGTAAGCATAGTAATTAATCCCCCATATAGTAATTCATCCCCCATAGTAATTCATCCCCCATATAGTAATTCATCCCCCATAGTAATTCATCCCCCATATAGTAATTCATCCCCCATATAGTAATTCATCCCCCATAGTAATTCATCCCCCATAGTAATTCATCCCCCATATAGTAATTCATCCCCCATAGTAATTCATCCCCTATATAGTAATTCATCCCCCATAGTAATTCATCCCCCATATAGTAATTCATCCCCCATATAGTAATGCATCCCCCATATAGTAATTCATCCCCCATAGTAATTCATCCCCCATATAGTAAGTCATCCCCCATATAGTAATTCATCCCCCATAGTAATTCATCCCCCATAGTAATTCATCCCCCATATAGTAATTCATCCCCCTTATAGTAATTCATCCCCCATACAGTAATTCATCCCCCATAGTAATTCATCCCCCATATAGTAATTCATCCCCCATATAGTAATTCGCCCCCCCATAGTAATTCATCCCCCATAGTAATTCAGCCCCCCTATAGTAATTCATCCCCCCTATAGTAATTCATTCCCCATAGTAAGTCCCCAAGTCCCCCCTGTGTCAATTCACTTACCTTTGCTCCGCGCGTTCCTCTCGCCGTGTTCCCGCGCCGTTCCGGTCTTCAGGGCGGACTGTGAGAGGAGCTTCGCTCCCCTCACGTTCCTCCTGCTGCCCCGCCTACACACATTCTGACAGCCAATGTATCCCGCGCCGTTCCGATCTTCAGGGCGGACTGTGAGAGGAGCCTCGCTCCCCTCACGTTCCTCACGCTGCCCCGCCTACACACATTCTGACAGCCGATGTTTGCCTTGCTCCGCGGGCCGGATTAAAAGGTCCGCCGGGCCGTATACGGCCCGCGGGCCATAGTTTGCCCATTGCTGCATTAGTCACATAAAGCCACAGATTTTCTTTGTGCATCATTACAACCTTCTAGCAGCTAGAGTCCTAACAACCAAGTAAGTCATTGGTTGATAAGGAGGACATCGGGCGCCTTCACGGCATCCTTATTTGACCTTCCCTGCTCCCCTCCATTAGCACTGGGGTCACATTAGTTGAATGAGAGAGACACTGATGGATAAGAGGAACATTGGAATACTGATCAGTACCTGGGTACAAAGGTGTATTTGATTTAGAAGAATAGATCAACTCTAACATTGGGCGTCTTACATGTGTGAATGTTGCTGCCTTACAGTGCCTTGAAAAAGTATTCATACCCCTGGAAATTTTCCACATTTTGTCATGTTACAACCAAAAACGTAAATGTATTTTATTGGGATTGTATGTGATAGACCAACACAAAGTGGCACATAATTGTGAAGTGGAAGGAAAATGAGAAATGGTTTTCAAAATTTTTTACAAATAAATATGTGAAAAGTGTGGCGTGCATTCGTGTTCAGCCCCCTTCCCCTTGTCTGACTCCCTGTTTTTTCAGCCCCTCACATAGACCACATAAACCTGAATCATTTTCACTTGCCATATTGTAAATTAATGACCCCTGACATGATTATCCAGGAAAGACCGTAAAGAATATGTATTTTTTTTGTAGGCAGCTGAGAGCTCTTGTTAGCATGGGCTTCTCTAGAAGGAAATTTCAAGAGTGTAGTCACCAAAGGGCCCCTTTGTGTAAACGCCTAATAGTTTCTCCTCAAGACTTTATGTACAGTTGTGCTCAAAAGTTATATGGTGGTATACCCTGGAAGAAATCGTGAAATTTTGGGATTGATATTGAAAATATGAGTGATTATGCCAAAAAACTGTCTTTTATTCAGTATACAAAGAAAACCCCACAGTCAGTACTGTTCAATCACTTATTAAAAAGTGGACAATTCTGGGATCTCTTGATACCAAGCCAAGGTCAGGTAGACCATGAGAGATTGCATCCACAACTGTGTGGTTGTTTCAAGGAGCACAATACAATGATCCTTGAACAAAAATGAACTATATGGTTGAGTTGCCAGAAAAAAACCTTTACTGGGCCCATGTCACGATAAAGCCCAGTTAAAAATATGCCCGAAAACACCTTGACACGCCTCACTGGCATTGGCGCAGTAAAAACTTCTTTCTGGAAACTTGACCACGCAGCTCATTTTTGTTCATGTATCATGGTATTGTGCTCCTTGAAACAACCACACTGTCAGTTGTCTGTCAGCTGTGGCTGCAATCTCTCTTGGTCTACCTGACCTTGGTATCAAGTGATCGCAGAATTTTCCACTTTTTAAAAAAGTGATTGAACAGTACTGACTGGCATATTCAAGGCTTTCAATATCTTTTTAGATACGTTTCCATCTTTATTACGGTCTATAACCTTGTTACACATGTCTTTTGACAGTTCTTTTCTGTTCCCCATGGATCAGTATCTAGCCTGCTCAGTGCATCCACGTGAGAGCTAACAAACTCATTGACTGTTTATACACAGACACTTATTGCAGTTTAAAAACCACAGATGCACTTAACCAAAATCTGTCTGATAGGTGCTGGAAATGCAGGTAAGGAGTGGGTACCTTGGTGCATGTTTTTTGGTTTTGTCCATGGATTGAGGGCTAGAGGACCATAGTTACATACAGTTAGTCTGGCTGAATAAAAGACAAAAGTCCATCCAGTTCAACCATAGAAAAAAAAAGTTATAATCCTATACTAACAGCTGATCCAGAGGAAGGCAAAAAAAAACAGCAAAGCATGATCCAATTTGCTCCAGCAGGGGAAAAAATTCCTTCCTGATCCCCCGAGAGGCAATCGGACATTCCCTGGATCAACTTGGACCATGGTTCAAACGATACTGGAACAAGTACTTAATGTTGCCCTGCCTCTAGATCCTTTACATTATCTTTTGGGCTTACCTTTCCGGGTTATTCCCAAGCTATCCAAAAGATTGGGAGTACATATTCTTACAGCTGCTAGGAGGGTGATCCCACAATTTTGGATATCAGTACTGTACCCATGCAAAATCACCTTTTAAGAACAATAGCTTAGAACAGGGATATAGCATCTTCCTCGTGTGAGGTCTCTGATATATATGCAGGCTGGACTTCTATGAAAAACATTTCCCGCACTCTGAACAAGGGTATGGCTGCTGCCTCTTGTATTATCACTGGTATATATAAAAATAGGACTTACATGAAAAACATTTCCCGCGCTCGAAACAGGAATACTTCTCCCCCATGTGAGATCTCTGGTTTCTATAGAGATTGAACTTCTCTGAGAGACTTTCCCGCACTGTAGGACATCTCTTTACTCCAAGTGAGGGGTGAGATGGCTCCAGGTACTCTCTTCTGGGGAACATTGCACTCGACAATCCCCTCAAACAATGAGTGGATTGCAGGAAGCGGTTCACCCAGCCCGTTTCGGCATGTCTCCAGCTGCCATGGTCCTGTGTGCAGGAGGAAGAGAGCCGGCGTCTCCCTTGCTCCAAGAAACGCCGGCTGGCTCCTCTGCCTCCCAGAGCTCCCTTGCGGCAGATCACCTGATCGCCTGGCATCCACTGAGCTCCGGGGAACACATAGCGTCGGGCTAAGAGCACAGGAAGACCCACCGTGATGGCCGCCACTCCTGGAGGTCCTCGGTCCATGCCAGGCAGGCTCCCCCTCTCCCCAGCTAATATCTCCAGGGCTTCCTGCACATCTCTCCCCTTCTCTGCAGGACACTGGAGGTGCTTGGGAGCCAGGAGCTCCCATTCCAAGCCATGGTCCGGCTCCTTCCTCCGGACCCAGGACACTATCACTCTATTTGGAGGCTATGGGATCAATCTCCCTTTGGAAAGCCTCCTTCCTCACCCTCTCGAACCCCCTCTACCTCTATAGCTCAGTTAATCCAGATGTCTTTCCAAACAATATGCCTTTGACAAATAATGTAGTCTAATCATGTGCAGGTTTATGTTGATTTATGTTTTCAAATTTTGCAGATTGACATTCTGTTCACTTGTATTCCTATTTTTATAGATTTTTTATTTATTGAGTTTCTCCTGTGCCTGTGATAGATTTCTTTCATGGCAATGTTTCAGTGTTACTTGTAACTGTGTTTTGTTTACTCTTTTACAAAAAACAAAATTTTGGGACATTGGTTCTTAACAAAAATTAAAAAAAGCCACAGATGTGGGAAATTAACCTTTAATTGCTATTCTGTGTCACCTCGTGGGTCTGTACCAAGGCCAAACATTCCAGGGGATGAACACTTTTGATCCGGGCCATTTGGGTGATTTCTGTTATTATGATTTAGAAAAGAGCCAAACAACTATGTGATAATAAATGGCTTCATATGATCATCAGCCTTAACCACTTCCAGTCCGGACACTTTCACCCTCTTCCTGTCCAGGCCAATTTTCCGCTTTCAGTGCTATCACACTTTGAATATCAATTGCACGGTCATGCAACACTGTACCTATATGCATTTTTTAGCATTTTTTTGAGACAGATAAAACTTTATTTTGGTGGTATTTATTCACCACTGTGATTTTTATTTTTTTTTGCTATATAAATGAAACCGTCCAAAAATTTTGAAAAAAAGTGTTTTTCTTATAAAATTTTGCAAATAAATAAACTTTCTTCATAAATCTTGTCCAAAATGTATTCAGTTATCTTTTTAGTAAAAAAAAAATAAATAAACCAAATTAGTTTATAACCAAAAAATATAATTTTTCAAAAAACTTTTTTTACATTTTTATTTTATTTCTTTATATTATTATTTATGGTTTTTATTTTTACATACTGTCACCCTAGCAGTACAGTGTCACCATAGTGACACTGTACTACTAAGTGGGGGGGTTATGAAGATTTCTTTTTTTTTTACACTGATTGCTTTTACATCCTTAAAGGCTGTAAAAGCAATCATTTCTTCTTCTCTCTGGCTGCATTCTTGCAGCCATTGAGAAATACTGTGTGAGCTGTGATTGGTCACAGCTTGTCACATGGTACAATGCTGTTGTGAACAGGGGCAGACTGACAACTCATGGGGCCCCCGGGCAATAGGGGATCATGGGGCCCCTGTGTCCTTGCCCAAACTCTAAAAAACCTATGAAAAATGTACCAGGGGCATCTCATGGGGCCCCCTACTGACTCCGGGCCCTCAGGCAGTGCCCGAGTTTCCAAATGGTCAGTCCGCCCCTGGTTGTGAATAGCCTTGTACCATGTGACCTCTGTGATCATTCACAGATTTCACTAGTAGTAAGCAATGATGTCAGAAGTGTCATCTTGTTTACTACTCTTCATGTGATCACTGATTGGCCAATCAGTGATCACATGATTGGGACCTCACACAGAGGTCCCGTTCAACGACCGGTGTTCCACTGTGTCCGAAGGACACAGAAGGCACCGGATTGCCGTGCTGCGTTCTCCCAGGAAGGCGCACAAGCAGGGGGCAGGCAGGCCGTTTATAAACGGCCGCCTGCCCCTGCACTGCTCCCGTCTGGCCATTTATATACATGGGCCGGAAAGGAAGTGGTTGAATAAAAGTTTTTAGCATGATCAGTCAATTATCAATGCCAAAATTTCATTCTTTCTGCCAGGGGATGCAAACATTTGAGCACCACTGTATGTCCAGTCATCCTAGTCCTAGGACTGTAAAACAATTTAGACAATTACTATTACTGACCTCTCTATAAAGGGAACTTAGCAAAACAGCTGACTGAACAGGCTTCATTATAGCCAGCCAAGCTTAGCTGAACATTCATTTATTGTAAGTTTTGGCTCTTTTAAAGCCCATCGGAGCCTTACTCATTTTTATCTATTTTCCTCTGATTGTTATTATTTTAGAATCTAGTACTCAGGGTTCCCAGGTGCAGAAGCCCAACTTCATATAATGCAGTGCGAGGGTTTGCCATTGTTGTTTTATCATTTGTGATTGATTTTTGCTTGGAAATTTTCTCTCTGTGAAAATGTGCTCTGTCATCACTTTGCAGTGGTCTGTGGTGACAGAGCTGAGTAACAGCCACACCCCTAATCACTAGTGTCCTCAACAGCCTTGTCTTACAGGGAAGGTAAGAAGGTGTATCCAGGGGCGGACCAGGGGCGGACTGACCACTTGGAAATTCGGGCACTGCCCAAGGGCCCGGGGTCAGTAGAGGGCCCCATGACATGCCCCTGGTACCTTTTTCATAGGCTTTTTTGAGTTTGGGCAAGGACACAGGGGCCCCATGATCCCCTATTTCCTGGGGGCCCCATGAGTTGTCAGTCCGCCCCTGGGGCGGACTGACCATTCGGACAAGGGCCCGGGGTCAGTAGAGGGCCCCATGACATGCCCCTGGTACCTTTTTCATAGGCTTTTTTGAGTTTGGGCAAGGACACAGGGGCCCCATGATCCCCTATTTCCTGGGGGCCCCATGAGTTGTCAGTCCGCCCCTGGGGCGGACTGACCATTCGGACACTCAGGCACTGCCTGAGGGCCCGGTGTCAGTAGGGGGCCCCATGTGGTGCCCCTGGTACCTTTCATAGGCTTTTTTGGGTGTGGTTTGAGTGTAGGTGAGTACACAGGGGCCCCATGATCCCCTATTGAAAGGGGGCCCCATGAGTTGTCAGTCTGCCCCGGGTGTATCTGACCTGTTACTGAGTGCGTTAAGTCCAATTCCGAGACCAATTAGACTGCACAGCTATATTTAGTCCTCATGCACACTGGACGTTTTTACAGCGGCTGTTTTTGGCTTTTGATGTTTTTTTCTACAGCCAGTAAACCCCCCAGCATGTTATCCTATGTGTCCATACACACATAGACTGGAATCAACGTTTATTGGCTGGAAAAAAACCCAGAACTGGTGGGTTTCTAGAGGAGTTTTTTAGCTGTAAAAACGCTCTAACTCTGAAAAACGCGGCACAATGCCGCAAACCAGCATTTTTGGCCTTTTTTTAGCAAAACATATTTATTTTTTTGTAAAAAAAAAAAGCTAAAACCTGCAAACGTGGGAAAACACCGCTAATCGTGGAAAAACACTAATGCAAAAACACTAAAAAAAGGTGAGAAACTCACGTTTTTAACGTGACTTTACACAACTAAGGCTACGTTCACACTAGCGTTGTCAGCAGGCGGCATAAAAGCGTTTGGGCAGCGTTTTTACCGCTTTTCAAACACCTCAGAAAATTCTGCACATTGCAGCACATAGTGCTGTTCACACGGAAGCGTTAGCGTCGCGGCAAAACGGATGCCTCTGGTCGAGTCAGGAGGAGTTGAAGCCTCCGATTCAAGTCTACGGTGCCGCTCCGCAAATGCCTGGCTGGCGTTTGCGGTGCGGTTGCAGCGCAGTTGGCGAAGCGGTAACACCATTCAAACTTCATTATAGGCGTTTGTGGGGTGTTTTTAACCCTTGCCAAATGCCTAGCAACCGCTGCAAAACTGCGCATACGGCGTTTTTGGAGCATTTGCGGAGTGTTAAAAATGCTTCACAAACGCTGGACCAACGCTTTTCAAACACTACAGGGACGTTTGGCAAGAGTTGGAAAAAAACGAGCGCTAACATTACCAGCGTTATTAAAACGCCCCGTGTGCATGGATCCTGACAGTCTTAATGAATAACACTTTATAATTTTGTATCATTAGTCCTCATGCACACTTGACATTTTTTACAGCGGCTGTTTTTGGCTTTTGAGGTTTTTTCTACAGCTAATAAACCCCCCAGCATGTTATCCTATGTGTCCATACACACATAGACTGGAATCAATGTTTTTGGCAGGGACGTTTTTTGGCTGGAAAAAAAAAACGAGACTAGTGGGTTACTAGAGGAGTCTTTTAGCTGTAAAAACGCTCTAACTCGGAAAAAGGCGGTAAAACTCTGCAAACCAGTGTTTTTTGACTTGACTTGGGAATACCGCCAGAGGGGTTAACAAAGAATACCCAATCGCATGCAAGGAAAATAATAATAAAAAAACATTTCTGCTTGCACATGATTGGATGATGGAAGTCGTTAGAGCTTCCCCTCATTTAGAAAGCTCTGGAGCAACTGTACTTGTAAAGTACACAGTCTGCCTTTAGTAAATCAACCCCATTGACTTGGGGAAAACTATATACAGGTGAAACTCGAAAAATTAGAATATCGTGCAAAAGTTAATTTATTTCAGTAATGCAACTTAAAAGGTGAAACTAATATATGAGATAGACTCATTACATGCAAAGCAAGATAGTTCAAGCCGTGATTTGTCATAATTGTGATGAATATGGCTTACAGCTCATGAAAACCCCAAATCCACAATCTCAGAAAATGAGAATATTGTGAAAATGTGCAATATTCTCGGCTCAAAGTGTCCCACTCTAATCAGCTAATTAAGCCAGAACACCTGCAAAGGGTTCCTGAGCCTTTAAATGGTCTCTCAGTCTGGTTCAGTAGGAATCACAATCATGGGAAAGACTGCTGACCTGACAGTTGTGCAGAAAACCATCATTGACACCCTCCATAAGGAGGGAAAGCCTCAAAAGGGAATTGCAAAAGAAGTTGGATGTTCCCAAAGTGCTGTATCAAAGCACATTAATAGAAAGTTATGTGGAAGGGAAAAGTGTGGAAGAAAAAGGTGCACAAGCAGCAGGGATGACCGCAGCCTGGAGAGGATTGTCAGGAAAAGGACATTCAAAAGTGTTGGGGACTTTCACAAGGAGTGGACTGAGGCTGGAGTCAGTGTATCAAGAGCCACCACACACAGACGGATCCTGGACATGGGCTTCAAATGTCGTATTCCTCTTGTCAAGCTGCTCCTGAGCAACAAACAACGTCAGAAGCGTCTTACCTGGGCTAAAGAAAAACAGACCTGATCTGTTGCTCAGTGGTCCAAAGTCCTCTTTTCTGATGACAGCAACTTTTGGATCTCATTTGGAAACCAAGGACCCCGAGTATGGAGGAAGAATGGAGAGGCACACACTGCAAGATGCTTGAAGTCCAGTGTGAAGTTTCCACAGTCTGTGTTGATTTGGGGATCCATGTCATCTGCTGGTGTTGGTCCACTGTGCTTCATTAAGTCCAGGGTCAACGCAGCCGTCTACCAGGAGATTTTGGAGCACTTCATGCTTCCTTCCGCAGACGAGCTTTATGGGGATGCTGACTGCTTTTTCCAACAGGACTTGGCACCTGCCCACACTGCCAAAAGCACCAAAACCTGGTTCAATGACCGTGGGATTACTGTGCTTGATTGGCCAGCAAACTCGCCTGACCTGAACCCCATAGAGAATATATGCCCAAACCAAGTACTGAGTACATATGCATGCTTATACTTTTCAGAGGTCTGATATTGTTCTATCTACAATCCTTGTTTTATTGATTGCATGTAATATTCTAATTTTCTGAGATTGTGGATTTGGGGTTTTCATGAGCTGTAAGCCATAATCATCACAATGATGACAAATCACGGCTTAAACTATCTTGCTTTGCATGTAATGAGTCTATCTCATATATTAGTTTCACCT
This sequence comes from Staurois parvus, assembly GCF_062004578.1. Lineage (NCBI taxonomy): Eukaryota > Metazoa > Chordata > Amphibia > Anura > Ranidae > Staurois > Staurois parvus. The sequence continues at coordinate 1,654,456 of NW_028319977.1, forward strand.
TTTAAGTTGCATTACTGAAATAAATGGACTTTTGCACGATATTCTAATTTTTCAAGTTTCACCTGTAGATAAGGACTTCTGACTTTTCTTTACTTTCCAGATCTGCATATTTATTCCTTATTAGTGATATAGAAAGTATTTAGGATGATCATAATTATTATTTTTTGAGGGGTGTCAGTGGGGGGACTTTCGCCAAATTTATTTTGGCAAAATTGATTTAGCCACAAAATTACTAATTTAAGTGAAAAAATAAGGATGAACAGTAACTTGTGGAAGTGGAAACTCCCATCTCCAGTCATTGGGCCTTTTGTCTACTGTTGTTTCTATTTAGAGACTTTTTGTGTGTGGTTTAGGTAGTTTAATTTATTTCAGGTAGTGTGTGTGTGTGAGTGTTTTTTCTTTTATTTCTTTTATTTATTTGATATTTATTTGTGTATTTTAAATTTTTTATTTGCTTAGATTGTAAGCTCCAAAGAGCAGGGCTCTCCTAACCCTCTTGTATTGAACTGTATTGTTGCTGTATTGTCTCCCGTTATATTGTAAAGCGCTGAGCAAACTGTTGGCGCCATATAAATCCTGTATAATAATAATAATTTCTTTAAAATGTACAATAGATAGATGTAAAGTGCTTCTTAACATTTTCAGTGCTATATAAATACCTATAATAAATAAATAAAAATATACTGTATATATACAGTATATTTTTGCAGGAGCAAATTGGATCGTGCTTTGCTGGGTTTTTTTTTGCCTTCCTCTGGATCAACTGTGGGTGTAGGATTATAACTTTTTTTTTTTTTAATGGTTGAACTGGATGGACTTTTGTCTTTTTTCAGCCAGACTAACTATGTAACTATGTAATACAGGGTTTTTTCCTTTTCAGCAGGAAAAGGAGCTTCTCTAAATCTCAGGAGCTATTTCAAGCCCATTGCACCCTTAAAAATCATCTTAATTTCACCTTCCCAGTTTATTCAAATACATTTTTACAAAAATGATAATAGTTCATGAAAATTTCCAGATTTTTACCAGAATTTCAGAAATCTAAATATTCTCCATATCTCCCTTTACTGGTGAGCACAGTATTTTCTTTAAGACAGGTTTACTTTAATACATTTAAGAGCTTTATTAGCCCTCGCAGCAGTTCCCTGCTGTTTGCCTTTAGTAAATCAACCCCATTGACTTGAGGGAAAATAAATAGATAAGGACTTATGACTTTTCTTTACTTTCCATATCTGCATATGTATTCCTTATTTGTGATATAGAAAGTATTTAGGATGATCATAATTATTATTTTTTGAGGGGTGTCAGTGGGAGGACTTTTGCCAAATGTATTTTGTATACATTTTTACAGGCTTTCCATCTAAAAGCCTGTAAAGGTTTCCGCAAAGGTACCCCATTTATTGTATAATTTACCTTATCAAACCACGGTTTAAGAGGCGTGTTATTAAATAATTGATCCATTCTCAGAGGGAAGAGGTAAACATTGCTATAGGACGACAAGGTTGGAAATTGTTGTCTTGCTCTCTTCTCATCTTCTTCTGTGGTAATGTCCTCCAATCCTTTCATGAAGAAGGCCACCGGTCGGTCAGGGTAGACTCGTGCGGCTGATTCAATAGCACACAGTACCAGAGATGGTGGATCCATTCTGTCCGTGGTCTCCATAAATAAGATTCCATTTCCTGCTCTTAGAATTGTTTTTGCACTAAAAGGACTTGACATTCCATTAGAACTGTCCATGGATACTGATTCTGAGTTGTTAGTAATGAAGAAATTCAAGATGTTAAAGTCTCGATCTCTAATAGTAATCCAACTGAAAAAGACCAATGTTGCTATCATCAAAAAAATGCCTAATATTCTTACTTTTTTCAGCATGGCTGTAGAGTACAATTGCTGCGCTGTAGGAAAAACAAAGAATAGTATATGAAATATTAAGAGTACCTTTACTAAAGACAGCTTATTTAACCAATTCAATACCGGGCAATTTTACAGCTCCCTGCCCAGGCCATTTTTCAAGGTTCAGCGCTCTCACACTTTGAATGACAATTGCGCGGTCATACAACATTGTACCCAAACTACAATTTTATCATTTTCTTCACACAACTAGAGCTTTCTTTTGGTGGTATTTAATCACCGCTGGGGTTTTTATTTTTTGCTAAATTAACAAAAAAAGACCAAACATTTTGAAAAAAAAACATGTTTTTCTTTGTTTCTGTTATAAAAGTTTACAAATAAATAATTGTTCTTCATAAATTTAGGCCGAGATGTATTCTGCTACATGTCTTTGGTGAAAATAACCCAAATTAGGATGTATTATTTAGTTTGTAGGAAAGTTATAGAGTTCACAAACTATGGTATAGATCTGAATATTGATCAATCCTGAAGTACTGACGGCCAATCTAATTTCCTGAGGTCCAAGAATGTCAGAACAGTACAGATATCCCCCAAATGACCCCTTTTTGCAGAGTAGACAGTCCGACGTACTTCATAAGAGGCATGGCGAGTTTTTTGAAGTTGTATTTTTTTGTCATAATTTTTCGGAAAATTAAAAAAATTAAAAAATTAATTTCACTATTTTTTTTTACATATTGTCACCAGTGCAGTACAGCGTCATCATATAACTGGCATGGTGGTGATCAGGAACACTGACTGGTGACAGTATGAAAAAAAAAAAATATATATATATATATTTTTTTTTTTTAAATTAAATTTGTTTTCTTTTTTTAAGATTTTTTTTTTATATTTCACTATGGCCAAAGTAGTACAATGTTACCATAGCAACATTGTACTACTTTGGGGAAGTGATCAGTTGTTGTTTTTTTTTTTTTACACAATTTGCTTATAGCAAAGAATTACTTTGCTATAAGCAAGCATTTACCTGAATGACATCGATTCATTCAGGTTTTTTTTTTTTCTTGTGTGCTTAGCTGTGATTTGGCCACAGCTAATCACATGACATGTGCATGTGATCTCTGTGACCATTCAAACCTAGACACTAGTATACAATGGATGGCATGAATGAAGCCATCCATTGTATACAACTGTCATGTGACCTGCTGTGATTGGTCACATGGTACCGGCAACGGGGGCCGATACTCAGATCTGTCATCAGCCGTGTCCGAGGTACACAGCCGGTGACGGATCACGCCGCTGCGCGGCTCTGCAGGAGCGCAATCTGTGCATGTGCGGGAGGATACCATATGGCGTCCACCCGGAACACTGATGACATTCGGCCATAGGGCGGGCAGCAAATGGTTAAGTCACCGGGCACACCGCTGCGATTTAAACTCACGCACTTTGTGTGCAATTTCAGTGTGATTTCAGGTATGATTCCTGAAGACTTTATTGCTACTCTTCAACGATTTCTTGCAATTTGCAGTGCGATTTCTATTATATTCTATGTATGTGAAATTGCAACAAAACTGTAGAAAAAATGCAAGAACTACTTTAGAAATTGAGCTGCACAAATCGCACATGTTAGGATACTGACATTCACATTCATTACTATACATTAGATACTATTTCAGGTGTGATTTTGGTTCATATTTGCACCTGAAATTGTTCCATTATGACCGGTGTCTGAAGTGGTACTAAACCCACAACAGTAAAATCAGTCTGTATATGTAGTAAAGCATGCTTGTTATACTCACTGTGGACCTAAGGGGTTAATCCTCTGCATTGTGTAAAAAAAGCTGCTTGATCCCTTCTTCTCTGCCCCGCCTCTTGTTGAAATGTCCACGTCTTATCTTCTGATAAGACAGACTGAATCCGTAGTCACATGCACATGCTCAGTATGGTGTGTATTGCTAAAGAGGTTTTTTTTTTTTTCTTGGGAGAGTGCATGTGATCAGCACAGGGTCAATCAGCACTGTCCAGACAGCGGTCAGGGGTTCTGCATCCTCCTAGAGCAGAAAGTAAACTCCTACAAGCTTTAACCAGTGCTCAGCTGGACACTGATAGAAGTCACAAGACTGCTCTAACTGCTGATGAGAAAAGGTGTTTAGCAGTTTATATTTACTAAAACAATTGAATTTCCATGTTGTGTGTACTGTGGGAGACCAGATATAGTGAATGCAGGGTCCGGGGAGACCAGATATAGTGAATGCAGGGTCCTGGGAGACCGGATATAGTGAATGCAGGGTCCGGGGAGGGCGGATATAGTGAATGCAGGGTCTGGGGAGACCGGATAAAGTGAATACAGGGTTCGGGGAGACCAGATATAGTGAATGCAGGGTCCGGGAGACCAGATATAGTGAATGCAGGGTCCGGGGAGACCAGATATAGTGAATGCAGGGTCCGGGGAGACCAGATATAGTGAATGCAGGGTCCGAGGAGACCGGATATAGTGAATGCAGGGTCCTGGGAGACCGGATATAGTGAATGCAGGGTCCGGGGAGGGCGGATATAGTGAATGCAGGGTCCGGGGAGGGCGGATATAGTGAATGCAGGGTCTGGGGAGACCGGATAAAGTGAATGCAGGGTTCGGGGAGACCAGATATAGTGAATGCAGGATCTGGGGAGACCGGATATAGTGAATGCAAGGTCAAGGGAAACCAGGTATAGTGAATGTAGGGTCCTGGAAAACCAGATATAATGAATGCAGGGTCCGGGGAGAGCGGATATAGTGAATGCAGGGTCCTGGGAGACCAGATATAGTGAATGCAGGGTCCGGGGAGAGCGGATATAGTGAATGCGGGGTCCTGAGAGACCAGATATAGTGAATGCAGGGTTTGGGGAAACCAGATATAGTGAATGCAGGGTCCGGGCAGACCAGATATAGAGAATGCAGGGTCAAAGGAGACCAGATATAGTGAATGCAGGGTCCGGGGAGACCAGATATAGTGAATGCAGGGTCCTGAGAGACCAGATATACTGAATGCGGGGTCCGGGGAGACCAAATATAGTGAATGCGGGATCCAGGGAGACCAGATATAGTGAATGTAGGGTCCTGAGAGACCGGATATATGAATGCAGGGTCCGGGGAGACCAGATATAGTGAATGCAGGGTCCAGGGAGACCAGATATAGTGAATGCAGGGTCCGGGGAGAGTGGATATAGTGAATGCGGGGTCCTGAGAGACCAGATATAGTGAATGCAGGGTTTGGGGAGTTTGGGGAGATCAGATATAGTGAATGCAGGGTCCGGGGAGACCAGATATAAAGAATGCAGGGTCAAGGGAGACCAGATATAGTGAATGCAGGGTCCGTGGAGACCAGATATAGTGAATGCAGGGTCCTGAGAGATCAGATATAGTGAATGCGGGGTCCAGGGAGACCAAATATAGTGAATGCGGGGTCCAGGGAGACCAGATATAGTGAATGCAGGGTCCAGGGAGAACAGATATAGTGAATGTAGGGTCCTGAGAGACCGGATATATGAATGCAGGGTCCGGGGAGACCAGATATAGTGAATGCAGGGTATGGGGAGAGCGGATATAGTGAATGCAGGGTCAAGGGAGACCAGATATAGTGAATGCAGGGTCTGGGCTGACCAGATATAGTGAATGCAGGGTCCTGAGAGAACAGATATTGTGAATGCAGGGTCCAGGGAGAACAGATATAGTGAATGCAGGGTCCGGGGAGACCAGATATAGTGAATGCAGGGTCCGGGGAGACCAGATATAGTGAATGCAGGGTCCTGAGAGACCAGATATAGTGAATGTAGGGTCCGGGGAGACCAGATATAGTGAATGCAGGGTCCGGGGAGAACAGATATAGTGAATGCAGGGTCCGGGGAGACCAGATATAGTGAATGCAGGGTCCGGGGAGACCAGATATAGTGAATGTAGGGTCCGGGGAGACCAGATATAGTGAATGCAGGGTCCAGGGAGAACAGATATAGTGAATGCAGGGTCCGGGGAGACCAGATATAGTGAATGCAGGGTCCGGGGAGACTGGATATAGTGAATGCAGGGTCCGGGGAGACCAGATATAGTGAATGCAGGGTCCGGGGAGACCAGATATAGTGAATGCAGGGTCTGGGAAGACCATATGAATACGGCTGCCAGACTCATTCACCTTTCCAACCGCTCTGTCTCCGCCACCCCCCTCTGCCAATCCCTCCACTGGCTTCCGATTGCGCAACGGATCAAATTCAAAATCCTAACACTGACATACAAAGCTGTCCACCATACTGCCCCGAACTACATCACTGACCTAATATCCAAGTACCGCCCAGCACGCACACTCCGCTCCTCACAAGACCTCCTTCTCTCTAGTTCTTTGGTCTCCTCCTCCCATGCCCGCCTCCAGGACTTCTCCAGGGTGTCACCCATCCTCTGGAACTCCCTGCCCCAAACCATCAGATTATCACCTACTCTCCTCTCCTTTAGGCGCACCCTGAAAACCCACCTCTTAAGGGAAGCCTACCCCACCCCTTGCCGACCTCCTCCACTCTTCCTACCACCTCATCCCCAACAGCTATCTCCTCCTGTGCCACCATCCCCTCCCTCCTAGATTGTAAGCTTGAAAGAGCAGGGCCCTCGATCCCCTCATGTTTTGCATTGTATTGGTATTGTTCTGTCACCCTTTGTAATGTACAGCGCTGAGCGAACTATTGGCGCTTTATAAATACTGTATAATAATAATAATATATAGTGAATGCAGGGTCCAGGGAGACCAGATATAGTGAATGCAGGGTCCTGAGAAACCAGATATAGTGAATGCGGGGTCTGGGGAGACCAGATATAGTGAATGCGGGGTCCTGGGAGACCAGATATAGTGAATGCAGGGTCTGGGGAGACCAGATATAGTGAATGCAGGGTCCGGGGAGACCAGATATAGTGAATGCAGGGTCCGGGGAGACCAGATATTGTGAATGCAGGGTCCTGGGAGACCGTATATAGTGAATGCGGGGTCCGGGGAGACCGGATATAGTGAATGCAGGGTCCGGGGAGACCAGATATAGTGAATGTGGGGTCCTGGGAAACCAGATATAGTGAATGCAGGGTCCGGGGAGACCAGATATAGTGAATGCAGGGTCCGGGGAGACCAGATATAGTGAATGCAGGGTCCAGGGAGACCAGATATAGTGAATGCAGGGTCCAGGGAGACCAGATATCGTGAATGCAGGGTCCGGGGAGACTGGATATAGTGAATGCAGGGTCCGGGGAGACCAGATATAGTGAATGCAGGGTCCGGGGAGACCAGATATAGTGAATGCAGGGTCTGGAAAGACCATATGAATACGGCTGCCAGACTCATTCACCTTTCCAACCGCTCTGTCTCCGCCACCCCCCTCTGCCAATCCCTCCACTGGCTTCCGATTGCGCAACGGATCAAATTCAAAATCCTAACACTGACATACAAAGCTGTCCACCATACTGCCCCAAACTACATCACTGACCTAATATCCAAGTACCGCCCAGCACGCACACTCCGCTCCTCACAAGACCTCCTTCTCTCTAGTTCTTTGGTCTCCTCCTCCCATGCCCGCCTCCAGGACTTCTCCAGGGTGTCACCCATCCTCTGGAACTCCCTGCCCCAAACCATCAGATTATCACCTACTCTCCTCTCCTTTAGGCGCACCCTGAAAACCCACCTCTTAAGGGAAGCCTACCCCACTCCTTGCCGACCTCCTCCACTCTTCCTACCACCTCATCCCCAACAGCTATCTCCTCCTGTGCCACCATCCCCTCCCTCCTAGATTGTAAGCTTGAAAGAGCAGGGCCCTCGATCCCCTCATGTTTTGCATTGTATTGGTATTGTTCTGTCACCCTTTGTAATGTACAGCGCTGAGCGAACTATTGGCGCTTTATAAATACTGTATAATAATAATAATATATAGTGAATGCAGGGTCCAGGGAGACCAGATATAGTGAATGCAGGGTCCTGAGAAACCAGATATAGTGAATGCGGGGTCTGGGGAGACCAGATATAGTGAATGCGGGGTCCTGGGAGACCAGATATAGTGAATGCAGGGTCTGGGGAGACCAGATATAGTGAATGCAGGGTCCGGGGAGACCAGATATAGTGAATGCAGGGTCCGGGGAGACCAGATATTGTGAATGCAGGGTCCTGGGAGACCGTATATAGTGAATGCGGGGTCCGGGGAGACCGGATATAGTGAATGCAGGGTCCGGGGAGACCAGATATAGTGAATGTGGGGTCCTGGGAAACCAGATATAGTGAATGCAGGGTCCGGGGAGACCAGATATAGTGAATGCAGGGTCCGGGGAGACCAGATATAGTGAATGCAGGGTCCAGGGAGACCAGATATCGTGAATGCAGGGTCCGGGGAGACCAGATATAGTGAATGCAGAGTCCTGAGTTTATTACCACTTTAAACCCAAAACCAAAACTGTAATATTTTGCAGGTTACCAATGATTCGCTGTGGTAGCTGTATCAGTTTTCTCTTTGGCTTCTTCCCTCTGTTTTCATCTGGTGATCTGGCCAGTACACACCTCCAGTATTAGTGAGAAACCACTCTGGAGGAATGAGCATTGGAGGCACAGCAAACAACAGCCTTGTCAGTCTGGGGGGGGAGTAGGAGTGTTAAATGTATTAGTAGATTTATACTAACAATGTACATACAATAACAAATTGAAAATAAACTCCAGCTTACACTTTATAATCAGTTACAGCAAACAGTTTTTTGTTCCTTTTGGGATAAAGGTTTTACATGAATAAATAAACGCTGATCATCGTGAGCACCCTTTCAAGAGTTAAATGGTTTGTCTCATCTCTGTAACTGATATATTCTACTGGAGAGTTTGTTCTTTTGAAAAACAACAGACTTACTGGCTGGATCACCAGGTGAAAATAAAAGGAAAAGAAAGGAAAGACAAGAAAGCCTGAAAAAGGAAAACTAATACAACCGAGCAAGCTGCAATATAATAAATGTTTGCTTTTGGGTTTAATACCACTTTAAAGTTCCCAATCCCCTGCCAAACAGAAGCCATGGCAGTTTGACTGATCATTCATTAATTCAATAAACTAGAACATTTATTTATTTTATTTAACCATTAGCCGCCCGGCGGCCGCAAAAATACTTTAGCTTTCCGGCGTCCTCCTGCACATGCGCAGTTCGCGCGGTGGCAGAGCCGCGCAGCGGCGCGATCTGTCACCGGCCATGTACCTCGGACACAGCCGATGACAGATCTGAGTACAGACCCTCGTTGCCGGTACCATTTGACCTGCTGTGACCAATCACAGCAGGTCACATGACAGTTGTATACAATGGATGGCTTCATTCATGCCATCCATTGTATACTAGTGTCTAGCTGTGAATGGTCACAGCAGGTCACATGCACATGTCATGTGATTAGCTGTGGCCAAATCACAGCTAAGCACAAAAAAAAACAAAAAACCTGAATGAATCGATGTCATTCAGGTAAATGCTTGCTTATAGCAAAGTAATTCTTTGCTATAAGCAAATTGTGTAAAAAAAAAAATATTGATCACTTCCCCAAAGTAGTACAATGTTACTATGGTAACATTGTACTATGTTGGTCATAGTAAAATATGAAAAAAAAATCTTAAAAAAAATAAAAAAAAGTAATAAAAAATTAAAAATAATAAAAAAATAAAAAAAATAAAAAAATACATATATATTTTTTTTTTCATACTGTCACCAGTCAGTGTCCCTGATCACCGCCATGCCAGTTATATGATGACGCTGTACTGCACTGGTGACAGTATGTAAAAAAAAAATAGTGAAAATAATTTTTTTCATTTTCTGAAAAATTATGACAAAAAAAAATACAACTTCAAAAAACTCGCCATGCCTCTTATGAAGTATGTCGGACTGTCTACTCTGCAAAAAGGGCTAATTTGGGGGATATCTGTAGTGTTCTGACATTCTTGGACCTCAAGAAATTAGATTGGCTGTCAATACTTCAGGATTGATCAATATTCAGATCTATACCATAGTTTGAGAAAACTATAACTTTCCTACAAACTAAATAATACATCCTAATTTGGGTTATTTTCACCAAAGACATGTAGCAGAATACATCTCGGCCTAAATTTATGAAGAACAATTATTTATTTGTAAACTTTTATAACAGAAACAAAGAAAAACATGTTTTTTTTCACAATTTTTGGTCTTTTTTTGTTAATTTAGCAAAAAATAAAAACCCCAGCGGTGATTAAATACCACCAAAAGAAAGCTCTAGTTGTGTGAAGAAAATGATAAAATTTTAGTTTGGGTACAATGTTGTATGACCGCGCAATTGTCATTCAAAGTGTGAGAGCGCTGAAACGTGAAAACTGGCCTGGGCAGGAAGGTGTAAAATTGCCCGGTATTGAAATGGTTAAATGTATCTTACCACTGGATTCTATAGTTACAATGAATCCTGCATTCAATCATTGCAAAGACTGGAACTTTGAATTCATTAGGATTCACACTGCATGGCCTCAAGTAATGATATTCTCAATATTCTACACATGTTACACGGATCATATATTTTATAGCAAACGGTAACTATACCTCATTGGCAGGATCGATGTTTAGGGTGTCAGTGCAGCAGGTATTAGAGTAAAAAAAATTACTGCAATAAAGGACAACATTTTCTATAAAATACCTTTTTAAAGTTTAATCTCTTCTACCGCTAGTGCCAGCTGCCTGTCTACAACCAAAGGGTAGAAAGAACATAATAAAGTGCGGCAAACGAAACAAAATAGTTCTGTAAAAAGGAAAAACACACGCTAAATATTTCAGGCTCTAAGGAGAAGAATTATTTCAGACTTACCTAACCTCCAGCGAAAATGTTAATTGTGACAAGAAGGAAATAGTTACGATGATTAAGATGTTGACTCATTCCACCTACCGATCAGTGAGTACCCTGCTCAAAATAACAAGTACTGCAACACATGTACGGATATGTGTACAGCTTCAGGGCAACAGACTATTTAATTCCCAAGCTAGGAAACATAAGAATGTTTAAACTTAGGGACTTCAAATCCAATATTTGTTTAAAGAAAAGCAAAAAAAAAAAAGCCATCAAATAAAATAAAATATAAAATAAAATATAAAAATAACATTAAAATACTAAAATAAAATGTAAAATAAAATACAAACAATAAAAAAAAAAAAAAAAAAAAAAATATATATATATATATATATATATATATATATATATACAGTCAGGTCCATAAATATTGGGACATCGACACAATTCTAACATTTTTGGCTCTATACACCACCACAATGGATTTGAAATGAAACAAACAAAATGTGACAAGACTGACAGCTTTAATTTGAGGGTATTTACATCCAAATCAGGTGAACCGTGTAGGAATTATAACAGTTTGCATATGTGCCTCCCACTTTTTAAGGGACCAAAAGTAATGGGACAGAATAAAAATCATAAATCAAACTTTCACTTTTTAATACTTGGTTGTAAATCCTTTGCAGTCAATTACAGCCTGAAGTCTGGAACACATAGACATCACCAGACGCTGGGTTTCATCCCTGGTGATGCTCTGCCAGGCCTCTACTGCAACTGTCTTCAGTTCCTGCTTGTTCTTGGGGCATTTTCCCTTCAGTTTTGTCTTCAGCAAGTGAAATGCATGCTCAATCGGCTTCAGGTCAGGTGATTGACTTGGCCATTGCATAACATTCCACTTCTTTCCCTTAAAAAACTCTTTGGTTGCTTTTGCAGTATGCTTTGGGTCATTGTCCATCTGCACTGTGAAGCGGCGTCCAATGAGGTCTGAAGCATTTGGCTGAATATGAGCAGATAATATTCCCGAAACACTTCAGAATTCATCCTGCTGCTTTTGTCAGCAGTCACTTCATCAATAAATACAAGAGAACCAGTTCCATTGGCAGCCATACATGCCCATGCCATGACACTACCACCACCATGCTTCACTGATGAGGTGGTATGCTTAGGATCATGAGCAGTTCCTTTCCTTCTCCATACTCTTCTCTTCCCATCACTCTGGTACAAGTTGATCTTGGTCTCCTCTGTCCATAGGATGTTGTTCCAGAACTGTGAAGGCTTTTTTAGATGTCGTTTGCCAAACTCTAATCTGGCCTTCCTGTTTTTGAGGCTCACCAATGGTTTAGATCTTGTGGTGAACCCTCTGTATTCACTCTGGTGAAGTCTTCTCTTGATTGTTGACTTTGGCACACATACACCTACCTCCTGGAGAGTGTTCTTGATCTGGCCAACTGTTGTGAAGGGTGTTTTCTTCACCAGGGAAAGAATTCTTTGGTCATCCACCACAGTTGTTTTCCGTGGTCTTCTGGGTCTTTTGGTGTTACTGAGCTCACCGGTGCATTCCTTCTTTTTAAGAATGTTCCATACAGTTGTTTTGGCCACGCCTAATGTTTTTGCTATCTCTCTGATGGGTTTGTTTTGTTTTTTCAGCCTAATGATGGCTTGCTTCACTGATAGTGACAGCTGTTTGGATCTCATCTTGAGAGTTGACAGCAACAGATTCCAAATGCAAATAGCACATTTGAAATGAACTCTGGACCTTTTATCTGCTCATTGTAATTGGGATAATGAGGGAATAACACACGCCTGGCCTTGGAACAGCTGAGAAGCCAATTGTCCCATTGCTTTTGGTCCCTTAACAAGTGGGAGGCACATAGGGAAACTGTTGTAATTCCTACACCGTTCACCTGATTTGGATGTAAATACCCTCAAATTAAAGCTGACAGTCTGCAGTTAAAGCACATCTTGTTCGTTTCATTTCAAATCCATTGTGGTGGTGTGTAGAGCCAAAAATGTTAGAATTGTGTAGATGTCCCAATATTTATGGACCTGACTGTATATATACACACACAGACACGCAGTGTATAATGTGATTGCACCTACTGTTGTCTAAAGAAACTTATAAAGTATTCATTGTATAAGTTTGCATTCCTTTTCAGTTTTTATAAGTTTATATAGAAATGTCTTTTTTTTTTGTACATTTAGATAGCATAGGAATGTTCTGCTGAGAAAATACCCCTTCACTTCCTGTCCTAGAGGCACAATATGAAATCTCTCCAAAGTAGACAGGTGTCCCCATTGGAGAGATTTTCTCTTACCTCTTGCTCTAAGTGCAGACTTTCTCAGCATTTTCGATATTGAGTATTTGGAAGAATGTTCCTTACATTGGTGATCAGTGGGAAGAATGTTCCTTACATTGGTGGTCAGTGGGAAGAATGTTCCTTACATTGGTGATCAGTGGGAAAAATGTCTCTTACATTGGTGATCAGTGGGAAGAATGTCCCTTACATTGGTGATCAGTGGGAAGAATGTCCCTTACATTGGTGATCAGTGGGAAGAATGTTCCTTACATTAGTGATCAGTGGGAAGAATGTTCCTTACATTGGTGATCAGTGGGAAGAATGCCCCTTACATTGGAGATCAGTGGGAAGAATGTTCCTTATATTGGTGATCAGTGGGAAGAATGTTCCTTACATTGGTGATCAATGGGAAGAATGTCCCTTACATTGGCGATCAGTGGGAAGAATGTCCCTTACATTGGTGGTCAGTGGGAGAAGGAGGAGGACACACTGAAGGAGCTCTCCCTGAGAACCAGCGTTTTCAAGCCTATGCCTTGCCTGCTAGCTTGGCCCAGGAACCACGCCTGATCCAGGGGGAGGCCCTGGGAGGGATTCCCCTGATGAGACCGGGCCTAGTGAGGAGGAGGAGGTGGAGGACCTGACTGTGGGTCCCGGCCCTGGTGAGGATGTCGATGTCTTCAGACAGAAGATTATTGATAGATTTGTGACTATTGGAAGAGCTGAGGAGAAACTTAATGTTTTGAAATCTGAACACAAATCCTTCAGAGCCAAATACTCCCAGGCCTGGAGCAAGAACAGATTGGGCATGAAGCCAGAGCTCCAGTACATGGAGGAAAAAGTAAAGAAGCAATCTTTATTATTAGAAAAGTTGAAAGCCAGAAGTGGTGCATTTAAAGAAAAATTTGAAAATGAGAGGAGATTTGCCAGCCAGACATCAGTGAGCTCTGTGGATCAGCAGCCTCAGGTAATGAATGACCCAGTTCCATCTACATCAGCATCTCTCCCCCCATGTCAGGCTGTGGAATCACCAGTGGCAACCAGCCAGGGGGTTGAGGGTGAGTATGGAACCCTGAAGTTCATCCAGCAGATGGAGGCACCCCTGAGAGCAGACAAGTTCGCCTTCTCTGATGACCCTTCAGAAGTCCCTGAGGACGGACAGAGGAGGTACAGACTGGCAAAGCCAAGACTGGTGGAGAAAGCCCAATACACCAACATGGCTGCTTCCAGCATGTCTGCCCCACCTGCTGCGGTGAGTACTTGCGGATAAGGAGCTCTGCAAGCAGCCTGCTGAGGAGGAATCCTCAGCCAACCTGGAGGAAAAATCCCTGGCAGAGAGGTCTCCATAGCATCAGGGGAATGTGGAAGAACCTGCACCAAGCACCCCACAGATGGAAGTTACTGCTGCTGTTCCTGCTGAGACCAGTAGTCCCTCTACAGGCAAGATGGCTGCCACCTGCAGAGAGACTGTTTCACCTGAGCTCCCAGGTGCTCCAGAGCTGATTGATGCTGGTGGGGGAGGGGAACAGCACACTGCACCATGTGGAGAGCAAATATGGATGTCTCACTTGTTGCTGTGTCTGAGAATCCAATCCGGTCCTTTGCTGAGTGTCCTTTCCTGAAGGAAGAGATGACTGCTGGAGCTTCTATGGTTTCAGCAGTGAGTGTGGACATTGCTGTGAAGTCTATGACTGTTGAGACTGCTAAAGCAATGGATGTGTTGGTGGTGGGTGGAGGTGTAGGGGTAACGTTGCTGACAGAGGTAAAAATGACATTTCTCCCCCTGCTGAGCAGAAAGAGGATACACCATCCAATCCCGGATCTGTGCAATCGGTATCTGCTAGAGTTGCATCAGACACTCCCAGACACACAAATGTTTCTGCTGCTGGGAGGATTGGGGGGAGCTATGCCTCTGTTTTGGGGAGTCGCACCAAGGGGGTGGGGGTAGTGTTGGGAATGCTAATGGTCACAATTTGGGGAGGTTTGGTGGTGGGATGGTTGGTGGGGTCAGGAGAAGGAATGTTGTGCAGTTGAAGTGGGAGGGGGAAGGAAACCCACCAGTAAGGGGGAGGGTGGCTGAGTTGATTCTGGAGATGGGGTTTAAAGCCTGTGATGTGTTTGCATTGATCTGCCCAGTCGGCAGCTATGAATATGATTTGTCGTTTGTAAAACCTGAAGGCCTGGACCTGTTTTGGGAGAGATATAGGAGGTGCAGGAGCCTTCAGCAGTGGAAAGGTTTGGTGGCAAAGGTGGTTTCCAGACAGCCTTTGATAAAATCGGTGACAATCCTGGTCCGGAATAAATCCATACCAGAGGCTGATTTGGTAGTTTGGCTACGCCGATATGGTGAGGTTCTCACGCCACTGCGGAAGGTCCTGGATGAGCATGGCATATGGACAGGGGCCTGGGCAGTGTCGCTGCAATTGAGGGTGCTGGGCAATGTGGTTCAGCATCTTCCCTGCTCAGCCTTTCTGGGGAGGGATAGGCTGACCATTTTTTATCAAGGTCAGCCTAAAGTTTGTAACAAATGTGGAGAGAAAGGTCACTTTGCATCGTCCTGCACCATCAAGAAGTGCTCACTGTGCCAGGATTTTGGCCATTTGGCCAAAGAATGCACCGAGATTCGGTGTAATTTGTGCCAGCAGCTGGGTCATCCATATAGTCTGTACCCAGAAGCACTACACAACCTGCCAGGATTGGAGGCTGAGCTGCAGAGGCTGGATAAAGAGGATGAGGCAGCTGATGCTAGGGAGGAAACTGTAGTTACCCCTCCTGTGTCTGTTCCATCTGTTGTGCCAGATTGTGTTTCCCCTGGTAATGTCACCCCTGAGTCTGTCCCTCCTGTCCCTAATCCTACAGTATGTAGATCCTCCAGACTGGCGGAAGCTGCTGGGGGGGCGGGTTTAGCGGATCTTCCCTCTCGGCCTACTACACCTCCGGTACCTGTCCCCCGACAGCGCAAATGTGGTCAGGAGGTTGTGGGGGTGCCGGGTGGGGGTGGAGCCGATGGGGCTCAGGGAGGGGTGTCCATGTCCCATGTCTCACCTCCTGCTGGGGGGGATTCGGCTGATGAAGGGTGGGAGAGGGTGAAGGAGAAGAAAAAGAAGAGGAGGATGAGAAGAGCTGTCCTCTCTTCCTCAGATTCAGATCCAGGAGGGTTCTCTCTTGGCAATACTTTTTCAGTTTTGTCAGGTGATGAGATGGTATCTGATATATCCATTTCTTTATCATCTATGGATGAGGGGGAGTCACATACTCTGAAGAGAGCTGTTTCGGGTGATGAGAGTGTGATAGAGGTTAAGAAACGACTACCCCAATCATCCTGATGGCAGTTCCCACTCTGTTAAAGGTGGCGACCATTAATGTCGCCAGCATTAAATCTGCAAGAGCTCGTGATACGGCCTTATTTTTGCTCAGCGAGTTTGATGCTGACATTTTATTTTTGCAAGAGACCTGGCTCAATACATTGGCCGATGTCTATCTAGCAAAAAGGGAGTGGAGATGTGGTCCCTCCTTTTGGTCTCTTGCAGCTGAACCTTGCAGTGGAGTTGCGGTCCTTTTTAAAACCGATATGGTAACGTGCCAGCGGGTAATTGAGGTAGAAATGGGGAGATGCATGGTCTTAGATGTCTCTGTTAGGGGGCAGGACCTGCACCTGATCAATATCTATGGACCGCAGTCAAAATGGGGCAGGAAATGTCTCCTCACAAAGATCAAGCCCTTCCTTTTTACGTCCCAGCAGGTTGTCTTTGGAGGTGACTTTAACACCATAATTAGGCCTGAAGACAGGAGAGGCTCCATAGACAGGCTGGGTTATGATAGCGTTTTTCTCAGAGATTTGGTTAGACAGGCAGGCCTGGTAGATGTGCACATTAAGCACTGCCCTGGCAGCACGGGGTTCACATTTCAGAGAGGGAATAGTCAGAGCAGGATAGACAGGTTTTTTTTAAAGGAGAACTCTGCTTTCTCAGCTCCTGAGTTGAAGGCGGTGGAGTTCTCTGACCACTGTATGCTGTCTGTGACTCTGAATGCCTCGGACACTCCACCCAGGGGAAGGGGTGTCTGGAAACTGAATTCGGCTCTCCTGGAAGATGTAGAGGTAAGACAATCCTTTGAGGATTTTTTTCAGGCACAGGTTTCTATTCTGGACTTTTGCAGCACTAAGTCAGAGTGGTGGGAGCTTGTGAAACAAAGGGCGATTGGACTTTTCAAGGACATAAGTAAGAAGAAGCAGCTTGGTATGTATATTGCCTACCAGCATTTGCGGAGGAAGCTTGATCGTCTTGTCTCGTATGGAGGAGTTCCAGGGGAGATCTCTGAAGTGAAGCTTCTTCTTAGGAAGTGTCAATACGACCGGCATGCCTCCTTGGTTCTGGAGAGGGATTATGGGAAATATCACTCGCCTGATCCTTACCAGAACTGTAAGCAAGGCATAGCAGTTAAGACGGTCATTGGCCTGAAAGACAGTACGGGTTCCCTGATAAAGTCCAGATCAGGGATCTTGGAGATCTTTGGGTCGTATTATGCAGACCTCCTGGGAAGAAAGGACCTTAGCCGGAACAAGATGGAAAGCTTTCTGGATTCTACTCCAGGATTGGGAAATGGTGCATTGCTTTTGATGAATTTGACAGAACCAATTTCAGCGGATGAGGTAGTTCGTGCTATAGACAAGCTGGCTACCAAAAAATCGCCTGGGCCAGATGGATTGACAGCTGAATTTTACAACTGTTTTAAGTCCATTCTGGCTCCCTTTTTAGCGGAGGTTTTTAACAGCTGTCTAGAAGAGGGTTCGCTCCCTCCCTCCATGAGGCAGTCCGCTGTGATTCTTCTGTCAAAAGGTAAAGACCCCTCAATGATTGAGAACTGGCGCCCCATCAGTCTTCTCAATGTTGATAGAAAGATCTTGGCAAAGATTCTTTTTTGGCGGTTGTCGTCAGTAGCAGGCGATTTGTTGTCCAGCCATCAGTACTGTTTGGTCCAAGGTAGAAGTACCTTATCAGCA
The DNA here is from genome assembly GCF_062004578.1 of Staurois parvus. Classification (NCBI taxonomy): domain Eukaryota; kingdom Metazoa; phylum Chordata; class Amphibia; order Anura; family Ranidae; genus Staurois; species Staurois parvus. The sequence continues at coordinate 1,672,416 of NW_028319977.1, forward strand.
GTTTTGGCTATCCGGGAGGCTTTGGAACGATGCAGGACTGCTGGATGGAGAAAGTACTTGCTGGCATTGGATCAGGCAAAAGCTTTTGATCGAGTGAATCATGAATATCTGTGGTTGCTGCTTGGTAGATACGACCTGCAGGGGAGGTTTATAGATTGGCTGAAGACATTATATAAAGGGGCTGAGAGCTTCCCACTTGTTAATGGTTGGGTTGGACGGCCTTTTGAGGTCGGCTCTGGTGTGCGCCAGGGATGTCCTTTGGGCCCCCTGCTATATGCTTTTGCAATCGACCCCTTTGTAAGAAGGCTAGAGGGCGCATCGTTGTGTGGGGTGCCTCTGGGCATTGCTGGTGTACCGCCTTTGAAGGTCGTTGCCTATGCTGATGATGTGTCCGTTATTATCTCTGGGACTGAGGAGGCGCAGGAGGTGGTCTCTGTGATAGAGCAGTACACAGAGGCTTCTGGCTCTAAAGTCAACCATGAAAAGAGTGAAGTTTCCTGGATGGGTGAGGAGGGTGAAAGCTTCGAACTTCCGGATGCCTTCCCAGAGCCCCAGGAGGAAATTAAAGTTTTGAGCATCAAATTTGGTCCTGGTGACTATGGTCATCAAAACTGGGAAAGCAGGTTGGTAGATGCCAATGCCAAAGTAGCAGGCTGGAAGAGATGGAGGCTTTCCTTGAGGGAGAGGGTTGACTTGATCAAAACTTACCTGATCCCAATCTTTTTATATGTCAGCTTTGTCTGTATCTTGCCGGTATCTCTCTATGCAAGGGTCTACAGCTATTTTTTCCAACTGTTATGGGGAAATAGGCTGAACCTGATCAAACGCAGTGTAACTTACCTGTCCTGGCGAGAGGGTGGCCTAGGAATGGTCAACCCGATAGTTTTCTTTTCTTTGCTCTTTTTAAAGTACAATCTTGGTAATATGTTAGCAGAGACCCCGTTGGGATGGGTGGGTATTTTTCAGTCTTGGTTTAGGCCTTTCCTGCATTGCTGGAAAAGTCTGAGAGTCCGACATGGCAAGCTCCTGGCTTATGTTGCCCCATGTCTGAGAATACTTCGGCAGTGGCAGGTGACAGTGAAGGATATTAGGTCCCTTCCCAGGAAGCTTCTGGGGGAGAGGATTTTGGCTTCTGCTTTCAGTGTGTCACTGGCCTTAAAGGATTGCCCAGGCTCCGTAATGAGGGAGGAATTGCATTTAATTAACTTGGAGAGAATCCCTTTGAAGTTTAGGGATCAAGCCTGGCTCGCTTTCCATGGAAGGCTCTATGTGAGAGGGAACCTGAAGCACTGCCCTGTGGATGATCGGGATTGTCCTAGAGCAGAGTGTGTTGGTAAAGTGGAGTCTATGGACCACTTTCTGCTCCAGTGTCCCTTTAACATAGAGGTGTATAAAAGGGTGGGGAGGGTTCTGGGCACCCCCTTTATCGCATGAGTTATGCAGAGTGGGTGTACGGGGCATTCCCAGCTCACTGGGACTTTGATTTGGATACATTTTTTCTAGTTAGTATAGTTGTTCGTTACTTCACATTGAATGCATGGTGTCAGATTACCCTACGGAAGAAAGTCCTTCCTGTAGAGGTGGTGGTGCACGATATTCTGGGTGAGGTTGGGAAAATTCGGGGTCTTGAGAAGGGCAGAGAGCCTCGGGCGGTCTGGATAAGGGCGTGGAGGAATATCAGACCTGCCTTTGGTGAACTGTCCATCTCTGGGTGAGGGGTTCTATCCTTATACTGTTCTTTTCACTCCCTTAGTTTTTGTTGATTAAGATCTTTTTTGAAGAAGGGCTGCATGCATAAGGGGGGCGGGGTGGTTTCTTTACCTCACAGGTTTGATGTCTGGTGTAGTGATGTTAGTGGTAGTAAGATTTATTTCCCCAATTATGTCATGTTCATTTCTGAGATGTTTGCTTTTGTCTTACAGCAGATTTTGCTATGTTTATTTTTGTTTTGCTGTAAATATATATATAATTTATTTTTTTATATTCTGTATAATATTTTATGTTTATTGATTGCAAGACTTTTAATAAAGAAAAATTGGGAAGAATGTCCCTTACATTGGTGATCAGTAGGAAGAATGCTCCTTACATTGGTGATCAGTGGGAAGAATGCTCCTTACATTGGTGATCAGTGGGAAGAAATCTCCTTACATTGGTGATCAGTGGGAAGAATGTCCCTTACATTGGGGATCAGTGGGAAGAATGTCCCTTACATTGGTGATCAGTGGGAAGAAATCTCCTTACATTGGTGATCAGTGGGAAGAATGCTCCTTACATTGGTGATCAGTGGGAAGAATGTCCCTTACATTGGTGATCAGTGGGAAGAATGTCCCTTACATTGGTGATCAGTGGGAAGAATGCTCCTTACATTGGTGATCAGTGGGAAGAATGCTCCTTACATTGGTGATCAGTGGGAAGAATGCTCCTTACATTGGTGATCAGTGGGAAGAATGTCCCTTACATTGGTGATCAGTGGGAAGAATGCTCCTTACATTGGTGATCAGTGGGAAGAATGTTCCTTACATTGGTGATCAGTGGGAAGAATGCTCCTTACATTGGTGATCAGTGGGAAGAATGCTCCTTACATTGGTGATCAGTGGGAAGAATGCTCCTTACATTGGTGATCAGTGGGAAGAATGTCCCTTACATTGGTGATCAGTGGGAAGAATGCTCCTTACATTGGTGATCAGTGAGAAGAATGCTCTTTACATTGGTGATCAGTGGGAAGAATGCCCCTTACATTGGTGATCAGTGGGAAGAATGCTCCTTACATTGGTGATCAGTGGGAAGAATGTTCCTTACATTGGTGATCAGTGGGAAGAATGTCCCTTACATTGGTGACCAGTGGGAAGAAAGCTCATTACATTGGTGATCAGTGGGAAGAATGCTCCGTACATTGGTGATCAGTGGGAAGAATGCTCCTTACATTGGTGATCAGTGGGAAGAATGCTCCTTACATTGGTGATCAGTGGGAAGAATGTCCCTTACATTTGTGATCAGTGGGAAGAATGCTCCTTACATTGGTGATCAGTGGGAAGAAATCTCCTTACATTGGTGATCAGTGGGAAGAATGCTCTTTACATTGGTGATCAGTGGGAAGAATGTCCCTTACATTGGTGATCAGTGGGAAGAATGTCCCTTACATTGGTGATCAGTGGGAAGAATGCTCCTTACATTGGTGATCAGTGGGAAGAATGTTCCTTACATTGGTGATCAGTGTGAGGAATGTCCCTTACATTGGTGATCAGTGGGAAGAATGCTCCTTACATTGGTGATCAGTGGGAAGAATGTCCCTTACATTGGTGATCAGTGGGAAGAATGCTCTTTACATTGGTGATCAGTGGGAAGAATGCTCCTTACATTGCTGATCAGTGGGAAGAATGTTCCTTACATTGGTGGTCAGTGGGAAGAATGTCCCTTACATTGGTGATCAGTGAGAAGAATGCTCCTTATGGTGGTGATCAATGGGAAGAATGTTCCTTACATTGGTGATCAGTGGGAAGAATGTTCCTTACATTAGTGATCAGTGGGAAGAATGCCCCTTACATTAGTGATCAGTGGGAAGAATGCTCCTTATGGTGGTGATCAATGGGAAGAATGCTCCTTACATTAGTGATAGGGCATTTTATATAGATAGATATATTTTCTATGTACGTGTGTGTGTGTATATGTGTGTATATATATATATGTGTGTGTGTATGTGTACATCATATATATTTATTTATTTCAGTTACTTCTATAGCGCTGTCAATTTACGCAGCACTTTACATATATATTGTACATTCACATCAGTCCCTAACCCTCAAGGGGTGTACAATCTAAAGTCCCTAACTCACATTCATAATACACATACTAGGGACAATTTAGACAGGAGCCAATAACCTACCAGCATGTCTTTGTGTGTATGTATATATATATATATATATATATATATATACACAGTTGCAAGAAAAAGTATGTGAACCCCTTGGGATTACGTGGAGTTTTGCATGAATTGGGCATAAAATGTGCTCTGAACGTCATCTAAGTCACAACAATAGAAGAACACAGTCTGCTGAACATAATACTACACAAACATTAGATGTTGCCATGGTTTAATTGCACATAACATGTAAACATTCACAGTGCAGGGAGAAAAAAGTATGTGAAGCCCTAGCTTAATGACTTCTCCCAGAGCTAATTGGAGCCAGGAGTGAGCCAACCTTGACTATATTCACTGTGATGATATTGGATGTGTTGCTGACAGCTGTCCTGCCCTTAAAAAACACACACCTGTTTTGGGTTTACTGGTTTCAAGAAGCACTGTCTGATGTGAACCATGCCTCAAAGAAAAGAGCTCTCAGAAGACCTACGATCAAGAATTGTTGACTTGCATGAAGCTGGAAAGGGTTACAAAAGTATCTCCAAAAGCCTTGATGTTCATGTGTCCACGGTAAGACAGACTGTCTACAAATGGAGAAAGTTTAGCACTGTTGATACTCTCCCTAGGCGTGGTGGTCCTGTAAAAATGACTGCAAGAGCACAGCGCAGAATGCTGCATGAGGTAAAGAAGAATCCCAGAGTGTCAGCTAAAGACCTACAGAAATCTTTGGCACATGCTAACATTTTTGTTGACACATCTACAATAAGGAAAACATTAAACAAGAATGGAGTACATGGGAGGACACCACGGAGGAAGCCATTGCTGTCCAATAAGCATATTGCATCACGTTTGAAGTTTGCAAAAGACCACCTGGATGTTCCACAGCACTACTGGCAAAATATACTGTGGACAGATGAAACCAAGATTGAGTTGTTTGGGAAGAACACACAACACTATGTGTGGAGAAAAAAAGGCACAGCACACCAACATCAAAATCTCATCCCCACTGTAAAACATGGCGGAGGGAGCATCATGGTTTGGGGCTGCTTTGCTGCCTCAGGGCCTGGACAGATTGTTGTCATTGATGGAAAAATGAATTCCAGAGTTTATCAAGACATTTTGCAGGAAAACGTACGACCATCTGTCCGCCAACTGAAGCTCCGCAGAGGATGAGTGATGCAACAGGACAATGACCCAAAGCATACAAGTAATTCAACAAAACAATGGCTGCAACAGCACAGAATACGCCTTCCGGAGTGGCCCAGTCAGAGTCCTGACCTCAACCCGATTGAAATGCTTTGGCATGACCTTAAGAGAGCGATTCACACCAGACATCCCAAGAATATTGCTACACTGAAACAGTTTTGTGAAGAGGAGTGGTCCAAAATGACTCCAGATCATTGTGCAGGTCTGATCTGCAACTTCAGGAAACGTTTGGTTGAGGTTATTGCTGCCAAAGGAGGGTCAACCAGTTATTAAGTCCAAAGGTTCACATACTTTTTCCTCCCTGCACTGTGAATGTTTACATGTTATGTGCAATTAAACCATGGCAACATCTAATGTTTGTGTAGTATTATGTTCAGCAGACTGTGTTCTTCTATTGTTGTGACTTAGATGACGTTCAGAGCACATTTTATGCCCAATTCATGCAAAACTCAATGTAATCCCAAGGGGTTCACATACTTTTTCTTGCAACTGTATATATATATATATATATTACAATTTTACATTATATGGAGCATCTTATATATATGTGTGTTTGTTTGTATGTATATATGTATATATATGTGAGTGTGTGTGTATATATGTGTATGTGTGTGTGTGTATATATATATATATATATATATATATATATATATATATATATATATATATAATTTTTTTTAATTAATTAAAAAACTGAAAAAGCATTGCACTCACATATCTCGGTGCTGCTATCAGCTAGTTTATACGGTTCAATCACAGAGGTTCACCTGCTGCTGCCTACACTTTCTTCTATGGGCTGATCTCAGCCCTACAGCTAAAACTTGACACCTCTGCTATGACGTCCTTGGAAATGAAGACAAGACAGAACAACTAGTGCGTGCCTGAATCACACTTTGTGCATTTTGTTCTAGATACTTTTTCAAGGGATGAGTTGGTGCGTGCAAAAAAACCCAAAAACCTGATAAATAGTTTGCTGCCCTGTAGGATCCTCTCCTGTAACCCCACACTGCTCAAACCTGTCAGTGATAACAGAAACGAAACAGTCTCCTTATTCTCCAATCATCCATACACATCTACTGCGTCATAGCCCAGTAATATATTTTTCCTTAACCACTTGCCCTCCAGAGGATCCCCCCTTCCTGATCAGGACATTTTCTGCGATACTGCACTGCGTTACTTTAACTGACAGTTGCACGGTCATGCGACGCTGCACCCAAATTAAATGCAAGTCTTTTATTTCTATGAATTTCTTTCAGTGGTATTTTATTGCCTCTGCATTTTTTATTTTTTGCGCCATAAAGAAAAAAAGACCAACAATTTTGAAAAAAAAAAAAACAATATTTTTGACTGTTTGCTATTAAACATGTCCAGTAAAAAAATTTTAAAAAATCAAATTTCATCATAAATTTAGGCCAAAATATATTCTGCTCCATGTCTTTGCTAAAAAAAATCCCAATACGTGTAAATTAATTGGTTTACGTGAAAGTTATAGTGTCTACAAATGATGGTATAGATATTGGAATTTGTTTTTTTTTTTGTTACTGGCAATGGTGGCAATCGGGACTGCAGTGGCATTCTGACACTGGGGGGAACTGACTTGGTGTCACTGACATCCCCAGTGACACCAATACAGCGATCAATGCTAATAAAAAGCACTGACACTGTACTAATGACACTGGGCAGGAAGGGGTTAACATTTGGGGCAATCAAAGGGTTAACTGTGTGCTGTTTTACTGTGTGATGTGTGAGTGCTTTGCACTGTAAGCACACTGCTTTGTATGGCTCTGCTATGCAAAGCCATACAAAGCAGCGTACTGGAGCTGACAGGGGAGAGATCTGTGTTGTCTATACGCAGGCCTCTCCGCCATTGGTGATACTGGGCGATCGCTGGGTGCCGGCGGGGAATCACCAGCCGGGACCCAATGATCGACAGCTGAGGCTGCGAATGGCGGCGTAGGTAGGAAACCTACCCGGAAATGCAAAGTCACATATATATACATGATTTTGCGCACCCGTGCTGCCTCTAGCAGAGGTGGTTAAACAATTTCTTAGCCGCTTAAGGACCAGGCTTTGTCTGGCACTTTGTGTTCACATGTACTGTAACAATCAGTATTTTAGTTCTAGAAAATGTCTTAGAACCCCCAAACATTATATATTTTTATGTCACATGGTATTTGCACAGTGGTTTCTCAAACACAATATTTTTAGGGCAAAATACACTTTTTTGAATTTTAACCACTTGCCCTCCAGAGGATTTACCCTGACCAGGGCATTTTTTGCAATTATTTTAACTGAAAATTGCGTGGTCATGCAATGATGTACATAAATCAAATTTATGTAATTTTTCTTCCCACAAATAGAGCTTTTTTTTGGTGGTATTTGATCACCTCCACGGTTTTTATTTTTTGCAACATAAAGAAAAAAAACAATTTCAAAAAAATATTGTTTACTTTTTGCTATAAAATATATCCAGTAAAAAAATTTAATAAAATGAAATTTCTTCATAATTTAGGTCAAAATGTATTCTGCTATATGTCTTTGCTAAAAACGCTTTAGAATGCTTACGTGAAAATTATAGCGTCTACAAATGGTGGTATATATACTGGAATTTTTATTTTTATATTATTTTATACTATTAATGGCGGCGAACAGCAACTTATAGCGGGACTATGGTGGGCATTCAGACACTGGGGGGGAATTGACTTGGTGTCGCAGACATCCCCAGTGACACTAATACAGCGAACAGTGCTAAAAAAAAAGCACTGACACTGTACTAATGACACTGGGCAGGAAAGGGTTAACATCTGGGGCGATAAAAGGGTTAACTGTGTGCTGTGTGTGTTTTGCTAGAGAGACATGCTGTGCAGAGAGATACAAAGCAGCATGTCCTTGCTGGCAGGAGAGAGACCTGTGTTCTTTACACACAGGTCTCTCCCCTGTCAGCTTTGCCGACAATCACTGAGTCTTGGCCCCGAATCACCTACTGGAACCTGTGATTGACATCCGCCAGCAGGCAATAGCGGTGCGGGTAGGGCGGCGTGTGCACGCGCGCCCCCTACAGGGAAATGCAAATCACGTATATATATGTGATTTTGAGCAGTCGCATTGTTCTGTAGCAGTATATCTGCTATAGGGCGGTGGGCAAGTGGCAAAAAAAAAGCACAATAAATAACCCATTTTTTTGTATAATATAAAAGATGATGTTTACAACGAGTAAATAGATACCAAACATGTCACGCTTAAAAATTGCACACGCCCGTGCAATGGCATAAATTTTAATATCTATAGGTGACACTGTAAAAGCCTTTACAGGTTACCACTTTAGATTTACAGAGGTCTAGTACTAAAAATACTGCCCATGATCTGGTGATACCTCCCATGTGTGGGACAAGCACTATTATCGCACGTGCGGGACCCATGCGTGCATTCACCTTTGTAGGCAAGCACAGGGGAACAGGAGCACTTTGATTTTTTTTTTTTTTTTTTTTTTTACACTGTTGCTTTAATTTTTTTTTCACTTTTATTGCTGTCACAAGGAGTATAAACATCCCATGTGACAGCAATAGGGATGTGACAGGTACTCTTTATGGAGGATCTGTGTTTTGAGTTTTTAAAAATAGCGCCATTGTATCTGGGTAAACTGGAAGTGATGATGTACAGGATGTACGGGATGTACAGGATGTATGGGATGTACGGAATGTATGGAATGTATGGGATGTACGAGGTGTACGGGGTGTACGGGATGTACGGGATGTACGGGGTGTACGGTATGTATGGGGTGTGTGGGATGTACGGGATGTACAGGATGTATGGGGTGTACGGGATGTACGGGGTGTACAGGGTGTACGGTATGTATGGGGTGTATGGGATGTACAGGATGTATGGGATGTACGGGATGTATGGGATGTACAATGTGTACGGGATGTACGGGGTGTACAGGATGTATGGGGTGTACGGGATGTGTGGGGTGTACAGGATATATGGGATGTAGGGGTGTATGGAATGTTTGGGGTGTATGAGATATGTGGGGTGTACGGGATATATGGGATGTACGAGTAAGCAGATATACTCACAAGAAGCATCAATGAACTACCACGATTCTCTACAGTGCCAAGGTAGTTCATTGAGAACTACAAGCGGACAGCTGCTAAGGCTGTCGGAACTTGTAGTTCATTCATTCACAGAACTCTATGAGTGAATGATGCAGGTATGTGGGCGGAGCTGAGCCACACTCTATTCAAAAAGTGACAGCTTGTACGGGGAACTTCTGCCTGTACTGCTGTCACAGGGAGGGGGGGATTGGGAGGTGGCTGCAGCACTGGGACATGTAACATATTCTCAAAGGTGAACTTTCTGTATATAGTTACATAGTTAGTCTGGCTGAAAAAAAAGTCCATCTAGTTCAACAAAAAAACAAAGTTATAATTCTATACCCACAGTTGATCCAGAGGAAGGTAAAAAAAAATCCAGCAAAGCATGATCCAATTTACTCCTACAGGGGAAAAAAATTCCTTCCTGATCCCCTGAGAGGCAATTGGATATTCCCTGGATCAACTTAACCTATAAATGATATATCCAGTTATATTCTGTGTATCCAAGAAATAATCCAGGCCTTTTTTAAAGCAATCCTTTGAGTTGGCCAGAACCAACTCTTGAGGGAGTCTATTCCACATTTTCACAGCTCTTACTGTGAAGAAACCTTTCCGTATCTCTTTTCCTCCAGATGTAAAGAGTGCCCCCTTGTCTTCTGTGATGATCTCAGGGTGAATAACTCTACACCGAGTTCACTATATGAACCACTGATGTATTTATACATGGAGATCATATCCCCCCTTATGTATTATACATGGAGATCATATCCCCCCTTATGTATTATACATGGAGATCATATCCCCCCTTATGTATTATACATGGAGATCATATCCCCCCTTATGTATTATACATGGAGATCATATCCCCCCTTATGTATTATACATGGAGATCATATCCCCCTTATGTATTATACATGGTGATCATATCCCCCTTATGTATTATACATGGTGATCATATCCCCCCCTTATGTATTATACATGGAGATTATATCCCCCCTTATGTATTATACATGGAGATCATATCCCCCCTTATGTATTATACATGGAGATCATACCCCCCCTTATGTATTATACATGGAGATCATACCCCCCTTATGTATTATACATGGAGATCATATCCTCCCTTATGTATTATACATGGTGATCATACCCCCCTTATGTAATATACATGGAGATCATATCCCCCCCTTATGTATTATACATGGAGATCATATCCCCCCTTATGTATTATACATGGAGATCATATCCCCCTTATGTATTATACATGGAGATCATATCCCCCCTTATGTATTATACATGGAGATCATATCCTCCCTTATGTATTATACATGGAGATCATATCCCCCCTTATGTATTATACATGGAGATCATATCCCCCCTTATGTATTATACATGGAGATCATATCCCCCCTTATGTATTATACATGGAGATCATATCCCCCCTTATGTATTATACATGGAGATCATATCCCCCCTTATGTATTATACATGGAGATCATATCCCCCCTTATGTATTATACATGGAGATCATATCCCCCCTTATGTATTATACATGGAGATCATATCCCCCCTTATGTATTATACATGGAGATCATATCCCCCCTTATGTATTATACATGGAGATCATATACCCCCTTATGTATTATACATGGAGATCATATCCCCCCCTTATGTATTATACATGGTGATCATATCCCCCCCTTATGTATTATACATGGAGATCATATCCCCCCTTGTGTATTATACATGGTGATCATATCCCCCTTATGTATTATACATGGTGATCATATCCCCCCTTATGTATTATACATGGAGATCATATCCCCCCTTATGTATTATACATGGAAATCATATCCCCCTTATGTATTCTACATGGAGATCATATGATCAATGAAGCCAAGATTCAGCATTACCAATTAAATCATAGTTCAACTTATCCTTTAAAGTATATATAAAGGCATTTTTTTTTATTGTTTTGGATAGATTTGAGAGTGATTAGAACATTGATTTCAATGGGGTTTGGGTTCTGAATTTGAACCTCATTTTGCGTTTTCCAAACATTGCTTGAACCAAACCTAGGCAATTAAGCTCATCCCTAACTGAGATCAAAAGCAACTTTCAAAGTTTGTTGAAAACATACAAAATGATCCTTTCCTTGTTTATTATTTCAAAAACAATTAAAGTCTATATCCAGACTTGCTAGTGGTAAAGTGCAAATAGCATAAATCCATTTGGTCTCTCCCTTCCATACAACGTGCTTAAAGTATAACTAAAGACATTTTTTTGAGAAGGATTAGAACATCTATTTGGTTTTTATTGCTCGTCTTTACCCTCGTTAGGGAGATTTACCCTCTCTATTTGTCGTGTTTACTGTTATCGACAAAAAGTAAAAGAAAATCCTACATTTTGGGTTGTCCCCAGACAAGTAAATAGAGAGGAAATCTCCCCAATGGCACACAGGAGAGCAGAAAAAGTGACAGGGGTTACAAAAAAAGTTTTGCCTTTTGTTCTACTTTAAAATGACCTCCTCCAATTTTATTACTTTTTCAATGCCCCAATATCCTTTTGGACAATGTCATTTAACTTGTTGGATGCCACCGATGTATGGCATACATTGGCAGCAATAGAGTTTCACACATACTCCCAGCTGCACTTTTTGTCCTCTATATTAAAAAAAGTTTATTTTAAAAAAATAAATAAATAGAAGTTACACCAAATCAACCCTCCCCCAAAAAAAATTGCCCACCCCCACACACATGCACACAAAAACAAATATACTGGGGATGCCTACATATGAAAACTGCAATTCCGCTAAAGGTTACATTTTGTTGTACACTTTGGAGTTAGAGCAATAATCCTAGCCCCATTATTCATTATTAGGTCTAAAATGATGACCTGTAAAGGGCAGTTTTTGTCCCTATGTGATACAAAAAAAAGTCTATTGTAAATATAGGTAAAAAAAAATAAAATAAAAGTTACACCCAAGCACTTAAACCCCTCCCAAAAAACAAATTGTCCGCCCCCACACAAATGCACACAGAAACGTAAACACATACACTGTGGATGCCTACACATGAAAACTCCAATTCCACTGAACGTTACATTTTGCTACACACTTTGAAGTCAGAGCAACAATCCTAGGCCCACTATTCATTATTAGGTCTAACCTGATGACCTGTAGGGGCTATTAAAGGGCTTGACATGTTTGGTATCTCCTTTCTCATCTTTTAGATTTTATCGAAAAATCAGGTAATTTATTTCATTTGTGTGTCCTAAAATTAACTGAAATTTTGCACTTGATAAACTGCTGTGATAATTTATGCTACTATTTCATCCTCCAGGATCTTTGCTTTTTTTTTTTACTGTTGGATAGAGTGGAGAGGGATAAAACTCCTGTTGGGTTTTTATGGTTGTCTGTGCTCCTGTTAGGGAGATTCAATCTATGTGTCTTGTTTACTGATATAATTGAAAGTGGAAATAAAAGAAAATCACAGATTTTGGGTTGACATCAGAACATTAAGAAAGGTGAAACCTTCCAATGTGGACACCAGTTCTAGTGACACCCTGCGATTCCCTCACTTTGGAGGAATTTCCTCTCACTTCCTGTTTTGACTATGGGACAGGAAGTAAAGGGAAATCTCCCCAATGGGACACAAATGGTATAAAAAAATGGTGGGGTAAAAACCCTCCCTTACTCTTTTCAAAACGAAAAAAAAGTTTTGCCTTTTGTTGCACTGTAAGTAATTTTCAGGCTTAGAATGCCTTTTTAACTGCCTCCCACCCGCCATATAGTAATATGACGGGCGCAAGGCGGTTCATTCGTTCTGGGGGGACGTCATCGGCGGTGCGCTGTGTCCCTCAGACACAGAGGATCACTGATCTACAGAAAGAGCCGAAGATGTTGGCTCGGTCATGTGATCAGCTGTGTCCAATCACAGCTGATCACATGTAAACAGGGAAATGCCGGTTATCGGCATTTCTCTCCTCACGAGCTGTCACACTGACAGAGGAGAGGAGAGCCAGTAATCGGCATTCCTCGGTGGGAACATCTATACAGATCATCAAAGCACTGATGATCAGTGTGCCCTGATGATCTGTATAGCCCCAGCAGCGCCACCTGTCCGTGTCCATCAGTGCCAGCTCTGTGCTCATCCATGGCACCTGCCAGTGCCCATCAGTGCCACATCAGTACCACATTTCAGTGCCACATCAATCCCACATATCAGTGCCCATCTGAGCTGCCTTTCAGTGCCAGGCAGTGCCACCTATCAATGCCAGTCAGTGCCACCTATCAGTGCTGCCAATCAGTGCCAGTCAGTGCCGCCTATCACTGTGCATCAGTGCCGCCTAACAGTGCCTGTCAGTGCTGCCTAACAGTGCCAGTCAGTGCCGCCTATCAGTGCCATATATGAGTGCTGCCTTTCAGTGCCCATCAGTGATGCCTGTCAATGCCCATCAGTGCCACCTACCAGTGTCTCCTCATCAGTGCCCATCAGTGTCCATCAGTGCAGCCTATCAGTGCCCATAAGTGCAGCCTCATGAGCGCACATCAGTGAAGGAGAAAAATCACCTAGTTACAAAATTTTATTTAAAAAAACAGGTTTTTTTCAAAATTTTCAGTGGTTTTTGGTTTGTTTAAGAAAAAATTTAAAACCCTGAGGTGATTAAATACCACCAAAAAAAAGCTCTCTTACAAAAAAATGGGTACGGGTATGGGTACGGTGTTGCATGACCGTGCAATTGTCATTCAAAGTGCAACAGCGCTGAAAGCTGGAAATTGGCCTGGGCAGGAAGGGGGTATAAGTGCCCGGTAGGCAAGTGGTTAAACAAAAATAACATGGCCCTGAAGGTGAAAGGGTTGAAGCCGCTTTTATATTATACAGCATATAATACATGTGCTCTAAAACATATATATATTGTGTAAATGGTTCTTCCAACATATTGATACCCACAAGGGCATTATAACACATATCACATCTGTGATTGAACAATATAACAACTAGTCCCACTAGTATTGAGTGCATTTTTTGATGTCTTGTTTTTGGAAGGTTTGTTTTTAACAGTATTACACCATCTGGCACTTTTTTTTTATATACGAGGTGTGGCAATTTAATTCCCAGAATGCCTATGGCGTAGCATTATGGTGAGTCATATGCCATTCGCATTCATGTTCTGACATGTTGTACCTTGCCCTTGCCTGGGTCTCAGACCAGTTGACCGAATTTTAGGGACTAGCAGAAGAAATAGCGTTGAAGGAAAATGAGTGACAGGAACCTGGAGCAGTGGATTTACATCAAATTTTGATAAGAAATTGCGTTGAAGGAAAATGAGTGACAGGAACCTGGAGCAGCGGATTTACATCAAATTTTGATGAAAATTGGAAAAAGCACAAGCAAAACTTTAACTCTGTTACAACGGGCTTATGGTGAAAATTCCATGAAGGAATCAAAGTGCCTTTGAATGGCATGAGGGTTTCAGGAGGGGTAAAAATGGTGTCCATGATGACACAAGAACAGTCAACCAACATTGTTACTTGGAAATTCTGAAAAGGTTATAGGCATCTGTTCGGAGGAAAAGACGAGAACTCTGGCTCACGTGACTATAAGACATTATGTTTTTATTTTTATAGAAAAAGTTCTCATGTATCCCATGCATCTTGGCTTTATTAAGTGTTAAGGCAGTTGCCATATAACCACCTCATGTTAATCTAAAGTAACCCCATATTACAAATTTTCCAAATAACCTGTATGACATTTCTAACCAAAGGTTGTCCAAACCAATTAAAATATCACTAATAAAATTGTTAACATCATATTGGAAATTAATACTCAAGCGATAATTTCAATATCACGCCCTAATTCTAATTACACAGATACATGTCCATAAAGAAAGACGCTTCACCTCATTTCCCTTTTTTTAAATGCACCTTTTCCACTATCAAAGGATATTTTATTTGTGTTATTTTATACTATATGCACTTTTAAATGTAACCTTCCTTTTACCATGATTACTGTTATTGCATTGTTTATCATATTATTTAACCACTTCAAGTCTGGACACTTTCACCCTCTTCCAGGGGCGGACTGACCATTGGGAAACTCGGGCACTGCCCGAGGGCCTGGGGTCAGTAGGGGGCCCTATGAGATGCCCCTGGTACCTTTTTCATAGGCTTTTTTGAGTTTGGGCAAGGACACAGGGGCCCCGAGATCCCCTATTGCCCGGGGGCCCCATGAGTTGTCAGTTCGCCCCTGCCCTCTTCTTGTCCAGGCCAGTTTTCAGCTTTCAGTGCTATCACACTTTGAAAGACAATTGCGCGATAATGCAACTCTGTACCCATATGAATTTATAGCATTTTTTTAGACAGATAAAACTTTATTATGGAGGTATTTATTCACCACTGGGATTTTTATTTTTTTTGCTATATAAATGAAAAAGTCCAAACATTTTGAAAAAAAAGTGTTTTTCTTATAAAATTTTGCAAATAAATAATCTTTCTTCATAAATCTTGGCCAAAATGTATTCAGCTATTTTCTTAGTAAGAAAAAAACATAACCCAAATTAGTTTATAACCAAAAATTACAATTTTTCTAAACAAAAATTGTTCATTTTCATATTTTTTTATATTGTTATTTATGTTTTTTTTTTAATACACCGTCACCCTAGCGACACCGTCGCCCTACCGTCACCATAGTGACACTGTACTACTTGTGGCGGGTGATGTAGATTTTTTTTTTTTCACACTGATTGCTTTTACACACATAAAGGCTGTAAAAGCAATAATTTCTCCTTCTCTCTTGCAGCCATTGAGAAATACTGCTGTGATTGGTCATTGTTGTGAATAGCCTTGTACCATGTGACCTCTGTGATCATTCACAGATTTCACATGTAGTAAGCAATGATGTCAGAAGTGACATCTTGCTTACTACTATTCATGTGATTACTGATTGGCCAATCAGTGCTCACATGATCGGGACCTCACACAGAGGTCCCGTGCAGCGATTGGTGTACGGGATCACGCACAGGCTGTTACATTGCACTCAGGGGCGGACTGACAACCCATGGGGCCCCCGGGCAATAAGGGATTATGGGGCCCCTGTGTCCTTGCCCAAACTCAAAAAAGCCTATGAAAAAGGTACCAAGGGTATCTCAAGGGGCCCCCTACTGACCCCGAGCCCTCGGGCAGTGCCCGAGTTTCCAAGTGGTCAGTCCGCCCCTGATTGCACTGCATGGACAAAGCACAGGTATACATAAAAAACTTAGAACAGTCACGCTGGACACCAAGGATCTACTGCTTAGAAATAAGTTGTGTCCAGTATGACATTGTATAGCCTCCAGTAATGGTATTAGCAATGCTTTACACAGCATGTCACAAAGACTAGGAAACATTACCGGCCGTATATTTTCTAGCATAGGATCACCATACCTTAGTGACAGGTTCAGTATAAAAGGTCGGGGCAGCAGGTATCGGGTTCATCCAATAATGAGAGTGATGAGCTCAAACCTTTCTATAAAATGTCTAACAACCTTGTTTATCCACCACTAGTACAAGTTGCCTACCAAGCCGTCCTGATTTTCATATGATGCGTTTGTTTTCTGGATGTGATTTACATAGGTGAGAACAGAGATACAGTCTGTCACTGTCAATGTTTGTTTTTCCTAGTCCCCCAGGCAATATGGTTGTATTACCTATTGAGATCGGGAAAAATCAAATAACCATCTGGGGGGGGTGCATGGGTGTGCTATAGCATTGACAAGATTTCATCAAGCACCTGAATCCTCTGCAGCAGGTAATTGCATACTGCAACCACAGAGCCAAGAGAGGAGCTAGCTGCCATCATTTACCTCTCTTCCATGCTCAGAACCAGGGGCGGACTGACCACTTGGAAACTCGGGCACTGCCCGAGGGCCTCGGGGTCAGTAGGGGGCTCCCTGAGATGCCCCTGGTACCTTTTTCTTAGGCTTTTTTGAGTTTGGGCAAGGACACAGGGGCCCCATGATTCCCTATTGCCCGGGGGCCCCATGAGTTGTTAGTCCGCCCCTGCTCAGAACCTCCCTAGCACCGCAGCAGCTGATCCTTCTTTTTAGCACTTGCTTCACCTTCAATACCTTCACCTCCTAGACTGTAAGCTCGAAAGAGCAGGGCCCTCAAACCCCTCGTGTATTGTATTGTTACTGTCTTGTCTCATGTTCTGTCCCCCTTGCTATTGTACAGCGCTGAGAAAACCCTTTGGCGCAATATAAATACTGTATAATAATAATAATACGTTAGCTGCTACCCAGGATTCTTTCTAGTAACTGCAAATCATAACTGGGTACATTTGCCCACATGCAGCAAGGCAGACTACTTTTCTTTTTAGAGTCCGAAGAGGTGCGAAAAAACTAAAACCCATAAGTGTACAAAAAACGTGCAAGTGCAAAAACACAAACGCCAAAAAGTGCTTTTGTCCAGTCCCCCGAAGGGGTAGGACCTCTACCCTGATCCCCCGGGGCACAAGGCCGAAGCCAACCACCAAGTACTAGGTCAGGGAGCTCTCCCGAAGAGAGACCCCCCCCCAGGAACAGGGGAGGAAGGAACCTGATCCCCCAGGGCACAAGGCTCCTGACTGGGACGAAGGGTTTCCAACATGGTCCACCTAGCCAAAAGGCCTGGTAGACCCCTTTCCTTGTGGCTAGCCGAAGCCGAACACCAAGTACTAGGTCAATAACTGGGTAAAATTGCCCACATGCAGCAAGGCAGACTACTTTTTTCTTTTTTAAAGTCCTAGGAGGTGCGAAAAAACTAAAACCCATGAGTGTACAAAAAACGTGCAAGTGCAAAAACACAAACACAAAAAAGTGCTTTTGTCCACCCCCCCGAAGGGGTAGGACCTCTACCCTGATCCCCCGGGGCACAAGGCTCCTGACAGGGTCAAAGGGTTTCCAACATGGTCCACCTAGCCAAAAGGCCTGGCGGACCCCTTTCCTTGTGGCTAGCCGAAGCCGACCACCAAGTACTAGGTCAGGGAGCTCTCCCAAAGAGAGACCCCCCTAGGAACAGGGGAGGAAGGAACCTAATGGCCACACATCCTCCTCTAGACTTCAGGCCAGGCCAAATGATCCACACCCTCCATCCTAGTAAGAAAAAACACACACAAAAGTGAAAGATGACAAAACAGTGAGGAAAAAATAAATAAATAAGTGACCTTGCAATTGGGCACTGGCTAGACCCTGAGTTATGATTAAGCGTGAGATCGTATGAAACGCGTTAATGTCCTGATGTTTTGTGTGTCCTATGGATCAATAAATACACACTATATTCATCTATCCTCCAGTGTGCGGCTGACCCTTCTTCCTATTGCATTGTGTGGGGTGGAGAGCCAGAGCCTGCACCTGTTGTGGATAGATCTGGATAGTTTGCCTGAGCGGTATACCTTTGTTCTTTGGATTAGGTCCTGAGGCCCGTAGCAAAAAAATTGCCTTGGACTTAGCCAAAAGGCCTAGCCCTAACAGGCGCAGTGCAGAATAAGTGACCACGTGCACTCTTCACAATTAGGATCCCACCCCCATGTGTTACTAAGAGCACCCCTGAGGTGACCACTCCCATGGGGCACTGCTCCGTTGACTCTCTTCCTCCCCGGCCCCTGGCCAAACAAGGTAGAACCATTAAAATCAGAAGGAACTGGGCCCCTCCAGTTTTCCTGAGGGGAATTAATTCCGGACGCCAACAGCTTGTGGGCAGCTCGGTTTCTCTTCCAGCTGTTACTAAACTTCAGAGCCCCCGTCATACCAGAAGAAGTGCTATACAGTCAGCCATCCTCGACAAAAAGCAAGAATGACGGTGGAGCACCCCTACTGGACACTGATAAGAACAAATACTACACTTGATCTTAGGCAAAAGGACGAGAAACGAGGCAGACTACTACCACAAGTGCATATTGGGTCATCTCCAGCCAGTGGTACATCCTTACCACTCAGTAGTCCATTGGAGTCAAGGCTTCCAAGTATATTACTTACAGACATGCTGTTCCTGCTTGTGCTTGCTTGACCAAAACAGGGACGGCTTTGAAAGTAAAATGAAATAATTGAATTCATTAACCACTTCCTGTCCGGACACGTTTACCCCCTTCCTATCCAGGGCAATTTTCAGCTTTCAGCGCTATCACACTTTGAATGACAATTGCACGGTCATGCAACACTGTACCCATATGAATTTTTTACCATTTTTTGAGACAGATAAAGCTTTATTTTGGTGGTATTTATTCACCGCTGGGATTTTTATTTTTTTTGCTATGTAAATGAAAAAGTCCAAAAATTTTGAAAAAAAGTGTTTTTCTTATAAAATTTTGCAAATAAATAATCTTTCATCATAAATCTTGGCCAAATGTATTCTGTTATCTTTTTAGTAAAAAAAAAAAAAAAAAAAAGCCAAATTAGTTTATAACCAAAAATTATAATTTTTAAACTTTTGTTTTACATTTTTATTTTTTCATATTATTATTTGTTTTTGTTTTTTACATACTGGCACCCTAGCAGTACAGTGTCACCATGGTGGGGGGTGATGAAGATTTGTTTTTTACAGTGATTGCTTTTACACCCATATAGGATGTAAATGCAATCATTTCTCTTTCTCTCTGTCTGTATTCTTGCAGCCATTGAGAACTACTGAGTGAGCTGTGATTGGTCACAGCTTGTCACATGGTACAAGGCTGTTGTGAATAGCCTTGTACCATGTGATCTCTGTGATCATTCACAGATTTCACACGTAGTAAGCAATGATGTCTCAAGTGACATCTTGCTTACTACTTTGCATGTGATCACTGATTGGCCAATCAGTGATCACATGATCGGGACCTCATACAGAGGTCCCATCCGACGATTGGTGTTTCACTGTGTCTGGGGGACACAGCGGGCACTGGATCGCGGTGCTGTGCGCTCCCAGGGAGCACACACAGCTAGAAATGGCGGATGCCGTTTATGAACGGCAACCCGCCCCTGGAGTGCCACCGTCCTGCCATTTATAAACAGCAGGCGGATGGCAAGTGGTTAAAACAATCTGAAAATAATACTGAAAAAAAAAACCCACAGAAAAGTGTGTCCTGATGATGTCCTGGATGTGATGAAAGGCGTAGAGGTGGAGGGACTTCTGGTTGTGACATCATTTGGAGCACACACTAGCTCCATAGCAGCATGGAGCAATGGTGCTTCCATGCTACAAAATTGACAGGTCATTACGGGTGTATGGGGGGCACTAAATTATGTGTGTACATTGCCTTTATCTTTTTTTTGGGGGGGGGGTTTAATAAGTACACCTTGTGCTAGGAATTGTTTCCCTGGTCTATGTTTTTTGAGATGTCATTTGGGAATATGGTATACGCTGTTCCGGGGCAGTCCCTGGAGGCTTAACATGCAAAGAGAAATGAGGCTGACAGTGGGAAGAAACTGAATATTTGAGCAGTTGTGGGTGGGTGTGTCACGGATCCAACCCACACGCACACGTTCACAGCGACTAGCTAACCGAGGCGCTCACGTGCGGCCGTGACTTGGGGTAAGAGGGAATGAGGGGGACTTAATCTGAATATATCTAAGTATATAAGACCGGCTGTGATACACTTTCACAGCCCGCACTACTTCTGGCCACCACCAGAGGGAGACTCCACTCCAATCCAGCTGGCTGACCACACACACAGGCAGATACGATCTTACATACAATCTGGTGCACTAATTAGGGTTGAGGAGCAGCCTAGCAATCACACATTCTTCTAGGATTCCTCCAGCTATCCTACAAGCTAGAACCCCGGTGTTAATCATTCTTCCACTGTCCACACACCCGCACACCAGACACACCACAAACGGTAGCTTGCCATTCTTTCTAACCAATAAACTGCTATGTGTCTTAACCACTTCAGCTTCGGAGGTTTTACCCCCTTCGTAACTAAGCCATTTTTTTTGCTATTCAGCACTGTGCTACTTTAACTGGTGATTGTGTGGTCATGCACCGTGGCACCCAAACAAAATTTATATCATTTTTTCACACAACAAATTTTTGTCCTCCAGCCCCCTCTTATACTCACCTGAGCCCGATCCCAATCCAGCAACATGCACAAGAGCCAAGAATCTCTGTAATAAATAAATCCTTTTCCACTTTTTATCAATTCTCAGAGCTGGTGCCCCCTTGAGAAAT
This sequence comes from Staurois parvus, assembly GCF_062004578.1. Taxonomy (NCBI): domain Eukaryota; kingdom Metazoa; phylum Chordata; class Amphibia; order Anura; family Ranidae; genus Staurois; species Staurois parvus. The sequence continues at coordinate 1,693,732 of NW_028319977.1, forward strand.
TTACAATCTAAGGTCCCTAACTTGCATTCATATACTAAGGCTAATTTACCTGCTAGCAAGTCGTGGAGTGTGGGAGGAAACCAGAGTACCTGAAAGAAACCAACACAGGTACTCAATGCAGGTAGTACTGAGATTGGGATTTGAACCAACAACCATAGTGCTGTCAGGTGCAAGTCTAACCACTTAGCCACTGTGCTGCTCCACCTGATTCTGTCTGTTTCCATTTTTTTTATATCAATTATCAGAATTATGACCATTTTTTTCATATGAATATTCCATTTTTTTAATTTAAAAAACATTTTTTACTGCACTTATTGTTGCAAATCTTGTCACTGTAATATTTTTTTTAGCTGGTTTCAACATTTTGCATTTACACTGTTGGTACCAAGGGCGGACTGACAACTCATGGGGCCCCCGGGCAATAGAGGATCATGGGGCCCCTGTGTCCTTGCCCGAACTCAAAAAAGCCTATGAAAAAAGTACCAGGGGCATCTCATGGGGCCCGCTACTGACCCCGGGCCCTTGGGCAGTGCCCGAGTTTCCAAATGGTCAGTCCGCCCCTGGTTGGTACTCTTACTCCACCAGATGGTGCTTTTTGATAATGTCTCCTCATTTACTGTATATATAGAGAGAAAAGACCTAGGATATATATATATTTTTTTTTTTTTGGATATAGATTTAAAAAATCATACTTTAGCTCATACATATTTTGCCCATTATCCCCTTGTAACCTTTTAATTATTTATTTGTTATTTTATATAATACCCATTTTTTCGGTTCTAGCACTGCTGGCTGTTATCTCCCAGGTTCCCGCTTCTCCCGCCAATTAGTTTTTTAATTTCCCTCTGCCCTGGTGCTACCCTGTAAAGGAAAAATGTCTATACTTACCTAATCTAAGGACTTTCTGCTCTGGTCACCTGATCAGCTCCTAGCACTGGATTCAGAGGAGACCAGGGGCGGACTGACAACTCATGGGGCCCCCGGGCAATAGAGGATGGTGGGGCCCCTGTGTTCTTACCATAAACCTTTTCTGAAATACCTCTAAACCCCAAACATCCTAATAATAGTCCACACTGTAAATATTGTCTGAAAAAATATTAATAGTAATGTCCAACATCTAATAAATCTTCAAATATAAAGTATCCGATTCAATTCACCAATCCAGATCCAGATCCAGAATACCTCAAAAAAAATATAAAACTAAATATAGTGTATTACCTTTATAAATCTCCAAATGTATTTAAATCTGTGATACATGATTCATGCATATACAATATTTTCACTGGAAAAAAAAAAAAAAATATATATATATATATAAAATATAATAAAATTAAAATAAAATAAAAAATTCCTATATAAAATAAAAGAAGTTCAAAAGAAATTCCACATAGCACTCTGTGAGTTCAACACATCAAAAAGTGAATAACAGCACTTCAAAATAAAGTGAACTCCGTGACACCTCACACTAGTGAGATTAGAATATCCTCTTGATATCACAGCAAACCTAACATTAAGTGCATAGTGTATACATGTCCACTAGTAACACAAGTAAAGTAAAATAAAATAAACATTCCGTGGTGCCACACAATAGTGGGATTCAAGGCAATTACCCTCTTGCAGCAAAACCAGCACTTCACGGTTTCTAATGTCAGCTTCCACCCTGCGGGTATGCCTTTTTCAATTTCCCCAATTCCTCATGAGGGTAAAGAAGAGGACCATTAGTGGAGTATAAAGGGTAACCAAAAAACTTTAATAGTATCTTACATTATAGATCAGAAAATCCGTCCATCTGTCCCAGCAGTTCTAACACTGAACCTCCAGTAACCAAAATGGCCGCGCCGCTCCTTCAGGTTTAGGTTCTGACGTCACGTCCCTCACGCCCCTGTGTTCTTGCCCAAACTCAAAAAAGCCTATGAAAAAGATACCAGGGGCATCTCATGGGACCCCCTACTGACCTCGGGCCCTCGGGCAGTGCCCGAGTTTTCAAATGGTCAGTCCATTTGAAAACAGGCCCCATGATCCCCTATTGCCCGGGGGTCCCATGAGTTCTCAGTCCGCCCCTGGTATAGACATCTTTCCTCCACTTCAAGTCCGGACATTTTTACCTCTTTCCCGTCCAGGCCAATTTTTAGCTTTCAGTACTGTCACACTTTGAATGACAATTGCGCAGTCATGCAACACTGGACCTATATGAACTTTTTAGCATTTTTTGAGACAGATAAAACTTTATTTTGGTGGTATTTATTCACCATTGGGTTTTTTTTGCTATATAAATGAAAAATCCAAAAATTATGAAAAAAAGTGTTTTTCTTATAAAATTTATAATTTTTCTTCATAAATCTTGGCCAAAATGTATTCATCTATCTTTTTAGTAAAAAAAATGTTTTCTATTTTATTTTATTTTTTTTTATATTATTATTTATGTTTTTCTTTTTTTTTTTACATACTGTTACCCCAGCAGTACAGTGTTACCATAGTGACACTGTACTACTTGTGGGGGGTGATGAAGATTTTTGTTTCTTTTTGTACACTGATTGCTTTTACACCCATAAAGGCTGTAAAAGCAATAATTTCTCCTCTCTGGCTGCATTCCTGCAGCCATTGAGAAATACTGTGCGAGCTGTGATTGGTCACAGCTTGTCACATGGTACAAGGCTGTTGTGAATAGCCCTGTACCATGTGACCTCTGTGATCATTCACAGATTTCACAAGTAGTAAGCAATGATGTTAGGAAGTGACATCTTGTTTACTACTATTCATGTGATCACTGATTGGCCACATGAGTCGGGACCTCACACAGAGGTCCCGTACAGCGATCTGTGTTACCAGGGAGTGCGCACAGGCAATGGATGCGGGGGAAGGTTTAGAAAAGTCCACCCGCACCGGCAGCGCTCCCTGGGCCAGACGGGAAGAGGTAAAAGGGATACTAAAGTCTTGTTTTTTTTAAGCAACAAACATGTCATACTTACCTGCCTTGATCAGTGGTTTTGCACAGAGCATCCTAGATCCTCCTCTTCTCAGATCTGATGCCAGCTCTCCTGACCCCTCCCTCCTGTCAGGTGCCCCCTTAACAAGCAACTTTCTATAGGGGCAACCGAGCAGGCGCTCTACATGTCTATACTTACATAGAGCTGTGGTCCGGCCACACTTCCTCTCTCTCCTGGCTGTGATTGACAGCAGTGGGAGCCAATGGTATCTGCTGCTTTGTGCAAGGAGGAACAGGATGAGCACTGCCAGAGCCCTATAAAATGACCTCCAGCAGGCCACTGGGGTGAATGTCTCTGATCAAACAATCAGAAACAGACTTCATAAGGGTAGCCTGAGGGCCCGACATCCTCCAGTGGGCCATGTGTTCATTGCCCAGTACTATAGAGCTGGATTGACATTTACAATTGAACACCAGAATTGGCAGGTCCACCACTGGCGCCCTGTGCTTTTCACAGATGAGAGCAGGTTCACCCTGAGCACATGTGACAGACGTGAAAGGGTCTGGAGAAGTCGCGGAGAACGTTCTGCTGCCTGTAACATGGTTCAGCATGACTGTTTTGGTGGTGGGTCAGTGATGGTCTGGGGAGACATCCATGGAGCGATGAACAGACCTCTACAGGCTAGACAATGGCACCCTGACTGCCATTAGGTATCGGGATGAAATCCTTGGACCCATTGTCAGACCCTACACTGGTGCAGTGGGTCCTGGGTTCCTCCTGGTGCATGACAGTGTGGCAAGAGTATGCAGGCAGTTCCTGGAGGATGTTGGAATTGATACCATTGAATGGCCCCCACGCTCGCCTGATTTAAATCCAATAGAACACCTCTGGGATATCATGTTTCAGTCCATCTGATGCTGCCAGGTTGCCACTCAGACTGTCCAGGAGCTCAGTGATGCCCTGGTTCAGATCTGGGAGGAAATCCCCCAGGACACCATCCGTGGTCTCATTAGGAGCCTCCCCCGACGTTGTCAGGCATGCATACAAGCACATGGGGGCCATACAAACTACTGAGGACCATTCTGAGTTGCTGCAATGACATTTCAGCAAAATGGACTCGCCTGCTGCATCATTTTCTCACTTTGATTTTTGGGGTGTCTTTGAAATCAGTCTTCTGTAGGTCGATCATTGTCATTTCCATCAAACGATGGGGCGTCCTTATGTTCCTAACACATTACCCCGTCCATATCAGTATAGAGATCCAGCAGGAGATTTTTCTCCATTGAGATCTCATGTGTTTTCAAAGTGTTCCTTTCATTTTTTTGAGCAGTGTATGTTGGAGACTTCTGCACTCCATAGAGAATTCTGTGCGAATGGCCAAATGATTGGGAGTTCAGCTGAACTAACCTCCAGCTGCAGTTTATCGGGGACTGAGTGCTGATATTTCTGTGGCAGTAAAGTGACAGGATCTGATACGTAGGCAGATGGTGTTTTTTTTTATTGTACAATGGGTCATCAAGCGTCAGTCAGGTATCGTGATTGACGTAGCTCTGCATCATTGGACAATGTTATTAAAGGTGGATTTACATTGCAGGACTTTTTTTTATTAATGAACTTGTCAAAAAGTATGCATGTATGTGTGTGTGTTTATTTACCATTGACTTTTTTTTTTGTGAATGAGTAAAGATATGAGGTACCCCCTTACTCATACACTGAGGGGGAGCTATCTTGGGGTCCCCTTATGTTTAAGGGTGGCTTCCAAATTCCAATAGTCCCCCTGCCTACAGACCCCCACAACCACTGGACCAGCAGGGGTGTGGGGAAGAGTCCCTTGTCCTCATCAACATGGGTACAAAATGTTTTGCCAGGGGGTTGCCCCAGTTTCCCCAGTTTGCAGCCTAGATATACCAGCACCATTGTTGAAATATATCTGCAGTACAGTTATCGTTCAAGCTGACTGCAGAACTTACAGTTAGAGACCAAGATACAGCAGTGCCAACCAGGGGCGGACTGACCATTCGAGCACTCGGGCACTGCCAGAGGGCCCGGGGTCAGTAGGGGGCCCCATGAAATGCCCCTGGTACCTTTTATAGGCTTTTTTGTAGTATGGGCAAGGACATAGTGGCTCCATGATCCCCTATTGCCCGTGGGCCCCATGAGTTTGGAAACTCCATTTGGAAATTCAGGCACCGCCCGAGGGCCTGGGGTCAGTATGGGGCCCTATGAGATGCCCCTGGTACCTTTTTCACAGGCTTTTTTAAGTTTGGGCAAGGACACAGGGGCCCCATGAGCCCCTATTGTCCGGGGGCCCCATGAGTTGTCAGTCCGCCCCTGGTGCCAACTAAATCAACAAGTCCATTCCCTACTACTGTTCATCTTTTGCTTTTGACATTCAGAGGGAGTTGTCTTTGTCCATAGACATTTATGTCAATTGTTGCTATTCAAGCTCAGTTCATAGTTAGAGCTCTTAAAGGGAACTTTGCACTAATTCTTTACCATCAATCAGGGATGTGTTGAATCTTCTACTTTTTCTTCTCTGTCTTTGATGTGACCACCCTATGGAACTATTGTCTACCCACATGTGTGTGTGTGTTTATTTACCATTGACTCTTTTTTTTTGTGAATGAGTAAAGGTATGAGGTACCCCCTTACTCATTCACTGGAGGGTGGAGATATCTTGGGGTCCCCTTTTTTTTAAAGAGAAAGGTTTTCAGGGATCGTCTAAAGGTGGATAGATTAGGAGATAGCCGGACAGATTGGGGTATTGAGTTCCATAGGATGGGAGAAGCTGGGGAGAAATCCTGGAGACGATCATGGGAGGAGGTGACACGGGAACTAGAGATCAGAAAGTCTTGGGAGGATCGAAGAGAGCGGTTTGGTTGATATTTTGAGACCAGGTTGGCGATGTAGCTGGGGGCAGAGTTGTGGATGGCTATATAAGTTGTTTTTATTATTTTGAATTTTATTTGTTGGGTGAGTGGAAGCCAGTGGAGGGATTGGCAGAGAGGGGTAGCAGATACAGACCGGTTAGTAAGGTGGATGAGTCTGGCAGCAGTATTCATAATGGACTAGAGGGGGGGTAGCCTATGTAACGGTAAGTCAATGTCACGATATAAGGCCAGGTTCAGAGACCAGTTGCTACAGCAGTTGTAAGGCTTACCTGAAACCAGCAGGATTGGTACACCAGCGGCCCACCCTGGGAATGACGCAGGCTCACCTGAGGTGCGGGGTCTAAGCATCCACCGGTCTTCCGCAGAGCTCCTAATGGTGGAGATGGATTTGGCTGCATGTGAATGCCAGGTCGCAGATCTCAGGATCACCCCACCAGGGAATGAGTAGGCTGGAAACCAAAAGCAGATCAAACAGTTCAGGGATCAAACAGAAGCGGAGTCAGTCACAAGCCAAGGATCGGTCACCAATGGTAGTAGATAGGATGAGGCAGAATCGTAGTCAGTAGCAAGGCAAAGGTCGGTAACGTACATGAAGACAGCAGCAGGAACAGTAAGCAGGATATTGACTGGTAAGGCACAATAATCTGGCAACCAGGAAGTGCAGAGACATGGTTTTTATAGGAAGTTCATGGGAGGAGCAAGGAGTTCAAGGTTCAAGACAAAAAAAGGCAGGATCATCCAAAGAATTGTCAAGGGAGCTGTCCAGCATTCCAGATAGCTCAGTGAGAAGAGACATTGTTATAAACCACCTAGCAGGGCCCCTAGCAGTCCACAGGACAGGATTCCCCAGGGCGCGGAGTCTAAGCCCCAGTCTGCTTGTTCACCAGAGCCCCTGATGGTGGGGATGGGCTTGGAGCAGACAAGGACCAGGTCGCGACCCCTGAGTACCCCCATCTGTGGCAGCGAGACCCGCCAGAGGTATGTGCAGGTAGAGAGCCTGATGTGAAGGGGTGGAAGACTGGATCCGAGCGGGATGGATGGATGGCAGAGTAGTAAGCGTGGTCAACGAGCCGGGTCAGTAACAGTGGGGTCAGCGTAGTACAAGGCGGCAGGCGGAAGAATAGTCAGGTCACTTGCAGGGGTCGGCAACAGGGGTTCAGATCAGGTACGGAGTATGCAGAAGAGAAGTCAGACTAGCCAGGGGATCAGAGCAGGAGAAGTCAGCGGAGGTCAGGTTCAGGCAGGGTCAGCAACAAATCTAGGATCACAGGAACACAGGAACACAGAGAAGAGACCATACAGCAATGGGTGTTAGTGCAGGGCAGGTTTAAATAGTGCGCCCTGCCCTGCTATTGGTGCCGGGTGTAAGGGACCGCCCGGCGGTACCACTAGCACTCCACTGGTCGGATGTTCCCAGCGCACGGAGTCTAAGCCCCAGGGTACTTGTTCACCAGGGCCCCTGATGGTGGGGATGGACTTGGAGTACCCCAGGACCAGGTCGTGACTACTGAGGACACCCGTCAGTGGTAGGGGTATTCGCCAGGGGCTCCCACGGGAGAGAGCCAGGTATGAGGAGGTCTGGAGACCCCGTAGAGAGGGACGGATGGATGGATGGATGGATGGCTGAGCAGGAGCAGGGTCATACAAGCCGGGTCGGTAACTATGGGGACGGTGCGGTACAGAGCAGCGGGCAGAGAATAGTCGGGTCACACGCCAGGTCAGCAACAGCAGGTCAGATCCAATAGGGGGCATACAGGAGAGAGGTCAGGCAAGCAAGGGTCAAAACAGGAGAAAACAGCAAGGTCAGGGCACAATCCGGGTCAGCAACTTACTTCAGACAGGTTCACAGGTTCACAGGATACAAAAGACCAAAAGGCACTGAATGACAGCTCAGGGCCGTTTAAATATCCCGCCCTGCGCTGTCATTGGTGCCAGGCGCGCGCCCGCGGTCACTACTGCGCATGCGCGAACCTGATTGCCGCGGTTGGCCAAGTCCCGGCGCTCGCGTACAGGGAGGTGTACTGCGCCTGCGCCGGGACCAGCGGCGCGACGATCCCCGACATTGCCCCCCCCCCTACGGGCAACCTCCGGATGCCCACCCGATCTCTCCACCACGGGTGATCACGAAGAAACTCCCGGACTAGTCTAGGTGCGTGGACATTATGAGCCGGTTCCCAGGAGTTGTCCTCAGGACCATAGCCCTTCCACTTAATTAGGAATTGGGTCTGGCCCCCCCTTCTTCGGCACTTAAGGATCGTTTCCACCTCAAATTCCTCTTGTCCTTCGACCGTTATGGCCTCAGGGGGTCTGGATTCTCGTTCTGGGAAGGCATCTGGGATCACTGGCTTCAGCAGAGATACATGGAAAACTGGATGAATTCTGAATGTGGCCGGAAGGATCAGCTCATATGCCACTTCGTTGACCATCCGCTTTACCTGAAAAGGCCCCACAAATTTGGGTCCCAATTTTTTCGAAGGACAAAGCATCTTTAAGTTGGTTGTGGCCAACCACACCTTCTGCCCAGGCCGCAACGCCAAATCCCCTCTTCGTTTCTTGTTAAACTCCTTCTTATTGTCCTCTTGGGCCCGAGCGATGGCTTCCTGGAGTAATTTGTTATTGACGGAGAAGAAGGTCAACGCATCCTGCGTGGCTGGAACTGGGCATTCAGAGACCAAGTCAGGGAGAAAGACAGGGTGAAACCCATAATTCGAAAAGAATGGGGACTGCCCCGTTGCCGAATGGCTTGCGTTGTTATAAGCGAACTCCGCCAGGGGTAAAAGAGACAGCCAATCATCCTGCAGGAAAGACGTGTAGCAACGCAAGTATTGCTCCAGGGTCTGGTTCGTCCTCTCGGTCTGACCGTTGGTCTGAGGGTGGAACGCGGAGGAGAGGGACAACTTGATGTCCAGGGCCTTGCACAGAGCCCTCCAAAACTTAGATGTAAACTGGACCCCTCGATCAGAGACGATGTCCTCGGGTACTCCATGAAGTCTAACGATCTCCCGGATAAATATTCGCGCCGTCTCAGTTGCTGACGGAGTCTTCCTTAGTGGCACGAAGTGAGCCATCTTGGATAGGCGATCAATAACCACCAGAATTGCTGTGTGGTCTTGTGACGGTGGGAGCTCGACTATGAAGTCCATCGTGATCTTCTGCCAAGGCCGTTCGGGAATCGGCAAAGGTCGCAACAGCCCCCAGGCTTTGCTCCTTGACGGTTTGCTCTTCTGGCAGATGGTACAGGATCTCACGTAGCGCTTGCAATCCTTAGCCATGTTTGGCCACCAAAACGAGCGCCGGAGAAGCTCCAGAGTCTTGACTGGGCCAAAGTGACCCGCCAGCGGGTGATCGTGGCAATGCCCCAAAACCAGGGTCCGGACTTCCTCAGGTACCATGATAGAATCCTCCTTCCACAGGAGTCCCCCTTTGTTCTGGAGGGATACCCCAACTGGGGTTGGTGTGGCCGTAGATGCTTCTATTAACTTGGAGCGAAGGTCCGACTGGAGCGCCAAGAAGTTCCCTGAGGACAAGATAGTGTCGGGTACCAGTTCTTCTTCGGAGTCCTCAAACATACGAGATAGCGCGTCAGGCTTCGTATTTTTAGATCCGGGCCTGTAAGTAATATGAAAATTGAATCTGGAAAAGAACAGGGCCCATCTTGCCTGCCGTGGGCGTAGACGCTTGGCAGTCCTCAGATATTCCAGATTCTTGTGGTCTGTGAAAATCAATATAGGGTGTGAGGCACCTTCCAGCAGGTATCTCCATTCTTCTAGCGCTGCTTTGATAGCCAGCAGCTCTCGATCCCCGATATCGTAATTCTTCTCTGCTGGGGTGAGTTTCCTCGAGAAGAATGCTACGGGATGGAGTAACTCTTTGGTGCCTTTCCGCTGAGACAGGATGGATCCTACCGCATTCTCCGATGCATCTACCTCCAAGATGTAGGGCAGGGCCGCGTCCGGGTGGCCCAGGATGGGTGCCGAGGTAAACAGCTTTTTCAGAGCTTCGAAAGCTTTTTGAGCCTCTGGTGTCCATTTGAACCGGGTTCCAAGTTTGGTTAGTTGGGTAATGGGGGAGACCAGACCCGAGAAGTTTTTGATGAACTTCCGATAAAAGTTCGCGAACCCTATAAACCGTTGGACACCTTTTTTGTCCGTGGGTTCAGGCCAATCTAAAATTGCAGAGACCTTCTGGGGGTCCATCGCGACCCCCGCAGTGGAGATAATCAGGCCTAGGAACGTGATGCTAGATTGCTCAAAGCAACATTTCTCCGCCTTAGCATATAACCCATGCTGCCGCAATCGCCCCAAAACTTTCGCCACATGTATCCTATGATCCTCTAGAGAGGGTGAAAAAATTAGTATGTCGTCCAAGTAGACGATAACGAAGACATCCAAAAAATCCCTGAAGATGTCGTTCACAAAGTGTTGGAAGGTGGCTGGTGCATTGCACAGCCCAAATGGCATGACCAAGTATTCAAAGTGGCCAAACCGGGTACGGAAAGCAGTTTTCCACTCGTCCCCCTCTCTTATGCGTACCAGGTTATAGGCCCCCCTTAAATCAAGTTTTGTGAATATGACTGCAGCCTTTAGGCTCTGAAACAGTTCTGGTACCAATGGCAATGGGTAACGATTTTTTATCGTGACCCTGTTCAGCTCCCGGTAGTCAATACAAGGTCTCAGGGTTTTGTCTTTTTTCTCCACGAAGAAGATTCCCGCTCCTGCTGGAGAAGTGGAGGGGCGGATGAATCCCTTCTGGAGGCTGTCCTCGATATATTCCTTCAGGGCCCCCAATTCAAGCTCAGATAGGGGGAAAATACGCCCAAAAGGGATTTCAGAGCCTGGTAACAGGTCGATTGGACAGTCATACGGGCGGTGGGGGGGCAGAGTGTCGGCTCCCCGCTTACTGAACACATCCAGGAACCCATGATAGGCTGCGGGAATAACCTGTTTCAAGTCGGAGTCTCCTTCGGAGCAAAGGAGAACTCGGGGCCCCGTGGGGCCCGAAGTGCGACAATGTTCCCGACAGTATGGGGAAGGGAACGAGATTGACCCGGTCTCCCAGTCAATCTGGGGGTTATGGGCCCGTAACCATGGGAGCCCCAGAATGACTGGGAAAAGAGGTGATGCAATAGCGTCCAGGCGGAGGAACTCCTGGTGCTGGTTGGCAATGATAGTGGCAATGGGGGGAGTTTCCTGATTAACTACCCCCGATTTTATCTGGGAACCATCAGCCAAAAAGATGTTGAAGCCCTTCTGTCTGTGTTGGAGAGGGATACCCTGTTGGTGAGCAAACTCTAGATCCAGGAAACAGCTGCATGCCCCCGAATCAACTATGGCTGTCACCTCCACGGTCTTTTCTGGAAGCTGAAAGGAGAGGGGCACTACTAAGTATTGCGAAGGACAGGTATTGCCAATAGACAAGGAAGAAAAACGGGTGCACTTACTCATTTTTTGAGGGCAGGATCGCACCATATGACCAGCTTCACCGCAGTAAAGGCAGAGGTTCTGGGCTCGTCTGCGCTGGCGTTCCTCCGGTGATAATTTAGGCCGTGCCAGACCTAGCTGCATAGGTTCCGGAACATCTCCTGGTGGTGGGTTCTGGATGCTTTGTCGGGTTGGTGGGCTGGGGCCTAGGAATGGACCCCAGGTATTTCCGCGACCCTGGCCGGACCTCTCAAGCCTGCGTTCCCGCAGTCTTCGGTCAATCTTAATTGTCAGGGCAATAAGGTCTTCTAGAGACTCGGGAACCTCCACCCGGGCCAGCTCATCTTTCAAGGGATCGGAGAGTCCCATACGGAACTGGTGCAATAGAGCGAACTCATTCCAGCGTGTGTCCCCCATCCACCGCCTGAAATCAGAGGCGTATTCCTCTGCCGCCCGCCGGCCCTGTCGGAGCGCATATAAGGTCGCTTCGGCAGAGGCTGCCCGCTGTGGGTCATCATACAAGATGGCCATTGCTTCAAAGAAACTATTGACCGATCCCAGGTGAGGATCATTGTTTCCCCTTAGCCGGTGGGCCCAATCCTGGGGTTCACCCTGTAGTAGTGAAATAATGAATCCTACCTTCACGTTTTCGGTCAGGAAGGTACGGGGTTGTAGCTCAAAGAACAAGAGACAGGAGTCGCGGAATGACCGGAAGCGTGTGCGGTCCCCGTGAAAACGCTCCGGTAGGGGTACTCGGGGTTCTACCATAGGGAGCGGGGCGGAAGCCCCTGAGGCTGGCTCCTGAGCTACCAGGGCCGGGGGTGCAGAAACCGGGGCCTGTGGGGCAGGATCAGAAATAGAGCCAGTCTGGATGCGATTCTCCAGCTGCATGCATCTGTCCTGCAGGACCGTTACGGCCTGCGTCAAAGTAGCTAGGTGCCTGCAAATTTCCTCTAACGGGGAGGGCCCTCCTCTAGGCTCAGTCATGGCCTTTTGGTACTGTAAGGGACCGCCCGGCGGTACCACTAGCACTCCACTGGTCGGATGTTCCCAGCGCACGGAGTCTAAGCCCCAGGGTACTTGTTCACCAGGGCCCCTGATGGTGGGGATGGACTTGGAGTACCCCAGGACCAGGTCGTGACTACTGAGGACACCCGTCAGTGGTAGGGGTATTCGCCAGGGGCTCCCACGGGAGAGAGCCAGGTATGAGGAGGTCTGGAGACCCCGTAGAGAGGGACGGATGGATGGATGGATGGCTGAGCAGGAGCAGGGTCATACAAGCCGGGTCGGTAACTATGGGGACGGTGCGGTACAGAGCAGCGGGCAGAGAATAGTCGGGTCACACGCCAGGTCAGCAACAGCAGGTCAGATCCAATAGGGGGCATACAGGAGAGAGGTCAGGCAAGCAAGGGTCAAAACAGGAGAAAACAGCAAGGTCAGGGCACAATCCGGGTCAGCAACTTACTTCAGACAGGTTCACAGGTTCACAGGATACAAAAGACCAAAAGGCACTGAATGACAGCTCAGGGCCGTTTAAATATCCCGCCCTGCGCTGTCATTGGTGCCAGGCGCGCGCCCGCGGTCACTACTGCGCATGCGCGAACCTGATTGCCGCGGTCGGCCAAGTCCCGGCGCTCGCGTACAGGGAGGTGTACTGCGCCTGCGCCGGGACCAGCGGCGCGACGATCCCCGACACCGGGTGAGCGGCCGCGATCGCGAGTGCGCATGCGCAGCCGCCGCCGTACAGGTCTCAGAGTCCGTCGGATCAGATGGATCGGTGCTCCGCGCATGCGTGGAGTCACTTGCCGCCGCGATCCCTGACATTGCCCCCCCCCCATGGGCATCCTCCGGATGCCCAACCGGCTTCTCCGTGGGTGGTTGCGATAGAACTCCCGAACCAGTCTAGGGGCATGGACATTTTGGGCCGGTTCCCACGAATTCTCTTCAGGGCCGTAGCCCCTCCACTTGATTAGGAACTGTCTGACCGCCTCTTTTCCTGCAATCGATGATTGCCTCAACCTCGAATTCTTCCTGTTCGTTAATGGTTATAGGCTCAGGAGGACTGGATCTTCGGTCCGGGAAGGGATCTGGCGTTGCTGGTTTCAGTAACGACACATGAAACACTGGGTGAATCTTGAAGTTTCCTGGGAGTGCCAGCTCATATGCCACCTCATTGATCCTCCGTTTCACCCGGAATGGGCCCATAAATTTTGGTCCCAACTTCTTCGAGGGGCAAGACATCCTCAAATTGGTAGTAGCTAGCCAAACCTGGTCACCTGGTTGCAAGCTCAATTCACCTCTTCTTCTCCTGTCGAAGGCCCTCTTACTGTCTTCTTGGGCCTTTGACATGGCTTCTTGAAGTACCTTGTTATTGGTGGAAAAAAAATCTAGCATGTTCTGCGTAGCCGGGACCGGGCTTTCCAGAATTAGGTCAGGTAAAAATGTGGGGTGAAACCCGTAATTAGCGAAGAAGGGGGATTGCCCCGTAGCAGAGTGCTTCGCGTTATTATACGCGAACTCCGCTAATGGCAAGAGTGCCAGCCAGTCGTTCTGGAGGAAAGACGTGTAACATCGCAAATACTGTTCCAGCGTCTGGTTTGTCCTTTCTGTCTGCCCATTCGTCTGAGGGTGGTAGGCCGATGAAAGGGACAGCTTGATTCCCAGAACCTCGCATAGTGCTTTCCAGACCTTTGACGTAAATTGGGCCCCTCGATCCGAGACAATGTCTTCTGGCACACCATGGAGTTTCACTACCTCCTTCACGAAAATCTGTGCTGTTTCCATAACTGAGGGTGTATCTTTTAGCGGCAGGAAATGGGCCATCTTCGACAACCGATCTACAATTACGAAAATCACCGAATGATCTTGAGATAGTGGGAGCTCCACTATAAAATCCATAGAGATCATCTGCCATGGCTGATCTGGTATAGGCAATGGTCGTAGTAGACCCCAGGCCTTATTTCTGGTGGGCTTGTTTCTCTGACACGTGGCGCAGGTTCTCACATATAGTTCACAGTCTTTCGCCATGTTTGGCCACCAGAACGTCTGCTGGAGTAACTCTAGAGTCTTCGCGTTTCCAAAATGACCTGCTAGAGGATGATCATGGCAGTGCCCCAGTACTAAGGTTCGGATCTCCTCAGGTACAATGATCCGCGCTTCTTTCCAACAGAGACCCTCCTTAATCTGTAGAGATACCCCAGGTGGGCTTGGCATTCCTATGGATGCGGATTGAAGCCTGGAGCGTAGCTCTGACTGGAGAGCGAGGAAGTTTCCTGTGGACAGGATGGAGTCTGGTCGAGGAACTTCTCCTGGGTCTTCGAACATACGTGAGAGAGCGTCTGGCTTTGTATTCTTGGACCCGGGTTGGTACGTGATGTGGAATGCGAATCTGGCGAAGAAGAGTGCCCATCTTGCTTGGCGTGGTCTCAGACGTTTGGCTGTTCTCAGGTATTCTAGATTCTTGTGGTCAGTAAAAATCAAGATTGGATGTAGGGCCCCTTCCAGTAGATACCTCCACTCCTCCAGCGCTGTCTTGATAGCCAGAAGCTCCCGGTCGCCAATATCATAATTTCTCTCTGCAGACGTCAACTTCCTAGAGAAAAATGCTACCGGGTGCATAATTTCCTTGGTTCCCTTCCATTGGGACAGGATGGCCCCAACTGCATTCTCCGAAGCGTCCACTTCCAAAATGTATGGCAGGGAGGAGTCAGGATGGCTAAGGATAGGGGCAGTAGTAAACAGTTTCTTCAACGTCTCAAATGCTGCTTGAGCCTCGGGCGTTCACCGAAAACGGGTTCCCTGTTTGGTGAGCTGCGTAATGGGAGACACTAGGCCTGAAAAGTTCTTAATGAATTTCCGGTAGAAATTGGCAAATCCTATAAAGCGTTGTATGCCCTTCTTGTCTGTGGGTACTGGCCATTCTAAGATTGCCGAGACCTTCTGGGGATCCATCGCAACCCCCGTGGTGGAGATGATCAACCCCAAAAATGCAATGCTGTGCTGCTCAAAGCAGTCATCGCCCGATGTGGAGGGAGAGTGTCAGCACCCCGCTTACTAAAAACGTCTAAGTAGCCGTGGTAGGCCGGGGGGATGATCTGGATAAGCTCGGTGCCCCCGTCGATACAGAAAAGCGACTGGGGAACCACAGAGGTTGGGGCGTGACAATGTTCCTGGCAGTAAGATGACGGAAACTGGACAGACCCTGTCTTCCAGTCAATTTGGGGGTTGTGTGCCTGCAACCACGGGAGTCCCAGGATAACTGGAAACAGAGGGGATGTGATAGCATCCAAACGAAGGAGCTCCCGGTGATGGTTACCCACTGTGGTATGGATAAGTGAGGTCTCCTGGTCCACCAGCCCTGACTTAATACGTGACCCATCTGCTAAAAAGATATTAAGCCCGTGTTCCCTGGTCTGGAGAGGAATGTTCTGTTGGGTGGCAAAATCTAGATCAATAAAGCAACTACAAGCCCCGGAATCAATAATTGCTGTTGCTGACACGGTTCTCCCTGGGAGTAGAAAAGACACGAGTATGGCTACATAATTGGCATGATTACTATGTTTAGAGGAAACGGTAGAGAAAATGGAAGTGCACTTACCCAATTTCGCTAGGCAAGAACGCACCACATGACCAGTTCCCCCACAGTATAGACAGAGGTTGTTCTCCCGTCGTCTCTGGCGTTCCTCCACTGATAGTGAGGGCCGTGCCCGTCCGAATTGCCTAGGCATTGGTGTTCCCCCAGGATCCAAGTTCGCATCTCTTCCTGGCAGGGTTTGGACCGGAGTGCGGGCTAGTACCCATGGGGGTCCTGGTTCTGGGCTTGACCTCTCTAACCTGCGTTCCCGCAGTCTGCGGTCGATCTGTATGACCAGGGTGATGAGATCTTCCAGAGAGTCAGGCAGGTCCACCCTGGCTAACTCATCTTTAAGTGCTTCAGACAGACCTCTGCGGAACTGGTGGCGTAATGCGGCATCATTCCACCGGGTGTCCCCCATCCAGCGTCTGAAATCAGCTACATATTCTTCCACTGCCCGGCGGCCTTGCCAGAGAGAATACAGGGCCGATTCCGCGGATGCTGCCTGCTGCGGATCGTCATAGAGGACTTCCATCGTGTTGAAAAAGTCGGTCACGGACCCTAGGTGGGGGTCGTGGGTCTCCATCAGCCGGTGGGCCCAGCCCTGGGGCTGATCCAGGAGTAAGGAAATGACGAAACCCACCTTCACTGTTTCAGAAGAAAATGTCCGGGGCTGCAGGCTAAAGTACAACTGGCAGGCGTTTCCGGAAGGCCCTGAACTTTGTTCGATCCCCGCTGAAGCATTCCGGCAACGGTACTTGAGGCTCTGGTGGAGGCAACGTGAATACTGCCCTGCCGGGAGGTTCTGTTGGTTCTCCTGCTGCCGTGGTGGAACCCGAGCATTGGGATGGAGCCGCAGGTGCGGCCAAAGTCTGAATCCGGCCATCGAGGTGTGTGTAATCCTCCTGCAGCGATTGGACGGCTTGGGTTAGTGTTGCCAAATGCCGACATATGTCTTCCAGTGGGGATGGTCCTCTTCCAGTCGTCATGGCTATATGGTTCTGTTATAAACCACCTAGTGGGGCCCCTAGCAGTCCACAGGACAGGATTCCCCAGGGCGCGGAGTCTAAGCCCCAGTCTGCTTGTTCACCAGAGCCCCTGATGGTGGGGATGGGCTTGGAGCAGACAAGGACCAGGTCGCGACCCCTGAGTACCCCCGTCTGTGGCAGCGGGACCTGCCAGAGGTATGTGCAGGTAGAGAGCCTGATGTGAAGAGGTGGAAGACTGGATCCGAGCGGGATGGATGGATGGCAGAGTAGTAAGCGTGGTCAACGAGCCGGGTCAGTAACAGTGGGGTCAGCGTAGTACAAGGCGGCAGGCGGAAGAATAGTCAGGTCACTTGCAGGGGTTCAGATCAGGTACGGAGTATGCAGAAGAGAAGTCAGACTAGCCAGGGGATCAGAGCAGGAGAAGTCAGCGGAGGTCAGGTTCAGGCAGGGTCAGCAACAAATCTAGGATCACAGGAACACAGGAACACAGAGAAGAGACCATACAGCAATGGGTGTTAGTGCAGGGCAGGATTAAATAGTGCGCCCTGCCCTGCTATTGGTGCCGGGTGAGCGGCCACGATCGCGAGTGCGCATGCGCGGCCGCTGCCGTACAGGTCTCAGAGTCCGTCGGATCGGATGGATCGGTGCTCCGCGCATGCGCGGAGTCACTTGCCGCCGCGATCCCTGACAGACATTATCTCCCACTGCAGAAGGACCAGGTTTGATCCCAGGCTCTGACAGTCAATGAGGAGGGAGTTGCAGTAGTTGAGGCGACAGATAACTAGGGAGTGAATAAGGAGCTTTGTGGTATCATTGGTTAAAAAGGGGTGTATTCTTGAGATGTTGCTGAGGTTGAGGCAGCATGATTTGGGCAGGGATTGGATGTGGGCCTGAAAGGATAGTTCAGAATTAATTAAAGTACATGCTTTCTGGCCACACAGTAAAAAAAGTGTCCCTAAAAACGTTTTTGAAATGAGCACCTTACAGCTGAGGCCCTACTCCTGACACTCACAGATCCCCTACCTAGACTCTCTGGTTGCCTCGGCTCCCTCAGTCCTCTGCTGACCTACTTAGCTGTCCCAATGCTCCCAGTCCTGCAGTAGGGAAACCTTTCCAACATGGAGTCTTGTGTCCCTAGTTGGTCACCTCTCTTGGCTGGAGCACACCTCAAACAGCGGCTGTGTGTTTGAAAACTCCACTGAGCTATCCTCAAGCCTGGCTTATAATGATCCTGCATACCTGTACCCTTACACAGACTCTAGGAGTCAAGCAAAGGCCAGATACAGAATCAAAGGTTCTGCACCACCCAAGACACTTTGGAACCTTAAAATTTCAGACCCTGATGTGGAATTACCTAATCCAGAGAAAATGTAGAGCTTCTTCCATTCAAAATAAACATGACAAAGCTTCTCAGATCTTTGAGAATCAATTGTCCTTTTTATACCAATTTACTAAACTCAGTCCACGGAAGAGCCTCACACTGTCACAATATATAGTATACACAGTGTTCAGCATAAATGAGTACACCCCAACAGATTTGTCAGAAAACCTTTACTTTCCTTGCAGAATCAACATTTTCCATGGGATACTATGCTACAAAATCCTTACACAAATGCCGGCCATTGATTACAAACAAGATTTGTTAATTTGCACACACCAAAAAGTATTTTTCCTAACAAATTTATTCAAGACCATGTTACAAAAATGAATACACCCCAATGAAAATCTAAGGAGCAAAGCTAAATTTTAGACAACAAAATCCTAATTAACAAGAATTCAACTACAGGTGAGTCTAATTATTCATTAAACAGGTGTCCAGCAGACAGTTGATTATAAAAGGGCATTACTTAACAAAGAAAACCCCTTCCCATTTCATGCTGTCATCAATGGCACCACATGGAAGAGAAATGTCAAACCGCCTGAGAAAGAAAATAATTTCTTTACACAAGAAATGTGAAGGCTACAAGAAGATCAGCAAAGCTTTACTTATCAGTCAGAATACTGTAGCAAAAGTGATACAAACATTTAACAAAGATGGAACTGCAGCCATCTCACAAAGACATCCAGGCCATCCACAGAAGTTAACAGCTAGACAGGAGCATCTGTTGAAGAAAACGGTTGAGGAAAACCACCATGCAAGTTCACTGCAGTTAGCTAAAGAAGTAGAAAGCCACACTGGAGTGATGGTTTCCTTTGACACAGTACCACGTACACTGCAGAGGGATGGCATGCAAAGGTGTCGTCCACAAAGGAAGATTGCCTATGCACAAAAAAGCCCAGCTAGAATTTGCCATGGCCCTTGCTGAAAAAAAAGAAGGCTGCTGGGACTCTGTACTCGGGAGTGAAGAGACCAAGACACAGTAAATGTTTTTGGAACTAATGGCTTCAAAGCTGTATGGCATTGCTGCTGTCCTTATAACTCATGGAGGTTATACAAAACACTAGATGTAGTAGTTTTGTTGAGTAAAACTGAGGATTTTGTAATCTAAGTTATATTATTAACCTTACTTTCATGTAATGAGCTAAACGAATGTTCATATATATATATATGATCTCTGTATATACAGTATATACTGTATATATATATATATATACCATATTGCCAAAGGTGTTCCAATCCCCTCCATGGCCACAGCACCTTGGCATCAATCACGCACCTTGGCATGCAGACTGCTTCTACAAACATTTGTGAAAGAATGGGTCGCTCTCAGGAGCACAGTGACTCCAAGCGTGGTCCCGTGATAGATTGCCACCCATGCAATATGTCCATTCGTGAAATTTCCTTGCTACTAATTATTCCACGCTCAACTGTTAGTGGGATTATAACAAAGTGGAAGCAACTGGGAATAGCAGCAACTCCATGAAGTGGTAGGCCACGTAAAATGACAAAGCGAGGTCAGCACATGCTGAAGCGCACAGTGCGCAAGAGTCGCCAACTGTCTGCAGAGTCAATAGCTAAAGACCTCCAAACTTTGTGTTGCCTTCAGATTAGCATGACAACAGCTGCATCCAAACCTAACATCACCAAGTGCAATGCAAAGTAATGGATGCAGTGGTGTAAAGCACTCTGCCACTGGACTCTAGAGCAGTGGAGACGTGTTCTCTAGAGTGACGAATCACGGTTCTCTGTCTGGCAATCCAATGCACGTGTCTTGCTTTGGCAGTTGCCAGGAGAACGGTACTTGTCTGATTGCATTGTGCCAAGTGTAAAGTTTGGTGGAGGGGGGATTATGGTGTGGGGTTATTTTACAGGGGTGGGGCTTGGCTCCTTAGTTCCAGTGAAGGGAACTCTTAAGGCGTCAGCATACCTAGACAGTTTGGACAATTTCATGCTCCCAACTTTGTATGGGGATGGCCCCTTCCTGTTCCAACATGACTTGCTTTGTGCGTCACCAGTGCACAAAGCAAGGTCCATAAAGACATGGGTGAGTGAGTTTGGGGTGGAGGAACTTGACTGGCTTGCACAGTGTCCTGACCTCATCCTCACCTGATAGAACACCTTTGGGATGAATTAGAGTGGAGACTGCGAGCCAGACCTTCTTGTTCGACATCAGTGCCTGACCTCACAAATGCGCTTCTGGAAGAATGGTCAAACATTCCCATAGACACCCTCCTAAACCTTGTGGACAGTCTTCCCAGAAGAGTTGAAGCTGTTATAGCTGCAAAAGGTGGGCCAACTCAATATTGAACCCTATGGACTAAGACTGGGATGCCATTAAATTTCATGAAGTGAAATATTACAAACCAGGAGCAAGGTTACAACATCATGAAGGATGTCCTACATGACAGCAAGAGGTGTCTTAGAACCAGCTCAGCCTAGTAATATTAATAGGCCCCTATTCTGAGGGCCTTTGTGTAGATGTCCAGTCTACACACATGCTTTGGCAGCCCTTAATTTTTCTTCACTCTGCAAGAAAGATTTTTTTTTTTTTCCCCAATCTCTACTGGGGAGATTTTCCCTCATTTGTTTCCTATTAAAGTAGGACAAGGAAGAGTGGGAAATTATCCCCAATGGAAAATATTTCCTAATTTTTTCAAAATGAAAAAAAATTACTGAATTGAGCTTTAATGATTTCAGTGTCACTGCCTTGTTACAGGTGAGTTTTCTTTTTTCTCAAGATATATCCATAGGTAGTAGGGCAGTGTTTTTGGTAGAGATGTTCCACCAATGTGTTGCTTCCAGGTACCATAGATATACCTTTTTTATTCATGAAGTTCCAAAGATGTAAGGCATAGGAGCCATTAAATGTTGGAAAATTCTCCCAGACTTCAAAATACCTTTTCCATGATGGATACAAGATGGGATAGAAACGTTGAGGATGAAAATAACTGATGTTTGTACACATGGCATCATCCGTAGAATTAAATACTGGCAAGCCACACAATTTCTTCACAACACGGGTGAAAACCCCTGGCCCTTGGTGTCCCCATATTTTTCCCCTGTAGTTCTCAACAAAATTCTCCATAAACTTCCATGCCAACTGGTGATGTGAGGAGAGGCCAAAAACACTACTGCTAGTACATGTGAAAGTTTCAGCAGCTACAAAATGGTCTTTGGGTATTGGACGAAGTGAGATGACATCAGTATCCATGTAAATTCCACCGTATTTCCACATCATGGCAAACCTACAGGCATCTGAGCTAACATGGGTCCAGTAGACTTCTTTTTTAGGGTTTACCTGGTAAACAAGAAACATCAAGTGTCATGAGAACATAACATAAGCATATTTCTTCACATTTAAAATACTGTGTTTATTAACCTCTCTAAGGGCAGTCGTAACATTACAAAAAACATTCTGTTGGTATTAGCTGTGGGCTTCTATACTAGATAGAAAGACTAAGCAAGATACTTTCGTGTGTAGAAAAAAAATGTTTAGACTTCAGTGAGAGACAGTTATCCATACAATAAGCAGTTCAGCTATACGGACCAATTCACAAAAAAGATTTGTGAAACTGGAGACAAAAATGGCAAATACATTTTTGAGGGCTATTGAGGATCTCAGAGGGAAGATTAAAGTGATATTGAAGGCAATTCTTAAATATATATATATGTTATACTTACCTTCTCCGGGCAGTGGTTTTGTACAGAAAAGCCCTGACCCTATTCTTCTCAGGTCCCATGGCCCTTCCCTCCTGCTGAGTGCTCCCACAGCAAGCAGCTTGCTAAAGGGGCACCCAAGGAGGCTCGCTTCAGAGCCACTGTTCTGCATGTTCATTCACACACACAGAGCCACAGCTGGGCCCTGCCCCCTTTCTCTCTCCGCATTGGCTTACTGGCTGTGATTGACAGCAGCAGCGGGAGCCAATGGGGAGAGTCCCCACAGAGCCAAGGCTCTTGTGCGCATGGGTGGACTTTTTACTCTCATGCATTCTTTGAAACCTTGAGCCTTTACAACCAATTTAATTGGACTTTATTTATTTTCCCTAAGAAAATGATATTGCAGAGGATATTGCATATGACATAAATGGTCCACATAGTAAACTGTTTTGTTCACTGTAAGGTCATTGCAAATGACAAGGGGGCATATACAGGAAAATTTCTTATCAGTAAGTGCAAACTTAGGATAGGTCTCATCAAAATAAACATCTGGGTACTTATCTCACCAAGACAGCGCCAGAGGGTTTTGAAACCAATTTCTCATTTTCCTTACCAAAATTATATAAGACTTTAGGAAGTGGCCGTCAGACTCTTTATCTTGGTTTGGGAGAAGCAAATGTGTTTAAGATGATCCCTATTAGCAGCCTACCATAGCTTGGAAAGGAAATAACCCATTTGGTGCTTAACCAGCTATACCTATTTTTTCTAAATTGAACAAAGTTCTAACAGTGAATGCAGTTTTCATTCAGAAAATTACATTCATTTCAAAACTGAATGTTAAAAGCAAACAGAATATTTAACTACATTCGAACAACATTTATCAAGTCATTGAATGTACTGAGAATTGTTCATATGAACATTTGTTCAGAAATGTATTAGTATACAGTATGGCCAAGTTAGGCAAAGTTAGGAGTTTTATCAATCATGAAGCAACTTCCTGCAGAGAAATATTATCCAGTTTCCCACCTACAAACACCCACATCTTTTTCTGTAAAGACTTTTCCCAAAAATACCCCATTTGGTCTGTAATGTACCTTATCAAACCATGGCTTAAGAGGCGTGCTGATAAATAATTGATTCATTCTGAGAGGGAAGAGGTAAACATTGCCAAAAGAAGACAGGGTCGGAAATTGCTGTCTTGATCTCTTCTCATCATCTTCTGTGGTAATATCCTCCAGTCTTTTCATGAAGAAGGCCACCGGTCGGTCAGGGTAGACTCGTGCAGCTGATTCAATAGCACAAAGTACCAGGGATGGTGGATCCATTCTGTCCGTGGTCTCCACAAACAAGATCCCATTTCCTTCTCTCAGAATGGTATTTGCACTAAAAGAACTTGAATTGCCATTAGCATTGTCCATTGATTCTAATTCCGAGTCCTTAGAAATGAGGAAATTCAAGATGTAATGACCTTTATGTCTAAAAGTCCTACTGATAAAACCAAAAACTGCTATCAACAGGAAAATAGCAAATAGCCTTATTTCTCTTAGCATGGCTGTAGAGTGCAATTGCTGAGCTGTAAAAAGAACATACAAAAATATATAAATTATTAAGGATACTTTTATTAAAAGTATTCATAAGAACTTTGTAGGCCAGTATATTTAACATCACTCTTAAAACAGTGTATTTATCAAGATAAAAAATGTACTACTTAGTGAGCCACTGACCCCGAACTTCACTGGCTGCATTACCGGACCTCCTTAGGTTGAAGAGTGAGCTAATTTCTTCAGTAAATCAGACCTGTAGAGGTAAAGGGTTGGTCCACCCAAACTCAATGTTCAGTAGATAGGAAAAGTCTAAGCAAACAGCTAAATACACAGATAAATACATAATGTATGTGGGAGCTTATTTACCTGCCAAAGGATATGTAATTCTGTCCATCTAGTCCAGTGGTCTCCCGGGGGCCAAATGTGGCCTCTTGCTTGCCTTATCTGGCCCTTGGGGCACTATTCCACCAACTGACAGCAATGATGGGACACCATTCCTCCCATTGACACAATCAATGGCGCTAGTCTTCCCATTGATACTAACAATAGGGCATTCTTCCTCCCATTAAACCAATGATGAGGCATTGTTTATGTCCACTGATGCCTGGACATTTTTTTACTTCCTTTGGTCACAGCCCCCCCAAGCCTGCAGTACAGTAGGATGGCCCTTTGATTAGAAAGTTTGGAGATGCCCAATCTAGTTTTAAGGTTTACACAGCTTTGCCCTATTTTTTATTATTATAACAATACAGCATTTTTTTTTATAATTTAATTTTTATTGATTTTTAAATTGTTTACAACAAACAGAGTTGTATAAATTGTGAAATAAGCAATAAAGAACAAAGAAAGAAGGAGGCTCAACGATGAGAGGAATATAGGTACATACAATGTCAGTACATTACAGTGAATTAGCTATCATTTGCAGACAACTGAGTAGGTAAATCAGAAATGAATAGATCCTATGGTTCCCAAACTGCCTCAAAGGTGGGGACAGAGTTAGCATGTAAAGCAGTGAAATGTTCCATTTGTCTAATCTCTGCTATAACTCTCACTAATTCTGGTCGTGAGGGGGGTGTAGTAGAAAGCCATGGGAATGGTTCTCCTGGCCGCTGTTAAAACATGGGAGGATAGTTTCCTGGCAAATTTGGAGAGGCCTGAAAAAGGTAGGCCCAAGAAAAAGTGGATGGGCTCAAACACGACAGGAGCCTTTATGACGAGTTGCAAAAGGTTAAAGACCTCTCTCCAAAAAGGTGCAATGTATTAGCAAGTCCAAAAAATGTGGTAGAGAGTGCCAGTTTCCTCGCCACATTGCCAGCAGGCAGGAGAAGAGTTCGGATTGTGAGCATGGAGAACCTCAGGATTCCTATACCAAAACATCATTATTTTATAAGTGTTTTCTTTATATACTACACATATAGAAGACCTGAAGGCAGGATCCCAAATCCTACTCCATTGATCCAAGGCAATATCCTGTTGAAAGATTCGGCGCCATGTGCGCATACAATAGTAAGGGGGCAGGCATCTTGAAGCAGTTTATAAGTAGAGGAAATAATACCCATTGGTATGGACCCTGAATGCAGATGCGTTCAAAGGGAGTAGGCTTCTCAAGGGTTAGGGAGGAGGCTTTAGAGGGAAAAAAATGGAAAATGACGTATCTGTAGATAAACATAATACTGGTGAGAAGACAGACGAGTAGCTTTTTGGATCACAGAAAAAGATTTAAGTTTGTGAGTCACTGGGTGGACCAAGTGTTGCAACTGAAATAGATTGGCCTCGGCTCAGGGACGCACTCAAGCCAATGCCAAGCTATCTGGGAGAATGGGATTGAATATAACACTGGTCAGTGGAGAACATTGAGAAGCCAGAACATATCTAACCCTACACCCTCTCCAATAGATAATGTGAAAAGCATGGGCCTGAGTAGGAGATGTTTGTAAGAGGAGATTGCTGTGTTGGTCAAGAACCAGAGTAGAGAGCAGGGGTGTGTTGGACTTAGCTTTAGCCACTCAATCTCAGCCCATTTATTAGGGGGGCGTTGCGAAGACCACGAGACCAGAGCACGAAGGTGAGTAGCCAAATAATACGACACAATGTCTGGAGCCCCCAGATCCCCCCTTGACCGAGGGGAGAGGAGGGCAGTGTGGACAATACAGTGTGATTTATTATGCCAAATGAAATGGTGGAAGGATTTCTGAAGGGAGCTCAGCTTGGTCATGGGAATAGGAATAGGAAGTATCTCAAACAGATACAGATGTTTGGGCAGTAAGGTAATTTTAGCACATTAATCCAGCCAAGGAAGGAGATGGCAAGATTATCCCAAGATTTTAAAGATTGAGAGATTGCATGAAACAGAGGGGAGAAATTAGCATCATAAAGGGAGTGGTATGAGGAAGTAAGATCAATACCTAAATATTTCAAAGCGTGGGGGCACCACCAATAGGGATAATTTAACTGAAAGGGGGATAAAATTGTAGGTGGTATATGGAGCGGTAATGCTTCAGTTTTGAACGCATTGACCTTATAGCCCGACAGTGCACCAAAAAGCTGTAGGGTACAGTGTAAGACCGGCAGGGTAATGTGGGGTTCCGTCAATGTCAGCAAGATCAGTGAACAAAGACAGTTTAAAGTCCCTATCGTGGGTGTGAATTCCATGGATATCCAGATTGGTTCTAATAGCTAAAGCCAGAGGCTCCAAACAGAGGATAAACATCAGGGGGAATGTGGGCATCCCTGGTGGGTTCCATTGGACATCGGAAAGGAAGGGGATAGAAATGACGCTAATTTGACCTGGGAACTGCATAATTAACTACACTTAGAAGCGCCTTGTCATTTAATGTCACACAACACGCAAAATGCATTAAAAAATGCAAAAAAACCCGCAGTACTTGCATTTTTAGTGTGGTTCCATTGAAGTCTATTACATGCAAGTGGCAGGAAAAAAAATCCCCGACCCTTTCAAAAATCCACACCGGCTCAAAACGCACAGATGTGAATTTGATCCATAGAAAATGATGTGTTTCCACAAACTGGAAAATGCTGTGAAATCCGCATAAGTGTGAACCTAGGGTAAGGGTGTGATGATTTTTGTTTTTTTTGACTGACTATATATTATTGCTTTTAGGATACAAATTTGAACTATGTGGTTGTCTGATTATTTGTATTAATAAAGAAACTTGTTTAACCTATCCTTGTTGAGTGATTTGTTAAGAGGTTACACCTAAAAAGTCCAGCAACAGGCTTTGTTTTAATGGATATACGTTGGGATGGGGCGTGAGCTTTAAAGCTTTGGCCGATCCCTACTGTTAGAGGACTCATGATTGGCTGAATGTTGATACCAAACTGTATCCAATTCTTCTTGGACAGGACAACAAACCACCTGCTAGTAATTGGATGCCGAACTCCTGACCACCATAAGCCCTCTCACAATATCTCTGGCTGTAATCCTTAACCTTTGGATAAAGAAATGTTCACACAAGAATAGTTTTCCACACTTTACTGTAACTTTTAAAGATGGCCGTGACATCTAACATGACATACTGACAGAACCAGGGGCGGACTGACCATTTGGAAACTCGGGCACTGCCCGAGGGCCCGGGGTCAGTAGGGGGCCCCATGAGATGACCCTGGTACCTTTTTCATAGGCTTTTTTGAGTTTGGGAAAGGACACAGGGGCCCCATGATCCCCTATTGCCCGGGGGCCCCATGAGTTGTCAGTCCGCCCCTGGACAGAACACTTTAGAGTGAAACACCAAACACAGGAACAGACATTCTGTAGCAGTGTCAGGAATGGATTCACCACTGGTGGTGGGACTCACCTGCCGTGTGGGCTGCAGTACCAGGGCTGGCCAGCAGGTGCTCTCAGCAACCAGAAGCTCACTCCTGCAATTGGCCATCACCTGAGGCTGATTGCAGGAGGTGTATTTAAGGAATGGCCAGACCTGCAGTTAGTGCCTTGGTGTATTGTTTCCCATGAGCCCCTGTACTTGGTATCCTGTGTTCCTGCCTATCTGCCTAGTTGCTGACCCTGCTTTGATCCTGACCTCTGCTGACCATCTCCTGTTTAACCCCTGGCTTGCCTGACCATCCTTCTGCCTGATCCTCTGTACCGCGCTGCCCGTGAGTTACTGAACCCGGCTTGTGACCCTGACTATTCTCTGCCTGCTCCTCCGGTACCTCGCTGCCCGCATGTTGCTGACCTGGCCTGCCTGACTACGCCTGACACTACCCAGATGATCCATCCATCCATCCCGCACGGATCTGTCCCTGTTACCAGGTCTGCCAGCCTCTTCACGTCAGGCTCCTTTCCCCGCACACCTCTGACGACGCTCTTTACCTGTCAGGAATCTAGGAGTGACTAGAAAGGTGTGGACTGACACAGGGAAACGCAGGTTTCAGGTATAGTATAATAATACAGTTTATTATTAGCCACCCAGATATATATATATATATAAACGCACAGTGAACAAACCAACCTACCACTAATCTTAGTAGGTGCAGGAACACAGGCGTAGTCAGGGCTGGAGAGGTGGAATGGTCAGGCCGGCCGTAGGGTTCTGTAATGACCGTTTGGTGGTACCTCTAGCGGTCCTCAGGACAGGATTCCCCAGGGCGCGGAGTCTAAGTCCCAATCTGCTTATTCACCAGGGCCCCTGATGGTGGGGATGGACTTGGAGCAGACAGGAACCAGGTCGCGGCCCCTGAGTACACCTGCTAGTGGTAGAGGGATACGCCAGAGGTATGTGCAGGTAGGAAGCCTGATGTGAAGAGGCAGAAGGTGTGAGCAGGGACGGCTGGATCCGTGCAGGATGGATGGATGGCAGAGTAGTTAGCGTGGTCAGACGGGCCAGGTCAGCAACATGCGGGCAGCAAGGTACCAAAGGAGCAGGCAGAGAATGGTCAGGGTCACAAGCTGGGTTCAGTAACTCACGGGCAGCGCAGTACAGGGGATCAGGCAGAAGGATGGTCAGGCAAGCTAGGGGTTCAACAGGAGACGGTCAGCAGAGGTCAGGATCAAGCAGGGTCAGCAACGAAGCAGGAACACAGGATACCAGGTACAGAGGCTCATGGGAAAACATACACCAAGGCCCAGACTGCAGGTCTGGCCATCCCTTAAATACACCTTCTGCAATCAGCCCCAGGTTTGGCTGATTGCAGAAGTGAGCTTCTGGCTGCTGAGAGCACCCGCTGGTCAGCCCTGGTACTGCAGCCCACACGGCAGGTGAGTCCCACCACCAGTGCTGAGTCCATTCCTGACATTACCATTGCCGGACGTACTCAGGGGTCGCGACCTGGTCTCATTCTGCTCCAAGTCCATCCCCACCATCAGGGGTCCTGGTGAATAAGAAGATTGGGACTTAGACCCTGCGCCCTGTACAGTACCTAGCGGCCTGCCTGACCATTCCACCTCTCCAGCCCTGACTACGCCTGCGTTCCCACACATTTCTGGTCAACCTGGATCCCTAACAAGCAGTCATTTGGACACGGAATGTCAGCACATAGTAAATACTGTAAGCCATCTTTCCTTGTACCTAAAAATACAAAAACCCTAACAGAGAAAAACTAATGGGGCTTACCATACCATACAATATGAAAATATAAAGATGCACAACATGAAAACACTAGATAATATAGAACAAGTTTTATTATTGAATAAACCACTAATAGGACCTTGGACTGGTGGTTGTCTCTCCGTTGTCCGCTGAACCAATATTGATCTTCATCTACATCAGGTGTTACTATTGTACAGAGCATCATCGGTTGGTAATTTTCTGAATTTACTTTATCCATGTATTTTTGCTTTACATTTTCATTGAGTTCATTATTATGTTTTATTTGTATTTTTCATTGTTAATTGGTTCTGTATTTTTTCTTTATTTCATTATAGGGACTGTTATTTTGTTTTCCTAAATTCCCTGAGGAAGTGGGTCTTATCCCACGAAACGCGGATGATTTCTGAATTAATTATCCAATTCTCTAATTCAACTCTATGAAATACATTTGCCCAATGACAATTTACTTATCTAATGTTATTGTTGGGGTTCTTAGACTCTTGCTCGTGACGCTTTTGCATCCCGGGCCAGAGCCTTCCCCCCTTTTTTGTTACTTATAGATTTATATTCTGTTATTTGTTGCTTTACTATGTATGTGTCTATTTTGGCTGACCAAATGGTCTCTCTTACCACTTATATGTTTTTTTTTCAATAATAAAACTTGTTCTATATTATTTAGTGTTTTCATGTTGTGCATCTTTATATTTTCATATGGTATGGTGCCTTAGAAAGCCCCATTAGTTTTTCTCTATTAGGGTGTTTGCATTTTTCTGATCAAATAGGGGTGTGGCACCTATAAAACCAACATACAAGGACAGGTGAGATTGAATGTCTCTCCAGCTCCCGTCCTAGTTTTTATTTAACAATATTTTCCTTGTACCTACTTACTCCTTGGGGGAATCACTGTTTTGGGACCCTTTCTCTATGTATACTAGATCCCCAGCTTTCAGGGGGATCAGGAAGGATTTTTTTCCCCTGCAGGAGCAAATTGGATCATGCTTTGCTGTGTTTATTTTGCCTTCCTCTGGATTAACTGTGGGTATAGGATTATACTTTTTTTTAATTCACCCTGAGGTCATCACAGAGGACAAGGGGGCACTCTTTACATCTGGAGGAAAAGAAATGTAATTTCCAAACACAGAAAGGTTTCTTCACAGTAAGAGCTATGGAAATGTGGAATAGACTCCCTCAAGAGTTGGTTATGGCCAGCTCAGTGGATTGCTTTAAAAAAGTCCTGGATTCTTTCTTGGACACACAGAATATAACTGGATATAACATTTATAGGTATAGTTGATCCAGGGAATATCCAATTGCCTCTCGGGGGATCAGGAAGGAATTTTTTTTCCCTGCAGTAGCAAATTGGATCATGCTTTGCTGGGTTTTTTGCCTTCCTCTGGATCAACTGTGGGTATAAGATTATAACTTTTTTTTTTTTTAATGGTTGAACTGGATGGACTTTTGTCTTTTTTCAGCCAGACTAACTATGTAGCCTCTGTCACCAAGTCTAATCAAGGTGCTTTTCTTTAGTATACCAGTTTCTCTCTTCATGTCCCAGTCTATAGATCTGCCTAGCTTGGCACATACCCAGTTGTTTGCTCACTACCAGGTGTAATTGTACTCAGATCTGAGACCTGTCCTAAAAATTCTATAGCATCCTGCTCACAGTCCACATCATACTATAAAAACAGCCAGAACAACTATAGCTGGATCTTCTGGGTGTTAAGCTACCTAACCCGGAGTTTAATCCCTAGAAAGGGCCCTTGCAGTAGGAGACTACATCCACATGACTCTGAGGTGTTTGGCTCCCCATGCACCGTCTCTCCTAGACTCCTCCTATCCTGCCATTAACTGCACCCATTACATCACTACCGGAAGTCCTTTTCTAAAAGGGAATCTAACACCCAATTACATCATTCCCTCTACAATGCTGTTTTGAGATAGAGCCACCTAGTGGCTGACTAGCTAACTGCACCTGCAAGCATACTTTTGAATTAAATTTCTGGAAAAGCTAACCG
Source organism: Staurois parvus (assembly GCF_062004578.1). Lineage (NCBI taxonomy): Eukaryota > Metazoa > Chordata > Amphibia > Anura > Ranidae > Staurois > Staurois parvus. The sequence goes on from NW_028319977.1 coordinate 1,724,678, forward strand.
CTTTAGCGCCACCCCATTTCAGAAATACTGCTATAGAGCGGCAGCAGTAAGTAAAATCATGTATATACTGTATACTAGGCCGTCAATCACCGGGTCCCATCCGGTGATTGCTCGCCGGCTCCCAGTGATTTCCAGGCATCTCTGATGGGGGGAGAGAACTGCTGGTAAAGGAAACAGTTCTCTCCCCTGTTAGCTCCTGCACACTGCTTTGCATAGCTGTGCATAGTAGAACCATGCAAAGCTGTGTGCTTACAGTGAAGCACACACACAGCCCCTAGTAAAACAGCACACAGTTAACCCTTTGATCACTTTACAAGTTAACCCCTTCCTGCCCAGTGCCATTAGCACAGTGTTATATTTTATTAGCACTGATCACTGTATTGCTGTCACAGGGGATGTCAGTGACACCAAGTCAGTTCCCCCCAGTGTCAGAATGCCCTCCGCAGTCCCGCGATAAGTTGTTGATCGCCGCCATTACTATTAAAAATTAAAAATAAATATCCCAGTATCTACACAGCCATTTGTAAATGCTATAACTTTCACATAAACCAATTAATTTACACATATTGGGATTTTTTTTAGCAAAGACATGAAGCAGAATACAATTTGGCCTAAATTTATGAGGAAATTTGATTTTTTTAATGTTTTTTACTGGACATGTTTAACCGCTTCCGCGCCACCCTTTAGTAGAAATACTGCTACAGGGCGGCATGGGTGCACAAAATCATGTATATATATATGTGATTCGCGCTCCTGCAGTTTTTGCGCCCCACAGTCCCGATATAAGTTTCTGATCACCACCATTATTAGTAATAAAAATTTTAAAATATCCCAGTATATATACCGCCATTTGTAAATGCTATAACTTTCAGGTAAACCAATTAATTTACACATATTGGGATTTTTTTTAGCAAAGACATGGAGCAGAATATATTTTGGCCTAAATTTATGAGGAAATTTGATTTTTAAAAATTTTTTAAATTTTTTTTACTTGACATGTTTAATAACAAAAAGTCAAAAATATATTTTTTTTTCTAAATTGTCAGTCTTTTTTTTTATAGCACAAAAAAAATTAAAATGCAGATGTTATCAAATACCACTGAAAGAAAGCTCTATTCATGGGGAAAAAAGGGCATAAATTTAATTCAGGTGCAGCGTGGCACGACCACGCAATTGTCAAAGTAACCCAGTGGGTTCTGGTAGGGGGGTAAATCCTCTGGAGGGCAAGTGGTTAATAATGGTTCCAAGAAAGGTGTTTGTTGCATATGGAGTTGTGAAGGCCGGCTAACACTAAGCTATAGCATCTGTGTGGGTTATCAGCGGGGGCGGATTGACAACTCATGGCAATAGGTGATCATGGGGCCCCCTGTGTCCTTGCCCACACTCAAAGCACACCCAAAAAAGCCTATAAAAAGTACCAGGGGCATTTCATGGGGCCCCCTACTGACCCCGGGCACTCGAGCAGTGCCTGATTTTCGAAATGGTCAGTCCGCCCCTGGTAGAGGGTTTTTTTTGCTGGAGATAGCAAGTTCAGTACAGCTTCTAGAGACTACCTTGGAAAAGGAGAAGGAAAAGACCCAAGTGCTCGAATGGTCAGTCCGCCCCTGGTTATCAGTAAGCCATGTAAAGAATCTTGCTAGTTCTATTTGGCTTCAATTCTAATCTGACTACGTTCTCATATCTTTTTCTTGTGTATCCTGTTGTTTGAGGGGCTACTGGTGGTAGTAGGGACCTGTGTTGGTTGCTTGAAGTCCCCGGTATTAGAGTTAGACACAAACTTACTTCCTAGTCTTTTCCTTCTCCTTTTCCAAGGTAGTCTCTAGAAGCTGTACTGAACTTGCTATCTCCGGCAAAAAAAACCCTCTACCAGGGGCGGACTGACCATTTGGAAACTCGGGCACTGCCCGAGGGCCCGGGGTCAGAAGGGGGCCCCATGAGATGCCCCTGGTACCTTTTTTCATAGGCTTTTTTGAGTTTGGGCAAGGACATAGGGGCCTCATGATCCCCTATTGCCCGGGGGCCCCATGAGTTTTAAGTCCGCCCTTGCCCCTGGTACCTTTTTCATAGGCTTTTTTGAGTTTGGGCAAGGACACAGGGGCCCCATGATCCCCTATTGCCCGGGGGCCCCATGAGTTGTAAGTCTGCCCTTGCCCCGGTACCTTTTTCATAGGCTTTTTTGAGTTTGGGCAAGGACACAGGGGCCCCATGATCCCCTATTGCCCGGGGGCCCCATGAGTTGTAAGTCCGCCCTTGCCCCTGGTACCTTTTTCATAGGCTTTTTTGAGTTTGGGCAAGGACACAAGGGCCCCATGATCCCCTATTGCCCGGGGGCCCCATGAGTTGTCAGTCCGCCCCTGCCCTCTACTATATTTTGTAAGGCTTTAGCTTTGTGTTTGGCAAACTACACAGTTAATTATTTATTTATTTCAGGTACTTATATAGCTCCGTCAATTTACGCAGCGCTTTACATACATATTGTACATTTCCATCAGTCCCTAACCCTCAAGGAGCGTACAATCTAAAGTCCCTAACTCACATTCATACATACACATTTTAGATATATATAAAAATCCTAAAAAGGTGTCTGTCTTGCTCTCTCTCAAACACCACAAGATTCAAATCATCGCGAGTATGGGTTCAAACAAAATACCATAATACATTAAGATGGGAGCTGCTACTATCAACCCACTGAAATATTATAATCCAAAATGTGATCAAATTAAATATAATAAAATATAAAAATGAACCAGAAATAATAGCGCTACCCTTAAACATAAATAAATACATAAATCAATCCACCACCAAATATGTGCATTAATTATTAAATTATAAATAAATAAAGAACCAAAGAGTCCTCATAGAGTCCATTCAGTAAAGTCCACACACCAATATTGCATATGATCCTCAGTAAATGAAGCTATGAAGCAGGGGCGGACTGACAACTCATGGGGCCCGCAGGCAATAGGAGATCATGGGGCCCCTGTGTCCTTGCCCAAACTCAAAAAAGTCCATGAAAAAGGTACCAGGGGCATCTCATGGGGCCCCCTACTGACCCCGGGCCCTCGGGCAGTGCCCGAGTTTCCAAATGGTCAGTCCGCCCCTGCTATGAAGTCTTCCATCACCAGTGCAAACTCCAGTGCTTTAACACGCCATTAAATTGCACACTCACCAAAAGCTGGTGAATAACCAGCATATCTTTGTTTATCCAACACTCCGCAGCTTGGAGATGTCCAAACAACTCCATATAGTACATGTAGGTAGAAAAAATACTCGCCGTAGTGCAATAACGTATGTAGAAAAGCCTACACATACTAGGGACAATATCCAGTTAACCAACCAGCATGTCTTTGGAGTGTGGGAGAAACGGGAGTACCCAGAAGAAACCCGCGCAGGCACAGGGAGAACACGCAAACTCCAGACAGGTGGTACCGTGGTTGGGATTTGAACCGGCAGCCCAGGCAGGTGGTGCCATGGTTGGAATTCAAACCAGTGACCTAGTACTGCCAGGTGGAAGTGCTAACTATTTAGCCACTGTGCTGCCCAACAAAAAATTGTGCCAAGCTGGCCAGTTATAGTTCAGCGTTTGCTCGGTGAATTACTCAGCTTCCCTGCTAGGCTACACTGTTGTAATTTAGTGATGTTAAAAGTTGACACGGGGGAAATAGCAAGAATATTTATAGAAGTATTTCCTCATATATACGCTCCTTTCTTAGAGTTGAAAGATTTACAATTAGAAGCTAGGACATAGTAGGACAGGAAACATCTGTATGTGAAAGGATAGATAACAATCATTTGGGCTGGCCGCTTGATGGATATGATGTAAGGGGAGTCTGTGGGACAATCATCGCCGTGAGATCCATGGGAGTTGTTTTGCGGCTTATAGATGCTTTGATCGAACACCTCTCCTTGTAATTAAAATTTGTATCAAGTTATATTTACTGCACTTTGCCAAAACACTCCCAGCAATAATTCTCTTAACCACATAGTGGTCCAATTTGGACATTTCACATACAGCTGTGCTCAAAAGTTTGCATCCCCTGGCAGAAATTGTGAAATTTTGGCATTGATATTGAAAATATGACTGATCATACCAAAAAATGCTCTTTTATTGAAGGATGATGGTCATATGAAGCCATTTATTATCAAATAGTTGTTTGGCTTCTTTTTAAATCATAATGATAACAGAAATCACCCAAATGGCTCGGATCAGAAGTTTCCCTCCCCTGGAATGTTTGGCCTTGGTACAGACACACAAGGTGACACACACGGGTTAAAATGCCAATTAGAGGTTAATGTCCCACATATGTGGCTGTTTAAATTGCAATTAGTGTCAGTGTATAAATAGTCAATGAGTTTGTTAACACTTACATGGAAGCACTGACTAGGCTAGATACTGAGCCATGGGGATCAGAAAAGAACTGTCAAAAGTCCTGCGTAACAAGGTAATGGAACTTTATAAAGATGGAAAAGGACAACTATATATGTTAAAATCAGTATTCGACTCATCACGATCTGCCACTTAGTTTTTTTCTCCCCCTAACATAGTTTTATTGCCTGTTGACCCTGCCAGTTGATCCATTTCTCCACTTCTTTCAATTACCCGAGCTGCCTATCAGCTTAACAAGGTCAAGACAAATCTTAATACCCAAGCCCAGTTTTGCAACTTCGACATGTTAGTAAAACTGTACATATTGGCACAACTACTTAGTGTATCCTGATGGATTATACATAGTTTTTTCAGGTTAGACTGGGCTTTCATTTGTGTCAGGGCAGGGCCGTGGAACGGACAGGTAGGCCTAGTGGCAGGGTAACGCACTGGCTGACGACAACCACCACCAACAGACTGAAGTCCCTCAGGGCGCGGAGTCTAAGTCCCAGGCTGCCCTTCACCAGGGCCCCTGATGGTGGGGATGGACTTGACGCAACCAGGGACCAGGTCGCGGCCCCCGAGACACCCCAGCTGCGGTAATGGCCGCCGCCAATGGCGTGTAGTTGGTGAGAATGACAATAGCGTAGTCAGACAAGCCGGGTCAATAACAACGGGACAAAACAGTACAGAACAGTAGACAGAGAATCACAGGTCACGGGCCGGGTTCAGCAACAGAAGGTCAGATCAAAGGGAAACGCAGAGAATGGTCTTAGTCACAAGCCGAGTCAGAATACCAGAAGAGTCACGAGCGTATACACAGAGCTGTAGCAAGACAAAGACACAAGACACAAGTGCAAAGAGCATGTGCAGATCCCAGGCTTATATGTACTCAGCCACACCCCTCTGGGGGATGGACCTCAGAGACCTGAAGGCATAAAAGATTCCCATCATGCTCAGCAGAAATCCAAGATGGATGCTAGCACATGGAGTAACATAACCTCTGGGAAAAGGTAGGACCTTGACAGTACCTCCTCCTCAAGGGCCCCTCCCCCTCCGCGGCTCAACAAAAGGTTTCCGAGGAAAGCGGGTATGAAACGCGCGGAGGAGGGCAGGAGCATGGACATCCGCGGAAGGAACCCAGGAACGCTCCTCGGGACCATAACCGCGCCAATGAACCAGGAACTGTAATCGGCCGCGCACCAATCGAGAGTCCAGGATCCGGCTCACCTCATACTCCTCATGACCGTCAACCCGAATGGGACGGGGCCGAGGCAGAGAGGTAGTGAAGCGATTGCAGATCAGAGGTTTCAACAGTGATACATGAAAGATATTGGAGATCCGCATCCCAGGTGGAAGGGCAAGGGCATAGGCCACCGGATTCACCTTGCGGAGAATGCGAAAAGGACCGACAAAACGGGGAGCTAGTTTGGGTGTGGGCACCCGAAGATTGAGGTTACGAGTAGACAACCACACCCGATCGCCGACCTGGTATGAAGGAGCGGGCAACCGTCTGCGATCAGCCTGGAACTTCTGACGCTGAGCCGAGTCCCTCAAAGCCCTCTGGATCTGCCCCCATGAAGAACGCAGGGCAGCAAGATGGTTCTCCACAGCCGGAATGTCCTGTGGTGAGAACCTCTCAGGTAATACCGCGGGTTGGTACCCATAGTTGGCCATGAAGGGGGACATCCCGGAGGAGGAGTTGACCGCTGAGTTCCTGGCAAACTCAGCCCAAGGCAGGAGATCGGCCCAATCGTCCTGATGGTCCGAGATATAACACCGAAGGAATTGTTCTAAGGCCTGATTGGAACGCTCCGCAGCCCCATTGGACTGCGGGTGGTAGGCTGAAGAAAAGGAGAGACTAATGCCCAACTGGGAGCAGAAGGCGCGCCAGAATCTGGACACGAACTGACTCCCGCGGTCCGAGACAATCACCTTGGGCAACCCATGCAGGCGAAAAATCTCCCTGGAAAAGACCGTGGCCAGTTCTTGCGCTGTTGGTAATTTCCTGAGTGGAATACAATGGCACATTTTGGAAAAACGATCGACGACCATGAGGATGACCGTATGACCCCGAGACACAGGGAGGTCTACAATAAAGTCCATGCCCAGGTGTGACCAAGGACGCTCCCCATTGGGAATGGGTTGCAGAAGACCCATTGGAAGATGCCGTGGAGATTTATTCTGGGCACAGATCGAACATGCCGCTACATAAGAGGCGATGTCGGCACGGAGAGTTGGCCACCAGAACAACCGAGAGACGACCCAAGACAACTGGTTCCTCCCCGGATGCCCGGCAGTTTTGGAGTTATGGTAGGTACGCAGCAGACGGGTGCGCAACCCCTCGGGTACAAAACATCTACCCTCCGGTCTCTCGGGAGGAGCGTCAGTTTGAGCCGCCAAAATCTGCTCCCCAAGGGGAGAAGTCAGACTGGTACGAATGGCAGCCAGGATATGATCCGGAGGTATGACCGAGGTTGGCTCAGAGTCCTCCCTGGACAACTCAGAGTATTGCCGCGATAATGCATCAGCCCTGACATTCTTGGAACCAGGCAAATAGGAGACCACATAGTTGAACCGCGACAAGAACAAGGCCCATCTGGCTTGACGGGGTGTCAATCTTTTGGCCTCCGAAAGATAAGTCAGGTTCTTATGATCGGTAAGAATGAGGACCGGAACTGCGGAGCCCTCGAGCAGGTGCCTCCATTCCTTGAGAGCCAGAATGATTGCCAACAACTCCCTATCTCCAATCTGGTAGTTGCACTCTGCAGAGGAAAGCTTCCTGGAGTAGAACCCACAGGGAAGTAGGGGTCCATCGGGCGACCGACGTTGAGACAGGAGAGCGCCTACTCCTGTCTCGGATGCATCAACCTCAAGGACGAAGGGCAATCCAGGATTGGGATGAGACAGTATCGGAGCCGAAGCGAAGGCGGATTTCAGAGCCTCAAAAGCTACGATGGCCTCGGATGGCCACTCGTGAGGATTGCTGCCCTTCTTGGTTAGGTCTGAGAGAGGTTTTGCCAGCGTGGAGAAATTTCTGATGAATTTCCGATAGTAGTTGGCAAAACCTAAAAAGCGCTGAATGGGCCGAAGGCCATTGGGACGAGGCCACTGCAGAACTGCCGAAACCTTCTGAGGGTCCATGGAGAATCCCTCCGCAGAAATGATGTAGCCTAAAAAGGCAACTTGGGATCGATGGAATTCGCACTTCTCAAGTTTACAAAAAAGTTCGTTCTCACGTAATCGTTGCAGCACCTGCTTGACATCCTGGATATGGGACTCCATGGAGGCAGAGTAAACCAGGATGTCATCCAAGTAAACTACCACGCACTGCTGCAACAAGTCACGAAGGACATCATTTATGAATTCCTGAAAAACTGCGGGCGCGTTACACAACCCGAAGGGCATCACCAGGTATTCGTAGTGACCGGTTCTGGTGTTAAACGCGGTCTTCCACTCATCCCCCTGTTTGATCCGTACGAGGTTGTACGCCGCCCTAAGGTCAAGTTTGGTAAAGACTGTTGCCCCCTTAAGGCGGTCGAACAACTCAGTAATCAAGGGAATCGGGTAGGCATTCTTAGTGGTGATTCGATTGAGACCCCTATAATCGATGCAAGGCCTCAATTCACCACCCTTCTTCTTTACAAAGAAAAAGCCCGCTCCTGCTGGGGAAGTAGACTTACGAATGTGCCCCCGGGAAAGCGCATCCGCAACGTACTCCTCCATGGCCTTATTCTCCGCAACCGAGAGAGGATACACCCTGCCACGCGGAGGAGTGGCACCGGGTTGCAAGGATATGGCGCAGTCGTAAGGACGATGAGCAGGTAAGGCACCAGCGCGTACCTTATCAAACACGTCCTGGTACTCCCCATAATCAGTGGGCAACGCAGAGTCTGAGGAGGCACACAACACCTTAACCGGCCCACGGATGCACCCGGCCCCACACTGTGAAGACCACGAGAGAATCTCGGCAGTTTGCCAATTGAAGGTTGGATTGTGCATCTGGAGCCAGGGATACCCCAAAACCACCGAATAGTGCGGAGAAGAAATCACCTGGAAACAGGCCAACTCCCTGTGAACAGCCCCAATAGCTACCTCAACTGGCATAGTCTCGTGGGTAACCTGCGGTGGTTGCAGGGGCCTGCCATCTATCGCCTCGAGAACCAATGGGGTAACTCGAGCCTGCAGGGGAATGGAGTGCTGGGCAGCAAACGAGCTGTCCATAAACAACCCGCCAGCCCCAGAATCTACCAACGCCTGGGCCGTCACCGAGCCCTCCGCCCAAGAGAGGACAACGGTGATCAGTGGCTTATCTCTGCGGAACGCCGGGGACGAGGAGACTCCACCCAAGATCTGTCCCCGACAGGATCTCAGGTGCGAGCGTTTCCCGGACGGACCGGACAGGACAGCCGAAAGTGCCCACCAAGACCACAGTACAGGCAGCGACCCTCCCGACGCCGAGCGGCCCGCTCTCCCTCGGAAAGGCGAGCAAACCCCAGCTGCATGGGCTCACCACCAGACAATCTATCCCCAGGAGGCGTGGGAGGAGAGGGAGGAATGGGTGGGATAGAAAACGCAGGTGCCAGTCGATTGGAAGGCCTCCGCAGGCGTTCCTTGAGTGAAGGCCTCTCCCTGAGCCTGGTATCAATCAGGATCAGGAAGGAAATTAGTGCTTCCAGCTCCACAGGCAATTCCTTGGCTGCGATCTCGTCCTTCAATGCATCAGAAAGACCCTGAGAAAACGCAGCCACCAGAGCCTCATTGTTCCAACCCACCTCTGCTGCCAGGGTACGAAACTCTATGGCGTACTCGGCCACGGTCCGTGAACCCTGATGCATAGACATGAGCAGCTTGGCAGCCGAGGCGGAGCGAGCCGGTACATCGAATACCCTACGGAAGGCATCGACAAAACCGGAAAACTCGTGAATCACGGGGTCATTCCTCTCCCATAAGGGATTCGCCCAGGCCAAGGCCTTGTCTGAGAGTAGTGAGATGAGGAAACCCACCTTTGACCTCTCAGTCGGAAAAGCGTAGGGGATTAATTCAAAGTAAATCCCCACCTGGTTAAGGAACCCACGACACTGACTCGGCTCACCCCCAAAGCGCTGTGGAAGAGGGGCTGAACCGGTCATACCTCTGGACACCGCGGGTGCCGCATCAGCCGCGGCGGTAGGCACAGCAAGCGGAACAGCAGCGGGAGCGACCACCGGAGTGACAACCGGCCTAATAACACCAGGAGTAAGGTGCGCGGTGCGTGCCAGCAGAGTTTGCAACGCCTGAGCGAACTGATCCAACAGGAGATCCTGTTGATCCAGTCTGGCAACCAACATAGGAAGTGAAGGCGTACCTGCACCGTCAGGATTCATGGCACTTGTGTAATGTCAGGGCAGGGCCGTGGAACGGACAGGTAGGCCTAGTGGCAGGGTAACGCACTGGCTGACGACAACCACCACCAACAGACTGAAGTCCCTCAGGGCGCGGAGTCTAAGTCCCAGGCTGCCCTTCACCAGGGCCCCTGATGGTGGGGATGGACTTGACGCAACCAGGGACCAGGTCGCGGCCCCCGAGACACCCCAGCTGCGGTAATGGCCGCCGCCAATGGCGTGTAGTTGGTGAGAATGACAATAGCGTAGTCAGACAAGCCGGGTCAATAACAACGGGACAAAACAGTACAGAACAGTAGACAGAGAATCACAGGTCACGGGCCGGGTTCAGCAACAGAAGGTCAGATCAAAGGGAAACGCAGAGAATGGTCTTAGTCACAAGCCGAGTCAGAATACCAGAAGAGTCACGAGCGTATACACAGAGCTGTAGCAAGACAAAGACACAAGACACAAGTGCAAAGAGCATGTGCAGATCCCAGGCTTATATGTACTCAGCCACACCCCTCTGGGGGATGGACCTCAGAGACCTGAAGGCATAAAAGATTCCCATCATGCTCAGCAGAAATCCAAGATGGATGCTAGCACATGGAGTAACATAACCTCTGGGAAAAGGTAGGACCTTGACAATTTGGTGGTTAACCACTTGCCACCTGCCAATAGTACTTTTACTGCTGGTGAGAAGCTTCCTTGGGCACAACAACATACCCGCTACAAACTTCCGCGTTCTCATGCTGTGGCTGGACACAGCACGAGTTCATCAACAGGCTCACGGCTAATGATTATGGCTATGAACCTGATGATGCCGCGGCCAAACATAGTAAGCACACAAGCCAGATCTGACTGGTCCTCCTTCCTGGTTTCACTTGCCATTCAGAGCTGAAATTAGGGAGGAAAGCCAGCCAGTAGTGATGGTCTGAACACCCCTCCCTGTTCTGTTCAGGGTAGAACATTTGAACCTAAAGAAAGTAGTACCGCAAACATCGAACATAATGCAAGTCTATGGGACTAGAACGTGTAAATTCTATAGTGCCCATTTTGAAGGCGTATATGCAAGTTATTGGCCATAAAAGTGGTATGGGAACTTGAGAACTGCACTGAGGGATATTAATCATTTTTCATTGCTTAACCACTTGCTATCCGGTCACTGTTTATAAACGGCAGGATGGTGGCACTCCAGGGGCGGGTTGCCTGTCATAAATGGCACCCACTATTATGGGCTGTGCGCGCTCCCTGGGAGCTCGCAGCACCACGATCCAATGCCCGCTGTGTCCTCCTGACACAGTGGAACACCGATCGTCATACGGAACCTCTGTGTGAGGTCCCGATCATGTGATCACTGATTGGCCAATCTGTGATCACATGCAGAGTAGTAAGCAAGATGTCACTTCTGACATCATTGCTTACTACGTGTGAAATCTGTGAATGATCACAGAGGTCACATGGTACAAGGCTATTCACAACAGCCTTGTACCATGTGACAAGCTGTGACCAATCATAGCTCATACAGTAGTTCTCAATGGTTGCAAGAATGGGTGTAAAAGCAATCAGTGTAAAAAAAAAAATCTTCATCACCCCCCACAAGTAGGGTGACAGTATGTAGAAAAAAAAACATAAATATTAATATAAAAAAATAAAATAAAATTTGTTTAAAAATGTTTAAAAATTATACGTTTTGGTTATAAACTAATTTGGGTTATTTTATTTTTTTTTACTAAAAAGATAACGGAATACATTTTGGCCAAGATTTATGATGAAATATTATTTATTTGCAAAATTTGATAAGAAAAACACTTGTTTTCAAAATTTTGGGACTTTTTCATTTATATAGCAAAAAAAATAAAAATCCCAGCGGTGAATAAATACCACCAAAATAAAGCTTTATCTGTCTCAAAAAAATGCTAAAAGATTCATATGGGTACAGTGTTGCATGACTGCACAATTGTCATTCAAATTGTGATAGCGCTGAAAGCTGAAATTTGGCCTGGACAGGAAGGGGGTGAAAGTGTCTGGACTGGAAGTGGTTAAAGTAAAAAAAAATGGAAAAATTCCTTTAATTATCATGCCTGGGGGTCCCTTAAACTACCTGTAAAGTTGCACATCTGTACAGTGCATAGAATCTGCTGCAGCAGGACTGATATTTAAAAAAAGACATTTTTATAAAAAAAAAAGGAAGAAAAAAAAACAGTGTGGGGTCACCTCCTTAATTTATATCAGACCCTTTAGGTCTGGTAGAAAGGATAGAAGGAACCCCACAGTCATTTTTTTTAAGTGTGTGGGGTTCCCCCTAAAAGCCATACCAGACCATTTAGGCCTGGTAGGACTTTTAAGGGGAACCCCACCCCAAGAAAATGTGGGGGGGGAGTATTGGGTCCCCCCTAAATTCCGACCAGACCCTTGATCCGAACACAGGCCTGGCAGGCTAGGAAAAGGGGGGGTGATCGAACTCCTCCCGGACCTTACCAGGCCATGTGCCCTTGGCATTGGGACGGTGTCCTCATGCCGATGAAGACAAGGGCCTTTTCCCCATAACCCTGACAAGTGGTTGTTGGGGTCTGTGGGTGGGGGGCTTATCGGAATCTAGAAGCCCCCTTTAACAAGGGAGCCCCCAGATCCCGCCACCCCAAGTGAATGAGTATGCGGTACATGGTACCACTACCCATTCACAAAAAAAAATTGTAGTGTAAAAAATGACAGGAGACAGTCTTTGAAAAGTGCTTTATTAAAAAATAAAAGTTAAAAAAATGTCCCCTGAAGTAGATCTAACGCCAATCACGATGTCCGCCGCCACCACTGACCCAAAAAAAGAAAAAAAAACCTTCCACCCTCAATGCTGGACATGGTCAGATCTATACTAGTGTCCCCAATAGTATAGTGTCCCCACAAATGCGGTATTAGCAGGATCCGCCCGATCACTGCCAGCACTTGAGTTTAGTCCCATCCCCAACAAGTGCAATGTCAGTATAATTTTTCTGATCACTGCCACTTCTGGTACATTGTCCCCCAAACCACATTGTTAGTAAGATCAGTTCCTGATTGCTAGCCTAGAGCACTTTTTCCCATAATCGCCACTAGGTACCTGTAAAGCTAGTGCCCAAAATGTCCAAAAAAAAGGTACACTGGTGAGGAGGCCTACAGGATTCTTAGCATGTCAGTTGAGGGCAAAGTGGAGGCCTCATTGTCAAAATCAGGCTCAGAATATGAACTTGTAGAAAGCAACGGCACCCTGACAGATAGTTCAAATGATGGTGAAGAGGTCCCTGCTAAAATCAGGCCTACCCGACCCCATGTTGCTAGAAACACTAGATGCAGCAGGGTGCAAGTGCTGCACCAGTTTTTGGTGATCTGGCAATCACCAGTGGCCTAGTATATCCTGGCCTAGACACCAGCACTGCAGTATTTGATGGTGAAGTGGTGAGCATTAACAGTACAGTACAAGCTGGCGAGGTGGCTAGCACTTGTAGCAAAATGCACCGGCAGCCCTCAAAAATTCAAGTACAGTCCCAAAGAGCTCATAGTATCCTTCCAGAGGTGCTTGAAAACCCTACTTGGCTTCCCCAGATTGAGCAGAACCCATTTCCCCCCCAATTCACAGCCTAGCCTGGCGTTCAGGTGGAAACAGCCAGCTTAACTTGACTTTTTGTTAGCTATTTTTTTACCGACGATCTCTATAATTTGATTGAAGACCAAAGTAATGTTTATGCCCAACCATACATCGCAACCAACGCAAATTCATACCTTGCCAGGCCATTTGAGTGGAAACCTAACTTGGTTTCCGAATGTAAAACATTTTTGGGATCTAACCCTAAATATGGGTATTACAAAAAAGAATGAATTGCGGTCATATTTGTCCACAGACCCGATTCATCATATGCTGGTTCTCTGCTGCAATGGCCAGGAAGACATAAAAGACAATAATGTGTTTTATGCATTTCAGTGACAATACCCTCTGTCGTCCCCAGGGTGACCCTGACTATGATCGGCCCCTCATAAAATTACCAGTCCCAGAAATTGGCAGATGTGTATACATTACAAAAAAACATTGGCATAGATGAGTCCATTTTACTGGCAGGCTTGCAATCAAGCAATATCTCCCCAGCAGGGGCGGACTGACCATTTGGAAACTCGGGCACTGCCTGAGGGCCCGGGGTCAGTAGGGGGCCCCATGAGATGCCCCTGGTACCTTTTTCATAGGCTTTTTTGAGTTTGGGCAAGGACACAGGGGCCTCACGATCCCTTATTGCCCGGGGGCCCCATGAGTTGTCAGTCCGCCCCTGCTCCCCAGCAAGTGTGCCAGATATGGGGTCAAAATATATAAGTTCTGTGATAGGGCCACAGGCTATACATACCAATTTAGAATCTATGAGGGAAAAGTGAGCCCCCTGGATGCCCAAACTAGATAGGAAACAGTAGTAAGATAGTGTGGGACTTGTGGTCACCCTTGTTCCGTATGGGGGGCTATTTTTACGTGGACAACATTTATTCAAGCATGCCACTTTTTAGACATTTGTTCCTTCAAGAAATTGGCTGTTGTGGCAGCATGCCACCTCATCTTCAGGGGCGACCCCAACGGATCGTTAACACCCCACTTAGAAAGGGGAAGAAAGCGTGCTTGCAGAATGAAGAACTACTAGCAGTAAAATAATAGAGGGGCTAACATTATTATTATTACGATTATTATTATTATACGGTATTTATATAGCGCCAACAGTTTGCTCAGCGCTGAACATTATAATGGGAGACAGTACATGAGACAGTACAGTAACAATACGATTCAATACACGAGGGGTTCGAGGGCCCTGCTCCTTGGAGCTTACAATCTAGGAGGGAGGGGGTAGAGGTACAGGAGGAAATAGCTGTGGGGGATGGAGTGGTAGGAGGAGTGGAGGAGATCGGCAGTTAGCTGAGGGCGGGGTAGGCTTCCCTGAAGAGATGGGTTTTCAGGGTGCGCCTAAAGGTGTGGAGGGTAGGTGACAGTCTGATGGATTGGGGTAGTGAGTTTTTTACACAAAGTTGTTATTTTAATTAGATATTTCTCGTAAATGCTATGGGTATACATGAAATTACACCCCAAAACACATTCTGCTACTTCTCCTGAGTATGGAGATTCCACATGTGTGAAACCTTTTGGCAGCCTAGCCAGATACAGGGGCCCAAAATCCACTGATCACCTTCAGGCTATCAAGGGGTGTTAATTACGCATTGGATTTCCTAACTACCTATCACATTTTTGCAGGACATAAAAGGCCAGGACAGTCATATATTAATATCTATCCACTCATTGTACCTCATCCATATATTTTAATTGCGGAGTGTGGACGTTTACCACATTTGCCTTGGGGATCTATAAGGAGGGTGGCTCGTGGATCACTATATGTGGTACTCCTTGCACTGGCGTGCAATATATGGAATGGGAAGCTATGAATATTTATGGTGGTCATGTGAGGTGGTGAATTAGCTTGAGATGGCGTTGATAGAATATTTACTCTCCTCTTTTCCTTTGGTTTGGTTTTCCTTTAATAGGGCAATATGCAGCATTATCATTGTGGAGCTTATTTATGCATAGAAACTCAGACAGTAAGCATTGTGACAATAGTATACAGTAAGGGGTATACTGCCATCTAGTGGATATATGAAATAATACAGCCCCTTTTTTTTCTTCAAATCATTGGATTCGGGTGTTCCAATGACCTCCATGGCCACAGGTGTATAAAATCAAGCACCTAAGCATGCAGACTTCTTCTACAAACATTTGTTAAAGAATGGGTCGCTCTCAGGAGCTCAGCGTGGTGCCGTGATAGGTTGCCACCTGTGCAATAAGTCCATCCGTGACATTTCCTGGCTTCTAAATATTCCACGCTCAAATGTTAGTGGTACGATAACAAAGTGGAAGCAATTGGGAATAACAGCTACTCAGCCACCAAGTGGTAGGCCACGTAAAATTACAGGACGGGGTCAGCGCATGCTAAAGCGCACAGTGTGCAGAAGTGGCAAACTGTCTGCAGAGTCAATAGCTAAAGACCTCCAAACTTTATGTGGTCTTCATATTAACACAACAACAGTGTGTAGAGAGCTTCATGGAATGGGTTTCTATGGCTGAGCATCCAAGCCTTACATCATGCAAAGCATCGGATGCAGTGGTGTAAAGCATGCCGCCACTGGACTCTAGAGCAGTGGAGACGTGTTCTCTGGAGTGACCAATCATGCTTCTCTGTCTGGCAATCTGATGGACGTGTCTGGGTTTGGCAGTTGCCAGGAGAATGATACTTGCCTGACTGCATTGTGCCAAGTGTAAAGTTTGGTGGAGGGGGGATTATGGTGTGGGGTTGTTTTTCAGGGGTTGGGCTTGGCCCCCTAGTTCCACTGAAGGAAACTCTTAAGGCGTCAGCATACCAAGACATTTTGGACAACAACAGAACTTTGTGGGACCAGTTTAGAGGTAGCCTCTTCCTTTTCCAACATGACCGCACACCAGTGCACAAAGCAAGGTCCATAAAGGCATGGATGAGTGAATTTGGGGTGGAGGAACTTGACTGGCCTGCAGAGTCCTGACCTCAACCCAGGGGCAGACTGACCATTAGAGAACTCGGGCACTGCCCGAGGGCCCGGGGTCAGTAGGGGGTACCTTTTTATAGGCTTTTTTTTTAGTGTGGGCAAGGACACAGGGGCCCCATGATCCCCTATTGTCCGGGAGCCCCATGAGTTGTCAGTCCACCCCTGCCTCAACCCCATAGAACACCTTTGGGATGAATTGAGACTGCGAGCCAGGCCTTCTGATCTCACAAATGCACTTCTGGAAGAATGGTCAAACCTTCCCATATACACACACCTAAACCTTGTGGATGGCCTTCCCAGAAGAGTTGAAGTTGTTATAGCTGTAAAGGGCGGGGCCAACTCAATATTGAACCCTATGGACTAAGACTGGGATGCCATTAAAGTTCATGTGCGTGTAAAGGCAGGCGGCCCAATACTTTTGGCAATATAGTGTATATACAGAGCTCAGCATAAATGAGTACACCCCTTTTGAAAAGTAAGATTTTAATATCTCAATGAACACAAGAACAATTTCCAAAATGTTCACATAACTGAGTTTTATAGAACATTTGTTTAGCTCATTACATGAAAGTAAGGTTAATAATATAGCTTAGATTACAAAATCTTCAGTTTTACTCAAATTAGTTGATACAAAAATGAATCCACCCCACAACAAAAACTCCTCCATCTAGTATTTTGTATGACCTCCATGATTTGTAAGGACGGCACCAAGTCTTCTAGGCATAGAATGAACAAGTTGGCGACATATTGCAACATCGATCTTTTTCCATTCTTCAAGAATGATCTCTTTTAGAGCCTGGATGCTGGATGGTGAGTGAGGCTTAATTTGTCTCTTCACAATTCCCCATAGGTGTTGGATTGGGTTCAGATCCGGAGACATACTTGGCCACTGAATCCCTTTCACCCTGTTCTTCTTCAGAAATTCAACAGTGGCCTTAGATATGTGTTTTGGATCATTGTCATGTTGGAAAAGTGCAAGACGACCAAGGGCACGGAGTGATGGTAGCATCTTCTCTTTCAATATAGAGCAGTACATCTGTGAATTCATAATACTATCAATGAAATAAAGCTCCCCGACACCAGCAGCACAAATGCAGCCCCACAGAAGGACACTGCCACCACCATGTTTCACTGTAGGCACCATGCATTTTTCTTTGTACTTCTCACCTTTGCAACACCATCGAGTTTTGAAGCCATCAGTTCCAAAAACATTTATTTTGGTCTCATCACACCAGAGTACAGAGTCCCAGTAGTCTTCTTCTTTTTTAGCATGGGCCCTGGAAAGTTGTAGGCAGTCTTTTTTTGTGCATGGGCTTTAGGAGAGGCTTCCTTCATGGACGACACCCATGCATGCCATTCCTCTGCAGTGTACACCGTATTGGGTCACGGGAAACCATCACGCCAGTTTGGCTTTCTACTTATTTAGATAACTGCAGTGAACTTGAATGGCGATTTTCTGCAACCCTTATCAGAAGACGCTCCGGTCGAGATGTTAACTTCCGTGGACGGCCTGGATGTCTCTGTGAGATGGTTGCCGTTCCATCTTTGTTAAATTTTTGTATCATTATACTACAGTATTCTGATTGATAAGTAAAGCTTTGCTGATCTTCTTGTAGCCTTCACCTTTGTTGTGTAAAGAAATTTTTTTCTTTCTCAGGCCTTGTGACATTTCTCTTCCATGTGGTGTCATTGCTGACAGCATAAAATGGGAGGGGTTTTCTTTGTTAAGTAATGCCATTTTATAATCAACTGTCTGCTGGACACCTGTTTAATGAATAATTAGACTCACCTGTAGTTGAATTCTTGTTAATTAGGATTTTGTTGTCTAAAATTGAGCTTTGCACCTTACATTTTCATTGGGGTGTATTCATTTTTGCAACATGGTCTTGAACGAATTTGTTAGGAAAAATACTGTTTTGTGTGTGCAAATTAACAAATCTTGTTTGCAATCAATGGCCCGCATTTGTGGGAGTATTTTGCATTATAGTGTCCCATAGAAAATGTTGATAGTGAAAGGAAAGTAAAGGTTTTCTGAGAAATCTGTTGGGGTGTACTCATTTATTCTGAGCACTGTATATAAAATCTTTGCTGTAATAAGGCCTTGGGATGCATCACCATTACCATCAAACTGCAACATACTGTACAGCTATATATTAATCATGTCATGGTACTGTGGTAAAAGAGTTGCTGTGGTTTTTGTATTCTTCTAATATTTGTTCTTATGATTCGATAGAGATGTTAATGTTTTTATGAATCTTTTTTAAAAATTAAAAAGTGATTATTTTAAAACTGTTGCGTTGTTCCTCATGCCTGTAAAGTCCGATTAGTATTTTTCTTTTTTGTAGTAATGCCAGGACAGTATAAACACCCCCTAAAGGACCCCTTTTTGAAAAGTAGACACCCTGAGGTATTTGCTGAGAGGCATGTTGAGTCTTTGGAAGATCTTACTTTTTGCCACAACTTTTTGGAAAATTAAAACTTGAGTATGGAAATACCACGTGTGAGACTTTTTCACAGCCTAGCCCAATGAAAATATATATTTTTTATTTTCTTTTTTCGTTTTTCAAAACCTTGTGACAAAAAATGAAATCTGCAAAAAACTTACCAAATAGCTTGGAGTGTCTAATTTCCATGTCCTTTTAAAGCCTGAAGGTGTTCATTGGATTTTGGGTTACCATATGCAGTTAGGCTCCCAAAAAGTCTCACACATGGTATCTCCACACAGAAGTAGCAGAATGTGTTTTGGGGTGTAATGCCACGTATAGTATACCATGACATGCGAGAGAAAAATCTCAGTAAAGTGACAACATTGAAAAACAAAAATATTTTTCTTTTTTCAAAAATTTGCGGCAAAAAATAAGATCTTCCAAAGACTCAACATGGCTCTTAGCAATTACCTTTAAGTGTCTAAAAAAGGGGTTAATTTGGGGGGTGTTTGTACTGTCCTGGCATTTTAATGCCTCAAGATATTTGATAGGCAGTGAGAAAGTCAGAGCTACTCAAAAGCTGTGTAAATTCCAGTATATATACCATAGTTTGGCACTATAACTTTCACACAAACCAATTACTATACACTTTTTGAGGTTTTTTTGTTTTTTTTTTACCAAAGACATGTAGCAGAATACATTTTGGCCTAAATTTATTGGCTATGTTTTAGAACAGAAATTAGCAGTGTCTTCTCATTTATATAATAAAAATTAAAACAAAAAACAGTTGTGATCAAATACCACCAAAAGAACGCTCTATTTGTGTGAAAAAAATTATCTAAACTTCATTGGGCAAACAATTACTAGTTAAAATAGCGCACTGCTGAATAGCAAAAAATACCCTGGTCAGGAAGGGGGTAAAAGCTTCCAGAGGTCAAGTAGTCAAGAATAATGGATATCTCCTGATTTTGTTTTATTATGAAATGAAAACTGGTTCAAAATAGTAAAATATTTTATTTTTTAAAATTTATCTGTATATTTTTGTGCCATTACCATGACCCACCACCACAAAAATCTGCAAACTAAATGACCCTACTCCTGACAATCACGACAACAGCACGTGTGTGTGTGTGTGCAGGGGCGGACTGACCATTTGGAAACTCGGGCACTGCCCAAGGGCCGGGGGTCAGTAGGGGGCCCCATAAGATGCCCCTGGTACCTTTTTCATAGGCTTTTTTGAGTTTGGGCAAGGACACAGAGGCCCCATGATCCCCTATTGCTCGGGGGCCCCATGAGTTGTCAGTTCGCCCCTGTGTGTGTGTTATTTTTTGTTTGTACCTGTAGTAGGGTCAAGAAACAATAGCAGGCTTTTTTTTTTTTTACCTAAAACACTGACATTAACAATTCTGTTGATACAAATCACAATTTTTTTTTTCTACCTAAAACACATTGATCCTAACACTGCCACTAACTGACATACCTCCCCACTCTGCGCTGCAAACACAATTAGGGCCAGTTAACACTCAGTCCAGATGCACTTCTGATGCATTTCCACCAGGGGCGGACTGACCATTTGGAAACTCAGGCACTGCCCGAGGGCCCGGGGTCAGTAGGGGGCCCCATGAGATGCCCTTGGTACCTTTTTCATAGGCTTTTTTGAGTTTGGGCAAGGACACAGGGGCCTCATGATCCACTATTGCCAGGGGGCACCATGAGTTGTCAATCTGCCCCTGGTTTGCACATGCACGTTTTTGGCACGTTCCGTGCGTTTTATATGCTTTCCAGTTCATTTTTTTCCCTCTCTTTTTCTTAAATGTAAATAGGGACATGTGCATTCCAGTGCGTTTTTGGTGTATTCCGGTGAGTTTTAAATGCTTTCCGGTTCATTTTTTCCCCTTTTTTCTTTTTCTTCAATTTTAATAGGGACATGTGCATTCTAGTGCGTTTTTGGTGCGTTCTGGTGCATTTTTTAAATTGTTTTACCGCGTTCCGGTACAGTTCTGTGCAGCCTGTACTACGTTTTTTTCTGCACCAAAACGCACTGGAACTGCAAGCACTGATGTGAACTATGACATTGACAGCCCTATAACCTACTTTCTGTGCATTTTGGATGCAGAAAAAAAGAAACTGAAATGCATGTAGTGTGAACTGGCCCTTAGTCACCGGTCACACCGCTGCGTTTTAAAATTGCGAGATTTGTGTGTAATTTCAGCGCGATTCCAGCTGCGATTTCTGAAGACTTTATTGCTGCTTGAGAAGATTTTCAATTATTTCTTACCATTTTCAGTGTGATTTCCATTTTATTCTACGTATGTGAAATCGCAACAAAACTGCATAAAAAGTAATGAAAGAACTAATTTAGAAATCGCGCTGCAGCAAATTACACATGTAAAGACACTCACATTCATTGGATGCAATTGCAGGTGCGATTTCAATTCCCAAATCACACCTGAAATCACGCTGGAATGACCAGGCACTTATTCTGCAAATAGTCACTGTATTGAAGAATGCCTGATACACATGGAGTCACGCGCCCCTAAGGCTAGGTTCACACCTATGCAGTTTGTGTTTGATCCGTTTCTGTAGTGCTTTTTTTCGGTGCGTTATGAGCTTTTGCACATGCATTTTTTACACGTTTTTGATGCGTTTTTGAAGCATTTTGCATATTTTTTTCAAAATTGTTTCTGGGCAGAATAAAATACAAAATGCATCAAAAACTCATTAAAAAATGCATAAAAAATACACTACATGCTTTTTTGCAGCGTCTCCATTGAAGTCTTTAGAACGAAAAACTCACCATTTTGTGTTTGAAAATGTCCCTGACCCTTTCCAAAAAACGCTCTGGGTGAAAACGCGGAGATGTGAACCTGTCTCATAGGAAATCATGGTAAATGGACTGCTTTGCATTTCTGCAAAACGCAAAACACAGTGGAAAGCACATAGGTGTGAACCTAGACTAATACTGCACTAAAATATAAATAACCCCTCTAAGGCTCCGTTCACACCTATGTAGTTTGCCTTTTGTCCATTTTGCAGCTCGTTTTGCAGTTCGTTTTGCATTTTTCTACCTGTGTTTTTGATGCGGTTTTGATGCGTTTTACTGTGTTTTACGTTTTGCTCAGCTCTTTTTTTTCTTTTTTTTCCCTCAACCACATCCTGTTTGGCCGTTGTATATAAACAGCCGGACGGTGGCAGTGCAGGGTCGGGTGGCCATTTATAAACAGCCTCCCTGTCCCCTGCTTGTGCACACTCCCTGGGAGCGCGCAGCACCGCGATTCGGTGCCCACTGTGTCCTCCGGACACAGTGAAACACTGATTGTCATATGGTACAAGCAGGGGTGGACTGACAGCTCATGGGGCCCCCGGGCAATAGGGGATCATGGGGCCCCTATGTCCTTGCCCACACTCAAACCACACCCAAAAAAGCCTATAAAAGGTACCAGGGGCATCTCATGGGGCCCCCTACTGACTCCGGGCCCTCGGTCAGTGCCCGAGTTCCCAAATGATCAGTCCGCCCCTGGGTACAAGGTCCCGATCATGTGATCACATGCAGAGTAGTAAGCAAGATGTCACTTCTGACATCATTGCTTACTACGTGTGAAATCTGTGCATGATCACAGAGGTCACATGGTACAAGGCTATTCACAACAGCCTTGTACAATGTGACAAGCTGTGACCAATCACAGCTCTCACAGTATTTCTCAATGGCTGCAAGAATGCAGCTAGAGAGGAGAAATGATTGCTTTTACAGCCTTTATGGGTGTAAAAGCAATCAGTGTAAAAAAAAATCTTCATAACCCCCCACAAGTAGTACAGTGTCACCATGGTGACAATGTACTGCTAGGGTGACAGTATGTAAAAAAAAAAAAAACATAAATAATAATATAAAAAATAAAATAAAAATGTAAAAAAAAGTTAAAAAATTATAATTTTTGGTTATAAACTAATTTGGGTTATTTTTTTTTAACTAAAAGATAACGGAATAAATTTTGGCCAAGATTTATGATGAAATATTATTTATTTGCAAAATTTTATAAGAAAAACACTTTTTGTCAACATTTTTGGACTTTTTCATTTACATAGCAAAAAAAAATAAAAATCCCAGCGGTGAATAAATACCACCAAAATAAAGCTTTATCTGTCTCAAAAAAATGCTAAAACTTTATATGGGTACAGTGTTGCATGACCGCGCAATTTTCATTCAAAGTGTGATAGCGCTGAAAGCTGAAAATTGGCCTGGGCAGGAAGGGGGTGAAAGTGTCCAGATTTGAAGTGGTTAAAGTGGAATTTTGTTTATTGCTGGGCAGAATAAAAATGCAAAATGCGGCAAAAACATAGTAAAAACACACTGCAATGCTGCTTTTTGCTTTTAAAAAAGTCTCTGACCCTTCCCAGCTCAAAAAACATAGATGTGAACATGTTCTATAAGAAACCATGTTAGATGGACTGTAGTGTGTTTCTGCAAAAAAGCATTAAAAAAAATGTGAACGGAGCCTAAAGCAACAATATACAACAGTTACAAAAAAGCAGCAACCATTTTCTTATATAAATAATGAAAGTGATAGATAATACAAAGAAATGTCAGTGATGAAACATGAATGTAGCAAAGTAAAAGTCCAATATATCTCCATGAGTCAATGCAATGCACCAGCGCCCACATCATTCCACCTCAAATTGGAAGATCACTCACCCTCTCAATATGCGTTTCTTTCTCATAGCAGGCATACAGCTCCCATGACACAGCCAGGCTACTTCTCTGATTGGGACACGGCCCATCCTTAAAACAGGAAAAGTAAATACCTCGAAGGCTTACATGGGAAGTAGCCGTGCAGGATGCTATAGAAGACAAAGAATTAGAGGAAGAATGACTGAATGTTTGTTTAACAGAGTAGGAAGTGTAACTGAAATCCTTGATTTTAAAGTGGAAGATGAAGAAAATGTCTTTTTTGGAAACAAAAGGAAATTAAAGGACAAGTAAGGAAAAAAAATGTGCATTTAAGTTTTTTTGCTGCAGGAGCCTATAAAGCATCTGCTGATTGCTGGTGCCATGCAGGTCTCCTGCAGAGCTGTCTGTATATCTGCTTGCCGTATGGGATATACGGGATGTATGGGGTGTACAGGATGTACGGGGTGTTTGGGATGTACAGGATGTACGAAGTGTACAGGATGTACTGAATGTTCAGGATGTATGGGATGTACAGAGTGTACAGGATGTATGGGTTGTACAGGGTGTCCGGGGTGTATGGGGTGTACAGGATGTATGGGGTGTATAGGATGTACAGGATGTACGAGGTGTAGGAGATGTATGGGATGTATGGGGTGTACGGGATATACAAGGTGTACAGGGTGTACGAGATGTATGGGATGTACAGGGTGTACGGGATATATGGAATGTACATGATGCACGGGATGTATGGGGTGTACAGGGTGTACGAGGTGTACAGGGTGTATGGGATGTATGGGCTATGAGGAAAGATTAGAGGAACTGCATTTATTCTCTATGGAGTAGAGGAGATTAAGGGGGGATATGATCACCATGTATAATACATAAGGGGGGATATGATAACCATGTATAATACATAAGGGGGGATATGATCTCCATGTATAATACATAAGGGGGGATATGATCTCCATGTATAATACATAAGGGGGGATATGATCTCCATGTATAATACATAAGGGGGATATGATCTCCATGTATAATACATAAGGGGGGATATGAACTCCATGCATAATACATAAGGGGGGATATGATCTCCATGCATAATACATAAGGGGGGATATGATCTCCATGTATAATACATAAGGGGGATATGATCTCCATGTATAATACATAAGGGGAGGATATGATCTCCATGTATAATACATAAGGGGGATATGAACTCCATGCATAATACATAAGGGGGGATATGATCTCCATGCATAATACATAAGGGGGGATATGATCTCCATGTATAATACATAAGGGGGGATATGATCACCATGTATAATACATAAGGGGGGATATGATCACCATGTATAATACATAAGGGGGGATATGATCACCATGTATAATACATAAGGGGTGATATGATCTCCATGTATAATACATAAGGGGGGATATGATCTCCACGTATAATACATAAGGGGGGATATGATCTCCATGTATAATACATAAGGGGGGATATGATATCCATGTATAATACATAAGGGGGATATGATCACCATGTATAATACATAAGGGGGGATATGATCTCCATGTATAATACATAAGGGGGGATATGATCTCCATGTATAATACATAAGGGGGGAATATGATCACCACGTATAATACATAAGGGGGGATATGATCACCATGTATAATACATAAGGGGGATATGATCTCCATGTATAATACATAAGGGGGGATATGATCTCCATGTATAATACATAAGGGGGGATATGATCTCCATGTATAATACATAAGGGGGGATATGATCTCCATGTATAATACATAAGGGGGGATATGATCACTATGTATAATACATAAGGGGGATATGATCAACATGTATAATACATAAGGGGGGATATGATCTCCATGTATAATACATAAGGGGGATATGATCTCCATGTATAATACATAAGGGGGGGATATGATCTCCATTTATAATATATAAGGGTGGATATGATCTCCATGTATAATACATAAGGGGGGATATGATCTCCATGTACAATACATAAGGGGGGGATATGATCTCCATGTATAATACATAAGGGGGATATGATCTCCATGTATCTCCATAAGGGGGGATATGATCACCATGTATAATACATAAGGGGGATATGATCACCATGTATAATCCATAAGGGGGGATATGATCAGCATGTATAATACATAAGGGGGGATATGATCTCCACGTATAATACATAAGGGGGGGATATGATCTCCATGTATAATACATAAGGGGGGATATGATCTCCATGTATAATACATAGGGGGATATGATCACCATATATAATACATAAGGGGGGATATGGTCTCCATGTATAATACATAAGGGGGGATATGATCACCATGTATAATACATAAGGGGGATATGATCACCATGTATAATACATAAGGGGGATATGATCTCCATGTATAATACATAAGGGGGGATATGATCTCCATGTATAATACATAAGGGGGGGGATCTGATCTCCATGTATAATACATAAGGGGGATATGATCTCCATGTATAATACATAAGGGGGATATGATCACCATGTATAATCCATAAGGGGGGATATGATCTCCATGTATAATACATAAGGGGGGGATATGATCTCCACATATAAAACATAAGGGGGGGATATGATGTCCATGTATAATACATAAGGGGGGATATGATCTCCATGTATAATACATAAGGGGGGGATATGATCACTATGTATAATACATAAGGGGGGATATGATCTCCATGTATAATACATAAGGGGGGATATGATCTCCATGTATAATACATAAGGGGGATATGATCTCCATGTATAATACATAAGGGGGGATATGATCTCCATGTATAATACATAAGGGGGGATATGATCTCCATGTATAAATACATCAGTGGTTCATATAGTGAACTCGGTGTAGAGCTATTCACCCTGAGGTCATCACAGAGGACAAGGGGCACTCTTTACGTCTGGAGGAAAAGAAATGTAATCTCCAAACACGGAAAGGTTTCTTCACAGTAAGAGCTGTGAAAATGTGGAATAGACTCCCTCAAGAGTTGTTTCTGACCAGCTCAGTAGATTGCTTTAAAACAGGCCTGGATTCTTTCTTGGATACACAGAATATAACTGGATACTAACATTTAGAGGTAAAGTTGATCCAGAGAATATCCGATTGCCTCTCGGGGGATCAGGAACTGTGGAATGTAGTCCAATCATCATGGGCTGGAATACCTGTTCACAGATGCCAAAAGTTGGTTGACTCCATGCCAGGGGCGGACTGACCATTTGGAAACTCGGGCACTGCCCGAGGGCCAGGGGTCAGTAGGGGGCCCCATGAGATGCTCCTGGTACCTTTTTCATAGACTTTTTTGAGTTTGGGCAAGGACACAGGGGCCTCATGATCCCCTATTGCACGGGGGCCCCATGAGTTTTCAGTCCGCCCCTGCTCCATGCAACACAGATGTACAGCAGTTCTCAGAAACAGTGCGACTACAACCAAATATTCATTAAGTGATTCAAAGGAAAGCAAAATCTTCAAACATTTTTCAGTTTATATAGTGAATGTTTGAGTTTGTAAGAAGAATACAAACACTGCTATTTTTTTGAACAGTCTAATATTCACTTTTCTTAAATTTTTTTAGAGGAACAACACAAATTTGATATACTTTTCTTCATGTCTTGATTTGGAATAGAATGTGTCGTGTTCCCAATGCATTTGTGTGTGGAAATAAAAGCTATTAGAAGGATTTTGAGCTTTATTCACTTTTTTCAACACACTGCTATTATTTTGAACAAAACTGTATATAGTGTATGTTATTTACGGATTTTTGTATTTTTTGTATTCCAATGGTTTTTATTTATTTAAAAAAAAATTGTGAAATTTTGGTGAAGGCCAAATATGCGGGACCAAAACCTGACTAATTGTGGGCATGACCACCATATGTGCAAAACATCTCCTCGATGACCACAGCCCCAAAACTGGATTTGTGTATTTTTTAGGATGCCCTTTAAAATGGTTTTAAAGCCTAAAATTTTTTCTATCAGTTTTCAGCAGAGCACTAGTTACAGCTTGTAGGAGTTTTCTTTTTGCTCTAGGAGGATGAAGAACCCCTGATCTCTGACTGGACAGTGCAAATTGGCCCTGTGCTAATTACATGCACTCTCCCAAGAAAAAAAAAAAACCTCTCTAGCAATACACACCAAACTAAGCATGTGCAGAGTGACTCCACACTATATGTATTATCAGGTGATAATGTTTAGGTAGCAGTATTCCCCACCCCCCATACTTACCTGAGTCCTCCTCACTTGATTCAATGCTGTGTCTGTCTGTAGCATCTCTTTTCCTTCTCCCCATTCTCACAGGCTTGGGTGAGAGCAGTGGGAACTATTGGCTCCTGCTGCTGTCGGTAAAATCCTGTCATGAGGGATCAATGGATGAGGCTGATCTGTGCTATCTGTGTCTATAGACGCAGGCAGCATGGCTCAGGAGCAAGCCCACAGGTGTGCCTCCACAGCACAAGGCTTGATATGAGTGCACACCAAGAAGAGCAGGAGCCATAAACACCAGCAGGGGACCCGAGAAGAGGAGGTTGAAGGCCGCTCAGCCGCCGGCACCCGCCATGGTGCTCCATGGGCCTGCAGATGGGCAAGCAAAGCCCAGATACATGGCGGGAACGCATGCATGGCCTGGAGGGCACTGGTATCAGGAGCTGTGGAGGCAATCAGGTGACAGCAACCTGACTGCTTCCACCTGACAGGCAGTTTTATACACAATTCTGGTGGCTGCACCCACTGGATTGTGTTTAAAACCCCCTGCTGTCAGGTCCATATGGTGTACAGACCTGGTGGTTAAAACGGTTAATTTAATTTAACTGAAAAAAAAGCCTTTATATGTAGTTTTAACTGCAACACCTGATTTTTTTTTTTATCCAGCAGTGATAAGTTTGAGTTGAGCAATGGAAGTATCAGCCACAACAGACCTAAAGCATATACGGAGGTTTACACGTGCAAAACTTCTCAACTTTGTAACAATTGGCCAGGGGCAAAATTGTTTCATAGTATATCTTGTGATCTTTTCTTGTGGGAACAAACTACATTGTCCTAAATGGCCATAGTGCATTCAAACACTTCAAAACCACAAATTTACCTTGTGCTATATTTCAGAGATGTTAGCTATACATATAGTACAGTGGCTGGAAAGTATGTCTGCAATGTAGGAGGGAGTAATGAGGCAGCTTTTATCATGAAATAAAATTGAGAGTGTATTATTTCAGAGATAACAACCAGAAAAAATGTACAGACTCACTGCACATTATGTGAGCATTATTCCTCGACCACAACTGAAGAAGGAATTATGAGGCAGGTGTTATATTGAATTTCAATTTAGAGTGTATTATTTCTGAAACAAAATACAGAAATATTGTACAGACTCCATGTAAACTAAATTATCCTTTTTACCAGGCCACAATTGCAGAGACAGGGACCGGGCAGTGTAGTTTTTCAAATGCAACAGCCAGAAATATTTTACAGACTCTGCAGTATTTAAGCACTTTTAGTAGGCCACATGAACAGATGACAAGTTACTTTTATTTTAAAAAAATCAACATAAAACTTAGACTTAGTTCTTCCTATGCAATTTGGTGCACTGGGCAGTAAGTACTTTCCTTCAAATTCTGCCCGACAGAGATAGAGGAGAGAAAAAAGGAGGCATACAGAATTGGACTTGCTCTGTAGGACAGCATCAATTAACCACTAACCACGCCATTATACACAGACTTTTTAAGGACTTTATTTATTTACCACTTATGTGCCTATAGAACTTATCATGGTTTTTTGCTTGTTCATGTTGAACTATTCTATTTACATTTTCCTAATTTCCCAAAACCCTCCTATCCCCCTCCCCTACTCCTTCTACTGAATTGTGGAGCATCTATACGCCGAGCGCTAGATCTTTCTCTGCTTTTGCCCAACAGATATACCTAGGATTATAGACCATTTGGGGTACGAACCACACCCAAGCACCACAGATTATGGATGTCGTCACATCCTTTTATGTGCAATTGTATATATATCTACTTCCTGTGATACATTAGAAGAATATCGCTCTTATCTACAATCTATCCCTTTTTCAACACTATTCCTAAGGACCTAAAGGCTCCTATTTCCAAAAAAGAATTTAAGCTTGCTATTTCCAAATTCCTAAGCAGGGGAACAGTCCAAAGGATAATTAATATTGATCAGGGAGGTTTTGTCCTGAACAGGGAAGAGAAAGATACCACATTTATATAGGTATAGGATTGTAACTTTTTTTTTTTAATGGTTGAACTGGATGGAGTTTTGTCTTTTTTTCAGCCAGACTAACTAACTAACTAATTAAAGCTCTTAATGTTATTCTCACGACCCACACCCCCAATATGCCCACTATTCTCTCCTGTCGACAGATGCTGAGAAAGCATTTAATTGTGTCAATTGGACCTTCATGAAGACAGTGATGCAATACCTTGGAGTGGGTGGGAAATTAGTGAATCAGTTCAAATTGTAATATTTCCATCCATCCTTAAAAATTAACAATGTTTACTTTGACCACTTTGAATTGCTTAATAGGAAGATACAGGGATGCTCCCTTTCTCTACTCATTTTTATTATTACTCTAGAACTCTTATTGTACCATATCAGAGCTAACCCCAACATTGCTGGCATGTCTTCGAGTAGCAGGATATGCTGATGACTTGTGTTTTTCGGTACGCATCCGATGACCATGGCTTTAAAGTTAATCTTCACAAATCAGAAGCTTTACACATTAAAAACCTTACAAAATATTAAATCCCACTTCCCCTTCCATTGGGCCCAATCATATTACCTACCTGAGAAAATTCTTTACACTCTCCGTTATGGAATTATTTTTTGGCTAATTCGGCCTTACTCCTCTGGAATGTTATCAACCAGGAGAGATCAGAGAAGATGTTCAAAGACCATGAAGGATGTGTTTTTTAATTAAAGAATTGCTTGGTAAAAACAAAAGTCCCCCCCCCCCCCATATTTTGAATAAGGAAATCAACTTTTACAAAACATTTTCTTTAATTCAGCTTTGATAGTGGTTACATCACTGATACAAAGAGAATAATAAAAGTATAGATCCTACCAGGCACCAATTCTATGAATTATATAACAAAAGGGGAGGGAAGTATACTACAGAATGTATACCAAAAATTCTTGCATAAAAAATTGGATTTAGCCCAACACCTCAACCCAAGTAATGGTTTCATCATTCAAAAAATAAAAAAATATAATTAGTACCAACACATATTGATTTACTAATATTTTTTATTTTTTAAAAGCCAAAACACATTAAACATGTAAATAAACCCTTTAAAAAAACATCAAAAGGTCACATTTAACCTCCTTAGCGGTATTCCCGAGTGTAGCTTGGGGTAAAATTTCAATTCCAGAGCGGTAACCCCGAGCTACACTCAGGCTTACCATGCGACGTTGCTCAGGGAGTCTCTGCAGCACTTACCTTGTCCTTCGCTCCCGCGATGTGTCCCCTGCAGCGTCCCCGGCCATCTCCTCCGGCTGATGCCGGCATCCGGCTTCCGTGTTCCGGTCCCTGTGACGTCGGGACGTACGGGCGCCGGAACCGGCGGGAAATTTGAAATTTTTAAAAAATGTAATTTTTGCTGTCATTGCTGTTTCAATGCATTTCACATATATTTTGTCCCTACTGCTTTGTCCTGCGCCCTGCCTGCATTTTGACTGTTCTTTCTGCCTGGAAACTTAGAAAAGTCCATGGCGTCCAAAAAGTGTCCCTTTACGTCAAAAGCGGTTTTAGAACAGCGATAGTAAATCAGAACCACTTGCAGAATTGAGTGATAATGATTCGTGGGGAAATTCGTCATCAGACACTGAAAACGATTTTGCGACTTTGCTCAGCGATGTGCGAATTTGCCTCTGTATTTCAAATTTCAGTGTTTTTGGTTTGATTATATTATTGAATTAAATTTATTATTATTATATTATTATTTTTTATGATTATTTATTAAAATTACAGCCTACAATAAAAAACTACATATTTCCATGCAAAAAAATGGTACCGCTTTCAGCACAAAAAATCGGAAAGAATCATACCGCCAAGGAGGTTAAGGATCAATTGGATATCTTCAAACCAAATACCATACATGTAATGATCATATCCTCATATTGGACCGAATAAATACCAATTAAAGCTGAGAGCTCTCAAAAAAGAAGGGACAACCATAGAGGCTAGAAAGGGATAGATAGAGTAGCCACTAGATTACAGCATGCTGGACAAACATCCCCCCCAAGTCAATTCTTTGTATGTTAAATGGATCACTGGGTTCCAAAGTTTAACAATGAGTTGAGGACAAATTTATAATGAAACAGGCCAAGGAAGCCCCAATACACTTTACCCACATATAAACTGTGATTGTTCTTTTTAAATCACTGATACTCAAGTATTGAAGAACATACAAACTATTTCTACGTATGCCTATGTCTAAAAATAATTGTGCCCCTCTGTCTAGAGGGCCATTATGTCACATTGTGCAAAACTGGTTTGTCAGCTCCTAACTTTTCTTCACGCTACAAGAAAGATTTTTTTTTTATTGTAGCTTTCTGATTTTCTGGATATTTTTCCCTCAATTCCCATTCCAGTAACAGTGGACAGACGTTGAATGAGGGAACACTTGACCTGTACAGTGAGAAGAGCTGGCACCTTGTTGTATTGTAGTAAAACATACTTTAACCACCTTCTGCCCTCCCTATAGTACAATGACGGGCGCAAGGTGGTTCTCTCGTTCTGATAGGACATCATATGATGTCCTACCATTCTCACTGCGCATGCGCGTCTCAGAGAGCGCGCAGCGCGGTGATCGCCGGTCTGCGGTGTCGTTCGGACACAGCGGATCACGGAAAGAGCCGAAGATGTCAGCTCGGTCATGTGATCAGCTGTGTCCAATCACAGCTGATCACATGTAAACATGGAAATGCCAGTTATCGGCATTTCTCTCCTCTCGAGCTGTCAAGCTGACAGCTCGAGAGGAGATGAGAGCCAGTAATCGGCTTTCCGCGGAGGGGACATGTACACTGATCCTCAGGGCACTGATGATCAGTGTGCCCTGATGATCAGTGTGGCCCCAGAAGTGCCACCTGTCAGGGCTCATCAGTGCCAGTGCCCATCAGTGCTACGTGCCAGTGCCCATCAGTGCCACTTCAATGCCACATATCAGTGCATACCAGTGCACATCAATGCCACATAGCAGTGCCCATCTGAGCTGCCTTTCAATGTCACCCATCAGTGCCAGTCAGTGCCACCTATCAATGCCAATCAGTGCTGCCAATCAGTGCCACCTATCAGTGCCAGTCAGTGCCACCTATCAGTGCCATATATCAGTGCCATGTATCAGTGTCATGTATCAGTGCTGCCTTTCAGTGCCCATCAGTGATGCCTGTCAATGCCCATCAGTGTAACCTACCAGTGCCTCCTCATCAGTGCCCATCAGTGCCACCTATCAGTGTCCATCAGTGCAGCCTATCAGTGCCCATTACTGCAGCCTCATTAGCGCACATCAGTGAAGGAGAAAAATCACTTATTTACAAAATTGTATAACAAAAACTAAGAAAAAACTTTTTTTTTTCAAAATTTTCAGTGGTTTGTGGTTTGTTTAAGAAAAAATAAAAATCCCAGAGGTAATTAAATACCACCAAAATAAAGCTCTATCTGTCACAAAAAAATGATACAAATTTCCCCTGCAATGTTGCATGACCGCACAATTATCATTCAAAGTGTGGCAGCGCTGAAAGCTGGAAATTGGCCTGGGCAGGAAGGGGGTATAAGTGCCCTGTAGCCTAGTGGTTAAAGTGTCACTAAACCCTGGACCCTGCATCCACTATATCTGGTCTCCCACAGTACACAGAACATGGAAATGCAAATAGTTTCCTAAATATAAACTGCTAAATACCTTTTCTCATCAGCAGTTAGAGCAGTCTTGTGGCTTCTATCAGTGTCCAGCAGAGCACTAGCTAAAGCTTGTAGGAGTTTTCTTTCTGCTCTAGGAGAATGCAAACCCCTGACCTCTGTTTGACCCGTGATGATTGGCCCTGTGCTGATCACATGCACATGCACTCACATGCACCAGTTGGGGTGTAAAATCATGGGATATACCTGTTATTCTTCTAGTTAGGGACTGTACATCAATCCAAAGGAAATTAAAAGAGGGCAAGTCCACCAAACGTGTACTGTTGTTCCTCTATGGCCACAATTTCTCCAGCAAGCTGGAGAGTCGGATGGAAAGAGATGGGAGAGTTTTGTTGGTGTGTAATACCAGTTGTGAAGGATTTTTTGGGCTGTCTTAAATGCAACATTTTCATGCTATCCTTGAGGTGCTTTAAATGTTCCCATCTGTCCTCTTTAAGTTAGACACATGATCTGTTTTTGTAATGTTCAACAAACCTTGTCACAAGTGAGTTGTCTCATTTCTCAAGATATATCCATAGATGGTAGGGCAGTATCTTTGGAAGAGGTGTTCCAACAATGTGTTGCTTCCAGGTACCATAGATATATCATTTTTATTCATGTAATTCCATAGATGTAAGGCATAGGAGTTATTAAAGGTTGGCAAATTCTTCCAAACTTCAAAGTACTTTTCCCACAAATCATATGGGATAGGGTGGAAACGTTGAGGATGAAAATAACTAATATTTTCACACTTGACATCATCCGTAGAGTTAAATATTGGCATGCCATACAAATTCTTCATGACGCGTGTGAAAACCCCCGGTCCTTGGTGTCCCTGTACTGTTCCATTGTAGTTCTTAACAAAGTTCTCCATAAATTGCCATGCTATATAGTGATATGAGGAGAGGCCATAAACACTACTGCTAGTAAGTTTGAAATCTTGGGCTGCTAGAAAATGATCCTGGGGTATAGGACGAAGTGAGATGACATCAGCATCCATGCAAATTCCACCGTATTTCCACATCAGAGCATACCTACAGGCATTTGAACTACCATGGGTCCAGTAGGTTTCTTCTTCAGGGTTGACCTGGTAATTCAAAAACAATACATAAGCATATCCCTTCACATTTAAAATACATTGATAGTTAAATTCTTTAATGCTAGCTGTGGCATCAATGAAAACCCAAGACTCTGGAGAGAGAGATAGACAGAGGAATATGCATTAGAAAGACCTCACCTTGAATAGGCAGTTCAGTTTTTGGCACAAAAAACATTTTGTAGAACAGGAGATGAGCGTGAGAATGGCAACTAAATTAACGAGGTATGGAGGATCCTAACTATAAGAGAAGATTAGATTGAACTGAACACATTTTCCCCTGAGAAAATGTTATTAACCATTAGCCGCCCGGCCTATAGCCGTTTGGCAGACGCAAAAATGATTCAGCTTTCCGGGTGCACGCCATTTGGCGTTCTCCCGCACATGCGCAGTTCGCGCGGTTGCAGAGCCATGCAGCGGCGCGATCTGTCTTGCTAATAAACCCTAATAAATCAACAGCACTCAACATCTCTCTCCCCCCTTTAGAGTTGACGCACCTAAAGCAGATTCTACCATTCCCTTGGTCGCTCTGTCATATCCCTTTCTTGGGTATTAAACTGACCCCTAAGTTATCAGACCTTTACGCAGCTAACTATCTTCCGATGCTAAACCATCTTTCGGCCCTTTTGACCAAATGGTCTTCCTTACCCCTCGCATGGCTAGGCAGAATAGCAATTATCAAGATGTCAATCCTCCCAAAAATTCTATATCTATTTAGAGTCCTTCCAGTCCCAGTCCCCCCTCACTACCTCCGCACACTACAGCGTCGCATTTTTTTGTATGTATGGGGTAATACTCGTCCTCGTATACCTCACTCCACGCTATACTCTCCTAAGCTCAAAGGTGGTCTAGGCCTACCTGACATCAGCAAATACAATCAAGCAGCGCATTTAGCCCAATTACCTAAGTACCATGCAACCTTTGAAATCCCTCAATGGGTTGCACTTGAATCGATAGAATGTGACCCCTTATCTACAGCTAACTTGCTCTGGTTGAGGCCTATAGACCGCCGTTCTATAACCAACCCCATTACTTCTCACTTTTTATCCCTATGGGATAAACTGAAAACCCGATATCCCCTCCAATCGCTATATAATCCTCTGCTCTCGTTTTTACGAAACCCAGCTTTTCCCCCGGCCTGGCAGACGCCCCTTTTATTCAAAGCCTGGTCCTCTTCTAATTTGCTCCACACGCATCATTTCCTGCAGAGGAATAAGTTTAAATCCTTTGCCTCGCTGCGGGAAACACATGGCCTCCCAGCTTCCGAGATATTCCGATACTTACAGCTACAACACTTTTATGCTCCCTACGCTATAACAACAAATCGACCAGATGCTATGTCTTTCTTCGAACGAGCGTGCTACAAAGACCCCCATAGACGTGGGCTTATTTCTTGCTTATATTCACTCCTCACTACTTCGATTACCACGTCCCCCCCTCTGTATACCCATAAGTGGGAAGTGGATTTGGGCAAGAAACTCGACCCATCTGACTGGGATCACATTTGGGCTAACACAAAATCATCTTCACAGAACATTGTAGCATTGGAAACGAATTACAAAGTTTTAACCCGCTGGTACTTGGTCCCAGCGAGAATCGCAAAATTTACCCCTAATTACTCGCCCAACTGTTTTAGAGGCTGTACAGACCTAGGGACACACTACCATATGTGGTGGGATTGCCCAGTGGCCCGGGTCTTTTGGGATGAAATTTTCACCATGCTATCTACACTTAGCGCTATCACTCTAAGATCTGATCCAACAACAGCCCTACTCAATCAGTGCCCCCCTGGCGTCTCCAACTCGCAATTCAAGCTCCTTATGCAAGTTACAACAGCGGCTAAACAGGTTATAGCGAAATCGTGGAAATCCCCCACCCTAAGTGTTGCTGCCGTCAAAACCAGAATAACACAAGCCATGATACATGCAAAGGTGGAAGCCACAATTCTTGACACGATCCCTAAATTTTTGCACATATGCTAGAGCGCTTCCTCCCGCCTAACTTTTATGAATCACTCCTTCTCCCTTGATTTCTATACTGTGCACCCAGGATACTGTCAATAGTCCTTCGTGGGCAACTCGTGGAGTCTGCTGTAAACTAGTTGATTGTTCATGGAGTCATCGTTATTGTTCTTTTTCCCATACCCTTCCTTCCTTCCCCGTCTGATCCTCCTCCAAACTTCCCCCTACTTCTTAAATGCAATTAGGAGACGTTACTTGGATTGGCTGGGACGATAATGTCATCTATTGCCGACTCTTATGTTCCTGCTTTTGCTTGAATTGTATAGACATCTGTAATGTGATCCTTATTCATTATTCTTCAATGTCCTACTGCCTCTTCAATGTCCACTGTATATCAACAATGTCTCCTTGATTGTGTTGTTAAAGTTTTCTCTTTTGTTAATAAAAATGTTTGAACAAGAAAAAAATGTAATAAAAAATTAAAAATAATAAAAAAATTAAAAAAAATAAGAAAATATATATATTTTTTTTCATACTGTCACCAGTCAGTGTCCCTGTTCACCGCCATGCCAGTTATATGATGCCGCTGTACTGCACTGGTGACAGTATGTAAAAAAAAAATAGTGAAAATAATTTTTTTCATTTTTTCATTTTCCGAAAAATTATGACAAAAAAAAATACAACTTCAAAAAACTCGCCATGCCTCTTATGAAGTACGTCGGACTGTCTACTCTGCAAAAAGGGGTCATTTGGGGGATATCTGTACTATTCTGACATTCTTGGACCTCAAGAAATTAGATTGGCTGTCAGTACTTCAGGATCGATCAATTTTCAGATCTATACCATAGTTTGTGAACTCTATAACTTTCCTACAAACTAAAAAATACATCCTAATTTGGGTTATTTTCACCAAAGACATGTAGTAGAATACATCTCGGCCTAAATTTATGAAGAAAAATTATTTATTTGTAAACTTTTATAACAGAAACAAAGAAAAACGTGTTTTTTTTTTCAAAATGTTTGGTCTTTTTTTGTTAATTTAGCAAAAAATAAAAACCCCAGCGGTGATTAAATACCACCAAAAGAAAGCTCTAGTTGTGTGAAAAAAATGATAAAATTTTAGTTTGGGTACAATGTTGTATGACCGCGCAATTGTCATTCAAAGTGTGAGAGCGCTAAAACCTGAAAACTGGCCTGGGCAGGGAGGTGTAAAATTGCCCGGTATTGAAATGGTTAAGGGTTGATGTGGTCACCTTTCATAAATACATACATGGTCCATATTGTACGCTTTGCTGTTCACTTTAACTCTTTGCACCCCAAGGAAAAGAGATTTGACTGCTACATATGGAAATGCTTCTTCTCTGAACACAAGCTTGGACCAAACTTCAGCTGCTTGTGCATTCATCTGAACCAGGGGAGGACTGACAATTTGGAAACTCGGGCACTGCCCGAGGGCCAGGGGTCAGTAGAGGGCCCCATGAGATGCCCCTGGTAACTTTTTCATAGGCTTTTTTGAGTTTGGGCAAGGACACAGGGGCCTCATGATCCCCTATTGCCCGGGGGCCCCATGAGTTGTCAGTCCGCCACTGATCTGAACACTAAACTTTTAGCCCATTTGGTAGGAGCCAACCATCCTATATAGTAGAGGTATATCTACTGCTACTATTTGTTATGCCTTCGTATCTGTAAATGGTTGTTATGGAAGCAACAGGTGCTGACTTTGCATTTTAATGACCTTTAACGTACACTTCAGTTGCTGTAAATAAGCCATTTCATGAAATAACTGGCAAAAAGCTAGATCCATTTGTTGATAAGAACTAATATTTTGACTCAAACCAAAAAAAAAAGTATTTTAAGTTCTTAATCAGATGATACAGTCAATTAAAAATATGGGACAAATACGTCCCTTGGTCCTGGGTTGACCAGGCCTCTTTTTGCTACTCGGTGTTGCACTAATTCAACTGATAATTGCGCGGTCATGCAATGCTGCACCCAAATGAAATTTACGGCCTTTTTTTCACACAAATAGAGCTTTGATCACCCGTGCGCTTTTTTTTCACGCTATAAACAAAAAAAGACCAAAAATTTTGAAGAAAAAAAAGTTTTCTTTTACTTTCAGCTATAAAAAATATATAGTAAACTCAAAGTTGGTTATAAATTTAGGCCAAAATGTATTCTGCTTCATGTTTTTGGTAAGAAAAATCCCAATAAGTGTATAGTCAGGTCCATAAATATTGGGATATCGACACAATTCTAACATCTTTGGCTCTGGTCCTTTTATCTGCTCATTGTAATTGGGATAATGAGGGAATAACACACACCTGGCCATGGAACAGCTGAGAAGCCAATTGTCCCATTATGGTCCTTTTTAACAAGTGGGAGGCACATATGCAAACTGTTGTAATTCCTACACCGTTCACTTAATTTGGATGTAAATACCCTCAAATTAAAGCTGACAGTCTGCAGTTAAAGCACATCTTGTTCATTTCATTTCAAATCCATTGTGGTGGTGTATAGAGCCAAAAATGTTAGAATTGTGTCGATGTCCCAATATTTATGGACCTGACTGTATATTGATTGCTTTGTGTGGAAGTTATAGCGTCTACAAACTATGTTTTAGATACTGCAATTTATGCCATTTTTCTGCTATACAGCGCTGCGCTAGTTTAACGGAAATTGCGCGGTCATGCAATACGGTACATAAATGAAATTTACATCCTTTTTTTTCCCATAAATTGAGCTTTCTTTTGGTGGTATTTGATTGCCTGTGCGTTTTTAATTTTTTGCGCTATAAAAAAAAAGGCTGACAATTTTGAAAAAAAAACAATATTTTGGACTTTTTGCTATAAAACATGTCCAGAAAAAAAAATTTAAAAATCAAATTTAGTCATAAATTTCTGCCAAAATGTATTCTGTGACATGTCTTTGCTAAAAAAAAAAACCCAATACGTGTAAATTAATTGGTTTACGTGAAAGTTATAGCGTTTACAAATGGCGGGAAAGATACTGGGATTTTTAATTTTTTTTTATACCAATAATAGCGGCGATCAGTGACTTATGGCGGCGATCAGGGACTTATGGCAAGTCTGCGGGACTGCGGTGGACATTCTGACACTGGGGGGGAACTGACTTGGGGTCACTGACATCCCCAGTGACACCAATACAGTGATCAGTGCAAAATAAAAAAACATTGACACTGTACTAAAGGCACTGGGGAGGAAGGGGTTAACATTTTTATTTACTGAAAGGGTTAACTGTGTGAGGGGAGTGTTTTACTAGGGGGCAGGGGTGTGTACTGCATGGGAACACGCTGATCCAGAGAGATAAACTCTTCTCTCTGGATCAGCATGTCAGCAGCTGACAGGGAACTGACAGAAAGCACAGCTGCAGTGTAAACACTGCAGCCGTCCTCTCTGTCAGTGATTGCCGCTAATCGCCTGGACATGGTAGGTAATGATTGGCCGTGACCCGGCAACTGACACACGCTGCCCCGATCAGCGGCGCAGGTAGGGCGGTGGTGCGCCTCACGCGCGCCCCCTACCTGTTTTGCAAAAGCACGTTTTAAAACGTGGTTTTGCCCAGCCGTGCTGACCTTCCGCCGTATTTCTACAGTGGCTGGTCGGCAAGTGGTTAAGGCAGAGTAATATTATTCAGCTTTCCAATTTTAATTTCTGTAACAACTTTCCAAAAAGGTACCCCACTTAGTCTGTACTGTACCTTGTCAAACCACGGCTTAAGAGGCGTGTTTTGAAATAATTGATCCATTCTAAGAGGGAAGAGGTAAACATTGCTAAAAGATGACAAGGTTGGAAATTGTTGTCTTGCTCTCTTCTCATCTTCTTCTGTGGTAATATCCTCCAATCCTTTCATAAAGAAGGCCACCGGTCGGTCAGGGTAGACTCGTGCGGCTGATTCAATAGCACACAGTACCAGGGATGGTGGATCCATTCTGTCCGTGGTCTCCACAAATAGGATTCCATTTCCTTTTATTAGAATGGTGTCTGCACTAATAGGACTTGACATTATATTTGAAATGAGGAAATCCATGATGGAGAAGCTTTGTTGTCTAATAGTAGTCCTACCAATAAATGCCAAAGTTGCTATCATCAGGTAAAAAACTAATTTTCTCATTTTTTTCCACATGGCTGTAGAGTACAATGGCTGAGCTGAAAGAAGACCAGACAGAAGTATATAAGTTATTAAGGGTACTTTTTACAAAAATAATCATGAGAACTTTGTAGGATAACAACAAGTATATTTAACGTCACACCTACAGTTGCAAGAAAAAGTATGTGAACCCCTTGGGATTATGTGGAGTTTTGCATGAATTGGGCATAAAATGTGCTCTGAACGTCATCTAAGTCACAACAATAGAAGAACACAGTCTGCTGAACATAATACTACACAAACATTAGATGTTGCCATGGTTTAATTGCACATAACATGTAAACATTCACAGTGCAGGGAGGAAAAAGTATGTGAACCTTTGGACTTAATAACTGGTTGACCCTCCTTTGGCAGCAATAACCTCAACCAAACGTTTCCTCTAGTTGCAGATCAGACCTGCACAACGATCTGGCGTAATTTTGGACCACTCCTCCTCACAAAACTGTTTCAGTGTAGCAATATTCTTGGGATGTCTGGTGTGAATCGCTCTCTTAAGGTCATGCCACAGCATTTCAATCAGGTTGAGGTCAGGACTCTGACTGGGCCACTCCAGAAGGCGTATTCTGTGCTGTTGCAGCCATTGTTTTGTTGAATTACTTGTATGCTTTGGGTCATTGTCCTGTTGCATCACCCATCCTCTGCGGAGCTTCAGTTGGCAGACAGATGGTTGTACGTTTTCCTGCAAAATGTCTTGATAAACTCTGGAATTCATTTTCCCATTAATGACAACAATACGTCCAGGCCCTGAGGCAGCAAAGTGGCCCCAAACCATGATGCTCCCTCCGCCATGTTTTACAGTGGGGATGAGGTTTTGATGTTGGTGTGCTTTTTTATGCCCAATTCATGCAAAACTCCACGTAATCCCAAGGGGTTTACATACTTTTTCTTGCAACTGTAAAACAGTGTATTTCTGAACACAAAAATTTGGGAATTGGCTATGCCTTCTAGTTTGCCATTATCACTTCACTATTTAATGAGCCCTGCCCAGGAACAGTTACACAAGTCAAAAATCCTAACTTCAATGGCTGAAGAAGTGTCAAGGTCACGGACTTAATAAGGACATGTATGCAGCAGTAATATAATTGCAGAGATATTGATATGTATTCTTTCGGTGCTGGACTATTATTTATTTAATATTCATTTATTCACAATTTTGCAATTGGTAGTGGATTTCTGATTTTATTGTATTCTCTATGACACAATGGTATGAGTATGTGTAGAGTGTAAGCGAACCATTATTTTTCACAGTTTTTATTTTTTTTTTATGTTCACTATTGTATGGATTTTACTACAATTTTTTTTATTATTTATAATATTTATTATCACTTAGCATACACCATAGTGGCTCACAAGACCCCACGCTTTAGTATAGAACAGAGCATAAAAGTCTATGGAACCAATTACAGTAACTAAGATGTTTCCCCTAAAACAGGGAAATTCACTTGAAAAACAAATGATGCAATACAAATGTAGTTTCTTTATAGGGAAAGTGGTAGAACACCTATTTCATAAGGTAGCTGGTTGCAGGTATCTCCAGGCAGGCTCCACAAGAGCGTGGCTGGATAGGTTTTTGGCCTCATTGAGGTGGCTGAAGGCAATGGCACCCCATTGGAAGGACAGTACTCCAGAATCAGCTGGCAGACTAACCGTCACCACATTGACTGGGGCTTATGTAGAATCTGTATGCCCTTGTGCTGTCTTCCAGCAGCCTGCATGTTTCACATAGCAATGAAAGATCCAACACCTGGTTACAGCTCACATGCCCAATCATTGATGTGATTATAGGATAGGTAGGGTGGAAGAGCTGGAACGTACATTATTTCTCCTTGGTGTGTCCAGGAGAACAGGGGATGACGGGAGCCCAGGGGATTGTGGGCAATGGAAATATAGTAGTTTGCACCCACCATACAGGAAGGTAAGTAAAAGGTCACCAATCTACATTATCACTTTTACTATTGCTCACAGACACATGATTTAGGGTAGCTTGCCACCACCTACACATTGTCAATTGACTGGTCTACTAAGCAACCATACACACATAGAACCCTGTCTGGTATTTACAATAGATCCCACACACACAAAGCTATTCTGTATTCAGTCAGCAGTAACACCCTTGAATTCCATGCTGATCAACAGTGAACCTACAACTGAGCATTCAGGTGTAGCACTACCCCCTTTAGGAGTCGCTGAGTTTTGGGCCCCCCTATAGTTCTGCACAGCCAAGCAACACACATTTTCTTCATACTTGCACACTGGAGTCAGTAAACAGTCCTTGAGCTTGGTTTTATGTTTTATTAAGGGGTTTTGAACTTGGATGAGGTTTAGGGGTATATGGGATTCCCAAGGAAACTGTAACTGAGGACAAACTCCTTAGCTA
Source organism: Staurois parvus (assembly GCF_062004578.1). Classification (NCBI taxonomy): domain Eukaryota; kingdom Metazoa; phylum Chordata; class Amphibia; order Anura; family Ranidae; genus Staurois; species Staurois parvus. Next base: position 1,767,648 of record NW_028319977.1, read on the forward strand.
CTATGTACAAGTCTATAGACAAAAAAAGTTTCTTCTTTTGAAGAGCTCTCCAGCCCTCCAGGTGCACCAACTCAGACCCCAGAAGAAATCTCCTCTTCACCCAGCTGCTTGAGGGAATCCCTTGGCAGGGGACCCAGAACATGCCATTTTAATGAAACAATCCCAGTTGAAGAGATAGTTGGGTTCTCCATTTGATAAACCTCTCCCCTTATCTGGCCCAGGGGGTGTAGGATTACTGACTCTGTCTATCCTGTAAGCTAATGGGTTGGTGACTACCTTCAGGCCTTACGCTGGGCTACCTCCTTCCCTGCTTCCCAGGCTATCCTCTCTCAGGCAGAGGGGTCCTCCTATTCAGTGGCTGCCTGTAGGTAGGCCCCTCCCTGGGTCCCCTCCCAGGCTCCACACTCCAGCCTTCTCATTCCATCTTACACCCAACACTCTCCTGCTGCTGATCAGGCTCTCTCATATTTAAGGGCTGTCCTGAACCCATTCCAAGCCTCCTGCTTGGGGATTGGTCAAGATCCCTTAAGTATGCAGATCAGCCCCTTTTCACCTCCACCCACTGCCTTCTAGAAACCTTTCAAGCTTTTAGAGCAGGGGGAGGTAATCAGGGAACTGACCTGCAGAGCCCTCAGGCCTGACCAAAAGTGACCTGGCTGACTCATACCCAGGCTGACTCATACCCAGGCCGCTATCCAGCCTCTAACTAAAACCCCAGCTAGCTCCCCCTGGCTAACTAGAGGGGCGCTACCCGGGTACTAGTAACATAGTGCAGCAATAGGGCAAATTTACTGAAACTGCAGCATTCATAATCTGGTGCAGCTGTACATGGTAGCCAATCAGCGTCTAACTTCAGCCTGCTCAATGAAACTTTTGCAATAAAACCTCAAAGCTGATTGGTTTCTAAGAATCACTGTGCCAGATTTTGCACTCTCCAGTTTTTAGTAAATAACCCCTTAACAGTATGGATTTTTAACTTAGTGCATAGAAGGCCATGTATACATTTTTATATTTACTATCCCTAAGTGGGCAGTTGATAGAAATATGTAAAAAAGTAAAAATGATGAAAAAAAACAGAAAAAACATGACATACAGAAATGTGTTTTTGCTATGAAAAAAAAAGAGAAAAACTGAACAAAATCTGCTGTTTGAGGAGTGTGATTTATTCTTTTGGTAAGGAGTATAATGAGAAAATTCCAAAACCAATGTGCTTCAAACAACAGCCTAATTATTTATGGGACTTTAGCCATTCCCTGGGGAGGTGTGCCCAGAAGGTATAGAGAGAGTCCATAAGTAGGCTGAGGACTTAGCAACATGTGTCCAGTCCTTAAGGAAAATATCCCTGTACAGGGGCTGTGGCCTTGGGGCAGAGGAGTCTTCAAAGAATTAAAGGTTCAGGCTAGGTGTAGCTGGGGGCCCTACCAAAGAGAACTTTGTCCAGAGACTGAGCAGAGCCAGAACAGAGTTGGTGGTAAGACGCCCATTCATTCTCAGACTGAGTGAGTAATTGTTCCTGATATGAAGAGAAGTGACTGTGGGGTGGTTAGACCTCCCAAGCAAATGCAGTGCAGCCAGAGAGTACAGTGCAGTCAGAGGATTGTGCAGCCTGCATTTTTGTATAGAGCAGCCAGAAGCCAAGCAGTCCTCAAGTTGTACAGTTTTCAAAATTCCAGGGTATCCCAGGCTCCCCATCAGTATCCAAGTTACTGTTCGAATAAATAAAACAAAACACAAAGAAACCCCTAGACTAATCTTTGAGCAAAAAGAAGAATACTGAAAATGCCTGGCTGTGTATGCTATGAGTAGGGGAAATAGGCCCAAATTATCAGCGGCTCCTGCAGGGTTGTGCTACCTTTATAGTCCTATTGTAGGTGTGTGTGCTGCTCCTTACACTTCTACTATTGTTCATTCCATGGAAATAATGAGAAAAATTAAAAAAGCAAAGAACGTGAGGCAACAAATTAATACTCCCCTAATGATCTCTAAGAGATCAACAGGAAAGCTGGTGTGCTATTTGTATTTCTATCAGCATGCGGTCTTTTCCTACCTTGTTGCTTCACAGGACCGAGAGGTATAGGCGTCCCTGGATCCAACCTGCCGATTGATATATATATAGACACAACCAGCCCTTGCCCAGCCTGTTCTTCGACCAACCCTTGTTGTCTGAGCAAAACACTTGCCCAAGGCTCTAGTACAGCGATTAGTTACTTAATATCCACAGTCTTGCATTCCTTTATTCTCTGGTTAACGACTTCAGCTTGTATTTTGACTACGCTTGTTAGCTGCCCACCCTTAACTTTCCCCGTTCCTGAAATTCCCAGTTGGCTTGTGCCAAGCACTGGTTGGTCCATCACTCAATACCATATTTGATCTCCACTCTTAGCCATATTGGAACCTCTGGGTGTAGCATCGCGGTGAGTTTTTCCAATTCATATTTGGTCAATGATGTTACCCATGATCCCTAGCCAGTTTGTTGACATTCTACTAGCCAGATTGGGGGCTGTCATTTACGATGGGAATAGCAGTAGGTTGACATGTCAACAGGTCACATGGGGCAGGTCATCGTGGTTGACATTGGATTTATATTGTTAGAGGACGTGATTGATGTTGGATAAATAGGACTTTTTATGATGATTGTATTTTTATTTACTATTTCACTTTTGGGCCCCTTACTAATTCATGTAGGAGGTTTCTAAAAAGTGCCCAGTCCCCCCCACAGGTCCCTACACCTCCTGAATTTTCCTTTCTAGGCTGCATACCTAGATATGGGCCTGAAAAGGATTTGGGTGGAGAGGTTGGAATCCCTAATAAATGGCATAACAGGTGAGGTGTGCAGACCTAATAAATCAGCATAGGGATGGTGCAAACCCCTCATAAAGAGCTCATCAAGTGTGCAGACCCAGGAATTTGGTGAAGAGATGGTGGGAGCTCCTTATAATAGGAACAGCAGGATTGCAGACCCAAGGTGGGATCCCCTTATAATAGCACAGTATGTGGGAAAACCCGGAGACTCAGTAAAGTGATGGTGGGAAACTCTTATAATAGGTACAGTAGGTTCTGACTTCATTTAGGGTTGGTGAAAAATCTCACATAATAGGCATGCAGGCAAGCTGACTATTGAACTCAGTACAGGGATGTTGGTAGCCCCTTATAACAGGCACAGTAGGTGTGCAGATCTAAGAACTTAGTGCAGGGATGGCGAAACCCCTCATAAAGAGCACAACAGGTGTGCAGATCCTGGATTTCAGTGTAGGGATGGTGGAAACACCTCATAATGGGCACAACAGCTGTGGAGACTGAGCAGTTTGGTGAAGGGATGGTGGGAGCCCCTCGTAATGGGAAATGTAGGTGTGCAGACCCAAGAACCCAGCATGGGATATATATATATACACAATCAGTCCCCTCCCTGCCTGTCAAACAACCTCACTACTTAGATGTGTTCAGACCAACCCTTGTTTCCTGAGCAAGAGTTTCAATTTCTAGCCCACGGCTTTAGCGTGGCCATTAGTTGCACTATACTCTTGCATTCCTGTTTTTCTAGTTATAAAATATGGCTTTTATTTCAACTATGCTTATTAGGTGCCCTTTGGCCTGTCCCTTTTCCTGAAATAGTCTGCTGACTTTGTGCAAAGCTTTGATTCTCTCCCTGCCCTCCTGCTGTCTGCACAGGAGGGCTGCAACCTGCTACTCCCACCAGGAAGGTCCATCACTCCTTATCATATTTGGTCAATGATGTTACCCAGGATCTCAAGCCAATTGTTTTTCTTTTTTTTTGTACATTCTAGCAGTTAGCCAGAGAGTAGCGTGACGCTGTCATGTCGGCAGGCAGCCTGGGAGTAGTTCTTCATGACTGACATTGGATCTACATTCATGGAGGGCATGGTGGATGCTGGATAAATAGGATTTTTTAAAAGTGAATGTGTTTTAATTTACTGTTCGACTTTTTTTGTGAGTAACAAAGGGACCTCTTACTTACTCAGGTAGGGTAGAGGGTTTCCATTTAGTTTTCCTGTCCCCACAAGTCCCTAATCTACAGGGCCAAGGATGTGGGTATCCTCCTCCACAAGGTACCTTCATCTGCCATGGTAGTGTTCAGGAGGGAAGTACTACATGCTTGCTGCCTCTCTCTTTCCAGGCCAGCTAGGCTGCAAGCTTAGATAAGGGTCTGGCATGAATTTTGGGGGTACCATACACAATTTTTTTTCAATTGTTTTTCTGGGTTCCCCCTTAAAATCCATCCTAAACCCTTATCAATGATAAGAGCCTGGAATAGATTCAGGTAAGGACCCCGTATCAATTTTTCTTTTTAAAATAAAAATAATATTTGAATCCCATAGAAAATGGGGTCATGGATGTCCTGTGAATCCAACTTTACTCAGTACATTCATCACTAATGCATAGATTATGCACATCAGCCCTTTCCAGGGCTCTAACCCTCTACAAATATGTAAATGTAATTCTGAGTTGATTTCATTCGAGGCGTGGCCAGGATGTGAACCAGAGAGGACGTGTGGTGCTGGAGCTCCAGTCCCTTCTTTTTCCATATCAGCTTTTCCAGCCTGCACTCTCCATTCCTTTTGCCTGTGAACCGGTGTCTCTGCTTTCCAGCAATCTCATAAACCTCTCAGTGATGTTTTGATGGCCCCAAACAAGTAGGTCTTGGCTGAACACTTCCCGACTGTCTTCATCGGCAGCCATCTTGCAGCTTACATGTTGGTCAGAACCCACAGGGCTGCAGTTAAAAATCGTGGGGCCCCGTACAGCCAAACTCACAGAGTATGTGTCAGCCAACATGTATATAGACAAATACCTCCCTCATACATAAAGCCGCTTGAAGCTTTGTTTGTTCCTGCTTTAATGGTATCGCCAATGCAGGTATAAACAAAAAGCATATCTACCATTAATGATGCAGAAATGGTGGCCATGTTTCATTCCATTGATTCAAATAATTGTCCCTCATTTCAAGGTGTGAGAGGAATGTATACTTATCAGTCCATAGAATGGTCCATCAAAGATCCAGGCACGGCCGATGACCCCGCTTGACTGGTTTCGCTGGACCCCCCCTTCTGAGCACCTGCTGACTGCTGCCTGTGTGTTATCACAGTAGGATTCTATCCTCAAATATTCACCCCTGTGCAGCCACAAAGTCCCGCTCCTGCTGCTCCTGGTCAGCCACCTACCGCCTGCTGCCTCACATACAGTAAGTCTCTCGAATGGCACCTGGTGATGGGGAGTAAAGCATCATAAGATCGCTCTCCCAGGGAAGGCAGTGAGAAGCCATCTGGGAATAATTGAGCAGCCAGCAGTGCAGCAACATGCGGGAATGGGTTGGGCAGGGATTGTATGCTCATGTGCCAGTAAATGTTTAAACAGTCCCTCCAATGCTCTCACCATCAGACCATCAATCAACAGAGGAGCCCAAGAAAATGTAGTTAAACACTCCCCTAAATAAGTAGGAGCAGGGGCGTAACTTAGAAAGCTCTATTTTTTATACTGCACAAAAGAACTGTAAAGCTGCCTGGGCCCCTTCTGTTGATCTGATGGGGCTGGACCCGATACAACAGGACCGGTGGTACTGCTTTATCAGTGGCCCTGGGAACCCAGACCTCTTCTGATGCTGCAGCTGAGGAATCTCCATCCAGTGTCGACATCCTGGCTGCGATTACCACTCACAAAGAAGAATTGACCACCAAAATTGATTTCCTGGCTATAGATATCAGCCTCATTCGCCACAACCTGGACAAGTTAGGGTCCCAGGTCTCTGGGGTGGAGGATCGTGTCTCCAGAGTGGAGGATGTGGTCCAGTCTGAATCCTGTGCTGTGGACCCTCCAACTACAGGTCAAGGTGCTGCAGAAGCAGACCATAGATACAAAAAACTGGCTCCAGGGAACAACATCCGCATCATGGGCCATTCAGAGTGGGCTGAGGGGACCAGGCCCACAGAATTTGCTGAGCAACTCCTGACCAGCTTGTTTGACCTCACCTACATGTTGCCCATGGTGGAAAGGGCCCACAGGGTCCCACCGAAACCTCCTACACCTGGGTCCCCCTACGTCCTTTCCTCCTTTACCTGCTCAACTACCGGGACCATGACAGTATCCTGGCAGTGGCCAGCGCCAAGACAAACTAGGAACATGAGAACGCCAAACTACTTTTCTTCCTGGATTATTCTTAAGAGGTCCAGCAACACTTCAAGTCCCGCACTAAAGTACATACATGACTCCAGGATAAAGACATTTCTTTCAGCCTCGTCTACCCCAGCAAGCTGTGGATCACTGATGACAACCATGTCCACTTCTTTGACACCCCAGAGGCTGCTTCTGACTGGTTAGACACCCACTGAAACCTGCTTTGCATTCACCTACCACCAGTTCATGCCTTTCATCCTACATTTCAACTCTCCGCTAAGTAACATTTCCTTTTTGCTGGTTTTTGCATTACTATGAGAATAGGCACATTTTCATCTTTCTGTTCCTGTTTTAATTGAGGGCACCGTTCCCCTTCTATAGGATTCCACTGTTGTTCCCTTCATTCCAGGAGCTTCAGTGCATGATGCATAAGTTGTTTACTGACAATCGTTGCATTGACCCTCTTCTTCTTGGATATATGCTGGAATCTTGTTGTGCAATTGAGACGGAACAGATGCCTTCTCTTCTGGCTCCCATTTTGGGTTCTCCTTTAGTGCCTTATTGGACATAGTGCTCTTACTATTGCCAGTCACTGTTGATTGTTCTAGGTATAGGCCCTATCTACCCCCTCCCCAGTTTAATGGGGATGGTGCTAGATAAAGGTAGGGAATGCAATTCAGTGCCAATTGGGTTTATGTCTTTTGTTTTGTTCAGTTTGGTTCACTTCTGGTGTTGGCTTGCATGACATTTTCTGCTCCTGGGATCCGGGTGTGACCAAAAATGTGTGGACTGACACAGGGGAGTAGCAGGCTTCAGGAACACAGGCGTAGTCAGGGCTGGAGAGGTGGAATGGTCAGGCGGGCCGTAAGGTACCGCCAGGCACCGCCCGGCGGGATCTCTAGTGACCCACAGAATAGGATTCCCCAGGGCGCGGAGTCTAAGCCCCAGTCTGCCTTTTCACCAGAGCCCCTGATGGTGGGGATGGACTTGGTGCAGGACTGAGACCAGGTCGCGGCCCCTGAGTGCACCCAACTATGGTAGATGGGTCCGCCGAGGGTATGTACCGGGGGAAAGCCTGATGTGAAGGGGCTGGCAGGTTTGGACAGTAATGACTGGATCTGTGCGGGATGGATGGATCGTCTGGGTAGCGTCAGGCATAGTCAGGCAGGCCAGGTCAGCAACGTGCGGGCAGTGAGGTACCGGAGGAGCAGGCAGAGAATAGTTAGGGTCACAAGGCGGGTTCAGTAACTCACGGGCAGCGTGGTACAGAGGATCAGGCAGAAGGATGGTCAGACAAGCCAGGGGTTCAACAGGAGAGGGTCAGCAGAGGTCAGGATCAAAGCAGGGTCAGCAACTAGGCAGATAGGCAGGAACACAGGATACCAGGTACAGGGGCTCATGGGAAACATACACCAAGGCACTGACTGCAGGTCTGGCCATTCCTTAAATACACCTCCTGCAATCAGCCCCAGGTGTTGGCTGATTGCAGGAGTGAGCTTCTGGCTGCTGAGAGCACCCGCTGGTCAGCCCTGGTACTGCAGCCCACATGGCAGGTGAGTCCTACCACCAGTGCTGAGTCCATTCCTGACAGATGCCTTCTGCCCACATTTCCTTCTTTCTCCCCATATCATGGCTACACATGATACCTCTTTTACAATATTCTCATGGAACATCCGTGGACTAAACTCCAAATTTAAGATATCTTAAATTCCATTCCCTCCACATAGTGCTCTTACAAGAAATGCAGCTTATTAGCAGCAAACTTTTAGCTCTCAAGAGGCCATGGGTACAAAAAGCTTTTCATGCAACTTACTTTACCTTTGCCAGAGGAGTGTCCTTCCTAATCAGCAAATCTTTCCCTTGTGTACTCGAGGCGATTTATTCGGACCCCCAGAGTCAAATATGTTGTGGTAATGTTCACCTTGTGGGGCCAGAGTTTTATTATCACTGCTGTATACTGTATGTTCCTCCTCCCTTTTCCTCTATGCTACTATACTATTCTAGAGAGGATTTCTCCATATTGCCCAGCCAAATTATTACTTGTGGAAGGCTTTAATGCCATCTTATCCCCTGACCTTGATAGGCCCAAGTTCACCTGCTGATGGCACTTTGGTTCTCTGGGCTGATAGCTGCAGTTCCAGTGACCACCAGCAGGTGTCTCCTAGCAGCCAGCAGGTTCCAGCAACCAGCTCCACCTGGCCACACCTGCTGGGAGGGTACTTAAATTCCACCTCAATTATTGCTCCTTGCATCAGTGTTTTGATTGCTGCCAGATCCATCCTGCATCTTGTTCCTTTACTGCTGCTCATCTTGTTCCTGTACCAAGTCCTGATTCCCCCCTTCTTTTTGCATTTCCCCTTTTCCCCTTGCTTTCCATATTGTATATAGTTAGTTTGCTAGGCATCTGTTACTTAAGCATTTTTAATTCTGGGTCACTTTTTGTTTGTTTGCTATTTGCTGGTGTGTACATGTTTTTTTGCTTACTGATTAATATATGTATTTCATTATACATTGTTTGGTCCCAGCTTCTTTGTGTAGCTACACAGATCTGGTCATCTCAGCTGCTGACACATTGCTTGGGCCCAGGCAATGGGGGTGATAGAGGTTTGGAGGTGGAAGCACCCACATTTTACATTCTATTCTTGCTTTTCCACTTCCTATAAGACTTCCTCTCACAATGATCTAGCTTTTGCAAACCCTTCATTATTACATGATGTTTTAGATGCCTCCTATTTACCCAGTGGGTTGTCAGATCATTGCCATTTGGCCTTGCTTCTCCACTCCCCCTCTTCCTACAATGCTTTCCCCATGGAGCCTTGGGTCCCACTAAACCTCTCACCCTGGCTGACAAAATTATTATTATACAGTATTTATATAGCGCCAATGGGTATACTCAGCGCTGTACAGTAGCAGGGGGACATAACATGAGACAAGACAGTAACAATACAATACACGAGGGGTTCGAAAGCCCTGCTCTTTCGAGCTTACAATCTAGGAGGGAGGGGAAGGAGACACAGGAGGAGATGGCTGTGGGGGATGGAGTGGTGGGTGGAGTGGAGTGGAGGAGGTTAGTTGTTAGGTGAGGTCGGGTGTTAGGTGAGGTTGGGGTAGGCTTCCCTGAAGAGGAGGGTTTTCAGGGTGCGCCTGAAGGTGAGGAGGGTAGGTGACAGTCTGAAGGACTGGGGTAGGGAGTTCCAGAGGATGGGGGAAGTCCTGGAGAAGTCCTGCAATCGGGCGTGGGAGGAGGAGACCAGGGAGCTAGAGAGCAGGAGGTCCTGTGAGGAGCGGAGGGCACGGGTAGGGTAGTATCTGGGTATCAGGTCAGTTATGTAGTTCGGGGCGGCATTGTGAATGGCCTTGTAGGTCAGTGTTAGCAGCTTGAACTTGATGCGTTGGGCAGTCGGGAGCCAATGAAGGGATTGGCAGAGGGGGGAGGCAGATGTAGAGCGCTTGGTGAAGTGGATGAGTCTAGCCGCTGAATTTAGGATTGACTGGAGTGGGGATAGCGTTCGTTTGGGTAGGCCAGTGAGAAGGGAGTTGCAATAGTCCAGGCGTGAGATGATTCCACCACTCCTTATGGAATACTGGGAACATAATGCGGGGTCTTCCTCTCCTGATTTCATTTGGGATGCCTTTAAGGCCTACAGTGGTTAGACAAAAAGTGGAAACACTACGTGATTTTCAGGTGTGAAAGTGACCATATGTTTTGCATTGAAGTGATGTAACATTCTTTTGCTTCTGCTGTGTGATGAGACACCTAGCTAACAGGTGGGAAGCCTCACTTTTGTCATTCACTGCGTGTGCTGCTAGTAATACGGAGTCATATCAGAGCTTACTGAGCTTCAAGGAGGGCAAATTGTTGGTGCTCACTTAACTGGTGCATCTGTCCCATGAAGCCTGGAGAGCAGGACTAACCTGCGAACATTATCCAAGGTTAGCTGTGTCTTCGAATGCTCCTCTGTGCCTTAATCCCTCTCTACCCTATCTATATAAGCTACCAGAACCACAGGCTTGGACCAAATATATACTGTATGTTAAGATGATTTCCCAGGTTGTCTCTGGTCAATCACTGCTTTCCCTACGCCAACTCTCATCTATTTACAGTGTCCCCACATCTTACTTGTTTCATTTGCAACTCTCCCATGTCCCAATCATTTCCCACAATCTACCTTTAGGTTTGTCCAATCTGCCCTAGAGAGTGTATTCAGATTGGACTGCACTGAACCCAACCACCCACCTGTAGTCTCATCCTAAAACTGTATCTACCTGCCTTGGTGAGATTGAGGCTTGGTGGTTGTGGGACATAGCAGACTTAGATAATGATGATTGCAATGATATTTGGGATTTTCCCTTCCGGACCTTGGTCTCTCTATGAGACAAACTAATTCTACACTCGTTATAGACCCCACAAAATGAATATCTCGTGTCCCTCTCAGAGATGTCGGGATGCCGTGGGAGATTTTTCTCATATATTCTGGACTTGTTCCACCATCACCGGATTGTGGGAGGAAGTGTTGACCATGATAAATCAGTTTATTTTGGTTCCTCTCCAACCTTCAATGCATGTCTGTATACTGGGCCTGATTGAAAATATTCTGCCTATAATGGCAGAACGTAAATCTGACAAACAAAAATCTCTGTTCACTGTGCATAGTTGTTAGGATCCGCCAGGCGGAGCCCTCCGTCTGCCAGCTGGTAGACCTACCCAGAGCGTGGGGTCTAAGCCCGGGCTGTGCTTTCACCAGGGCCCCTGATGGTGGGGATGGACTTGAAACAGTCCCGGGCCAGGTCACGACCTCTGAGCGGGCCACCAGCGGCCGAGGAGGCCTCCGGGGATGTATGTAGGTACCAGGAGAGCCAGCTGTGAAGAGGATGGCGGCCCCAGCAGGGTGGTACGGATAGTGGCCCCGTGGGGTAAGCGGGGTACCGAATCGGCGGGCTAGGAGTAGTCGGGTCACACGCAGGGTCAGCCAGGTAAATCAATCCGTAGGAACAGTCGGGATAAGCCGAGTCAAAACGCAGGAGCAGGCAGAATAGTCAGAACAAAGCCGGGTCAATCACAGGAGCGGGTAGAATAGTCAGAACAAAGCCGGGTCAATCACAGGGGCAGGCAGCGTAGTCAGGGTCAAAAAACAGGGTCACAGCAGGAGCAGGTATTCAGGATCACATATAGACCTTGCGGCAATTTGTGACAGTGCAGGGCATCTTTAAATAGTGCGCCCTGCACTGTCATTGGCTGGCTAGGACGCGCCCCCGGCTGTCACTGGACGCCTGAGGCGCGCCCGCGGTTTCTACTGCGCATGCGCGGCGTCCTGTCAGCCGCGGCTCGCCGGGACCTAGTTCCTGTGTCCCGGCGTGATCTGCCGCCAATGCGCATGCGCGGGGGACAGAGCCGCGATTGCGGCAGACGGAGCCAGGATCCCTGACATTGCCCCCCCCCAACGGGCACCCTCCGGGAGCCCCACTGATCTCTCCACCGCGGGTGAGCACGACAAAACTCCCGGATGAGCCTGGGCGCGTGAACGTCCTGGGCGGGTTCCCAGGAGTTCTCCTCAGGACCATAACCCTTCCATTTTATCAGGAACTGAGTCTGGCCCCCCCTCCTTCGGCAACTGAGGATAGTCTCCACCTCAAATTCCTCCTGGTCACCTATGGCGATTGCCTCGGGAGGTCTGGATTCTCGGTCTGGGAAGGGATCCGGTCTGGACGGCTTCAGGAGAGATACATGAAACACAGGATGTATTTTGAAAGTCTGCGGAAGCTCGAGTTCGTAGGCCACCTCGTTGACCATTGGTTTAACAGGAAATGGGCCAATGTACTTGGGTCCCAGCTTCTTTGAGGGGCACCGCATCTTCAAGTTGGCTGTTGCTAGCCAAACCAGATCTCCTGGTTGAAGCAGTAAATCTCCTCTTCTCTTTCTGTCGAAAGCCTTCTTACTGTCCTCCTGGGCCTTAGCGATGGCTTCCTGAATAGTCTTGTTGTTGACGGAAAAGAATTTCAAGATGTCTTGCGACGCCGGTACCAGATTTTCAGGCATTAGATCAGGGAGGAATGTGGGGTGATACCCGTAATTAGAAAAGAATGGCGATTGACCCGTAGCTGAGTGACTTGAGTTGTTGTATGAGAACTCCGCAGAAGGCAACAACGTCAGCCAGTCATCCTGGAGATAGGAGGTGTAGCATCGTAAATACTGTTCCAGCGTTTGGTTGGTCCTCTCGGTTTGACCGTTGGTCTGCGGGTGGTAGGCGGATGAGAGCGACAGCTTGATTCCCAGCGCTTTACATAGGGCGTTCCAGAACCTGGAGGTGAATTGCACCCCCCGATCCGACACAATGTCTTCGGGGACTCCATGAAGCCTTACCACTTCCCGAATGAAGATCCGTGCCGTTTCCGGTGCCGATGGGGTCTTCTCCAGGGGCACGAAATGCGCCATCTTCGAGAAGCGGTCGACGATCACCATTATCGCTGTGTGGCCTTGGGATGGTGGGAGTTCGACCACAAAATCCATGGCTATCATTTGCCAGGCCCGCTTGGGTATAGGTAATGGACGTAACAATCCCCATGCCCTACTCCTGGAGGGTTTGTTCCTTTGACAGGTGGGACACGTCCGGACGTAACGCTCACAATCCTTGATCATGTCCGGCCACCAGAACGAGCGCCGTAGCAGTTCTAGAGTCTTCGTCACCCCGAAGTGACCTGCCATTGGATGGTCGTGGCAATGCCCTAGGACCAAGGTTCGCACCTCTTCTGGGACCATGATTCGGTCTTCCTTCCAAAACAGGCCACCGTGGCTCTGGAGGGGTGACCCAGACGGAACGGGTAGTCTTACCGAAGCATCAAGAAGCCGGGAGCGCAGTTCCGTTTGTAGCGCGAGGAAGCTTCCAGAAGGCAGGATGGTGTCTGGTACCGCAGCGTCGTCGGGGTCCTCAAACATGCGGGACAGGGCGTCTGGTTTGGTATTCTTAGTACCGGGTCGGTACGTTATATGGAATGAGAATCGAGAAAAGAAAAGAGCCCATCTCGCTTGGCGTGGTCTCAGTCGTTTTGCCGTCCTTAGATATTCAAGGTTTTTGTGATCTGTAAATATTAGGATTGGGTGAGTGGCCCCTTCCAGTAAATACCTCCATTCTTCCAGAGCGGTTTTAATGGCCAGGAGCTCCCGATCTCCAGTGTCATAGTTGCGCTCCGCTGGTGTCAGCTTCCTGGAGAAGAACGCCACAGGGTGCAGTAGTTCCTTGGTACCATTCCTTTGGGACAGAACCGCTCCTACCGCGTTTTCGGAGGCGTCTACTTCCAACACATATGGGAGCGAAGAATCCGGATGGCAGAGAATGGGAGCAGAGGTGAACAGTCTCTTGAGCTTATCGAAGGCCGACTGAGCTTCGGAGGTCCACTTAAAGCGGACCCCTTGTTTCGTCAGTTGCGTGATCGGGGAGACCAGGCCGGAGAAGTTCCTAACAAATTTTCTGTAAAAGTTAGCAAAGCCGATGAAACGCTGTACCCCCTTTTTGTCGGCGGGTATTGGCCAATCTAAGATCGCCGTGACCTTCTGGGGATCCATCGCGACCCCCGCGGAAGAGAGAACCAGTCCCAAGAATGTGATCTCGTGCTGTTCAAAACAGCACTTTTCAGCCTTAGCGTATAGCCCGTGTTGGCGCAACCGTTCTAAGACCCGTGACACGTGACCTCGATGAACCTCCAGTGAGGGGGAAAAAATTAGGATGTCATCCAAGTAAACTACCACGAAAATATCAAGAAAATCGCGAAAAACATCATTGATAAAATGCTGAAAAGTCGCCGGGGCATTACAGAGCCCGAACGGCATCACCAAATATTCGTAGTGACCGAATATTGTACGGAACGCCGTTTTCCACTCATCCCCCTCCCTGATACGAACAAGGTTATAGGCCCCCCTCAGGTCTAATTTAGTGAATATCGTTGCTGATCTCAGTCTCTGGAGGAGCTCGGGGACTAGGGGTAAGGGATAACGATTCTTTACCGTAATTTTATTTAGGTCACGATAGTCTATGCAGGGCCGTAACGATTTGTCCTTCTTCTCTACAAAGAACAACCCGGCCCCGGCTGGGGATGTGGAAGGACGAATAAAGCCCTTCCGAAGGTTTTCGTCGATATATTCCCTCAGCACCCCCGATTCCATTTCGGACAAGGGGAAGATACGGCCGAAAGAGATTTCCGACCCGGGTAGGAGGTCAATGGGGCAGTCGTAGGGACGGTGTGGAGGTAGAACGTCAGCTCCCCGCTTACTAAAGACGTCCAAGAAGTCATGATAGGCCGGAGGAATCACCTGGGATAGATTGGTGTCTCCGTCCAAGCACAGGAGGAACCGGGGAACCATGGGTCCTGTGACGTGGCAGTGACTCAAACAATAGGGTGACCGAAAATGAATCGTTCCCTTTTACCAGTCAATCTGGGGGTTATGGGCCCTCAGCCAAGGGAGCCCCAGAATGACTGGAAAAAGGGGGGAGGCGATGGCGTCCAAACGGAGGAACTCCTGGTGATGGTCTGCCATAGTGGTGAAAATGGGTGGTGTCTCCTGGTCCACCACCCCAGATTTTATACTGGACCCATCTGCCAAGAAAATGTTGAACCCCCTTTCTTTGGTCTGGAGAGGGATTTTTTGCCGGTGGGCAAAAGTCAGATCAATAAAACAGCTACAGGCTCCTGAGTCAACGATCGCGGTCACCGACAATATTCCTCCGGGGAGCTGTAAAGACACAGGAATGGCCAGGTAACTAGACTGATCATCCCTGCCTGCAGGTAAGGAACAAGAAACGGGCGTGGACTTACTCGTTTTTGCAGGACAGGAGCGCACCTGGTGACCAGCTTCCCCGCAGTACAGACACAGGTTCAGTGAGCACCTCCTCTGGCGTTCCTCAACTGATAAGTGGGAACGGGCCAGTCCCAGTTGCATGGGTTCCGAGTTGTCTCCCATCTCCGTGTTTCGCGGATGGTTCCCTGGGGCTGGAGTTGTATCTCTTGATGGAATCCATGCCACCCTTTGACCCTGGCCGCTCCTTTCCTGTCGACGTTCCCTTAGTCTACGGTCAATTTGAATGGCCAATTCAATCAATCTTTCCAGGGAGTCAGGTAGGCCTACTCGTGCGAGTTCGTCCTTGAGAGGCTCAGACAGTCCAATGCGGAACTGGTGACATAAGGCCGCATCGTTCCATCTGGTGTCTCCCATGCTACGCCTAAAATCGGACGCGTATTCTTCCGCTGCCCGGCGGCCCTGTCGCAGAGAGTATAGGGTAGCCTCTGCGGAAGCAGCCCGCTGAGGGTCGTCATACAAAACGGCCATGGCCTGAAAGAACTCGGTCACGGAGTCAAGATGGGGGTCGCGCCTCTCCATCAGACGGTGGGCCCAATCCTGGGGCTCATCCTGAAGGAGAGAGACTAGAAACCCCACCTTGACGGTCTCGGAGGAGAATGTGCGAGGCTGCAAGTCAAAATATAGTGTGCAAGCGTTCCGAAAGGCTCGGAAGCGGCTCCGGTCCCCACGGAACCGCTCCGGCAGGGGAACGCGGGGCTCAGGAGCTAAGGGTGTGGCAACCGCTCCGGATACCGGGGTAGCGGGAGGTTCCACAGACGGGGAACTCTGAGCAGGGGGAGTCTGGGGGGCTAATGTCTCCATGCGGTCTTCCAGTCGGGCGCAGCGACTGTGGAAGTTCTGGAAAGCCTGGGTCAAAGTTGCCAGGTGCTGGCAAATATCCTCTAGGGACGCCGGTCCACTTCCTGGCTCTGTCATGGCCGCAAGGTACTGTTAGGATCCGCCAGGCGGAGCCCTCCGTCTGCCAGCTGGTAGACCTACCCAGAGCGTGGGGTCTAAGCCCGGGCTGTGCTTTCACCAGGGCCCCTGATGGTGGGGATGGACTTGAAACAGTCCCGGGCCAGGTCACGACCTCTGAGCGGGCCACCAGCGGCCGAGGAGGCCTCCGGGGATGTATGTAGGTACCAGGAGAGCCAGCTGTGAAGAGGATGGCGGCCCCAGCAGGGTGGTACGGATAGTGGCCCTGTGGGGTAAGCGGGGTACCGAATCGGCGGGCTAGGAGTAGTCGGGTCACACGCAGGGTCAGCCAGGTAAATCAATCCGTAGGAACAGTCGGGATAAGCCGAGTCAAAACGCAGGAGCAGGCAGAATAGTCAGAACAAAGCCGGGTCAATCACAGGAGCGGGTAGAATAGTCAGAACAAAGCCGGGTCAATCACAGGGGCAGGCAGCGTAGTCAGGGTCAAAAAACAGGGTCACAGCAGGAGCAGGTATTCAGGATCACATATAGACCTTGCGGCAATTTGTGACAGTGCAGGGCATCTTTAAATAGTGCGCCCTGCACTGTCATTGGCTGGCTAGGACGCGCCCCCGGCTGTCATTGGACGCCTGAGGCGCGCCCGCGGTTTCTACTGCGCATGCGCGGCGTCCTGTCAGCCGCGGCTCGCCGGGACCTAGTTCCTGTGTCCCGGCGTGATCTGCCGCCAATGCGCATGCGCGGGGGACAGAGCCGCGATTGCGGCAGACGGAGCCGGGATCCCTGACAATAGTGATAAATAAACAATAAATTCACATGGCAGAACAAACCCTTGCTAACCTGCTCCTATTCTATGCGAGAAAGGCCATAGCAGTACATTGGAAAAGCCGACTCCCCCTTCCCTCATGTTCTGGAAACGAATAGTTAATGACAGTTTACCACTCTATAAAAAAATCTACATAAACAGAGGCTGTCCCAAGAAGTATGACAAGAGATGGTCTAAATGGCTAGCTGAGCTCTCCACGGCCTCTGCAATGTCCGGGGGATGACCTTCCTTAAGTTTATGTAGCGCTACCCCCTTGAGAGCTGCTTGTTTTGGGTCCCCCTTTTTTCCTGCAAAGCCAGGCAATACGCATTTTCCAACTTTCATTCAGAGTGAGTAACCAGTCCATGGGCTTGTTTTTGTTGTTTTATTTAGAGGTGAACAACTTGGATAGGGTCTAGGGGTATATGTGATGCCCAACCTGACTTGGAACCAATACTCTGAGGACAAACGTCCTAAATTCGGTACAAAAAGGATGGATCCTGGACTTCCTACTCGCTCCGGAGTGGCATCACTCTCTTGACAGATCAGTAACACAGTCAATGTGAGGAGCACTTGGTCCCCTCTAAGTGAATCTCTTCAGACCCCAGCTAGGAGATGCCAGTCCACCTGGCTATCTTTAAAATGTATCCTGGAGCAAGAGGTTCTAGAACAGACTTGTAGCCCTTTAATAGGGAGAACTGGCTGGGTACAGCACCTAGCAGCCCTCTTCCCTGTAGGCCCTGGGGGTACAGAGGCGCTCACACTGTCCTTGTGTCCCACAGCCCTGGATAAACTGCTTTCGGGCCTTGTAGAGCTGAGCTAGTTTCCTTCCAGGCTAACAGGCTGTCCTTACTTAGTGGACTGAAGAACAGTGGAGCTCCCTCTGTCAGCTTCCTTCTCCCATCCTTATGACCTTCAGCCTGGAGGCAGAATCCCTTTCTCCAGGTCCCCTCCCAAGCTTACATAGCAGCACACCTTAGCACTTCATCTTCCACCCAACTCCTCTACTGGCTAGATTCTCCCATATTCACAGAACTGTCTGCCACACTGCCAGGCCTCCTGCTTGGCACTGGCTAGACTCCCATGAATATCCAGATCAGCACCTCCTGGCCCCCAACCACTAGCTTCTAGAAACTTCTCCAAGCTTACAGAACCAGGGGATGGTACCAGAGGCCTGAGCTTTATAGCCCTCCATCCTGAAGTAAACTCACTAACAAGCCTCTAACTACACTTACAACTATGTACACCAGAGTTTGCTACAGCTATATGCCTTTTCCTGCCATAGGGACATCCCTTTTTGTTGGTAAATTCTCCTTGTCCTGTATTTTTGCTTGATTGAGCTGCATATACTAATGTCCTAATAAGCCACACCTTATGTTCTACGAATGTAACCCTCAGTCTTTTTTTTTGCCAGATCCTTAAATTCTACTATTTCTTTGGTCCCTGCCAGGGTTCCATTGATGTGAACCTCTGTTTGCTCTAAATGTTCTCTGTAACTGTGTTCATGTTGCCAAAACTTTAGGAAACAGATATTTTTAAAAATGAGAGTTGAATTCATGGAGAATGCAAAGGAGAGTGGCAAAGTAAAGTTATTACACAAAGGAGAAAAACACATAGGCACAAATCAAGTTTACAATTTTCCGATATATGATGGTCTTCAGACGTATGAAGAAGGTGTTGTGAAAGATGGAGATCTTGAAGCAAAAGAAAATAAAGAGCAGGGTCGATAACCACAAAGTCTAATAGGCAAATGTTGTGTTGGTCAGCAGACATCATCAACTCTTCTTTCAGCCAGTCAATTGACTGCCACAATTGAAAATACCATTGAAAACCATTTTTTTTTCATAGAACAGGTAGAGTGGTCTTTAAATACAACTTTTGAGGGTAACATGGTGGAAACACTAATCCTTTAAATAACATGTTTGGAAGATGCCTTTAAGCTATATGTATTGTCACAATTTTTACAGACAGTAATTGTGTAAGAAACATTGTAATTCTGGGTGAGTAATTGTTTTTTTTTTCACTTTTACATTGAGCTTGGGTCAAATATAGCAGCAGTGCCCTGATTTAATTCAGTTCATCTTGTTAAGTGGTTTTC
This sequence comes from Staurois parvus, assembly GCF_062004578.1. Taxonomy (NCBI): domain Eukaryota; kingdom Metazoa; phylum Chordata; class Amphibia; order Anura; family Ranidae; genus Staurois; species Staurois parvus. The sequence goes on from NW_028319977.1 coordinate 1,786,443, forward strand.
ACTGGGACCCTGTTTTCAGTTTTTTTTTTCTCTATCAAACGGTAATAGACCTGAGTTGAACTGTGGAAGTATCAGCCATTAAAGATCTAAAAGTTATATAAAAGTCTACTCTTAAAAAAAATAAAGAGAAAGCCCTCAACTTCATACAAATTGGCTATAGGAACAACAGTTTATTAGTATAGTTTAAGCATTATCTTAAAACTTAAAGTGTTATTAAACCATTTTTTTATTACAATAACAAACATGTCATACTTACCTGCTCTGTGCAATGGTTTTGCACAGAGCAGCCCTGATCCTACTCTTCTGGGGTCCTCCGCTGGGCCTTCTGGCCCCTCCTATTTGGAGAGGTGTCCCTACGGAAAGCCGCTTTCCACGGAGGTATCCATGTGGGCTCACTCAGCCCTGCCCCTAGTTACCATGTCACAGCATTTGATTGACAGCAGAGGGAACCAATGGCTCCCACTGCTATCAATCTTCCCAGTAAGGGGGGAGACAGCAGCTAGACATCTGTTCTCGTGCACATTACTGGATTGGATTGGGCTCAGGTAAGAAAGAGGGGGGCTGGGGGGAGCTGCAGCACAGAAGGTTTTCCGCCTTAATACATAAAATGCATTAAGGTGAAAACCCTTAAGGCTTTAGAACCGTTTTAACCGATTTCCCGCCGCCCTATATCAGATATACTGCTACAGGGCAGCAGGGGTGCACAAAATCTTTTGCATTTCCGGGTAGGGGGCGCATGCAAGCTGTGCACGCACCCTACCCACTCAGCTATTCACTGACTCGGCTGTCAATCACCGGGTCCCGGATGGTGATTACTCGCTGGCACCCAGTGATCGAGGAGCATTACTGATGGAGGGAGAGAACTATATGTAAACAATACAGTTCTCTCCCCTGTCAGCTCCTGCACACTGCTTTGCATGGCTTCAGGAAAGGAAGGGGCTGGTAAATGTGACATATTTACCAGACCCTTTCCTACTCTCCATCCTGAAGACTCCCGTTGTGCGCTAGCAGCTGCCTGTGGGAAGCCGGCAGCACTGTGGGGGTAGGGGCACTTAGGGGGGCCTGGGCAGCAGGGGAAAATGTATGGTGAACAGTGAGGGTAATAGGTGCAGCAGGGGGGCAATTACTAAAAACAATCACCTGCATGAGTCTCTCTGTAGCAGCTGAAAGCCAGCAGGAGGGAATGGAGAAGAATCCAGTTTTCAGCTGCTGCAGAGAGAGAGCCATACAGGGGATGGATTCTGGTAATTGCAACCCCCCCCCGCCATGCCGATCATCCTCCCTGCCTACACCCAGTTCACTCAGCTGCCTGGGCCCCCTTATGGCCTGGGCCCCATACAGGAGGACTGGTTGTACCCCCTTATCCATGGCCCTGTATACACCTGCTGTGCCCAATATGGGGGTTTTCACCATCCCTGAACTAAATTCCCGGGTCTGTATGTAGCGCTACCCCCGCAGGAGGCGCTTGAATATTTTCGGGTCCCCTGTTCTATGCCTCAACCGCAAGAACAATTTCTACCCCTCTAGCACACGTGGTTAGATACAGTCACTGCAAACACCAGTGCAAAGGACACCAACGAACATATTAAGATGATAAAATAGTGGCTTACTATAGAGTATTAAGTCAGCAGAGAAACAGATCATAAACTGTGAATATTTCCCCATGATGCTAAGCTTAAAGTGATACTAAACCCAGGACCCTGCATTCACTATATCTGGTCTCCCCGGACCCTGAAATTCACTATATCTGGTCTCCCAGGGCCCTGCATTCACTATATCTGGTCTCCCCGGACCCTGAAATTCACTATATCTGGTCTCCCCGGACCCTGGATTCACTATATCTGGTCTCCCCGGACCCTGCATTCACTATATCCAGTCTCCCCGGACCCTGCATTCACTATATCAAGTCTCTCCGGACCCTGCATTCGCTATATCTGGTCTCCCCGGACCCTGCATTCACCATATCCAGTCAATTAGATCCCTGCATTCACTATATCCGGTCTCCCCGGACCCTGCATTCACCATATCCAGTCTACCAGATCCCTGCATTCACTATATCCGTTCTCCCAGGACCCTGCATTCACCATATCCAGTCTACCAGATCCCTGCATTCACTATATCCGGTCTCCCCGGACCCTGCATTCACTATATCTGGTCTCCCCAGATCCTGTATTCACTATATCTGGTCTCTCCAGACCCTGCATTCACTATATCTGGTCTCCCCAGATCCTGTATTCACTATATCTGGTCTCTCTAGACCCTGCATTCACTATATCTGGTCTCCCCATATCCTGTATTCACTATATCTGGTCTCCCCGGACCCTGCATTCACTATATCCGCTCTCCCCGGACCCTGCATTCACTATATCCGCTCTCCCCGGACCCTGCATTCACTATATTCGGTCTCCCCGGACCCTGAATTCCCTATATCACCTCTTCCCAGACCCTGCATTCACTATATCCGGTCTCCCCGGACCCTGCATTCACTATATCCGGTCTCCCAGGACCCTGCATTCACTATATCCAGTCTCCCCGGACCCGGCATGCACTATATCCGGTCTCCCTGGACCCTGCATTCACTATATCCGGTCTCCCCGGACCCTGCAGTCACTATATCCAGTCTCCCTGGACCCTGCATTCACTATATCTGGTCTCCCAGGACCCTGCATTCACTATATCCGGTCTCCCAGGACCCTGCATTCACTTTATATGGTCTCCCCGGACCCTGCATTCACTATATATGGTCTCCCAGGACCCTGCATTCACCATATCCAGTTTACCAGAACCCTGCATTCACTATATCCGGTCTCCCCGGACCCTGCATTCACTATATCCAGTCTCCCAGGACCCTGCATTCACCATATACAGTCTCCACGGACCCTGCATTCACTATATCTGGTCTCCCCGGACCTGGCATGCACTATATCCGGTCTCCCCAGACCCGGCATGCACTATATCTGGTCTCCCCGGACCCTGCAGTCACTATATCCAGTCTCCCCAGACCCTGCATTCACTATATATGGTCTCCCCGGACCCTGCATTCACTATATCGGATCTCCCAGGACCCTGCATTCCCTATATCTGGTCTCCCCGGACCCTGCATTCACTATATATGGTTTCCCTGGACCCTGCATTCCCTATATCTGGTCTCCCCGGACCCTGCATTCACTATATATGGTCTCCCTGGACCCTGCATTCACTATATCAGATCTCCCTGGACCCTGCATTCACTATATCAGGTCTCCCAGGACCCTGCATTCACTATATCTGGTCTCCCCGGACTCCGCATTCACTATATCTGGTCTCCCCGGACCCTGCATTCACTATATATGGTTTCCCTGGACCCTGCATTCCCTATATCTGGTCTCCCCGGACCCTGCATTCACTATATATGGTCTCCCTGGACCCTGCATTCACTATATCAGATCTCCCTGGACCCTGCATTCACTATATCAGGTCTCCCAGGACCCTGCATTCACTATATCTGGTCTCCCCGGACTCCGCATTCACTATATCTGGTCTCCCCAGACCCTGCATTCACTATATCCGCTCTCCCCGGACCCTGCAGTCACTATATCTAGTCTCTCCAGACCCTGCATTCACTATATCTGGTCTCCCCGGACCCTGCATTCACTATATCTGGTCTCCCCGGACCCCAACATCCACTGTGTTTATTCATAAATGAAGCATAGTAAACTGTCTTTTTGGGTGGCCCTGTTGGGTTGGCTGTATGGGGCCCAGTGGTTTCTAACAGCAGTCGTGGGTATAAAGACCTGGGAATTTTGGGAAGGGATGGAAATTCCTCATAATAGGAACATGAGGAATGCTGAGAACTTATCACAGGAATAATCAGATCCTCTTAAAATGTGCACAGCAAATCTGGGGACTTGGTAAAGGCATGGTGGGAAACCCTCCTAATAGGTACAGTAAATGTTCAGACTTGAGAGATTAGTGCAGAAATAGTATAATCGCTCATAGTAGACACAGTAGGTGTACAAAACTGGGAACACAGCACAAAGATGGTGGGAACCCCTCATAATAGGCACAGCAGGTTAACAGACCCAGGGAAACAGCACAAAGATGGTGGGAACCCACCATGATAGGCAGAGCAGGTGTAAAGAGCCTAGAACTCAGCACATGGATATTGGGAACCCCTTATAATGGACACAGAAGGTTTTCAGACCCAGGAACTAAGCACAGTTATGGTGGGAATCCTTCATAATAACTTCACAATAAACTTTCCTTTCAGAATCAACATTTTCCATTGGACACTATACTGCAAAATACTCCAACAAATGCAGAACATTGATTGCAAACAACATTTGTTAATTTGCACACACAAAAAAACTATTCTTAACAAATTCATTCAAGACCATGTTATAAAAATGAATACACCCCAAAGAAAGTCTTAGGAGAAAAGCTAAAGTTTAGACAACAAAATCCCAATTAACAAGAATTCAACTACAGGTGAGTCTAAGGTTTCATTGAACAGGTGTCCAGCAGACAGTTGATTATAAAAGTGCATTACTTAACAAAGAAAACCCCGCCCATTTCCTGCTGTCAGCAATGGCACCACATGGAAGAGAAATGTCACAAGGCCTGAGAAAGAAAATAATAAAGGTGAAGGCTACAAGAAGATCAGCAAAGCTTTACTTATCAGTCAGAATACCTTAGCAAAAGTGATACAAAAAGTTAAGAAAGATGGAACTGCAACCATCTCACAGAGACATCCAGGCCATCCAGGGAAGTTAACACCTTGAGAGGAGTGTCTTCTGATGACTCAGAAGGCTGTGGCTCTATCGCCTCCTCCTGACCCTGGAGAACCATAGAACCTTCCAGGAGTAAGTACGGCGGAAGGGGTGGAGGTCTAATCTGCATATTTATGGGGGTCCTGCCAATCCCAGATGTGGAGGCCCTGGTAAAGTGGTGGACTGACCTATAAGTATGGGACCGTCAGGCTGACAGGGAAGTCGGGTGGAAGATGGAGTGCTGAGGAAACTGTCTATGCCTAGGATGGGTTCCCTTGGTCTGGGAGGGAGGGGAGGGTGGGAAGCCTCTAGACTGGGCTTGGGCTTGCTCAGGAGGAGACATACTGTGGAGATGCATAGATGGGATCAAAGCTTGGAGCAGCAAGGAGGACAGTGTGAGTACAGCAGTACACTCTAACATCTGCTAGGGGAAAGACTACCACACGTAACAAGCTTTCTAAGAACAATCAATCCTTGTCCTGAGAGATCTTCTGAGAAGCCAGGAGGGCTGGTAGTGCTTGCAGGCTGTGGAGCTGGGAGCAGCGCTATAGGGGAGAGAAGACGTCCCTGCATGTAGCTACAAGAAGCAAAGTGTTTTTTTGGTTTTTTTTTTAGGGGATGCTAGTTCCTCACTCGTAAAGGGCAGCTGCTACTTTTTTATTATTATTATTATACAGGATTTATATAGCACCAACAGTTTGCTCAACGCTTTACACTATAAAGGGAGACAATACAGCAACAATACAGTTCAATACAAGATGGTTAGGAGGGCCCTGATCCTTGGAGCTACTGATTCACGACTGACAGCTTTCAGGAAAAGAACAGTCCAGGTTCTACCTTTGTAAATAGGAAGTAAGTTTCCTCCTTCTATTGATTCAAGCCAAACTTGGCATCCCATAACTCATATTTCCCTATCCAAGTTCATTTCCCCTAATAAAATAACAAAACCAAGCCCATGGACTGGTCATTGTCTTTGGATGCAAGACTGTGTGAAAAATACCTGTTGTCTGGCTGTGAAGAGGATTAGGGGTACCCAAAACACAGCGGCCCTCACAAGGGTAGACACAGTAGATGTACTGACCCAGGAGCTCAGCACAGGTATAGTGGACACCCCTCATAATGGTTGTGTCAGGTGTACAGACTAGGGAACTCAGAGCAGGGATGCTGGGAACCCCTCATAATGGGCATTGCAAGTGTGCATATCTGGAAACTCTGCACAAGGATGGTAAAAACCCCTTATAATGGAAGCAACAGAAGTACAGACCTGGGAACTCTGCACAAGGATGGTGAAAACCCCTCATAATGGAAGCAACAGGTGTGCAGACCTAGGGATGATGGGAACCCTTCTTGATGCATACAGTATGTGTGCACACCCAAGAACTCAGTGCAGAGATAGTGGGAACCCCTCATAATGGGCACAGTAGGTGTACAGACCAAAGAACTCAGTGCAGAGAGAGCAGGCATCTACCAAATACTGTGATATCTGTTTTAGGTTTACTGACCTTTCAAAATGGAGCACCTGCTCTGGAATATTGAGGACTTTTCACAGCTTACCAAGATAGTTCAAATCCAGGAAAGAGCTTTAAGGTGTGTATGCTGTTCATTACACGTCTACCATTGTTCATTCAGGAACATCATAAGAAAGACCAAAGAGGCAAAGAATAATACCCCCAAATGACCTCTCACAAATCTCCAGCAAAGCTGGTCTGCTACTTGTGGTTCTATCAACATGCAGTTTCTTCCTACCTTGTAGCTGCTCAGAGCCAGGAGGTATAAATGTCAGAGGATTCCACCTGTTGATTGATATAGACATAGCTAGTTCTCGCCCCACCTGTCAATCAACCTCAATATTTAGCTTTGCTCAGACCAACCCTTGCTACCTGCGCAATAGCTTCAATTCCTAGCCCAAGGCTCCTGTCTATTAGTTAGATAGCAACTGTACTATTGCATTCCTGTTTATCTGGAATTACTATGCTTGTTAGGTGCTCACCCTGGCCTTAGGCCTGCCCCCCTTCCTGAAATTGTCTGTTGACTCTGTGCAATGCTCTGGTTCTATTCCTGCTCAGGCGCCATCTACCCAGGTATGTCCGAGGGCTGCAAACTGGTACTCCCACCAGACCCTAGAACCCAGCACAGGGTTGGTGGGAACCTCTCATAATTGGCACGGCAGGTGTACAGACCCAGAAACTCAGGGCAGAGATGGTGGTCACCTACTTTGATATTGGTTTTTGGTGGAGTGACCCTTTTCAAATAGGGCATCTTTTTCTGGAATGTGAAAGATGTTTCACTGTTTACCAAGAAACTTCTTCAGGTCCAGGATAAAGACAACTGTAAACTTTAATGTCCTATTGTAGGTGTGTGTGCTACTTATGACACTTTTATCATTGTCCATTCCAGGAAAATAATTAGAAAGACCAAAGAGGCAAACATGGGCAGTGAAATAATACTCCTCAAATAATCTCTCACAGATCACCAACAAAGCTGGTCTGCTATTTAGTTCTACCAACATATAGTCTTTTCCTCCCTTTTACTGTTCAGGAGGTTGAGGTGTCACTGGATCTTATCCGCTGATTAATATAGATATAGATACAGCCAGGGGCGGACTGACAACTCATAGGGCCCCCGGGCAATAGGGGATCATGGGGCCCCTGTGTCCTTGCCCAAACATAAAAAAGCCTATGAAAAAGTTACCAGGGGCATCTCATGGGGCCCCCTACTGACCCCGGGCCCTCGGGCAGTGCCCGAGTTTCCAAATGGTCAGTCCGCCCCTGGATACAGCCAGTCCCCTCCTTGCCTGTCATACAACCTCACTACTTAGCTGTGCTCTGCAGGCAGAGTAAGCATTTCCTCTCTTGTCTCCCAGTGATTAGATTGTAGGTTGTAACCAGACATGTGTGCACTGGAAATTTTTATTTTGAATGCATTCTTTCATTGAAGATGTTTGTTTCGTCATATTTTATTATGTTCAACTCTTTTGTTTTCAGAATTTTTTTGTATCTTCTGCATTTTTTTCATATATTCATTGGTCTGGGTGGAAAATTTTGCAGTTTTTTAAAAAGATTGCTTTATTTTAGTTTTCGGTTTAGGTGGATTCATTATCCATATAAGGAAACTATTCAATATTTTCTGATGCAATGGATGCAAAATTTGGATGCCCCGCAGTTCCAAAACCTAAGAATTGCATTAGACTGTGGAATTGAACTGACTGGCTGTGACAATTACAAATTCAATTTAAATCACAACGTTACTCGAATTTGAATTATCAAACTAATTAAAACATTTAATTCATTTTCCCAAACTGTTATTGCATCATGTGATGTCATCTGAATGAAACAAGTGAAACAATTTCATTCATTAATTTTATTATAATTTTTATTCAGATTTGTTGACATTTATTACTATGTCCATTCAAAGATTCATATACAACTGAATCTCCAAAAATCAATTTTTCATGCAAAAATCGATTCCTTACAAAACACACGTCTAGCTGTACCTTTGTAGCAAATGACACGGTGAAAGGCTGTATTAAGGGGTGATCTGTGTCAGACATTTGTGAACACAGTGAAGAACTACACAGACACAAGGATTTACATGTGTGTGCCATTTCTGAGCCGACATCTTAGTCAAGAAAGTTGATGGTGGCCCTGGATGATGACTAAACAAAGATGGCACCATCCTTTTGGAGATAAAAGCAGATGAAGGCATTGTCGGGGAGAATACTGTGATCTCTGTGAGAGGTAATAAATACCTGGAAGTGTCACAAATACATAGTACATAACATGTATAACTTTATGAGAAAAATTATATCTAATGCTAAGTCAGTTTATGTTCCAGTTAAATGGGTTGTTTTAGAAAATAACAGTCAAATGATAGTTGTAAATATTAAATTATTCAGTTGTAGTTGCTGGCTGATAAAACACAATGGAATGATTCACAATATTAACCAAAAGTAATTTCATTTTAAGTGTTCCAGTTTATTTCAAAGGTGGTCAGTAGGCTTGAGGTCAGGACTTTCTGCAGGCCACATTGGATCCTCCACACTCTTTTGCAACATCAGGCACTGATGAGGAGAAAACCTGGATGGCAATAGGTTTTCCAGTTCATCCCAAGTCAGGGCTGTGTGCAGACCACTTTAGATCCTACACACTCCATACTACATGTCTTTGCAAGGTCAGGTATTGACGTGGATGAGAAGACACGGCTCACAAATGGTATTCCAGTTCATCCCAAGTCAGGGCTGTGTGCAGACCACTTTAGATCCTACACACTCCATACTACATGTCTTTGCAAGGTCAGGTATTGATGTGGATGAGAAGACACGGCTCACAATTGGTATTCCAGTTCATCCCAAGTCAGGGCTGTGTGCAGACCACTTTAGATCCTACACACTCCATACTACATGTCTTTGCAAGGTCAGGTATTGATGTGGATGAGAAGACATGGCTCACAATTGGTATTCCAGTTCATCCCAAGTCAGGGCTGTGTGCAGACCACTTTAGATCCTACACACTCCATACTACATGTCTTTGCAAGGTCAGGTATTGATGTGGATGAGAAGACATGGCTCACAATTGGTATTCCAGTTCATCCCAAGTCAGGGCTGTGTGCAGACCACTTTAGATCCTACACACTCCATACTTCATGTCTTTGCAAGGTCAGGTATTGACGTGGATGAGAAGACATGGCTCACAATTGGTATTCCAGTTCATCCCAAGTCAGGGCTGTGTGCAGACCACTTTAGATCCTACACACTCCATACTACATGTCTTTGCAAGATCAGGTATTGACGTGGATGAGAAGACCTTGCTCACAATTGGTATTCCAGTTCATCCCAAAGGGGTCAGTAGGGTTGGGGTCAGGGCTCTGTGCAGGCCATTTGAGATCCTCCATGCTGCACACTCATGTATTTATAAGGTCATCTACTGATGTGGATGAGACCTAGCTCGCAATTAGTATCATAGTTCTCCCTAAAGGTGTTCAGTAGGATCGAGGCCAGGGCTCTCAACTTCACCCACACCAAATTGGCCAAAACCATGTCTTCATAGAGCAGGCTTTGTACACAGGGGCATGCTCATGCTGGAACCAAAAACGGTGTTCTTTAAACTTTCCACAAGGATGGAGGAGCACAATTGTCTAAAATGTCCATGTACAGTATGCTGTAGTATTAACTGTAGAAACACCTATACGCAATAATTTGTAAGAGGTCCACATACCTTAGGCCATAGGTAGGTCTGATGGTCAGATATCCACAAAAATGTGGCTATATTCTATATTAGTGTAACACCCTTCTATAATTCAGATTGCAGGATGTTAAAAGAGACACAAAGGTGGCTCCTATGTGAATGAGTATACGGTACATGGTACCCATACACAAAAAAAAAAGTGTAAAAAATGATCTTCTTGTCTTTGACAAGTCCTATATTAAAAATAAAAATAAAAAAGATGTCTCCCGAAGTAGATCCAATGTCAATCACAATGCCCACTGCCACCGCCAACTCCAAAAAAAATGCTCTGCTCACGACGCTGGCTCTCGCCATCTGACAGCTGCACCCTGATGACAGTTCTTAAATACTGTCTTGATGCCACAAAGGGGCGTGGTTCCCCTGTGGTCAGGTGCATTGCTTTGACCAATCACAATGCACTGTCAGGGCACAGTGCACTGTGGTGTGCGACGGGTGAACACCCAGCCAAATGCCCGTATCATTCATGTGTTCAGCGAACACACGAACGGTCAAGGTTTGAGTTGAACAGTGGAAAAAAAGTCAAATCTTTATATAAAAATGCATCATGAAAACATGACACAGCAAGAAGGTTAAAATGTGAAAGCCAAGTTAAAGCTATTATCAAGAAATTATTACAAAATTAACTAAAAATATGTGGTAAAACAGGATATAATTTCCCTTAACCCTTTCACAGAACTGTCATTGCGCTTTTTATTTTAAAAAAATCGTTTTAGGCCTGAAGTTTAATTAAAACCCCCAAATGTTATATATTATCTGAAACAGAGAATCTGAAGAATAAATTGGTGGTAGTTCAATTTTTTTGTGACATGATATTAGTGCAACGGTCAAGTTCTTGGTAAAAAATACACAAATTCATTTTAGTGGACACAAATGCAGTAACATGTCAAGCCCTAAAAAAGTCTGTGAGAGCAGCAATCTTTGGTACCCAATATTGTTCGATATACTGTATGTCAATGGCAGCAAAAGGGATAAACCTTGGATTAGAAGAGGAGAAATGTTTAGTTAAATAATGAAATCATCCAAGCACACTGGAATCTCTGGTTTGCAAATGAGCTTTAGAGCTTTTCATATGTACTGTGTTTCTCAGTGGTCAGATTTTCAGTCCGGTGGTAATTCCACTCTTGGAAATGTACACTGAAATGTTTCGGCTCTGTATTTGCATCCGTATTAAAAGCAGGATTTACATTGTAACATTGAATCATTATTTTTAGACACCCACCTGTCAAAGCTGAACTCAGGAAAGTCAATTGAAGCTGAGCTCCAGAAATATGTAAAAGGAAAAAAAATGCAGTTATGTTTTTATTTTAGTTTTTTTTTAACCATAACTTGCCCGCCAGAGGATTTACCCCCCTTCCTGGCCAGGCCATTTTTTGCATTACGGCGCTACGTTAATTTAACTGACAATTGCACGGTCATGCAACGCTGCACCCAAATGAAATTTACGTTCTTTTTTCCCCACAAATTGAGCTTTTTTTGGTGGCATTTGATCGCCTGTTGCGTTATAAAAAAAAAAAGACCGACAATTTTGAGAAAAAAACAATATTTCTAACTTTTTGCTATTAACCTCCCTGGCGGTATTCCTGAGTGTAGCTCGGGGTAAAGTTTCAGTATCAAAAGCAGTAACCCCCAGCTACACTCGGGAATACCATGCAGCATTGCTCAGGGATTTCCTCCAGCACTTACCTTGTCCTGTGCTCCCGCGATGTCCCCCCTGCAGCATCCCCGGCCATCTCCTCCGGCCAATGACGGCATCCGTCTTCCGTTTTCCAGTCCCTGCGAGCGACGGGACGTACGGGGCCGGAACTGGCGGGAAATTTGAACATTTTAAGAACTGACATTTTCTAATAAACTAAAATCACATAGTATAACATTCCTGTATCAAACCATTTCACATACATTTTGTCCCGAGTGCTTTGTCCTGTGCCCTGCCTACATTTTTACTGTTCTTTCTGCCTGGAAATTGAGAAACGTCCATGGCGTCCAAAAAGCGTCCCTTTAGGTCAAAAGCGGTTTTAGACCGGCTAGAGAACAGCGATAGTAAATCAGAACCACTTGCAGAATTAAGTGATAATGATTCGTGGGGAAATTCGTCATCAGACACTGAAAACAATTCTGCGACTTTGCTCAGCAATGTGCGAACTTGGTGCTATATTTCACATTTCAGTGTTTTTGGTTTGATTATATTATTGAATTAATTTATTATTATATTATTATTTTTTATGATTATTTATTATATTATAATTTATGATTTCGTGTTTCAAGTTTTATCATACCTGGGATGCTTACTAGACTCTTGTTTGGACAGATTTCAGTGAGTTATTCCTAAAAATTACAGGCCTACAATAAAAAAACAACATATTTCCATGCAAAAAATTGTACCGCTTTGAGCACAGAAATATGGACATAATCATACCACTAGGGAGGTTAAACAGGTCCAGTAAAATTAAAAAATCTAATTTCAACATAAATTTAGGCCAAAATATATTCTGCGACATGTCTTTGCTAAAATAAATCCCAATACATGTAAATTAATTGGTTTACATGAAAGTTATAGCGTTTACAAATGGAGGTATATGTACTGAGATTTTTTTTTTTTTTTAAATTTTTACTAGTAATGGCGGCTATCAGCATCTTATAGCGGAACTGCGGTGAACATTCTGACACGGGGGGGGGGAACTGACTTGGTGTCACTAACATCCCAAGTGACACCAATACAGTGATCAGTGCTAAACAAAAGCACTGACACTGTACTAATGGCACTGGGCAAGAAGGGGTTAACATGAGGAGCGATCAAAGGGTTAACTGTGGGCAGGGAGTGTTTTACTAGGGGGCGGTGCCTGTGTGCTTAACTGTAATCACACTACTTTGGATGGTTGTGCTGTGCACAGCCATCCAAAACAGTGTGCCCGAGCTGAGTGGGAGAACTGTTATTAAACAAAGCAGTTCTCCCGCCCCATCGAAGATCCTCAGAAATCACGGGGCACCGGTAAGTGATCACCGGGTGGGACCTGGTGATTGACAGCCACGGCTGTGAATGGCGGTGTGGGTAGGGCTTGCATGTGGCTCACGTGCACCCCCTACCCGGTATAATTAAAAATCATATATATACGTGATTTTCTGCACCCATGCCGCCCTGAAGCAGTATTACTGCTATAGGGCGGTCAGGAAGCAGTTAATATAGGGGCTCATTTACACTGGTGGCAGTCCTTGCTGCCCCTCTGAAATGCAATCCGTAGTAGATCTCTTTTATAGGGCAGTTGTCAAGTGGCTGGGAGGCTATATGTTACCCCCTCACTGCCTGAATTAACCCTGAAAAGACTGAAACCTGAAAACGATTGTTTGCACAGTGGCCCCATTCATTAAAATGGGTTGTGTTCAGCAGCAGTATTACTGTAAACACAAAGGCAAAGGGTGCCACCATATGAGTGTAGCAATTTATTAAAATCGGGTAAAATAACATTTCTGGGCATGGACACACCCCTTTCTCAAGCCTCTGCCTGCTGCATGTGGAGAGTGGTGGTAGGTACCATCATGGAGGGCACAGAAGATCAGATGTGGAGGTTCTGAGTATGGTGAATGAAACAGGTGTGATATAATGGTATGATATATTTGTGGCTACGCATTTCAGGGCATGGACACACCCCTTTCTCAAGTCTCTGCCTGATGCATGTAGAGAGTGGTGGTAGGAACCAGCGTGGAGGGCACAGAAGATCAGAGGTAGAGGTTTCTGAGTATGGTGAATGAAACAGGCATGGCATGATGGCGTGATACATTTGTGGCTACACATTTCTGGGCATGGACACACCCTTTCTCAAGCCTCTGCCTGCTGCATGTAGAGAGTGGTGGTAGGAACCAGTGTGGAGGGCACAAAAGATCAGAGGTAGAGGTTGTGAGTATGGTGAATGAAACAGGCGTGACATAATGGTATGATATATTTGTGGCTACGCATTTCAGGGCATGGGCACACCCCTTTCTCAAGCCTCTGCCAGCTGAACACAATAGGAAGATTAACTTTTGTCTCAGTCCCAAAGCACAGCATTGTGGCCACTGTGTTAAGTTAAGGGGGGGTAGTTTTGAGGGGCAAATAAAAGGTGGCTTAACAGCCTATATTTACTGGTCACACAGGATAACTGAAGTGTACATTTTTTTTACTTAGTTGCCCCCACATTCCCATCACCTGGGTGCTGCAGCCCACTAGGCTTTATACTTACCTTCAGCCCTGATCCAGCAATCTTCACTGTATGGCATAACTCAGAACCACTCAACCTCTTCTCCAAAAATGGAAGTGTACTTCCTTCTGCACTTCAAATGACCACTTGCGGCAACCATGAGTATTGATCTCCCCCTTAAAGAGTATTCAACCCCAGTCCAGCACCACCACCACCACCAGAAAAAATATTTATTGCAATCATATTATATATCTAATAATATAAAACATGATATATTGCAGTTTATTGGTTCTTCTATGTAGTGGCTGATTTTATTTCCTTTTTTTAGGCTAAGACTATTTTCAGCAAATACAGATAAGATCCTGTTGTTATTGCAAGAAATGCAGCAACATCTGTATTGTGTAAACTAGTCCCATCCATTCATCATTAATGAAGCTGAACAAAAGCAGTTATGTTTGACATCCTGCCTGTGTGACAACCATGGCTCCCTCCGAAGATACATGGAGAAATGAATGTAGACATGAAGGGACAAAAAGTGTGTTACTGGCCAGATCACCAGGTACGAAATAAACGCAAAAGGTCTTAAAAAAGAAAAGTAATGCAGCCATTACATCTAAGGACTTGCAACCTCCAAGGAGCAGGGTCCTCCTAACCCTCTTGTATTGAACTGTATTGTTGCTGTACTGTCTCCCTTTATATTGTAAAGTGCTGAGCAAACTGTTGGCGCTATATAAATCCTGTATAATAATAATAATAACATATTGCATTTTGTTTTCCCCCATGGTGCCTTGCACTCACACTACCATGCTGCAGAAAGTGGTACTGAGCTCATTACATTAGTAACAATGCATCATATAGAGCTGCCCAGATCTGCCTATGAGGGAAAGATAAAGAAGACCTTCTGGGGTTGAGTTACTAAAGGTTACAAATAGGCTTTTCAATTTGCAAGGGAATTTTCACAAATTGAACAAGGTAAAGCCCTGTTGACTGTACAGTATATATATATATATACACTATATTGCCATAAGTATTGGGCCGGCCCTCCAAATCATGGGATTCAGGTGTTCCAATCACCTCCATGGCCACAGGCGTATAAAATTAAAGCCCCTAGGCATGCAGACTGCTTCTACAAACATTTGTGAACAAATGGGTCACTCTCAGAAGCTCAGCGCATTAAACACGATAGAACACCTTTGGGATGAATTAGAGCGGAGACTGGGAGCCAGGCCTTCTCGTCACAAGTCAGTGCCTGACCTCACAAATGCGCTTCTGGAAGAATGGTCAAACCTTCCCATAGACACCCTCCTAAACCTTGTGGACGGCCTTCCCAGAAGAGTTGAAGCTGTTATAGTTGCAAAGGGCCAGCCAACTCAATATTGAACCCTACGGACTAAGGCTAGGATGCCATTAACGTTCATGTGTGTGTAAAGGCAGGTGGCCCAATACTTTTGGCAATTCAGTGTATATTCAGTATATATACACAGAGCTGTTTTTCATCGGGAACATGGGGGAGCACAGTTATGGCACTTCCAGCATTGAATATACATAATGGCATAGGGTGCTGGGGTGTCCTGGATGGTCTTTTGATGCTGGCTGATTTACTGTTGTTGGGGGGATATATTGTTGTGAGGGGTCTATTATTTCTGGCAAGGAATCTATTGTTGCTGCAGGGGTCTCATGTTGCTAGGTAGCCCATTGCTGCTGTGAGGGATCTATTGTTGAAGGAGGGGTCTATAGTTGCTACTTGCTGGAGGGTCTATTGACACTGGCTTCTGGGAGATCTATTGTTTTGGCAGAGGTCTATAGTTGCTGGGGTATATCTATTGTTGCTGGGGGTATTTTTTTCGGAAAGTTATTGATGATGGTGTGGATCTACTGTTTCTGGGGGTATATTGTTGCTGTGGGGATCTATTGTTGCTTGTTGATCTATTTTTGCTGGGAAGTCTGCTGTTGCTGGAAGGATATATTGTAACTGGAGGGATCCATTGTTGCTGGTTGCAGGGGATCCATTTTACTGTTTTTCTTGCTATAATTAACAAAGTCTATATAAATTACTTAGCACCACAAAATTATACTTGGTTCTGAATTCCCTAAAAGGGATGGTACTGGGAGGCAGATAGTGGTGGAATCCATGGACAGGGCTCGGAGGTGGGTAGGGAGCGGAGACAAAGGACAGTGCTCGGAGGTGGGTAGGGAGCAGAGACAAGGGACAGTGCTCAGAGGTGGGTAGGAAGCAGAGACAAGGGACAGTGCTTGGAGGTGGGTAGGAAGCAGAGACAAGGGACAGTGCTTGGAGGTGGGTAGGGAGCGGAGACAAAGGACAGTGCTTAGAGGTGGGTAGGGAGCGGAGACAAAGGACAGTGCTTGGAGGTGGGTAGGGAGCGGAGACAAAGGACAGTGCTTGGAGGTGGGTAGGAAGCGGAGACAAGGGACAGTGCTTGGAGGTGGGAAGGGAGCGGAGACAAGGAACAGTGCTCAGAGGTGGGTAAGCATCTCTGTCTTGTTCCGGAACCTAATAAATGCATCCCTCTAGATGAACCAAGTTGCTGCAGGAAAATTTTTTCTTGGAAAGTGGAATTTTGCTTTCCATACCGGCTCTCTTGCCTCAACAAAAATAATTATAATTATCACTCCTCATCCTTGATATATGACAATATCAAGCTGCACCATCCAGCCATCTTCACATGCTGGGGGACCAGAGACAGTGACCAACTTCAGGGGAATTGAGGGGAGCCAAGATAATGTGCCATTTCCTGTGCCAACACCCAACTTCTTCATCATCCACGGCCCCCCTCCGTGCACTAGCTCCATAGGCCCTGCTTCTACTAAAAAAGCCATGCAACCAACGGTATCTGCTGCGGGGGATGCTGAAGTGACGCTGACCTGCCTGGCCTCTCCCATCTTTTCTGCTGCACTCCCAAAAGCGGACTCTGCAATTGACTCCGGGCAGACGCATGGGTTATATGGCCGCACAGAGGCTACCATTCGGGAACTCATAATGGACTTACAAGACCTGTAAGCCATGGCCACCTCCATTGTCCGTGCCCTCTCTTATGAACTACATGACCTCCATCAGCAAATGGACACAGTGAAGGAACAGGTGATGGACCTTGAGATATCCGCTAACTCCACAGACACCTGGCTCACTGTCCTGGAGGCTGACCAGAAGGCCTTCCGAGGCCATCTTATTGATATTTAACTTCACCCGGATGATGGAGAGAACCACAATAGGCGGAATAATCTGCACCTCAGGGGGATTCCAGAGGCCACCATGGGAGTGGATCTGAGAGTTACAAAGATGGCAGTCCTCAATCACCTGCTGGGGAAACCACCTACTGCTGGGCTGGAGATGGACCAGGTCCACCAAGTTCAAGGCCCTCGTACACCTTCATCATCTCAAGCAGCCTCTACTTCTTTTTCTTTTCTGTGAGATGTCCTCTGCAGGGTCCACTTTTACATCATCAAGGAGGAGATTCTGTATCAAGCCTGGTCTAAAGGCCCTATTGACTTTGATGGTGCCCTTATCCAAGTGTACTTGGATGTTTCCAGACCTGGGCTATGCAGGGGGATGCTCCATCCTCTTCTGGAAGTTATCCATGAGATGGAGGAGACCTACCACCGGGGCCACCCTTTCCAAATCTCACCCCATAATTCACCAGGACTCTAGTCATTAAAAAAAAGACTATACCTGCTTATATTATAATCCATCCAGAGATCAGGAAAGAGTCCAGACAAGGGGCTCCAACTCCTGGTATAAGACAATGCAGCTCTACCACCCCCTCTCCCACCCAAATAAAAATGCAAATCATTTGTCCCTATCTTTAGATAAAAAAAACATACTAAACCAGTGGTCTCCAAACTGCGATCCAGGGGCCGAATGTGGCCCTATGCTTGCCTTTGTCCGGCCTTTGGGATACTATTCCTCCCACAGATACAAGGCACTAATCCTCCCATTTACACCAACAACGGGGCATAATGCCTGTCACTGCCCACATGGAAGAAAAATATATTTGAAAATAAAAAATGCAGGCATACTAACAGACAAATAAAATATTTTCAGTTGACTTAAACATAATTAAAACCCAATGCCAGAGCCATAGCTTTTTTTTTCTCAGAATCTTTGTTTTATTGTACATTGCCAATCATAAAACATTACCATTCATTATCCCCCATTAGGATACAAATCATTTTTCATCTCCCAACAGTCATACACAAAATAACAAATAAAGTTAATCTTACCCTCTAAATTTTGCCTAAACTATATTAAAATAATGAATTATTACAATTATTATAATTCATTATTAATTAACAAATACATTAATAATAAATATCTTATATAATTGAAAATAATTTTAACAACATTATTAAAATAATTCATAACAAAGTTAGTCCTACCCTCAACATTTTCCATAAACTGGATCAAACTAGAATCTAAAGCTGATAAAGATTAAATACATGTTTGGATAAATTTCATCAACTGTTGCAAAGTTGAGTGATTATCCAGAAGAAGAGGTCTACTGCATATCTGCCAAAAAATACAAACAAAATGCAGGCTTAGTAACAGACATATAAAAACATATTTTCAGTTGACTTAAACATAATTAAAACCCAGTGCCAGAGCCATAGCTTTTTTTTCCCAGAATCTTTGTTTTATTGTACATTGCCAATCATAAAACATTACCATTCGTTATCCCCCATTAGGACACAAATACATTTTTTTCCCATCTCCCAACAGCCATACACAAAATGACAAAGTTAATCTTATCCTCTAAATTTTCCCTAAACTGTATTACGCTAATGAATTATTACAAATATTATAATTCATTATTAATTAACAAATACATTAATAATAAATACCTTATAAAACGTAAAATAATTTTAACAAAATTATTAAAATAATTAATTACAAAGTTAGTCCTACCCTTAACATTTTCCATAAACTATATCAAACTAGAATCTAAAGCTGATAAAGATTAAATAAATGTTTGGATAAATTTCATCAACTGTTGCTAAGTTTAGTGCTGATACAGAAGAAGAGGTCTATATCTGCCAAAAAAAAAAAATGCAGGCTTACTAACAGACATATAAAAATATATTTTTTGTTGACTTAAACATAATTAAAATCCAATGCCAGAGCCATAGCTATTTTTTTCAGAATCTTTGTTTTATTGTACATTGCCAGTCATAAAACATTACCATTCATTATTCCCCATTAGGACACAAAGCACTTTTTTTCCCATCTCCCAACAGTCATACACAAAATAACAAATAAAGTTAATCTGATCCTCTAAATTTTCCCTAAACTATATTAAACTAATGAATTATTACAATTATTGTATTTCATTATTAATTCACAAATGCATAATAAATACCTTAAAAATGTTAAATAATTTTAACAAAATTATTAATATAATGAATAACAAAGTTAGTACCACCCTCAATATTTTCCATAAGTTAGATCGAACTAGAATCTAAAGCTGATAAAAAAATAAAGACAAGTTTGGATAAATTTCATCAACTGTTGCCAAGTTAAGTGCTTATCTAGAAGAAGATGTTTATATCAACCAAGAAAATCGATTTAAAAATACAATCAATAAATTAAAAAAAATTCAGGCTTACTAATAGACACATGAAAATAATATCTTCAGTTGACTTAATAGGAATTAAAGCCCAATGCCAGAGTCAACATCTTTTCCTTTTTTTTTCTCTGTTTTTTTTTCCCCATGTCTCTCTGAACTCTGTTCCCTTTTCTTTTTGTAAATTAGGGACAGACAGGAACTAAAAAATTGCACAAGTTCTGATGTTGCCCCATTATGTATTTTTTTTTAAGTTTTAGCAGAAGTTACTAATAGACATATGAGATTAATATCTTCAGTTGACGTAAAATGAATTAAAGCCCAATGCCAGAGTCAACACCTTTTCCATTTTCTTTCTCTGTTTGATTTCTTTGTCCCCATGTCTCTCTGAACTCCATTCCCTTTTATTTTTTTTAAATTAGGGACAGACAGCAACTAAAAAAATTGCACAAGTTCTCATGTTGCCCCATTATGTATTTTTTTTAAGTTTTAGCAGAAGCTACTAATAGACATATGAAATTAATATATTCAGTTGACTTAAAATGAATTAAAGCCCAACACCTTTTCCTTTTTTCTTCTCTGATTTCTTTGTCCCCATGTCTCTCTGAACTCTGTTCCCTTTTATTTTTTTTTAAATTAGGGACAGACAGCAACTAAAAAATTGCACAAGTTCTGATGTTGTCCCATTATGTATTTTTTAAAAGTTTTAGCAGAAGTTATGTTTCAGCCGTAGACCATTCGTAGTCCTTTAGACTTTCACAGGAGATTCTACTCCACCTGATGTCTATTTTTGAGTTCTGAGATTTTTCTGTTGATTTAACAGCCTGATCCACATTGGGAGATTTTGAAGAACCAATTCCTTAGTCGGGTAGTTATTAATAAATCAAGAACATGGAATGTAGAACTTGGAAAATGTTCCAAATTGTTATGTTTTAGTCGTAGACCATTTGTAGTCCTTTAGACTTTCACAGGAGATTCTACTCCACCTGATGTCTATTTTTGAGTTCTGAGACTTTTCTGTTGATTTAACAGCCTGATCCACATTGGCAGATTTTGAAGAACCGATTCCTTAGTCGGGTAGTTACGTAAATCAAGGACATGGAATGTAAAACTTGGAAAATGTTCCAAATTGAAATCATCCCTAAAGTACCAAAAAACCTGAACCCGTACTTTTTATTTAGATTGACTAAAGTTTGCAGAGCATAAATCAGGAGAGAGGCACCTGTAAACTTTATAATCCTCTGGTAAGCCTCTGTACTGCTCATGATATTTCTACATTTTTTCATTCTCCATATGTGAAAAGCCAGAGAAATAATGAGCAGGATTGAAGATAAAAAATATATGAGCATTGGAAAAATATTCCACAAAAAATCACATGAAGATAATGTCAGAATGCTTTTGTCATAGTCTAAGAGGAAATCATCAGTTGAATTCCTAGATATTATATTATATGTCACCAAAAAACACACAGAATTGAAACCAATGGCCAACAGCACAGAAGCAATAATCAGGAAGGTGACCCTCTGTAATACGACGGCTTTCAGATGTAAGAAGAAGACATTGTGAAAGGTGGAGATCTTAAAGCAGAAGAACATGGACAGCACGGTGGAGAGCCAGATGGTAGAAAAGGCTGAGGTTTGGATGGACAATAAAATCAATACAAAACTTTTTACATGAAACTCTTTAAGGTAAAGGTTTGAAAAGACTTCCAGCAGGCTGATGGCATGATACAAGACCTTTGCTATCCCAAGTGAGGTGACAATTTGGTCTGCAGCCTTCAGGGACCTGCTCTTCATCCAGCTGAAGACATTCACAACCACAATAAATTATTGTATGAAAAATCCTGCTAAAATTAATACCATGGTTGTAGTAAATGGCAGCCAAAAAGTAGAATTATCATTTCCCTTCGTAGAATTGGCCATCTCCTTGTTCATATCCAAGATATGTCCTATTAAACAAACATAGAAATGGCCTTTATTTATTATGAGAATATGGCTCCTTTCAGTGTAACATGCAAATAGCCAATGCAAAAATATTGCCAGGGATGATCTGTATACAAATCTAGAATATGAGATTTAATATTTGACTAAGAAACCCACTAACAGGTGGTATTGTTATAAGGTGCCACAACATCTCATAGAGATAAAAAAAAAATTAGTTTGTTTATTGCAAGGTCTGGGCTACTTCCCACATGGAAAAAAGATATATTTAAAAAATATTCTTCCCAAATATATTGACATATATTTCAAATACTACAATTTTGGCTGTATTCAATATATTTAAAAATATATTTATATATATATATATATATATTTCAAGTTTTAATTCTAAATTATATAATCTTGTCTCTTTCAAATGGTACTTAGAACCCCTAAATAGTATATTTTTTTTATTAACCTCCCTAGCGGTATGATTATGTCAGTATTTCTGTGCTAAAAAGCGGTACATTGTTTTCAATGGAAATATGTTGTTTTTTTATTGTAGGCCTGTAATTCTTAGGAATAACTCACTGAAATCTGTTTAAACAAGAGTCTAGTAGACATCTTTGGTGCAATAAAGTTTAATAAATTAAATCATAAATTATAATATAATAAAAAATAATAATATAAGAATAAATTAAATAATGTAATCAAATGACAACTCCCACAGCACGTCGTCCAGTTCTACCCACAGACACTGATGGCGTTTGGTGTTTCAGGAAGATGGATTCCGCCACTTTCCATATAAAGTCCGCATGAACCACAGGCTTCTCACTGTTTTTGTAAAACAGAATGTAGGCATTCCACAAACACTGTTCTAGAAGATGCCGGAAAATCTTTTTATAGTATTTCCTCTGCTGCTTTCTCATCGCCGGATAGAAAGTCATAGCTTGGTCAGCTCTGTCCACACCTCCCATGGTGCTGTTGTAGTCCATAACAACTGTGGCTTCTGGATGTTTTTCCCACCTTTTGTTTGTACTATCACTGTGGAGGCATTGTGAATGGTACTCATTAGGCACACATCCTTCTTGTCCCACCATCTAAGTGCCATCATTTTGCCTTTCTGCCAGGCAGCTAATTTTCCCGACTTCAGTTTGTTTTTTGCAAACATTGATGGCAGGTTGTGCCGGTTAGCCCTAAAGGTTCCATATGCATCCGTTTTGTGCTGAAGAAGAACCTCGCAAAGTTCTGGAGAGGTCTAGAAATTGTCCATCGTTACACAGTAGCCTTGGTTTAGCAGAGGCTCAATTAGTGACAGGACGGAAGATGTTGCCATTCCGTAGTTGCTGTACTTGGGATCAAATTTTGTGCCTTTGCCAGTGTATATGACTGCGTTCCAGATATAGCCGGTAGAGGATTCGCACAGCAGATAGGATTTGATGCCAAACCGTGCTCTCTTGGATGCGATATACTGTATCCAGCTGAGCCTTCCCTTGTAGGCCATTAGATGTTCATCTATGCTGATGTCTCTCTCTGGCACATATCTCTGCTGGAAATTTCTTACAATTATTTGGGAGACTTCCCAAATTTGTTTTGGCTTGGGAGCCGGATGAGTCGATTCATCAAAAAATCATATGTGTGTGTGCGTATATATGTTACCTCCAGTAATGTTGTGTACCTTATCCAGTGCAGAAAATGTAACAAAGGATCATATGTTGGCGAAACAGGACAGAAGTTGCAAACAAGGATGAATTTGCACAGACATACCATCAAGGAACATAAAGAAGATGACTTTTGCACACCTGTGGGACACCATTTCGCACAACCAGACCACACTTTGGGAGACCTCAATGTTTTAGTTCTGAAAGGAAATTTCAAATCCATTCAGGAAAGAAAAACTTTTGAACTAATGATAATTCTATTTGACACAAGAGATAACGGCCTGAATTTGGACATGGGATTCCTCAATCATTATCCGATATTTTTATGACTCTCTCTGTGATTGTTGTTCTCCCCCCCCCCCGTCTTTGCTTTTGCTTTACTGTATCTTATCTCTAGTTTAACCCTAGGCTTGTGTTTCTTTCTACTTTTTTTTTTTTTTTCTCATCTCCAACTTCTAACATTCTGCTAAAACATTGTAATAGTACTGCTCCGACCTTGAAGAAGGGGACACTCCCCGAAAGCTTGTCCTCAAACTTGTATGTTAGTGCAAATGAAGAAAGTATCACGGACAGTACTCAATTGTTTCTGTCGCAAGTGCACTAATATGGCTACAATCACCTCAAACATATTTTTAAAAATACATTTTCAAATATACCGTATGCCTTTAAAAATACATTTAATCTACATTTTTGGAATGCATTTACAAATATATGTAAAAATATATGTTAAAATTACTTTTTTATAAGTTCAAAAAATCTGATGAATATATTAAAAAAAAACATATATTTTTAAAAAGTTTACATATATTTTGTAATATATAAAAAATGCATTTCAACATGTAGTGTGTGTATGTATGTATGTATTATAATTTTTTTTTTTTAACTTAGTTTATGTTTTAAACTAGAACTAGAACTAGATCTCCTGGTCTGTTCAAAGAATTCACTACTCTTTCAGTAAAATAATACTTTGTAAGCAGGGGCGGACTGACAACTCATGGGGCCCCCGGTCAATAGGGGATCATGGGGCCCGTGTCCTTGCCCAAACTCAAAAAAGCCTATGAAAAAGGTACCAGGGGCATCTCATGGGGCCCCCTACTGACCCTTGGCCCTCGGCAGTGCCCGAGTTTCCAAATGGTCAGTCTGCCCGTTTGTAAGTTTACCTTTACCCTTGGCTTGAAACATAATGAAAGGATGTAGGTAGGTAGCTGCCCATTGCTTGTAAGATCATAATTTTCACTGCAAGTTGATTCTAGTGGAACCTCACCCACTAAGGGCAAAGTAGTATAACAGAAATGGGCA
The DNA here is from genome assembly GCF_062004578.1 of Staurois parvus. Classification (NCBI taxonomy): domain Eukaryota; kingdom Metazoa; phylum Chordata; class Amphibia; order Anura; family Ranidae; genus Staurois; species Staurois parvus. The sequence goes on from NW_028319977.1 coordinate 1,811,058, forward strand.
GCAGGGCTTGGGTTATCATATTATTTTGGCCATATTCCATAGAATTTGAATGATATCCTCAGCCATCTTTAGTATCTGGTTCCTGCTCTGGCCAGGGGAACTTAGAGCAGTTGATTGCTGGGCAGGCTGCCTGTGTTAGATTTGATTTTGATGTGGTTTAGCCCCTTCTTCATGTGGTTCTTTAGGATTGAGGTTGTTAGATTCTATGTCACCATATTCAGTGACTCCCCAAATGTACTCAATATGATGTTAACAAAATAGAAACATGTTTATATAGTTTTATATATGATTTATATAGTGCCAACAGTTTAAGCAGCTCTTTACAATATATAGGGTAACAGTACAATTACAATACAGAGGAATAGGAGGGCCCTGCTCATGGAGCTTACAATCTAAAGGGGAGGAGAAAAGAAAGGTGATAGCTGCAGGGGATGATCTGGTGGAGGTAATTCAAGTACAGTTCTTAGGTGAAGGTGGGGTACGCTTCCCTAAATAAGTGGCTTTTTAAAGATCGCCTAAAAGGCGAACAGGGTGGGGGTCAGGCCTGAACCAGGCATTTGCTCAGTGGCCCGCGGCTGCCTGGATAGGAGGGGCGGCCGGGTGGCACATAGATGAACCGGATCGTGCATTTCTCTCCTACCACCACTGAATGCCTGCTTCTCAGCTGCTGGCGGCAGGAAAGAAATGCACAATCTGGTTCCTCTATGTGCCACCCGACCACCCCTCCTATCATCTCCTGCTGCCGTGAACTCCTGTATACTCCCCGCGCGGCCGTGCCCCCCCCCCCATCTCCTGCAGCACTGCCGTCGGGTGTCCCCCCCTTCCCTGCAGCTGCTGTGGGAGATCTGTCAGGATAGACTGTCCCCAGTGCTGACAGTTCCACCCCCCCACCACAGATGGGAGAGGAGAGATAAAGCTGGTTCTGCCCCTCCTCCACCCGACCTTTCCTCCTCTGTCTGCCCCGCCCACACTCTCTCTCTCTCTCTCTCTCTCTCTCTCTCTCTGTCTTTTCTTTCTTTCTCTTTCTTTCTTCCTTCCTTTCTTTCCTTCTTTCTTTCCTTCCTTCCTTCCTTCCTTCCTTCCTTCCTTCTTTCCTTCCTTCCTTCCTTCCTTCCTTTCCTCTTTCTTTCTTTCTTTCTTTCCAGGCCTGGTGGGGGCTGACCAGACATACTGGGGTAGGGAGTTCCAGAGGATGGGAAAGGCTCTGGAGAAGTCCTATAGGTGGGCATGGAAGGAGGTGAGCTAGAGAGCAAGATGTCTTGGATAGATAGGATCAGCTGATTTGGACGATATCAGCAGGTGAGTTTGGTGATGTAGCCAGGGGCAGTGCTGTGGATGGATTTGTACGCACCAATGGCTGTGCTGTTGATCTCACGTAAAGTTGTGAGTGGGGGGAACATTAACATTTATACGCTGGGTTAGTGGAAGCCAGTGAATGGATTGGCAGAGAGGGGCAGCAGAGTCGCTGATTGGTTGGTAAGGTGTATAAGTCTAGAAGCAGCATTCATAATAAACTGAAGAGGGGATAGCCTGTGTAAAGGTAGGCCAGTGAGGAGGGAGTTGCAGGAATCAAGGTGGGAAATAATCAGGTTGTTTGGAGGTCTCATTAGTCAGGAGGGGGCGAATTCTGGAAATGTTGCGGAGCTGGAGATGGCACAATTTTCCAGTGATTGTCTTTTGTGCCTGATGGAGAGGTCAGAGTCTAGAATTACTCCTAGCACCAATGGCTGTGCTGTTGATCTCACGTAAAGTTGTGAGTGGGGGGTCAGGGAGGAGGAAATAGTACAAGCTCGGTTTAGAAGCTTACCTGCAAGGTAAATACATCACATACTAGCAGAATATGAATAAAGTACCTAAAAGCGAAACCTTTCAGACTCCAAACTTCCATCTTCCTTCCAGGTTAGTGGACTGTGGCCGCCTGAATGATCAAGCCACAATTACGCCTCTCCAGGAGACACGGCCGTGGCACAGGCTGCAGACAACTCAATATCTCCTAAACGGCGCAGGTTTAGGAGATATTCATTTTACCTACAGGAAAGCTTTATTATAAGTCTATATTATAGTAAATATCGGCAGTTTACTATTACTTTAAGAATTTTGTATGCAGTATTTGCAGCCTGCTTTGCGATAGATGCAATGGCAAATCTGTATGTTGAATTTCATATTTCTTTATGAATTTTCTTTTTTACGTGTGCTTTTTTTAAACTGAGCTAGAACATCATCCAGTTGTGGCCAACCGTTACACAAGGAGAATTTGGTTTCCATCTAATTTTTTAGAATAATTTCAAAACCAGAAAGGGAAATTAAACCAAAGAAATCATCAAAAACAAAAGCAAGTTTGAGACAGCCTCCTATTTGACAAAAACATATTTTATTACTTTCTGCATGCATATTACATAAAATTTTTAAAAAATACACCAAATATTTCACAACTTATTTCCATTCTTAACCAAAATCTAAATATGGAATATATGTTTGCTAAAGCTCATTTAAAAATCCCCAAATTTCTAGCAAATTGGTCACCCTGGCTAAATGATCTCTCCAGTGACCCTCTCATCACATAGTTTCTGCCTGTCACTGGAATATCTATGGTGAAACCTACCTGATCACCCCCATCTATGATTATATTATGACAACACTTGGCTTGAATTGCTTCCACGTACCTTATGTAGTTCTCTTTTTTCTTTTTTTTTTCTATCTTTTACTGGTTTGCATCCTGTATATACGACTATAGTGTGTTACCTGAATGTCATCTGCTCAGAAATGTCATTACAGCAGTTCTATCACCTCTTTGTTGAAATCAATAAAATTTTTAAATGAAAATTTATTTTTTTTTAAATATCCCCATCAAACATTCACCGCACATTCATCAGCATCACACTTAGCACATTGTAGCTGTGTTGAATGTTGCTAGTGAATATGTCAGTGAGCAATGCAGTGTAGTTAATGGGCTTTGTGTCACTAAATTTTACAAATACTCTATGTCCCAAAGATAGTAACACTAGGATATAATTCTTTGATTTTATTTATTTCAGGTACTTATATAGCGCCATCAATTTACACAGCGCTTTACATATTTATTGTACATTCACATCAGTCCCTAACCCTCAGGAGGTGTACAATGTAAGGTCCATAACTCACATTCATATATACACATAACTGTGGATATAGGATTATCATTTTTTTTTCTTTCTATGTTTGAACTGAATGGACTTTTGTCTTTTTTCAGCCAGACTAACTATGTAACATACTAGGGGCAATTTAGACAGGATCCAATTAACCAACCAACATGTCTTTGGAGTGTGGAAGAAAACTGGAGCAAACTCATGCAGGCACAAGGAGAACATTCAGGCTACAGGTAGGTGGTGTCATGGGTGGGATTTGAACCAATGACCCTCCTACTACCAGGCAGAAATGCTAACCATTCAGCTACTGTGCTTAGTACATTTAGGCAATGCAAATTTGTAATTTTTTTTGTACCTAAATTGTTACTAAACCCAGGACCCTGCATTCACTGTATCCACTCTCCCCGTACCCCGCATTCACTGTATCCGCTATCCCCGGACCCCGCATTCACTGTATCCGCTATCCCCGGACCCCGCATTCACTGTATCCGCTATCCCCGGACCCTGCATTCACTATATCCGGTCTCCCCAGACCCTGCATTCACTATATCCGGTCTCCCCAGACCCTGCATTCACTATATCTGGTTTCCCCAGACCCTGCATTCACTGTATCCACTCTCCCCGAACCCTGCATTCACTATATCTGCTATCCCTGAACCCTGCATTCACTGTATCCGCTATCCCCGGACCCTGCATTCACTTTATCCGCTATCCCCGGACCCTACATTCACTTTATCCGCTATCCCCGGACCCTGCATTCGCTGTATCCGCTATCTCCGGACCCTGCATTCGCTGTATCCGCTATCGCCGGACCCTGCATTCACTGTATCCATTCTCCCTGGACCCTGCATTCACTATATCCGCTCTCCCCGGACCCTGCATTCACTATATCCGCTCTCCCTGGACCCTGCATTCACTATATCTGGTCTCCCCGGACCCTGCGTTCACTATATCCGCTCTCCCTGGACCCTGCATTCACTATATCTGGTCTCCCCGGACCCTGTGTTCACTATATACGCTCTCCCCGTACCCTGCATTCACTATATCTGGTCTTCCCCGACCCTACATTCACTATATCCACTCTCCCTGGACCCAGCATTCACTATATCTGGTCTCACTGGAACCTGTGTTCACTATATACGCTCTCCCCGTACCCTGCATTCACTATATCAGGTCTCCCCGGACCCTGCATTCACTATATCTGGTCTCCCTGGACCCTGCGTTCACTATATCTGGTCTCTCCTGACCCTGCATTCACTATATCTGCTCTCCCCGGACCCTGCATTCACTATATCCGGTCTCCCCAGACCCTGAATTCACTATATCCGGTCTCCCCGGACCCTGCATTCACTATATCCGGTCTCCCCGGACCCTGCATTCACTGTATCCACTCTCCCCGTACCCCGTATTCACTGTATCCGCTATCCCCGGACCCCGCATTCACTGTATCCGCTAACCCCAGACCCCGCATTCACTGTATCCGCTATCCCCGGACCCTGCATTCACTATATCCAGTCTCCCCAGACCCTGCATTCACTATATCTGGTTTCCCCGGACCCTGCATTCACTGTATCCACTCTCCCCGAACCCTGCATTCACTATATCCGGTCTCCCCAGACCCTGAATTCACTATATCCGGTCTCCCCGGACCCTGCATTCACTATATCCGGTCTCCCCAAACCCTGCATTCACTATATCTGGTCTCCCCAAACCCTGCATTCACTATATCCGGTCTCCCCGGACCCTGCATTCACTATATCTGGTCTCCCTGGACCCTGCATTCACTATATCTGGTCTCCCTGGACCCTGCATTCACTATATCTGGTCTCCCTGGACCCTGCGTTCACTATATCTGGTCTCTCCTGACCCTGCATTCACTATATCTGCTCTCCCCGGACCCTGCATTCACTATATCAGGTCTCCCCAGACCCTGAATTCACTATATCCGGTCTCCCCGGACCCTGCATTCACTATATCCGGTATCCCCGGACCCTGCATTCACTATATCTGGTCTCCCCGGACCCTGCATTCACTATATCCGGTCTCCCCAAACCCTGCATTCACTATATCCGGTCTCCCCGGACCCTGCATTCACTATATCCGCTCTCCCCGGACCCTGTATTCACTATATCCGGTCTTCCCGGACCCTGCATTCACTATATCTGGTCTCCCCGGACCCTGCATTCATTATATATGGTCTCCCCGGACCCTGCATTCACTATATCCGGTCTTCCCGGACCCTGCATTCACTATATCCGGTCTCCCCGGACCCTGCATTCACTATATCCGGTCTCCCCGGACCCTGCATTCACTATATCCGCTCTCCCTGGACCCTGCATTCACTATATCTGGTCTCCCTGGACCCTGCATTCACTATATCTAGTCTCCCCGGACCCTGCATTCACTATATCCGGTCTTCCCGGACCCTGCATTCACTATATCCGGTCTCCCCGGACCCTGCATTCACTATATCCGGTCTCCCCGGACCCTGCATTCACTATATCCGCTCTCCCCGGACCCTGCATTCACTATATCTGGTCTCCCTGGACCCTGCATTCACTATATCTAGTCTCCCCGGACCCTGCATTCACTATATCCGCTCTCCCCGGACCCTGCATTCACTATATCCGGTCTCCCCGGACCCTGCATTCACTATATCCGGTCTTCCCGGACCCTGCATTCACTATATCTGGTCTCTCACAGTACACACAACATGGAAATGTAATTATGTTAGTAAATATAAACTGCTAAATACCTTTTCTCATCAGCAGTGTATAGCAGTTTTGTGGCTTCTGTCAGTGTCCAGCAGAGCACAGGTTAAAGCTTGTAGGAGTTTTCTCTAGGAGGATGCAGAACCCCTGACCTCTGTCTTGAAAGTGCTGATTGGCCCTGTGCTGATCACATGCACTCTCCCAAGAAAAAAAAAACTCTCTAGCAATACACACCAAACTGAGCATGTGCACAGTGACTCCACACCATGTGTCTTAACAGGAGATAAGAGGGGGACACTGGAAGAAGGGGAGGATCAGAGAAGACAGGATCAAACAGCCTTTTTACACAATGCAGAGGATTAACCCCTTAGGTTCCACAGTGAGTATAACAAGCATGATTTACTGCATATACAGACAGATTTTACTGTTGTGGGTTTAGTAACACTTTAAAAGTTTAACATTTAATTATTAATATCTGCTTGCTTATAATCAAAGTCATATATCAACTAAAACCGCTTGATTCATAAAGATTTGAACACTTTGGAAAAACACAATGGGGGTTATTTACTAAGGTGTCTGTTTAGGAAAGAGAGAAAAGCTGAGATCCTGATGATCTTGGCTGATCTCTCGGGTGTGCCAGTTTATGAAGCTGAGGTGAGGAGCGGAGAACATTTTCTTCACTTCTCATCAAAGGACACACCCTTCATTCACTTTTACAGAGATGACCAGTTTTATGAAGGTTTTATGAAGGTTAGATCTGAAGATCTCACTGGTCATCTCTTTAACCACTTCCCATCCGGCCGTTGTTTATAAATGGCCAGACGGTGGCAGTGCAGGGTCGGGTGGCCATTTATAAACGGCCTCCCCGCCCCCTGCTTGTGCGCGCTCCCTGGGAGTGCGCAGCACTGCAATACGGTGCCGTTGTGTCCTCCAAACACCGATCGTCATATGGGACCTCTGTGTGAGGTCCCGATCATGTGATCACTGATTGGCCAATCAGTGATCACATGCAGAGTAGTAAGCAAGATGTCACTTCCTGGCATCATTGCTTACTACGTGTGAAATCTGTGAATGATCACAGAGGTCACATGGTACAAGGCTATTCATAACAGCCTTGTACCATGTGACAAGCTGTGACCAATCACAGCTCACTCAGTAGTTCTCAATGGCTGCAAGAATGAAGCCACAGAGGAGAAATGATTGCTTTTACATCCTATATGGGTGTATAAGCAGTGTAAAAAAAAAATCTTCATCACCCCCCAGAAGTAGTACAGTGTCACTATGGTGACACTGTACTGCTAGGGTGACACTATGTAAAAAATAATAATATAAAAAAATTTAAAAAATGTAAAAAAAAATCTTTAAAAATTATAATTTAACATTTTTGGACTTTTTCATTTATACAGCAAAAAAAAAATAAAAATGCCAGTGGTGAATAAATACCACCAAAATAAAGTTTTATCTGTCTCAATATCTGGGTATCAAAAATATCTGGGTTATTTTTTTTTTTTACTAAAAATATAACGGAATAAATTTTGGCCAAGATTTATGATGAAATACGGTACTATTTATTTCCAAAATTTTATAAGAAAAAAGCTTTTTTCAAAATTTTTGGACTTTTTAATTTACATAGCAAAAAATAAAAATCCCATGTGCATGACCATGCAATTGTCATTCAAAGTGTGATAGCGCTGAAAGCTGATAATTGGCCTGCACAGGAAGGGGGTGAAAGTGGTTAAAAAAATGTGATCAGAACTTTTTATGTGCATTTTGGTGCTTTTTAATGTTTTGGCTCCTTTTATACCTCAGTTTTTGTGTGTGTTCTGGAAACGCAGACAAAATGCGTGTCATGTTTGTGGTGCCATTATTTATTAATGGCACCCAGAGGTGGCTAGCAGATGTGCAGTTTGCCAAAATATGCATAAAAACCAAAGAAAAATGCACTTTAAAAAAGTGCCAAAATACGTGCTAAGCAAAGTGCCAAAATGTGTGTTACAAACCACAGCAAAATGCATGTTAAAATAACCTGTGCCAAAATGTGCGTTAAAGTGCCTAAGTCTAGATTCACACCTATGCAGGTTTCTGCATGGTGTTTGCGTTGCGTTTTTGCACTTGTGTTATTGCTGTGTTTTTTTATGCATTTTGTGTTTTTTTTAAAAAAATGTTATTGTTCTTGTTGCTAGACATATTTAAAATACAAAAAACAAACCACATCAAAAACGCAGCAAAAATGCATCAAAAACAAGCAAAAATGAAATACATGCTTTTCTGCAAGGTTTCCATTGAAGTTCATAGAACCAAAAATGCTACTTTTTGACCCTTTCCAAAAAACACACCAGGTGAAAACGCACAGGTGTGAACATGTCCCATAGGAAATTATTTGAAATGGACTGAACTGAGTTTCTGCAAAACACTGCAGAAAATGCTTAGGTGTGAACCTAAGGTAAATGTGTATTTAGAAAAGCGCCAAAATGCACATAAAAAAAACACATCAAAATGCGCGTTAAAAAAATACAGCATGTTAAGAAGCGACAAAATGAACATAAATAATGCTAAAATGTGCAATAAAAAGAAGCCAAAATACACATTTAGAGAATGTGCCAAAATGTACGTTAAAAAATACCAGTGGTCGGTGCCAGGGGCGGACTGACAACTCATGGGGCCCCCGGGCAATAGGGGATCATGGGGCCCCTGTGTCCTTGCCCACACTCAAAAAAAGCCTATGAAAAAGGTACCAGGGGCATTTCATGGGGCCCCCTACTGACCCCGGGCCCTCGAGCAGTGCCCAAGTTGTCGAATGGTCAGTCTGCCCCTGGTCGGTGCTTATTATTTTCATGTCATTGCAGGGTATTTTTTACTTTGATTTCACTGTTTAAACTCAAGTGATCTGTAATCACACAATTATCTCATTATCACATGCAGCCCTCCCGATTCTTCACAGATCTCAGCTGTTCTCAGATGAAAAACTTCTCTTCTCCTTCTAAGAACAAATGTTCTCCACTTCATAAACAGGGAAACAGAGGAGAAGATTTTCCCCTGAAAACTGCAGAGGACTATGAGCAGCACAGGGGCTAAATGGTTAGCACTTCCGCCTGGCAATACTAGGGTTGTTGGTTCAAATCCCAGCCACAGAACCACCTGCCTGGAGTTTGCATGTTCTTCCTGTGCCTGTGTGTGCCTCCTCCAACGCTCCAAAGACATGGTGATAGGTTAATTGAATCCTCTCTAAATTGTCTTTTGTATATGAATGTGAGTTAGGGACCTTAGATTGTACACCCCTTGAGGGTTAGGGACTGATGTGAATGTATGATATATATATGTAAAGTGCTGTGTAAATTGATGGTGCTATATAAGTACATGAAATGAGATAAATGATCTCTGCTTAATAAATGTATACCTAAAACTGTAGCGTGCAATGTTTGGTGTAGCTCTACAGAGAATACAATCAGTTTCCAGGTTATATTGCCAAAGCTTCATTGAACAAGTAGAATTTTATTGGCTATCATGCACACCCAAAAAACACATAAAATATAAAAGATGCGGCGCTATATCACAACTATGATTATGCAGAAATATCCAAGGTATATGTGGTGATTAGGTGACTAATGAAAAACCACAAATATTCTGTCACAAGCAGAGTGACATGCAGTGCAAAACAGTCTTAGTGACAATCCCTCTCCTTCAAAAGGTGATAGTGAAAAGGTAAAGCTGTGCACTCACCAGATGCACAGTTTAACTGCACATTTAAAGATGAACTCTTTTCTAGATCCACTGGTTATTTCTTAAAGGTCAGGTCAGGCCAGATATTCCTCCCCCTGCCGTGTTGCTGACAATCCACGGTCTCCCCTTTAGGTGGCTCTATAGGTGATAAGTGACTCACCAAGGGCCACAAAGAAAGGAGACCAATAGCGTGATACCGTTTCAAAAAGGTTTGGATTTTTATTTCCATACAGTATACAAGTAAAGGGATAAAAACACACTGACCATGAGGTGAATTTAAAAGATGGCCGACGGGACCTCCATGGTGCCGGCGGCAGAGAGATAATGACGCTGTAGCTCCTTCCCTCCTCCTATCATGCACACCCACATGGAAGAAAAATATATTTTAAAAATATTCTTCCCAAATATATTGACATATATTTGAAATACAACAATTTTGGCCATATTATTATTATACAGGATATATATAGCGATATAGCGCCAACAGTTTGCTCAGCGCTTTACAATATTCAATATATTTCAAAATATCTCTCTCTCTCTCTCTCTCTCTCTCTCTCTATATATATATATATATATATATATATATATATATACTGTATGCTGGAATGCATTTTTTATATATTACAAAATATATGAAAAATATTTTTATAAATATATATTTTTTTAAATATACACTTCAGATTTTTTTTTACATATAAATAAATAATTTTAACATATATTTTTACATATATTTGCAAATGCATTCTAATAATGTAGCTTAAATGTATTTTTAAAAATAATTTTCAGATACTCTGTAATATATAAAAAAAAGCATTTCAACATACAGTATATGTTGAAATATATATGTATATATATATATATATGTATTTTGAAATATATTTTGAAATATATTGAATACAGCCAAAATTGTAGTATTTTTAAAAATATTTTTCAGATTTTTGTAATATATAAAAAACGCATTTCAACATACAGTATATGTTGAAATATATATATATATATGTACAGTGTATATATATATATATATATATATATATACATATATACTGTGTGTATATATATATATATATATATTTCAACATATACTATATATATAGTATATATATATATAGATATATATATATTTTTTTTTTTTTTTTAAATATATTGAATACAGTCAAAATTGTAGTATTTCAAATATATGTCAATATATTTGGGAAGAATATTTTTCAAATATATTTAAAATATATTTTTCTTCCATGTGGGCAGCTGCACTAGTTTTAGTAAATCTCCCCAGTGTATATCTGATGTCCAGTTAAAATGAAGAGATTGTTCATAATTGTATCATATCTCCTTTAGTTACAAAGGAGTCACCCCACTGGCTCTCTAGAGTGAGGTCTAGGGGCTGTTCTGTTCAGTATATATATATACTGTATGCTGGAATGCATTTTTTATATATTACAAAATATATGACAAATATTTTTTAAAATATATATTTTACAAAATATATTCTTCAGATTTTTTTAACATATGAGTAACTCATTTTAACATATATTTTTACATATATTTGCAAATGCATTCTAATAATGTAGATTAAATGTATTTTTAAAAATATTTTTCAGATTTTTGTAATATATAGAAAATGTATTTCAACATACAGTATATGTTGAAATATATATATATATATGTGTGTGTGTATATATATATATATATATGTGTGTGTATATATATATATATATATATATACACAGTGTATATATATATAAATATACATATATACTGTATTGTATATATATATATATTTCAACATATACTGTATATATATATATGTATGTATAGTATATATATATATATAAATATATTTTTAAATATATTGAATACAGCCAAAATTGTAGTATTTCAAATATATGTCAATATATTTGGGAAGAATATTTTTCAAATATATTTAAAATATATTTTTCTTCCATGTGGGCAGCTGCACCAGTTTTAGTAAATCTCCCCAGTGTATATCTGATGTCTAGTTAAAATGAAGAGATTGTTCATAATTGTATCATATCTCCTTTAGTTACAAAGGAGTCACCCCCACTGGCTCTCTAGAGTGAGGTCTAGGGGCTGTTCTGTTCAGCAATAAGTCAGTTCCACAATGGACAATCCTGAAGAACTGATTTCTTAGTTTCATTGCTACATAAATTAACAGAAGTGACTGTACAAATAGAAAAATATTCATGATAAAAAACAACCACCACAAAGACCTTAAAAACAAAAAATATTCACCAGTTATGGTTATTATAAATCCCAAACCCCAGACCAGGATAGAGACAACCGTAAACTTTAGCATTCGATGGTAAGCCTTGGTACCTCTGCTTATAGTTCCACATTTGTTCATTCTTTTAATGTGGATGGAAAGAAAATTAGAAAAAAGAACCGAAGCGATGAAGACCATAAAAAATATAAAAATCTCACACAACAAATTTAAATACATTATCTTCTCATTTTGTTCAGAGTCCAAAGTAACATTTTGTGTTGACTTCCAAAAAAACATTTCAGTTTTCGTGACCAAAAAGTAAATGGTTGTGTATCCTAAAGACAACATAATAGAGGCAATAATTAGAAATACGGCCCTCTTTGATATGAGGGCCTTCAAACTTATGGAGAAGACGTTGTGAAAGGTGGATATCTTGAAGTAGAAGAAGATGGAGAGCAGAGCTGATAAGCCAAGGTCGGAAAGTGTTGAGAAATACATTGTATATTCGGCACACTTTGAAAATATTTTAGGGATCTCCAGATAGTACTGCGCTGAAAAGCAATACAATAAGGAAGCAACGTGAAAGAAGATCCTTGATATCCCAAGGGAGGTGACAATTTTGTCGGCATCTGTTATTGATCTTCTCTTCATCCAGTCAATGACATTAACAACCACAATAAATGATTGTATCACCAGACCTGCCAATACCGATATTCCAAGACAGACAAGTGAAAAAGGATGAGGGATTAAATCAAGTTCATAATAGTCTTCTGTAGAATTTGCCATCTTTACAACTGTATTCAATAAATAGAAAGGCAGATAGAAATGATAGAATTGCTGTGTATTTACAGATGGAAACTCACTTCTTTTAATCTATGCTGCAAATGGTTCTGCAAGTCCTTTGGCTCTGCTGATCTTTATACAAATTAGAAAGATGAGAGCAATCATGACACTTGCAAAACACTGGTGGATGTGGTTGAGAGATATCAGGACACTGGGCGGAATGAAAATAATCTTCTCTTCTGCAAACAGGTTAAAGGAAAACTGTGCTGGAACTTAATGTTCAGTATATACATATTACTATAGAAGACATACTAGAGTTCAACAGGGTGTGTTGCCTGAAACTGTTTCCAATTTTGTCCATGTCTTTTTGATGACAACCCTTGTTCTATTAGATATATATATATATATATATATTTATATATGGGCAAACATTCAAAATCAGCAGGGGATCAAATACTTATTATATATATTTTGAAATATATTGAATACAGCCAATATATATACAGTGAAGGAAATAGGTATTTGATCCCCTGCTGATTTTGAATGTTTGCCCATATATATATATATATATATATATATATATATATATATATATATATATATATGTGTGTTTATATATGGGCAAACATTCAAAATCAGCAGGGGATCAAATACCTATTTCCTTCACTGTATACTGTATATATATATTGGCTGTATTCAATATATTTCAAAATATATATAATAAGTATTTGATCCCCTGCTGATTTTGCATGTTTGCCCACTCACAAAGAGATGATCAGTCTAAAAATCGAATTTTCGGTGTATTGTAACGCTGAGAGACAGAATAGCAACAAAACATTCTAAATAAATGCTTGTCTAACAAATGATGCACTGATTTGCATGTTCATGAGGGAAATAAGTATTTGATCCCAATATCATTCAGAAGGATTTCTGGCTACCAGGTGTCTTTCATGCAGGTAACAAGCTGAGATTAGAAGCAGTCTCTTAAAGGGAGTGCTGCTAATCTCATTTTGTTACCTGTAGAAAAGACACCTGTCCACAAGAGCAATCAAACAATCAGATTCCAAACTCTCCACCATGACAAAGACCAAAAGAGCTGTCCAAGGATGTCAGGGACACGATTGTAGACCTACACAAGGCTGGACTGGGCTACCAAACTATCGCCAAGCAGCTTGGTGAGAAGGTGACAACAGTTGGTGCAATCATTCGCAAATGGAAGTGTTACAATACACCTAGCATTCGATTTTTAGACTGATCATTTCTTTGTGAGTGAGCAAACATTCAAAATCAACAGGGGATCAAATACTTATTTCCTTCACTGTATGTATATATGTATATATGTATATATATATATATATGTGTATATATATATATATATATACATATACACACAGGAATGGACTGACCATTTGGAAACTCGGGCACTGCCTGAGGGCCCGGGGTCAGTAGGGGGTCCCATAAGATGCCCCTGGTACCTGTTTCATAGGCTTTTTTGAGTTTGGGCAAGGACACAGGGGCCCCATGATCCCCTATTGCCCGGGGGCCCCATGAGTTGTCAGTCAGTCCCTGTGCGTATATATATATATATATATATATATATATATATACTGTATGTATATATATATATATATACACACACATAATATATACTGTATATATTGTAATGAGGCCCTGCCATGGAGAAAATGGATGTAGAAATGACACAGGCATGTATGCAGTGCAGGGCTCTGAAATATTGCTGAGCGGAAAAAACAGTTTTTACACCTTTCTCCAGTTTTTGTTATTCTCAGATAGGGTCGAAGAGTTTGGAGACTTTGCAAAGTTTTGGGAGGGATATATGTCCACCCAAGTGTCCAGGTCTTGCAGGAGATGGGCAGGCTGTGACTGCAAGTGCTCACAACCTTTAACCACTTCCAGTCTGGACACTTTTACCCCCTTCCTGTCCAGGACAATTTTCAGCTTTCAGTGCTGTCACACTTTGAATGACAATTGTGCGGTCATGCAGCACTATACCCATATGAATTTTTTAGCATTTTTTTGAGACAAATAAAACTTTATTTTGGTGATATTTATTCACCACTGGGATTTTTTAGTTTTTTTGCTGTATAAATGAAAAAGTCCAAAAATTTTAAATTATAATTTTTCAAAAAAAGTTTTACGTTTTTATTTTTTTTTATATTGTTTATGTTTTTTGTTTTTTTTTAACATACTGTTACCCTAGCAGTACAGTGTCACCATAGTGGTACTGTACTACTTGTGGGGGGTGATGAAGATTTTTTTTTTTTTTTTTTTTTTTTTTACACTGATTGCTTTTACACCCATAAAGGCTGTAAAAGCAATAATTTCTTCTTCTCTCTGGCTGCATTCTTGCAGCCATTGAGAAATACTTGGAGAGCTGTGATTGGTCACAGCTTGTCACATGGTACAAGGCTGTTGTGAATAGCCTTGTACCATGTGATCTCTGTGATCATTCACAGATTTCACTAGTACTGTAGTAAGCAATGATGTCAGAAGTGACATCTTGTTTACTACTATTCATGTGATCACTGATTGGCCACATGAGTCGGGACCTCACTCAGAGGTCCCGTACAGCGATCTGTGTTCCCAGGGAGCACGCACAGGCAATGGATGCATCTTGCTTACTACTATTCATGTGATCACTGATTGGCCAATCAGTGATCACATGATCAGGACCTCACACAGAGGTCCCATACAGCAATCAGTGTTCCACTGTGTCCTCCGGACACGGAGGGCACCGGATCGTGGTGCCGTGCACGCACAGGCTGAAAATGTGGGCGCCGTTTATGAACGGCAACCCGCTCCTGCACTGCTTCCGTCCAGCCGTTTATGTACATGGGCCGGATGGGAAGTGGTTAAAATGAAGGGGACAGGTGTGGGCCCCCATTAGGAGATAGGTGTACTCCACTCAAGAGACAGCATTCCAAGCTTGAGGAGAGATTCCTTGTCCATAGAACAGGGATAGCCGAGGCAGCTAAGCAAGTTTGGGAGACTGAGAGAGCCAGGATTACAAGGTGAACCCAGTGGACTGAGAGGGATTTGGAGGAGAACCCCTATAGAGTGTGTGAGTCTATGCAGCTGGATCCTGCAACTGAAACAGCTGAGACAGCAGGGCAAGCTGAATGAACACACAGGGACCAGATAAAATCCAAGGTTAAGGTCTAACCCGCTACACTGGTAGAGAGCTCTAGGTGGCTTGGTATTTTTTTTGTTAGCTGATTTTGATGGTGAAAATCCCCTGAGTGGGCAACTGTTGAACATTGATCCTATTTAATAAATATGGGCCAACAAGCTGTAAAACCACAGCGTAGGCTGGTTTGAACCCACTACAAATTCTCCTACCACTGATTTCAATTTAGTTTGTATTTTGATAGTTAAATTTAGTTTTCACACTCTAGACCATGTGGTTGTAATTGTTAGGTAAATCAGAATTTGCACACTGTAATCAGTGCTGCTGTGTTCTACTAATTAGATTGCTCAGTATGCTCTGCTGCTGCAAGCCTGATAGCTCCCTTTGCATCCAGAAAGCTTGAAAAGCTTCTGGATAATAGGTGTGGAGCTATGCAGGTGACATCATGAATATTGATACAGCCCTGGCCTATCCCAGAGGGAGAGAGGCTCTGATGGCATGCTGGGTAACTGTATATATATTCAGTGTGTATATATATTCAGTGAGCACACTGAGTTCTGGGTCTTTTCTGTATAGGATTGTTTCAGCTTGGAGATGGTATGCTGCTGTCCCAGGCAATGCTGATGGATCTACTGCCATAGGCTTTAGGTGGGTGACCTGAGGGCCTGAGTGTTGAGACCCAGGTTCTGCTAAAGATGACTGAGGTGCCGTCTACCAAGGATCTGGCCTGGTATCATGGAGGAAGGCAACCAGCTGCTCTTGGGCCTTGTGAGTACAGACATCCCTAAAGGGTGTAAGCCGTGTATCGGGGTGGGCTCCCCAGGATACAGTGAAGTCGCGAACGAGGAAAGCAACCCCAATACCAGCTTTTGCCACAACAGAATTTTACTTAGATGTGGCAAATAAACAAAACCACAAATGCTGAGAACATACAATAAATTTACAAACACCCAGAACAAAGGCTGAGACCCTTGTGCTGCACAGCACGGTGCCTCCTGATGGATGAAGGTAGAAGGTGTAGAAATTTACCTACTGGCGGGCACAACTAAGCTGCCACACCTTACCCATTATTACCCTAATAGAGCAGGAATCAGTGTATGGGTGTATGGTATGGGCTAGCCTGCGGTGCAGCACAACAGCTTACAATCTTACACAAATCTACAGTATTCCCCCTCCCATAACTGGTCCTGTAGCACGTGCCTGAGTATTCCTTCTGAGCAAAACGCCAGTCTGCCTTGAGTTTGTAGGATTTTATCAGCTCTCCAATGTGAAATGTCACTTTAAGTTATGAAGTCCTTCCAATGATCAGTAATAACACTTGTGGCCTGACACAAACAGAGACCCTAACTAACTAACTATAGGCCTGGACTCAGTCTCTAGACGCCAACACTGAAATGAGGTGCGTGTATGATCTTACCGACCCGGGTCTGCTTTGCATCCGCTGGTGACTCTGAACAGAACAAATGTCACTCCAACAAGCATGCGGTATCGCAGTATATATTGCTTAGTTCCTCTGCTCTCATCAGCATTCCTGGCAGCAATCTTCCTTTCTCTGAACAGGATCAGGGTCTTGGACACAATCAGCTTCACTTAGTTGCAGCTCTGGTTACTGAGGGAAGCTTTCACACTTGGATGTCAACAGATTCTCAGCTCACATGGCCCCTGCATTCACCATCCTCTAAACATGGCTGTTCTCTCTCCTCTTCCTGTTCCCTCAACTTTGTGTGAAAGCTCCACCTCTTCATGAGTATAGAAATATCTATGCAGTCTGAGGCTGTGTTAGAAAAACAATGACATCTTTTGGCTAAACTGCAGAATGTCAGTCAAAACATTTAATTTACTCCACACAAGCAGTATTCAAACAATGAGAGCGGTCACATGATCGGGAAGGTCCCGATCAAAAGAGGAGATCGGGACCTTTCCGTGAGTACCGTACATGTGTGCTGGGAGCACGCTCACAGCACATATGTTCTTTTTTAACAGAACGCAAATGTTAGGCCGCTCGGCATCTAGGCCCAGACGCCAGGAAGGTCGCACATTTGCATTCGCCCGGCGTAAAGAGGCTAAAGCTGAAGTCTACTGTTTGTTTCAAGCACAGACTTCATCATAGCTTATCCAAAAGAATACCTAAAGTCTTCAGCTGTACATACCTGACACCCTCAGAGGAAGTCTGAATGACGTGACCATCTGTGACGTCAGCGCGCACGCCGAGATCTCGTAGTGAGATCACATGTGGGATTTCTTACAGGCATGTGGTGAGATTGTCACTTGCTATCTAAATGGCTAGTTGGAACGTTTTGTGAAGTATATACAATGTGCTTTTTTATCTGACCCAATGTGAGTTGCTTTGTAAGGGGGGTTTTGGTAATAAATGTTTTATACGGAGTCACACTATGTGGTTGTCTTTCACTTTGCCCACATATAGAGCTTAATCACTTATTATCTAGTCTGATGATGATGAAGCTGGAAGCAGATTGATCAATATCTATTGGAGATAAAAGGCTTCTTGGTCTTTTGTATTCCTGGTCTGATTCAAATCATTTACCATCAAGAAGGTTGATTTTCCACTGCTGGTGGGTGCACATTCTGATGGGGTGTTAATCACGGCAAGATCACTATGATGGTGGATGGTATTATTTGAAGGAAATACTGAAATAATTCAAATGAACTGAACTTTTTTCACATTTGTGCACTTTGGTGGAAGTTTCAATATTAGTTTCAATTTTTTAATTTTAAATTTTTGTCACGATTTTTGTTATATTTTATATATTCTTTAGGCGATATTTGTTTACTTAATTTTGCAATACTGAGCGCTGTTTATGAGGACAGTTCTAACACTCATTTATTTATTTGTACATAGTTCTTGTTTTTGGAGTATCCCACCTAATTCCCTCAACCCTATCCAAGTTCTCCAAAATAAAAACAACAAAAACAACAACCCTAGACTGGTCATTAAAGAAACGTGTGAATGAGCCTATGTTCCTGACAACGGGGCAGAGCTTTTGACCTGAACAGTATTCCTGCAGCCCCTACAGAAGTAGAGCTACATGTATAGTGGGCATTCATGTGTTTTGCACTGAGGAGAGGCTTCTGTCTAAGCCATAAAAGACTGCGGTGATGGTTGTCCTTCTGGAACTTTTTGCCATCTTCAAACAAGATCTCTGGAACCCAATTGCTCAGTTTGGCTGGGCGAGCAGCTCTTGGAAGAGTCCTGGTTGAGCCAAACTTCTTCCATTTGAGAATTATGGAGACCACTGTGCTCTTGGGAACCTTCGGTGCAGCAGAAATTTTCTTGTAGCCTTCCCCAGATCTGTGCCTTGCACTAATCCTGTCTCTGAGCTCTGCAGGCAGTTCCTTTTGACCTCCTTTCCCTCTGATACAGTATGCATTGTCAGCTGTGAGGCCCTTTGTAGAGAGGTCTGTGTCTTTCCAAATCATGTTCAATCAATTTAATTTACTACAGGTGGACTCTAATCAAGGTGTAGAAACATCTTAGCAATGATCAAGAGAAATGGGAGGCACCTGATCTAAAATTTCAAGTGTTCTTGGAAAGGGTCTGAATACTTTGTTCAATGTGATATTTCTTTTTTATTTTATTAAATTTGCAAACATTTTTTAAATTCTGTTTTCACTTTGCCATTATGGAGTACTGAGTGTAGATTAATGGGAAACATTTTAATTTAAACAACTGAAGTATCAGGCTGCAACATAAACAAAATTGTCTAGGGGGTCTGAATATTTTAATATACTGTATATATACAGTATTTCATGAGAGTTGATGCACAGGTGTTGCTTTTTTATTTTCATGTTCTCCACATGTTCCATCTTTTGCTCCCACAACTCTCCCCTTGTAATGTGGACCCAGAAGAGTTACTAACCAGTAATGGTCCCTTTCCTTGATGCAATGAATTATTATGCCCTAGCTCTAGAGCAAGAACAAGCCCATCCGCCACCAACTCCAAGTTACCAAAGGTAGAGGAAACTGAATTCTCCAGGGTCGCTGAATTGACATTGTCCTCAGCTATCTCCTTTCAGCCATGTGTAATTATTGAGGTTTATGAGGAATGAAAGGTATCCCTTGCAGCCTGCCCCATGTCCCTCACCTCCTTAATGCCATCACTGCAACCTCTCATCCTCATGTTCCTCCTGTGCCTGCTGAGGCCTCACAAAGACAGCTTCTAGACATAGCAGGCCTTGAGACACCAGAAGGTCCTGCTCTTCCTTTTTCTGCTGTGCCTCCAGTGCCATCTCTCCAGGGCCATGCAATGTTGGCTCCTGCAGTGACACTACAGGAATAGTGATGCTGATGCTCACATTGCCACAACCCATCATTCTGAAATGGTTACAATAGGGTGCCCTCTTCCTGTACGAGGAGCCACTGACTGCGAGAAAAGAACCCTGTCCTCTTGCCATACTCACACAGGTATTTATTTATGTTCCACTGATGCAGGTAACCATATCACATATCAGGTACTTTTTGGCCAAACGGAGTTCCCCCTGAACTTGACCAAGCCTCACACTGACTGTGTATGACTGCCTTAACTGGCTGCAAACTCTTTTGGCTTGCCTCAGAAGATCCTGTAAGCCAGAGTAACTATCCAGGAAGCATTGCACCCAGGGGCGGACTGACCATTTGGAAACTCGGGCACTGCCCGAGGGCCCGGAGTCAGTAGGGGACCCCATGAGATGCCCCTGGTACCTTTTTCATAGGCTTTTTTGAGTTTGGGCAAGGACACAGGGGCCCTGTGATCCCCTATTGCCTGGGGGCCCCATGAGTTGTCATTCCGCCCCTGATTACACCACCAGGTTGAAGATATGTGCCAGACAAGGCAAAGCATGCGTGTTTCCCTGCAGAACAGTAGTTTGATGCCATTTTCACACATGACATTCCCTGGTATTAAATGGCATGGGGTTAACCACCTTTGGACCTGCCTCTGAAAAGCTGACAGAATCTCTGCCCGAGTGTGGCTCTTGTCCCAACCTGGTGGTATGCACCACCAGGTTGAAGATATGTACCAGACAAGGCAAAGCATGTGTGTTCCCCTGCAGAACAGTAGTTTGATGCCATTTTCACACATGACATTCCCTGGTATTATATGGCATGGGGTTAACCACCTTTGGACCTGCCTCTGAAAAGCTGACAGAATCTCTGAGCTAGTGTGGCTCCTGTCCCTTAGGCATACCAACTTCAACCCTGCATGGAATTGTTGTTGCATAGCCGCTTGAATACATGTGGTTCATAGGATGACTCACCTGAAGAAGGCATTGAAGAAGAGGCAGAGATGTGGTGACTACTCTGCCCCTCTCAACAGCTTTAAGGTTACGAGGTAGAACAACCAGTTCCAATGGTGTGCCCCATCCTGCATCCTTCCTGGCAGCCAGCAGAGTTACCTACTGGGCCACAAATTACCTCCCTGCCCATGTCTGTAACCAGATGGACCCTCCTGCTGACTGTGTGGTCCAGCAATGTGGAAACATTAGCTTCCATTTGATAGTGGCAGGCAAGGATGCCATTACAGGTGAAGAGATGTCACTGCAGAACAGCACAGACTGCAAATTCACAAAAAAGGATAACATCCAGCAGCTGGTAAGGCAAGATTTTTAGAGCCAACAGTTTTAGCAGGCTGGCATTGAGCTACTGGGTATAGGGGTGGCTGGGAAAATACCTCTTCTTATGTTCCATCAGCTGAGATAGAAAAACTTGCCTGCTCAATGCTACAGATGTAGATGCAAGCCTACGATTGGCAGAATCAAGCAATGTTGTAGTTTGCACTTACCCCTAGTCTATATAACTCCACGAAGACCCCCTTCCCCACTGGAACAGCAATAAGGAAAACCATTGGAAGACATTCATCACTATCACTGGAGGCTGCTGATGGGGATTCTTGTACAGTGGTGACAGAGGTGGAAAGAGGAGAAGGTAGGAGGGGGATGGGGAGTGCAGCACTTTTCCTGCAGACAAGCATTCAGGTGCTGCTCACAATGAGCTGCATGGTGATAAATCATGTGTCTGGGACCACACTTGATATGCTTTAGGCATAGACTGCATATGACTGCATATATGCTGCCTACAGCATATGTGATAAATAAAAGTGGCATGACAGAGCGTGTGGAGTTATATCCGCGATGAACAACAAAGGCATTTCCGTCATGACATCACTAATGTAATGCTGAAGCCTAAGGCATTGGCATACCATATGAATAAAGTCCCTGGTATGTATGCAGCATTTGGGACAACCTGTGGTGGGGTGGGGTGGGGTGGGGCGGGGTGGGGTGCGGTGGAGTGGGATGGGGAGTAGAATGACGCTGAAAAGTTGAATAGGTATTTTATACTAAAAATGGCTGAGTAAGCCTTTGGGATGGTTTTAGCAATTTCTTCTAATATGGAGGATCATTGGTCCATGAGACCATGCCAATATCAGAAGATCATAGTTTTATGGCTTGCTTGTGGGGATGTGCAGCGTGGTGCGGCGGCAGTAAAGACAGAGTCTGGTTGCACTAAAAAGTTGGAACTCGTAGTGAAGAAAATGCCAAACTACAAGAATCCCAGCGGGAGAGCGCTGCTTAGGGAAAACACTCACAGTTCAGTTCAAATGAAGAGATGCACTGACAGTG
Organism: Staurois parvus; assembly: GCF_062004578.1. Taxonomy (NCBI): domain Eukaryota; kingdom Metazoa; phylum Chordata; class Amphibia; order Anura; family Ranidae; genus Staurois; species Staurois parvus. Next base: position 1,833,381 of record NW_028319977.1, read on the forward strand.
TCTGTTTCACAGGGCAAAGTGCAACCTTGCTGTTCCAAAGGGGAGACTTCCTTGAGGATAGCGAATCCCTAGCCTGTCCCTACTCATCAGGAACCTTTCCCTGCCGCTAGTCACTTTCCCTGTCAGGCAGGGTCTCCCTCCCTACTCTATCCACTTCACAGATATGTGCCAGGCAGAGACTTATAAAGACCCTGCTGACCCAAGATGGCCAGCAGGGGTCACATGGATGCAGTGTAACCAACCGGAACACTGCTCCATGACCCAAGAAACCATAGAGAAACCAGGTTTCCCTTCACTTCACCTCCAGGCTGTGGTACCATTTGTATGAGCGCCACCTACAGCAGAACAAACAGACTGCACTTGCCTACATGCTTATCATCATATGATAGATGATCACCAGGCAGCTATAGGTAATCCTTAGAAATGATGCCCTTGGTGTCTATTGCTGGGCAGACATCCTCTGTTAAACCAAATGATGCAAGCTGAAGAGTGTCATTAGGAAACTGAGTTAAGACAGCATGTCTGTACATGTGGAAACATTTGTTTGGGATGTCAAATTTTACTTCCAGCACAGGAAAAGATTTAAGGGTACTATGCTAAAATAATCGAGGCAACTTAGTGAGACCATGCAATTTCCAAATGCTGTGTCTGTCCAGAGAGGAATGTTCATGGAGGTCCAGGGTAACCCAAAATGGGGTAATTGTAGTGTATTGCCCTATAGAGAGGAAATACTTGCATGTGAACCACACTTGATGCAGAAAGTCACCTGAAGGGTACTTTTGGCCAATTAGGAGACATCCATAAGGCCGATAGAATTTGATGTACAGGTATAAGACATTTCTTTCAAAGTATGTCTAGTAGGACTGCCCTGTTGTAGATGATGGAACTTCCAGACATCCCTTCCCTGTACCCCAGTGAAGTCTGGCTAGAGCAATTTGGGCTTTCTTACCCTTCTGCGGAATCTTGTTAAGGAACCAAAGAGGCAAATTTTGTAGGTATACCGCAATTTTGGCATTAACACAGTTTTTAGTAGATTAATCTGGCCTACAATGGACAGGTGCAGTTTAGCCCAGATTTTTAATCATTTAGCAGTGCCAGCCATCACCAGGCCCCAATTTAAAATGATATATTCAGCAGGATTTGTGAATATTTGTATACCCAGGTAAGTGAAAGAGTGAACACATGGGATGTGAGAAAAGGTAGGCAGCAGAACCAGTACTGGAAAAGTTCAGCAGTCGTTAAAGTGGTTGTAAATGCATAAATATACCAAGTGAAGTGATTAGCCTTAGGTGAGATACAGAGATGAAACAAACAGAGTACATAAGTTGTACCTGTTTATCTGCAGCCCTCTCCTCTGTACATCGTTCTAAAACACATAGGTCAAAGGATTTTTCTCAGCTCCAACAAGCAATGGGCGGGGATCTGATGTCACACCCTGCACAGACTAGAGAGGAGAGCTAAGTGTAACCTGAGAACAGAATGGAGGGAATGGACACACTTCCCTCTATACAGACCAATAGGGAAGCCTGCACAGCAGAGGCTGTCAATAACCTGCTGTGTGCTGTAAGGGCTGTCACTCTGGATTCTGTGGTGTCAATTTAGACTGTCAGAGGTGAGTCGTGCAGATAGCAGACAGAGTAGAGATCAGAAAGGAACAACACTTGGTGCTTTGAACCATGGCAAGTACATACTATGGAGGGATATGCTTTGTTCATTTTTCATTTCAGAGGTTTAAAATCACTTAAATGCAGATTTGTGCCAATTCACCCGAAAGCCATAAAATAACCAAAAATACTTAAACACTGCATATTTCATTGGATTCAAGAGCATCACCAAATACATGAGGGCATCAATAGCATCAGGGCTTTTATTCAGCAGGAACGTGGGAGAACTCAATTTCGACACCTCTAGCACTGAATCTATGTAGTGGCTTTTGGGGGATCTATTGTCATTGGAGGAGATCAATTTTTGTCTATTGTTGCTAGGAAAGTCTGTTGTTGCTGGGGGATCAATTTTTGGTGGAAAGGAACTACTGTTGAGGGAGGGGTCTATTGTTCCCGGCTGCTGGAAATCTGTTTTTGCTGGGCTAGTATATTGTTGCAGGGGTCCATTGTTGCTGGGGGAATCTATTGTTCCTGGGTGAGGTCTATTGCATGGGATTTATTTTACTGCTTTTCTTGTTATCATTAACAAGTTCCATAGAAATGACTTACCACAAAATGATATTTGGCTCTTTAGTCTCTAAAAGAAGCAATATTGGGGGGGTTGGGGGCAAGGGAAGGTGCCCAGGTGGGTATAGGGCAGAATCAAGTGGTGACTCATTAGGAGGAGGGGGTTCCTGCACCTATTCTCTGAGAAAAAAGCCATGGATAGCCTATTACTGAGATATGGCCCTCCAAAGCAGTGTTTCCCAACCTTTTTCCAGTCAAGACACCCATTAAAGTGGTTCTAAAGGCTTACCGTTTTTAGAATAGAATGCATGAAGTTAAAAAAAAACCTTCTCTGTGCAGTATCCCCCCAGATGTAAAACTATTACATCAGCTCCACCAACTCTCTCTTCTCATTGGCTCAATGGCTGTGATTCACAGCAGTGAGAGCCAATGGCTCCCACTTCTGTCTCAGCCAATGGCTCCCACTTCTGTCTCAGCCAATGGCTCCCACTTCTGTCTCAGCCAATGGCTTCCACTTCTGTCTCAGCCAATGAGAAGAGAGAGGGGGTGGGGCTGATGTAATAGTTTACGTCAAAGAATAAATGCAGTGCCATAGTTTTACATAATGCAGCAACATTCACACATGTAGGACACCCAACATTAAAAGTGATGTATTCTTTCAAAGCAAATATACTGTTGCACACTGGTACTGAATTGTATTCCAGCATTTCTTCTCTATTTTCTCTCCCCCGCACAGCTAATGTGACCCCAGTGCTGATGGAAAGGGGCAAGGGGTCAAACAACAACTGTGCTGGTTCCTGATGTCCTCCTTATCAACCAACAAGCTGGCCTGCACAGTACCCAAGGTTGAAATGTTGCACAATGAAACCCTTTGGCTTTGTGTAATAAAAGAGTAGGATTGATCCACCGTTGGTTTGTGCACAAATTTTTGGGCAATTTGGGACAATTTTTAGAAATTTTACCAAGGCACCCGTGAAGGACACAGAGGGCAACTCAGCTTGCCTAGGCACCCTGGTTTAAAAAAAATCCAAAGTAGAATAACAGAGTCCTGCGAATCACGTGATAAAAACATATCTAGATCTTATGTGTACCTCAAACCAATAAGAAAATCAATAAGACAGTAACTAGACATGAGCAAGCCAAAAATGTTTGTTTCGTTTCATTTTTGGATCCATTTGTTAAGTAGAGAATTTGTTTCCGGATGCATTTGCTAATGGACTGATCCATTTTGGAATTTGTTACACATCTTCATATTCATTTCATTTCTTTCAGAATAGTGCTGGTTGGTAAGAAGTGGGCGGCTGGTCGCCATGTCCTTAGCAACCATGACTTATCTGCTGTCAGCGGGATTCCCTGCTGTCAGCAGAATGTAAATGAAACAAATGTTGGTTTAAGAAATGTAAAAAAAACGAACAAAAAAAACAGCATGCTCCCCCCGAATTCCGTACCAGACCCTTAGGTGTAGTATGGATTTTAAGTGGAATGCCACACCAAATTGTAAAAAATTCTCAAAATCCATACCAGACCCTTATCCAAGCATGCAACCTAACAGGCAAGGAAAAGAGAGGGAGAAGTGAGAGCCCCCCATCTTGAACCATACCAAACCATATGCCTTCAACATGGGGGGTTCTTTGTGCTTGTGGGGGTCTGTGGGCAGGGGGTTTATCCGAATCTGGAAGCCCCAGATTCTGCCCCCCTTATGTGAGTGAGTTTGGGTACATGGTACCCCTATTCATTCACCAAAAAAACTGTCAAAAGTAAATAAAACACACAGAAGGTTTTTAACAAGTCCTTTATTAAAAAAACAAAAACAAAAATTAAATAAATGTCTCCTGAAGTGGATCCAATGTAAATCACGCCGATCCGCATGAAAAAACAAAATCCCACTGCTTGCCAAGCACATCCTCTCCCATTTCACATGCCTAAGGACAGGTAAACACGGGGGCGAGGTCATCTGGTAAGGTCACTGAATGACCCCATCCCCATATTCACCTGTCATTAGCGTGTAACGGGATGCTGCCTGAATGACAGATAAACATGGGGGCGGGGTATCAGGTGACATCATCCCCCTCTGGTGCACCCACCCATGTTGTGGGCATGTGGCCTGGTATGGTTCAGGAGGACGGGGGGGGGGGGGGGGCACTTGCTTGTCCCCTTCCTTTCCTGGCCTGCATGCTCAGATAAGGGTCTGGTATGGATTTTGGAGGGACCCACTGCCACTTTTCTTTTGAATTTTGGCATGGGGTTCATCTTACAATCAATACCAAACCTAAGGGTCTAGTATGGGTTTTGGGGGGAAGAGAGGAGGCAACATGTTATCAACACTTATAGTTAGCCTTTGCTTAAAGCAGCGGTTCTCAACCTGTGGGTCATGACCACTTTGGTGGTCAAACAACCCTTTCACAGGGGTCGCCTAAGACCATCGGAAAACAAATATTTCCGATGATCTTAGGAACCAAGACACCGCTCCTCTATCAGTCTCCAGGCTAGTCCGCCCACATGCAGATACGCCCATATTTCCCTGGACCGCAATGTGTGGGCAAGCTGACATGCCGCCCCTGTCATCTGGCCACACCCCTGGGATCACTCAACAGCTCCGCCTCCTCTCTGGTGATTGGCCGCTAGAACTGGAGCTCAGGAGAGGCACACAGGTGGCCAATCACTGGCGAGGAGGTGGAGCTTGGAGAGAAGGAGCCGAGTGGCAGAGCGAAGGTCAAAGAAGATCGAGTGAGGGAGCGGCCGGAGAAGGAAGACAGCTGACCGGTAAGTGTCTGTACTGTGCAGATGGTGCTGCTGCAGCCAGGTATGCTGGCTGTAGATGGGAGAGGGAGGAAGTGAGCCCAGGCTGGAGCAGGGGTCAGCAAGGTAAGTATCATTGGTGTCAGTGGGAGGAATAGTGTCCCATCATTGGTGTCACTAATACCAATGATGGGGCACTATTTCCCCCACTGATACCAATGATGGGGCACTATTCCTCCCACTGAAACCAACGATGGGGCACTATTTCTCCCCTCACTGACACCGATTGGGCACTATTCCTCCCCCTCACTGACACCAACGATGGGCACTATTCCTCCCCCCACTGACACCAATGAAGGGGCACTATTCTACGCCCACTGACACCAATGATGGGGCACTATTCCTCCCACTGACACCAATGATGGGACACTATTCCTCCCACTGACACCAATGATGGGGCACTATTCCCCCCCCCTACCACACTGACATCAATGATGGGGCACTATTCCCCCCCCCCACTGACACCAATGATGGGGCACTATTCCTCCCACTGATACCAACGATGGGGCACTATTCCTCCCACTGATACCAACGATGGGGCACTATTCCTCCCACTGATACCAACGATGGGGCACTATTCCTCCCACTGACACCAACGATGTGGCACTATTCCTCCCACTGATACCAACGATGGGACACTATTCCTCCCACTGATACCAACGATGGGGCACTATTCCTCCCACTGATAACAATGATGGGGCACTATTCCCCCCCACTGACACCAATGATGGGGCACTATTCCTCCCACACGGACACCAATGAGGGGGCACTATTCCTCCTACTGATACCAATGATGGGGCACTATTCCTCCCACTGATACCAATGATGGGGCACTATTCCTCCCACTGATACCAATGATGGGACACTATTCCTCCCACTGATACCAATGATGGGGCACTATTCCTCCCACTGATACCAATGATGGGACACTATTCCTCCCACTGATACCAATGATGGGACACTATTCCTCCCACTGACACCAATGATGGGACACTATTCCTCCCACTGATACCAATGATGGGGCACTATTCCTCCCACTGATACCAATGATGGGGCACTATTCCCCCCACTGATACCAATGATGGGGTACTATTCCTCCCACTGATACCAATGATGGGACACTATTCCTCCCACTGATACCAATGATGGTGCACTATTCCTCCCACTGATACCAATGATGGGACATTATTCCTCCCACTGATACCAATGATGGGACACTATTCCTCCCACAAATACCAATGATGGGACACTATTCCTCCAACTGATACCAATGATGGGGCACTATTCCTCCAACTGATACCAATGATGGGGCACTATTCCAATGTTTACTGTGTGTAACGAGTGCTGTTTTCTTTTGCTTTGCAGGGAGAAAAAAACAGCACATTGCTGCTGTATAGGGAGTCCCTGTGTTGTTTACCAACACAAGGATATCTTCTTTCATTTGCTCAGCCGATCAGCGGCTTCCGGCAATAAATCATCAGCCAGGACCCACTGATCGGCATGTTCTGTAGTGAATGACATCACAGCGGGCGCACATTACCCAAAAGAACCAGATCGTGTACATGTACAGTTGCAAGAAAAAGTATGTGAACCCCTTGGGATTACGTGGAGTTTTGCATGAATTGGGCATAAAATGTGTTCTGAACATCATCTAAGTCACAACAATAGAAGAACACAGTCTGCTGAACATAATACTACACAAACATTAGATGTTGCCATGGTTTAATTGCACATAACATGTAAACATTCACAGTGCAGGAAGGAAAAAAGTATGTGAGGCCCTAGCTTAATGACTTCTCCCAGAGCCAATTGGAGCCAGGAGTGAGCCAACCTTGACTCCAATCAGTGTGATGATATTGGATGTGTTGCTGACAGCTGTCCTGCCCTTAAAAAACACACACCTGTTTTGGGTTTACTGGTTTCAAGAAGCACTGTCTGATGTGAACCATGCCTCGCAGAAAAGAGCTCTCAGAAGAGCTACCATCAAGAATTGTTGACTTGCATGAAGCTGGAAAGGGTTACAAAAGTATCTCCTTGAGCCTTGATGTTCCTGTGTCCACGGTAAGACAGACTGTCTACAAATGGAGAAAGTTTAGCACTGTTGCTACTCTCCCTAGGAGTGGTCGTCCTGTAAAAATGACTGCAAGAGCACAGCGCAGAATGCTGCATGAGGTAAAGAAGAATCCCAGAGTGTCAGCTAAAGACCTACAGAAATCTCTGGCACATGCTAACATTTTTGTTGACACATCTACAATAAGGAAACATTAAACAAGAATGGAGTACATGGGAGGACACCACGGAGGAAGCCATTGCTGTCCAAAAAGAATATTGCAGCACGTTTGAAGTTTGCAAAAGAGCACCTGGATGTTCCACAGCACTACTGGCAAAATATACTGTGGACAGATGAAACCAAGATTGAGTTGTTTGGGAAGAACACACAACACTATGTGTGGAGAAAAAAAGGCCCAGCACACCAACATCAAAACCTCATCTCCACTGTAAAACATGGCGGAGGGAGCATCATGGTTTGGGGCTGCTTTGCTGCCTCAGGGCCTGGACGGATTGTTGTCATTGATGGGAAAATGAATTCCAGAGTTTATCAAGACATTTTGCAGGAAAACGTACGACCATCTGTCCGCCAACTGAAGCTCCGCAGAGGATGGGTGATGCAACAGGACAATGACCCAAAGCATACAAGTAATTCAACAAAACAATGGCTGCAACAGCACAGAATACGTGTTCTGGAGTGGCCCAGTCAGAGTCCTGACCTCAACCCGATTGAAATGCTGTGGCATGACCTTAAGAGAGCGATTCACACCAGACATCCCAAGAATATTGCTACACTGAAACAGTTTTGTGAAGAGGAGTGGTCCAAAATGACTCCAGATCGTTGTGCAGGTCTGATCTGCAACTACAGGAAACGTTTGGTTGAGGTTATTGCTGCCAAAGGAGGGTCAACCAGTTATTAAGTCCAAAGGTTCACATACTTTTTCTTCTCTGCACTGTGATTGTTTCCATGTTATGTGCAATTAAACCATGGCAACATCTAATGTTTGTGTAGTATTATGTTCAGCAGACTGTGTTCTTCTATTGTTGTGACTTAGATGACGTTCGGAGCACATTTTATGCCCAATTCATGCAAAACTCCACGTAATCCCAAGGGGTTCACATACTTTTTCTTGCAACTGTATGTGATCTGTCACAGCGGGGCCACTCTGCTGCAGTATATCTGTCCAGAACTGGATAATCACGGTTTGGAGGAGTGTTGTTATAAACAATGGTTCAGACTGCTTTTTTTACAGCTGCAGCTGCTGACTTCCCCTCCAAGCATACTGTAATGCCGGCTTTAATTAATCAATTACTGGGAAGGGGATCCCACAAATAGGGCAGAGAGACTGGAAGTAATACACACGCCCTGTGTACAATTATGACCTTTTTTGGGGCATGTGTAGCACGCCCAAATCTGCAACTAGTTAAACATTCACTGAATTTGAGTAGTAAATATGCCAGCATTTAACAAAGTAGTGTGACTGATTCACAGATGTTTCATTAATAGGTTCCAACAGATATTATAACAAGGATACATTTCTTTGATTGCAGTAAATTTAACTAATTTTTATTTATTTATTTCAGGTACTTATATAGCACTGTCAACTTATGCAGTGCTTTACATATACAGTTGTGTTCAAAATAATAGCAGTCAGACATCACTAACCGGATCAATCACTGTTTTTGGTAGAAATGATATTTCTACATGGCAAATAATTTACTAGCAGGTGTAGTAGAGTAATAGAAATCCAACAGACCCAACAGTCATGACATGCATGCTGCTGATTCTGTGTCATGGAATCACTCATTGAAAGGGGCATGTTCAAAATAATAGCCGTGTGGAGTTCTATTAGTGAGGTCATTCATTCTTTGAAAAACAGGTGGCAATTATTGCCCTTATTTAAGGAAGGAAGGCAGCAAATGTTGTACATGCTGGTTACAGTGCATTTCTCTCTGAAATTCTGAGGAAAATGGGTCGTTCCAAACATTGTTCAGAAGAACAGCGTACCTTGATTAAAAAGTTGATTGGAGAGGGGAAAACATATAAAGAAGTGCAGAAAATGATAGGCTGCTCAGCTAAAATGATCGCAAATGCTTTAAAATGGCAACCAAAACCTGAAAGACGTGGAAGAAAGCGAAAAACTACCATTCGAATGGACAGAAGAATAGCCAAAATGGCGCGGACTCAGCTCCAGGAAGATGAAAGAAGGTGTAAAGTTCCCTGTGAGGACTGTTACAATTAGAAGACGCCTATGTGAAGCCAAGCTATCTGCAAGAAGCCCCCGCAAAGTCCCACTGTTGGAGGAAAGACATGTGCTGAAGAGGTTACAATTTGCCAAAGAGCACAGTGACTTGCCTAAAGAGAAATGGTGCAACATTTTGTGGACTGATGAAAGTAAGATTGTTCTTTTTGGGTCTAGTGGGCGGAGACAGTTTGTCAGACGACCCCCAAACACTGAATTCAAGCCACAGTACACTGTGAAGACAGTGAAGCATGGTGGTGCAAGCATCATGATATGGGGATGTTTCTCATACTACGGTGTTGGGCCTATTTATCACATACCAGGGATCATGGATCAGTTTGAATACATCAGAATACTTGAAGAGGTCATGCTGCCTTATGCTGAAGAGAAAATGCCCTTGAAATGGGTGTTCCAACAAGACAACGACCCCAAACACACCAGTAAACGTGCCACATCTTGGTTCCAGACCAACAAGATTGACGTTATGGAGTGGCCAGCCCAATCCCCGGATCTTAATCCAATAGAAAACTTGTGGGGTGACATCAAAAATGCCGTTTCTGGGGCAAAACCAAGAAATAGAGAAGAACTGTGGAATGTAGTCCAATCATCCTGGGCTGGAATACCTGATCACAGGGGCCAGAAGTTGGGTGACTCCATACAACACAGACGTACAGCAGTTCTCAGAAACAGTGCGACTACAACCAAATATTCATTAAGTCATTCAAAGGAAAGCAAAATCTTCAAACATTTCTCAGTTTATATAGTGAATGTTTGAGTTTGTAAAGAAGAATACAAACACTGCTATTTTTTTGAACCATCTAATATTCACTTTTCTTCAATTTTTTAGAGGAACAACACAAATTTGATGTATTTTTCTTCATGTTTTGATTTGGAATAGAATGTGTCGTGTTCCCAATGCATTGTGTGGATGGAAATAAAAGCTATTAGAAGGATTTTCAGCTTTATTCACTTTTTTCAACACACTGCTATTATTTTGAACACAACTGTATGTGATCTGGCATTTCCCTGGTAGGGGATGGGCATGTGGGCACCCGCAGCCCCATCTGTGCTGTCATTTGCTACAACACAAATCGATCGGCAGGTCCTGGGATATGATTTATGGCCTAAACCTGCTGACCAGCTTAGCAAATGACAATAGAGAGCCCAGTGTTTATTAACAACACATGGCTCTCTAAGGAGAGCAGTGGTGTGGCTGTTTTTTTTCTCCCTGCAAAGCAGGGAGATAAAACAGTCATATTGCTTAGTAAAAGCAGCACATATTACACACATTACACATTGTTAGGCACACAGTTAGCCCCTTGATTGCCCCTAGATGTTAACCCCTTCCCATCCAGTGTCATTAGTACAGTGACAGTGTATAGTATTATCACTGTATTAGTGTCACTGGTGAAGTCAGTGTCATTTAGTCAGTTCCCATCCAAGATCAGTTAGAGTCAGATTGCCCACTGCACTATCACAGTCCCATTATAAGTCGCTGATCGCCGCTGTTACTAGTATAAAAATAAATAAATATTCCAGTATACAGCAGTATATACCATAGTTTGTAGACGCTATAAATTTCACACAAATCAATCAATATACACGTATTGGAATTTTTTCTTACCAAAGATATGTATTAGAATACATTTTGGCCTAAATTTATGAAGAAATGTTATTTTTTATTAGTATTATTTTATTGGATATATTTTATAGCAGAAAGTAAAAATTATTGTTTGTTTTTTTTTCAAAATTTTTGGCCTTTTTTCGTTTCTATAATAAAAAATAAAAACTCAGTAGTTAAAAATTACCACCAAAAGAAATCTCTGATTGTGTGAAAAAAATAATATAAATGTGTTTGGGTACAGCATTGCATGACCTAGCAATAGCCAGTTAAAGTAGTGCAGTGCCGAATAGCAAAAAAATGGAGGGGTCATGAAGGGGATAAAATCTTCTGGAGCTTAACAACTAAAAATAAAACATCAAAAACAGATGCAAGCTTGGCACAGTCTCCTGTTTGACAAAACATTTTATTTTTATGTTTCACTTGCATATTAATTGTACAAAATAGGCCCACAAATGCTAAATATTTTCCCAAAGTGCTGGACCTTTAGAATTGAAAGTTTGCACTACAGATTGCACTTTTATTGAATGTTCAGTGCAGCTGCAGTAAAAATCACTGTTACTGTACATTAAACATTCACCAGCTTGGACATTCTGTAGCATCATGCTGAGCACATTATAGATGTACTGAATGTTGCTGGTCAATAGGCCACTGAACACTGCAATGTACATACATAGTTACATAGTCTGGCTGAAAAAAGACAAAAGTCCACCCAGTTCAACCATAGAAAAAAAAAAGTTATAATCCTACACCCACAGTTGATCCAGAGGAAGGCAAAAAAAACCCAGAAAAGCATGATCCAATTTCCTCCTGCAGGGAACAAAATCCTTCCTGATCCCCCGAGAGGCAATCGGATATTCCCTGGATCAACTTTTCCTATAAATGTTAGTATCCAGTTATATTCTGTGTATCTAAGAAAGAATCCAGGACTTTTTTAAAGCAATCCACTGAGCTGGCCAGAACCAACCCTTGAGGGAGTCTATTCCACATTTTCACAGCTCTTACTGTGAAGAAACCTTTCCGTGTTTGGAAATTAAATTTCTTTTCCTCCAGACGTAAAGAGTGCCCCCTTGTCCTCTGTGATGACCTCAAGGTGAAAAGCTCTAATGTGCTTTTAATCACAAAATGTTTACAAATATTCTATGTCCCAAAGATATTAAAGGGTTGATTTACTAAAGAAAGACTGTGCACTTTGCAAGTGCAGTTGCCCCAGATCTTAGTAAAAGAGGAGACGCTCTGTTGACTTCCATCATCCAATCATGTGTAAGCAAAACATGCTGTTTTTTTATTTTCCTTGCCTGTGATTGGGTATTCTTTGTAATGTTAAGCCTTACCTCATTTACTAAGCTCTGGAGCAGGGGTGGACTGACCATTTGGAAACTTGGGCACTGCCGAGGGCCCGGGGTCAGTAGGGGGCCCCATGAGATGCCCCTGGTACCTTTTTCATAGGCTTTTTTGAGTTTGGGCAAGGACACAGGGGCCCCATGAGCTGTCAGTCTGCCCCTGCTCTGGAGCAAGTTTAAATTGCAAAGTGCACAGTCTGTTTGCCTTTAGTAAATCAACCTCTAAGACTGAGCTATGTTTCTTCTGCTTGCAGTAGATTTAAGCAATATAAATTTGTATTTATTTTTTTATATAAACTCTCCACTGTGCAAAAAAATTATTAATGTGTAAAAAAAGTCCAAATATCATGTGAGTGCATAAAGGGCAGCTTTTTTAGATTAAAGAGTTTTTTTTACAGTTTTGCAAGATTTGTCTTTTTATTTGTTTTTCATTGCCATCTAATCGTGGGAATCGTTTTTGGAGGATATCAGTGCAGAGGTATCTGGGGAGGATATGCCCAGTCTATAAAGCTTGTTTGACTCTTTAGCCATACCAGCAAAGAGTCCATTTCATCTGGTGAGTGGGGATTGGAGCAGTAATCACGGATGGTGTGAGCACATTTTGGTTGAAGATTTTTTTTGAGCACTATTTTTGGGATTGAGCACAATTTATATGTTTTTTATATATCTTTGGGACTTTATTTGGATGTTTTTTTACACATTAATAATTTTTGCGCTGTGGAGTGTTTATATTTATATTTGATTGTTTTTTTTTCCTTTCATGCACAGCAGCATTTAGATTTTGATTGTAGTATACACATCATTTTTCTGTGGCGCAAGTTTTTTTATTTTTATTCATTATTTTTTTTTTATTTATTTGTTTTACTTAACTTACTTAAAGTGATTCTAAAGGCTTTTTTTTAAGTAATCAACAGGGCTGGCCTCTATACCAAACAACATTCCTCATGACACCAGACTATTAGATCTCCAAAACAACAAAATAAAAGAAATCAAGGCGAAAGATCTACTGGGCCTTTCATCTCTTTCAGCTTTGTTTTTGAACAACAACAAGGTGCACAAAATTAACCAGAAAGCATTCCAGTCTACAAACAAGCTTGGCAGACTATACCTTTCACCCAACCAGCTCACAGGAATCCTATCAAACCTTCCCAAATCTCTGGTAGAATTAACTTCCCTGGCGGTATGATTATTTCAGATTTTTGGTGCTGAAAGCGGTACCATTATTTTGCATGGAAATTTGGCGTTTTATATTGTAGGCCTGTAATTCTTAGAAATAACTCACTGAAATCTGTCCGAACAAGAGTCTAGTAAACATCCCGTGTAGGATAAAACTTGAAACACGAAATCATAAATTAATAAATAATCATAAAAAATAATAATATTGAAACTGAAATTTGAAATATAGCGCCAAGTTCGCACATCACTGAGCAAAGTCACAAAATCGTTTTCAGTGTCTGATGACGAATTTCCCCCACAAATCATTATCACTCAATTCTGCAAGTGGTTCTAATTTACTATCACTGTTCTCTAGCTGGTCTAAAACCACTTTTGACCTAAAGGGACGCTTTTTGGACGCCATGGACGTTTCTCAGTTTCCAGGCAGAAAGAACAGTAAAAATGCAGGCAGGGCACAGGACAAAGCACTCGGGACAAAATGTATGTGAAATGTTTTGATACAGCAATGTTTTACTATGTGATTTTAGTGATTTTAGTGAATGTCACTTTTTGTCATTTTCAAATTTCCTGCCGTTCCGTCCCCCGTACGTCCCGACGCTCGCAGGGGATGGAACCCAGATGACAGATCTGGCATCCGCCAGATTACATTGCCGTGGACACTGCAGGAGGGACATCACAGGAGCGCAGGACAAGGTAAGTGACCGAGGGATCGTGGAGCAGCACCGCATGGTAAGCCCGAGTGTAGCTCGGGGTTACCGCTTGTGGTACTAAAACTATACCCCGAGCTACACTCAGGAATACCGCCAGGGGGGTTAAGAATTCATGACAACAAAGTACAAAAGGATTCATTTAAAGGAATGGCGTCCTTACATGTTTTAGGGAGAACTTGGTGAATGGAGGAGATGATTGATATCGAATAAGAGTTGATCTTCTTTCCCTTGGATAACACCATTTGAGCGATTTAGCCAACCATGAGAATGGGGGGCATGGCCATGTGGTGAGTGCACATCCGAAAAGGGGGACACCATATATTTTATACACGTGGTGATTTTGTTTGAAGAATTTGAAGACTTATGGGATTATAAGGACTTTCTCTGACTTTTTTTCACCTTTATCAGTTTTCACCTTGACACTTATGTATATGTAATTTGCACTACTGAATCACTTTGAGGATTCTTTTTGTTTAAATAACAAACATGTGTATACTTACCTGCTGTGTGCAGTGGTTTTGCACAGAGAAGCCTGGCTCCTTTTCTCAGGTCCTCCGCCGGCGCTCCTGGTGCCTCCCTCCTGTCAGGTGCCCCTACAGCAAGCAGCTTGCTATGGGGGCACCCGCTGCTCCATGTGTCCTTTCACACACAGAGCTGTGGCTTGGCCCCGACCCCTCTCTTTTCTCATTGACTCACTGGCTGTGATTGACAGCAATGGAAGCCAATGGTCTTGGTTATGTCTCAGCCAGTGAAGAGAGGGAGTCTCAGGACAGCCGAGACTCAAGTGCACATCACTGGACCAAGAAGAGGGCTTAGGTGAGTATTAGGGGGGGCGGGGGAGGATGCTGTACCAAGAAGGTTGTGCCTTTAGAACCCTGAGCCTTTAGAACCACTTTAAGAATAAAGGTTTACCAAAATTGTGGCATTACACGATAATACAAGCAATTAAAGTGAAACAATATCATGGTAAGAGTAATAAACTGACAAAAGATCAATTAAAAATGAAATAGATTGAAGTCAAACAATATACAGATGACAAGCTCAAGTAACTGCTTTAATGAAATCAAAATGGCAGTTTATGAAAAAACAGTCAAAAAATAAAAATTGTATTTTGAAGGTGCTGAAACCTCTTAGGACAAACTCAACAGACAAGTCAATATAAAATCATTAAGTTTTACTATAAAGTTCCATTTAAAATTGATTGGGCTAACACAAGCCCTTAGAAATTAGATCAAGATAAGAGTTAAAATGGACCATAATGAGGTACACCCCCCCCCCAAAAACACTTCCCTCCTTACATGACTCATTAAGTAGTTACAACACAAAGAGCATTAGAGAATCAAAAAAGTATGTATATCTCAGGAAGGGGATGCAGAGTACCAACGCATTTCACACTTTAGCTTCTTCAGGGATTCAGGGGGTGCAGTTGAAAAAGAAAATCCAGACAGATATCCCCAAAAGTATAGGGGAGCAAAACCAGGTCCAGTAAGATAAATTCACGCAGTGTGTCAATGGGCGTGGAGGGTAGCAGATGGATATAGCACAGAAATGGCACAAGAAACTGACCCAAGGGTCCCGGGAGAAAATCATAGGGGAGGAGGATGATACTCCTTAGACTATACAAACCTGTATGGATAGAAAAATTCAACCCATATACTATTGGAGTCCAGAGAGACTTTACATTTAATTACTTGTAACACCTTTCCATGTTCCAGTAAACTTCCCTCTAAGCGCCATTGGGCAGATGGAGGTTTAAATCAACATAGATCAAATCAAGGTAATACACATATTGTATATATCAAATTGTTTTCTACTGTATGTTTAACATTTAGATTGATAATTAACAAAAATGTATGTATATTCACAGTATATATATATATATTATATATATATATCTTTAAATCCTTAATATTTAAACTTATAGGTAACACACAACACACAACATATCTCAGATGAGGGTAAAATAGGGTTGCTCACAATTTTATCATATTTCCTTTAGTCACAAAGGGGTCACCTCCATTGGCTCTCAAGGGTGAAGTCCGGGAGCTTTTCAGCTCAACAATAAGTCAGTTCCACAATAGACAATCCTGAAGAACTGATTTCTTAGTTTCCTTGTTACGTAAATTAATAAAAGAGACTGTAGAACTGGACAGATGTTAATTAGGAAAGGCAACCACATATTTCTGGAAATCAGCCTTTGTCCATAAATTAGAATTGTTATAAAATTCAAAACCCAGATCAGGAAAGAGACAGCCGTAAACTTTAGAATTCGGTGGTAGATATCGGAACCTCCGGTTTTATTTCCACAATTGTTCATTGTTTTGATGTGGATGCAAAGAAAATGAAAAAGAAGGAGCAAAGTTATAAAAAGCATAAGATATGGGAAAATTGCAAACAACAAATTTAAATATGGCAGCTTTTTATCATTTGGTTCCTTGTCTAAAATGTAATTTTGTGTTGAATTCCAAAAAAATCTAGTCTGAGGGATGAAACCATAAATGGATGTGTATCCTAAAGCCAATATAACAGATGCCATAATTAGGTAGATGACCTTCGTTGATGTGATGGTCTTCAGATGTAAGAAGAAGATGCTGTGAAAGTTGGCAATATTGAAGTAGAAGTAACTGGAGAGCAAGGTTGATAAATATAAGTCAGAAAAGCCTGAGAAATATATTGCATATCTGGAAAATTTTGAAAACATTTTAGGTAATCCCACATAGTACAGAACTGAACAGTCATGCAATAAGCTAGCAATGTGAAAGAAGATCCTTGATATCCCAATAAAAGTGATAATCTTGTCCGCACCTGTTAGTGATCTTCCCTTCATCCAGTCAATGGTATTACCAGCCACAATACATGATTGTATCCCCAGACCTGTCAATACCGATATTCCAAGAAAGCCAAGTTTTAGAGGAAGTTGTATTAACTCAATGTCCTCTGTAGAATTTGCCATCTTTGCAACTGTATACAAGGGCTGTCTTTATAGATAGCTTAGGTAGATCTGAAGATTGAAATAATGGATAGTGATAAATGGATATTAATAGTACTGATGGAAAATTACTTCTTTACACCTATAATGCAAATGGTAGTACAAGCACTTTGGCTTTGTCAATCTTTATACAAATTAGGAAGATGAGCGATGACACTTGCAAAGCACTGGTGGATGTGGTTAAGAGATATCAGAACACTGGGTCGAATAAAAATAATTTTGTTTACTGCAGACACTGAAATTAAAGGGAAGCTGTTCTTGCATTCAATAATTGGTATATGCAATGCTACAGAAAACAATCAGAAATTGCAAGTATACTAGAGCTTGATGGCCAGAGACTGCAGACATGTTATAGACATTTTTGAAGACTGGACACCTGCTTCAGAAGATAGTAAGAGACTGGGATTGTATTATGTGAGAGTGTGATTATTGTCTCACACTTCTGGGGTCTGCAAAGGGCTGCAAGTACTGAAGGCCAGCATGTGGCCCTCAAGCCACAATAATGGGCCACACAGATGTGCATGGATTTGGGCAAAAGCACGCAGGAATGCACGCACGCATGCGAACTCGCACATCCAGGCGCAACTATCACTAATGCTGGCGCTAAAAGGGCTATTTAAACTGGCTGCAGTCTTGTCTCATTGCTGGTTGGTCTGCAGCTTCTGAGTGTGTTCCTGATCCTTGTGCCCGACCTCTGATACTACCCGGCTTGTTCCTGATCTTCGCTTGTCTGCTACATGCCCCAACCCCGGATTGTCTTGACTAAACTTCTACCTCCTGATTTTGTCCGATTGTACCTCTGCTGCTGACTTGGCCTGTGACCTGACTTCTCTGCCGTCTATGTTTGATCTGCCCGACTATTACCAACTCGTCTGACTTTGCATTTGCCTTCCTGCTGGCTACAGTTCATAAGTCCGGCAAGTCTGCAACTGGATTCTGTTTCCTGCTGTTACCTATAACCTGCCATTAAGCAAGATCTGTGCCTAGCTCTCCACCTTCAACCTGTCCTGCTTCTTCATCTGTCTGTGGACTTTCACTCACGCACCTACTACTGGACTGATCACAAGCACTCATACCTCACCGTGCTCTTGTGGCTACTGTCCCACTACCAGTGGCCCTTGAGTCGGAGCTGAATGGGAGGCCTGCCTCTTCACGTCTGGCTCACTACCTAAGGTACATGACAGTTACACATCAGCCTTAACTTTATGAGCTTCCATCTACTGAGTAGGTCCTTCTTTGGCCACCAAAATAGCTCTGACCCGTAAAAGCATGGATACTGTGGTATCTAGCACAAAGCAGATCCTGTAAGTTTTGAGGTGGGGTCTCCATGAATCACACTTGTTTTTCCAGTATTTGGAGAATACCTACCTACAAGTGGACATAGTGCTGCTTGGATGAGTACACATTGTTATGGCAAAGCATTGTGGTGTGGCAATTTTATAACTACATGCCATGTTTGACAGGCCTGTCAGATTCTCTTATGAAAGTGAACGGAGACATGACGCAACAACAAGCCAAGTGATTGGCTTGTAGTTATGGCACAGCCCCACAATGCAGAGTTTCTATTGAACAAGAAAAGAACAAAAACAAAAAAACAAGAAAACATACATCAGGAGGCAGCAGCCTCACCTCCTGAATGCCTCCAAGCCTACCTTCACTGTCTTCTGAAAATGATCCAACACGGATCCCTTTTCATGGCGGTGATAAACACCAACTGTAGAAGGAGCCTTACTGCTATCGTTTTAATCGTACTTTGGAGTTTTATCAGATCTGTTATTTGGCCTGACAAAGGCCTTGTTTCCCAAAACTGATGTCTATTTTGTATATTTTGGACTTTAAATAAATCTTCACTTGGTCACCTTGTCATTTGACATAATGTATACAAATAAGCAAGATTCCAGATAGTCCATGGTTCTCAGCATACTCAAACTCCGATATGTAGAAAAAGTGCAACAAGTAGATTTATAGTAACAACCAATCTAGGACAACATTCCTCAAAGGAAACAGAATAATTGTGCCTCTAACTAATTCACAAAGAAAGTGCCTAAATAAAAAATACTGAATTATTAATACATTGCAAATGAATAAATGCAAATCATAAATCCAAATTCAGACCTTTTGGTTGCGTATCACCCTCCTAGCGTAGGATGCTAGGCAAATTTAGTTTTTGGTTCCTGTATTCTCAGCAGCAATAATTGTTTGTTTTGATCTGTTCCAGGTTTGTTGGGAGTTTGATTCCCCCTGCCACTGGAAGAAGCTTCCAGAACATAGGGAAGGAGATTCAGATGACCAGCTTTAATATTTATCTTACCCTCGCCAATTCCTGGAGAAGATTGTCCAGAAGGTGGATGGGGAGGTAATAAGTATTCTGAAGTCTCGCACAGATTGTTTTTTCCTCGGAAGGAGGGTTCCAAAATCTCTGGGGCTGCTGCCCTAGGAGGTGGCCTGAGTTGCTGCTATTTGAGTTCTCTGTGGCAGAGCTGGGACCTGAAGTGAAATTCTGAGGAGCTGGCTGTTGGACTTCACCATAACAGATCTGTTCTGGGGAAGGATTATCTCCCTCACTGGACCATGTCCTGAGGAAGCTGGAAGGTGTGCAGCTGTCCTGGGGACTTGTGAGTACAAACCCTGAATTAATTCCTGGTAACTGTGTGATTTAGGTATCTTAAACTGAGTCAGCTCTCATAGGGTCTCAGAGTACTGGCCATTATCCTGGAATGGGAGCCTAGAGAAAAGTGTCCTGTTACTCTGTAAGCGTTTGGAAAATCCCATGCCCTAATCCTTCACAGGAAGAGCCATAACTGGCCAAAGTCTTGGTGACACTGTCCCAATGCTGAGGGCACGTGGCCTGGTAAAGTCTAGGGGGGTGCTTGTTCTTCACCCCCTCATTCATGACCTGCCAGACTTGTGCTCGGGTCAAGGGTCTGGTAGTAATTTAGGGGGGGCCCACGCTTTTTTCCACCATCTTTGGGGGTTGGGGTTCCCCTTTAAAGTCTACCAGGCCTAAAGTGTCTGGTATGGCTTTTAGGGAGAACCCCACGCACTTTAAAAAACAAAATACTGTGGGTTCCCTCCTACCCTTCCATAGAGTAGGGGGGACCCCAAGCTGTTTTTTTTTTCATAAAAATGTCATTCTAAAAAAAAATTTCAGTCCTGATGCAGCAGGTTCTATACATTGTACAGATGTGCAACTTTAGGTGGTTTAAAGGGACCCCCTAGGCATGATATTTAAAGAAATTTTTCAATTTGTTATGGTGAATATTTTGCATATAAGCCTTCAAAATGGGCACTTTTTAATTTATAAGTTCAAGTCCCACAAAATTGCATTATATTCGATGTTGATGGTAGAACTTTCTTTAGGTTCGATTGTTCAACCGTAACCTGGTTGATAGGGTGCCGGCACCCACCAGTGTTGTGACAACCAGTGTTTCATTTCCACCTGGCACGTTCAACTATCAGCCAGGAATTCCCAACTATCAGGTAAATGTTAGTGTGAAAAAAGCCCATTGTGGTACTAGAGGCCTGGTATGGTTTTTAAGGGGGACCCCATGCAAAAAAATGTATGCCCCTATGTTGAAAGAGAGTCATTCAGTCATTCATACAGACATCTCTATACATAGTGCAGAATTCTCCCTCATGTTATTTCCTTTTCTGGTCAAAGTTCTTAGCTTGTAGTGTTAAGCTATTTTCTCTGTTGGGAGAATGTTCTTATGGTCATTTTTTTAGAATTGAATGTCAGTGAATATTTTAAAATTTTGTAGGTACGTTTGCATGAATAATGAGACATTCACACTGAAAATGTTTATGAAAGGACCCCAGAATGTCAACGTTGTATAGCTATAGGTAATTCTGATTGTGAGGCTTGAATGAAATACCTATATTACGCCAACCTATTTTTTCATTTTTGGTGTGGTTTCACGCCCACACAGGCCATTGTAAATCAGTCACAGATGCTGTTATTTTGTTGTCTTTGTAGTGTTGCTGAACATAGTTCTAGATTAGCTCTTTTCAACCAGGATGCCATGGCACCCTGGCATGATTTCTGGGTTCTCGAGCAAAATAACCAAAAACTGCCACAAATTGCTTAAAAAATAACAACTAGCCCGACTTTTTGTGACACATAGCCACAGGTTTTAATTGTGCAGCATTACAACTATGCACACAGTGCAGGCAAGCCATTGGCATCTGTAGCACAATGCCCTTAAGAGCCGCAGAGTTTTGGGTCCCCCTAAAGCTCTGCACAGCCAGGCAACATGCATTTTATTCCACACTTCGCACTCAAAGTCAGTAAACAGTCCTTGATTTTGTGATTTTATTAAGGGGTTTAAAACTTGGATAGGGTTGAGGGGTACATGTGATGCCAAAGGGAACTGTGAGCTTGAGGACAAACTCCTTAGCAACTTTGTACAAGTCCATGGACAAAAAGCTCTTCTGGTGTACCACCTCAGAGCCCAGATGAATCCTCCTCTTCACCCAGCTGCCTAAGGGTATCCTCTGGGCAAGGGAACCCAGAAGCTGCCACTTTAGAAAAACAGCCCCAGATGAGAAGCTGGGCTTTCCACCTGACTGCCCTCTCCCCTTATCCAGCCCAGGGGGTTTAGGATTATGCACTCTGTCTCTCCTGCATGCTTGGGTTGGTGGCTGTCTTCAAGCCTTACTCTGGGATGGCTCCTTCCATGCTCATCCCACAGGATGTCCTCTCTCAGGGGACATTGAGGCAGAGAAATCCTCCTTTCCAGCTCCTGCCTGCAAGTAGGCTCCTATGTTGGGCCCCCTCCCAGGCGCCACACTCCAGCCTTCATTTCATCTTCCACCCAACACTGCTCCTCCTGCTGATCAGGCTCAGTCATATTTTATGGGCTGTCCTGACCCCATGCCAAGCCTACTACTTGGGGATTGGTCAAGGTCCCTCAAGTTTGCAGATCAGCTCCTCCTCATCCCAACCCACTGACTTCTAGAAACATCTCCAGCTTCTAGAGCAGGGGAGGTATCAGGAAACTGACCTGCAGAGCCCTCAGCCCTGACCTAAAGTAACCAAGTAAACTGGCTGATTCATCCCAGGGTGCTACCCAGCCTCTATCTAAAAAACTAACCAGCTCCCCCTAGCTAAACCTGATGGATACTACACATCCTAACAACCAATGATGTCATCAGTTAATAAGCAGGATATCGGGCGCCTGCACAACATCCTTGTTTGCCCCTCCCCTGCCCCTCTGATCTCATGTTAGCAAAGTAAGGGAGAAAAACTTAGGAAAAAACACTAGAATACAAGTCAGTACTAGATTACAAAGTTGGAGGAATAAATGAATAATCACCTCTAAAGTTGGGTTTCCCATCACATGTGTGGATGCTGCTGCAATATGTAAAACTGTTAGTTTAATTTTTTACATTTCTTAATTGGTTGCCTCGAGATTGTGCAAAATTTTAATGGGTGGCTTGGCTGAAAAAAGGTTTAGAAACCCTGTTCTAGATCCAGAACTGTTTTCATCTGGAACACATTGATATGCAGATCTGGCACCTCCAACACTGAATGTATGTACTGGCAAGGGGTGCTGTGGTGTGCCGGATGGAAAAGGGTATTTCTTTTTCCCCCTTCTCCTTTTCATTAATAATATACCAGTATTGAGTTTTTTGGACATTCCTTTCATAGGTACAGGAGTTGTGTCTTTTTTTTTTAAATATGATTTTTTTGTATTTTATTCATTCACTATATTGCCAAAGGTATAGGGATTCAGGTGTTCCAATCACCTCCATGGCCACAGGTATATAAAATCAAGCACCTAGGCATGCAGACTACTTCTACAAACATTTGTGAAAGAATGGGTCACTGTCAGGAGCTCAGTGAATTCAAGCATGGTACTATGATGGGTTGCCACCTGTGCAATAAGTCCATCCTTGAAAATTCCATGCTACTAAATATTCCACGCTCAACTGTTAGTGATATTATAACACAGTGGAAGCAACTGGGAACAACAGCAACACAGCCACAAAGTGGCAGGCCACCTAAAATGACAAAGAGGGGTCAGCGCACAGTGAGCAGAAGACGCCAACTGTTTGCAAAGTCAATAGCTAAAGACCTTCAGATTAGCACAACAACAGTGCGTAGAGAGCTTCATGGAATGGGTTTCCATGGCCGAGCAGCTGCATCCAAGCCTTACATCACCAAGTGCAATGCAAAGTGTCAGATGCAGTGGTGTAAAGCACGCCGCCACTTGACTCTAGAACAGTGGAGATGTGTTCTCTGGAGTGATGAAATCGCGCTTCTCTCTCTGGAAATCCGATGGACATGTCTGGGTTTGCAGTTGTCAGGAGAACGGTACTTGCCTGACTGCATTGTGCCAAGTGTAAACTTTGGTGGAGGGGGGATTATGGTGTGGGGCTGTTTTTCAAGAGTTGGGCTTGGCTCCTTAGTTGTGAAAGGACACTTAAGGCCAGGGGCGGACTAACCATTCGAGCACTCGGGCACTGGGCATAGGCTTTTTTGGGTGTGGGCGAGGACACAGGGGCCCCATGATCCCCTATTGCCCGGGGGCCCCATGAGTTGTCAGTCCGCCCCTGCTTAAGGCATCAGCATACCAAGACATTTTGATCAATTTCATGCTCCCAACTTTGTGGGAAGAGTTTGGGGATATTCCCTTCCTGTTCCAACATGACTGCGCACCAGTGCACAACGCAAGGTCCATAAAGACTTGGATGAGTGAGTTTGGGGTGGAAGAACTTGACTTGCCTGCACAGAGTCCTGACCTCAACCCAATAGAACACCTTTGGGATGAATTAGAGTGGAGACTGCGAGCCAGGCCTTCTCATCCGACATCAGTGCCTGACCTCACAAATGTGCTTCTGGAAGAATGGTCCAACCTTCCCATAGACACCCTCCTAAACCTTGTGGACGGCCTTCCCAGAAGAGTTGAAGCTGTTATAGCTGCAAAGGGCGGGCCAACTCAATATTGAACCGTACGGACTAAGACTGGGATGCCATTAAAGTTCATGTGTGTGTAAAGGCAGAAGTCCCGATACTTTTTTACATATTTGTAATATTCTATGGTACTATGCATTACATGCATAATTTAGAATATAAGATAATTCTTCACTGTGGTTTAGGGTTCTGTTTTTAAGACGTCCTTTTTGGAGTAGGTTTTTAAAGGATAAGTTCACCTTTTGAAAACAAATCATAAATGCACATTTTTTTGCAGGTAAAAACATATGCTTTTATTATTTTTTACTTAGGAGCCTGCATACTTTTGCACCCACGATCAGCAAATTATATAAGCTCAAAAGTCTTGGTTTGACTTGAACACCCCTGGAATACAGGGCATATTTACCACAAGGCAAACAAGGCATTGCGGCATTTTTTAAGGGGGGCAGCGGCATTTTTCAGGGGTGCAAAGCCACCCCCCAAAAGAAGAGATGGAAAAAAGGACACACGCAGCATGGGGACCAGGTGGGATTTGAGAGAGACTGCAGGCTGCTTGATGGTGTATGCGGAGCCTGAATCTTGTTCCTTGGGATGTCCGGAGCTGTGAAGGTGAGTGTCTTCTCTCTTCCAGAGTGGGGGGGGGGGGGGGTTGCCAGTGTGTATGGAACGGTGGTAGTGGAAGGCTCTCCCAGGTGGGGTGTTGTCAGTCAATGTCAGGCTCTTATCGTGGGGGAGGGGGGTGTTTGTCAGTGTCAGGGTCTCTCCATGTGGGGAGAGACGATTTTTGTGTTGCCTAGGGCAGCACGAAAACCAAAATATACCACTGCTCGAATATTAAATCACACTTTTTTTACATCATTCATGTTTTTTTTAGTCAGAGGTACATCACTGTGTGGTGGTTGGAAGTGAAAATGCCTTCTTAAATGTTTTTATAGGTTACAAGGGCTATTAACGTGGTGAATCGATTTGGTCAGTTAGCTGTTCTAAATGTATTTAAGCAACGCCCCTTATGACTGCTTCCATCCCCATAATTAAGCTGTAGAAGGGGTGAACCATGTCAGAGGTGTGGACTCAGACAAAAGATTTATCAGTGTGTGCTATATGTGTCATCTTCATGCTCATTAAAATTGACTGAACTCTATACCTGTCATTGGTGTGTAGCCCCATTCTTTGGCTTCACAGACTGTCTGACTATACCGTACGCAGGTAAAGCTACCATCTTCATAAAAATCCCCAAACAATTGCAAAACAAGTCACTTAGCAAAGTTTGTGATCTTCTTTTTGGTAAAACTCTGTATTTTGTACAACGTTTAACAAAATGTCAACCCACAGTGCACTGAAATACCTCCAAAGCACAACCTCAGATGCCAGAGAGGAGACAGTTGATATATGAAACTAAAGTGTCACTGTCAAGAGCCAGAAACATTTCATGGACACGCTGCATATCATGTCAGCATTTTTACTAGGCAGCAATGGAATACAGAGAGACACGGCAGATGTTATATGTAACTAAATTAGAGTTGAATTTTCTACAGCCACAGGCAAGAAAAACAGAACTGGAATATTTATAGTGGGCACCAACTACCTACATACTCACAGCAAAGTTATTGTAAAGCAATACAAAAAAGTCTAAATTAAGTATATATATATATATATATATATATATATATATATATAGACCTTCCTTTTAAAGAAGGGGTCATGGATCTGTGGTGAGTGCATTGGAGTGGCACATGGGGTGGATCACTACTATAATAGGAAAAAGAGACAACATTAAGCATCAAAAAGAGCATCTTATACACGTTGGACTTTTTTTAATTCAGTATTATGCACTTATATGGTATAGGATGGTCTTTATTATGACATTGTTTACTATATATGAATAATGATTGGAGCTTAAGCGCCACACTTTTGTCTTGATTCTATTCATATGAAAAACAGAACTGATTTGTTGTACAGTAGAATTATGGGACATTCGGTAGAGCAATTCCTGAGTTTGGATTTTATCCGAACATCTGAATAGCCAATGTTCACTCTGAATTTATGTTTAGACCGAACGCACAGCTCACCCCACTCTAGAATTGCATGTGTTGTAATACTCCAAAGGAGGCAGGAAGCTGACAACATTAATCAATGCCTGGTTTTAAAAGTGTCTGAAGAGATACAATCTTTGGCTGTTTCTTTCCTGGCCACAAAGAGCAGCTTATGAGCATAACCTAAGTGGCACAACAGGGAGTGTGGAGGAATGTCAATCATAAACTAAAAAGATATTTCCCTCATGACATCACTACAGTAACATTGAAGCTTAACCACTTCATGTCCGGACACTTTCACCCCCTTCCTGTCCAGGCCAATTTTCAGCTTTCAGCGCTGTCACACTTTGAATGACAATTGCGCGGTCATGCAATACTGTACCCATATGAATTTTTTACAATTTTTTTGAGACAGATAAAACTTTATTTTGGTGGTATTTATTCACCACTGGGATTTTTATTTTTTTATTTTGCTATATAAAATGAAAAAGTCCAAAATTTTGAAAAAAAAGTGTTTTTCTTATAAAATTTTGCAAATAAATAATCTTTCTTCATAAATCTTGGCCAATATGTATCCAGCTATCTTTTTAGTAAAAAAAAATAACCCAAATTAGTTTATAACCAAAAATTACAATTTTTCAAAAATGTTTTTTTACATTTTTATTTTTTTTTTATATTATTTATGTTTTTTTTTTAACATACTGTCACCCTAGCAATACAGTGTCACCATAGTAACAATGTATTGCTTGTGGGGGGTGATGAAGATTTTTTTTTTTAAATTTACACTGATTGCTTTTACACCCATAAAGGCTGTAAAAGCAATACTTTTTCCTTATCTCTGGCTGCATTCTTGCAGCCATTGAGAAATACTGTGTGAGCTGTGATTGGTCACAGCTTATCACATGGTACAAGGCTGTTGTGAATAGCTATGTACCATGTGACCTCTGTGATCATTCACAGATTTCACACGTAGTAAACAATGATGTCAGAAGTGACATCTTACTTACTACTATTCATGTGATCACTGATTGGCCAATCAGTGATCACACGATCGGGACCTCACACAGAGGTCCCGTACAATGATCCAGAGGACACAGAGAAGAACTGGATCGCGGTGCTGCGCACTCTCAGGGAGTGCGCACAAGCAGGGAAGCGGGGAGGATGTTTATAAACAGCCATGCACCCTTGCACTGCTCCCTTCTGGTATATACATGTCCTCGGTATACATGTTCCATTTCGAGCAACCTGTGGGTGGGGTGTAGACCAACTCTGAAAAGTCTTTTCAGGGGTAGAATAGGTCTTTCATACCAAATATAGCTAAATAAGTCTTTGGGATGTTTTTAGCAATTTCCTCTAATATGGAGGACCATTGGTCCTCAAAGACCCTGCCAATATCAGAGGACCAAAGGACTATGATGTGTTTATCTTCATACAAAATATGATCACCGGTTAGATATAAGTAAACCTTTGAAGTTACACCTTTAAGCAGACGTCCTCTGGTAAATCAAATGATGCAAGCTGTACAGTGAAATTTGGAAATTAAATGAAGGGAGCGTGCCTGATTTGTAGGTACCTATCTTTCTGGATATCAAACTTCATTTGCAGCATAGTAGACTTAAAGGATAAGTACAACTTTGGGAACATGTTACATGTTCCACCCGTTTTTAGGGCAGAACATGTAACATGCTCCCATAGCCACAGCCACGCCCGTCGTGGTAGTTCATTGATTCTTTCTATTTTAACCACTTGCCTACCAGGCACTTATACCCCCTTATTTACCAGGCCAATTTTCAGCTTTCAGCGCTGCCGCACTTTGATTGACAATTGCGCGGTCATGCAACATTGTACCCATATGAAATTTTGATCATTTTTTTCTCACAAATAGAGCTTTCTTTTGGTGGTATTTAATCGCCACTGGGCGCTTTACTTTTTGCGCTATAAATTAAAAAAGTGCAAAAAATTTGAAAAAAAAAAAAGTTTCTTTGTTTCTATTATAAAATTTTTCAAACAGGTAATTTTTCTCCTTCACTGATGTGCGTTGATGAGGCAGCACTGATGGGCACTGATAGGCGGCACTGATTGGCACTGATGGGCAGCACTAAAGGGCACTGATAGGCAGCACTAATGAGGTGGCACGGATAGGCGGCACTGATAGGCAGCACTAATGAGGTGTCACGGATAGGCGGCACTAATATGCAGCACTGACAGGCGGCACTGATAGGTGACACTGATGATGGGTACTGATAGACGGCACTGACTGGCATCACTGCTGGGCACTGACTGGCAGCACTGACTGGCACAACCGCTGGGCACTGACTGGTGGCACTGACTGGCAGCACTGCTGGGCTGCACTGGTGGGTGGCACTGGTGGGCAGCACTGGTGGGTGGGCACAGGTGGGTGGCACTGGTGGGCACAGGTGGGTGGCACTGCTGGGCACAGGTAGGTGGCACTTCTGGGCACAGGTGTGTGACACTGCAGAGTGGCACAGGTGGGTTCACTGCTGGGCACAGGTGGGTGCACTGCTGGGCACAGGTGGGTGATCTGCTGGGCACAGGTGGGCGGAGCTAGTGGGCGCACTGCTGGGCACAGGTGGGCGGAACTTGTGGGTGGCACTGCTGGGCACCGATCACGGAGATCGCCGGGTGCGCACCCCCTGGGGCGCGCAGGAGAGCGCGTTCTGGGGGGACGTCATATGACGTCCACCCAGAACTGGCCGGCCGCAGTTTAGCCGTCATTCGGCTATCTGCGGTCGGCAGGTAGTTAAACATAAATCACCAGTGCCAAAATTATACAAATTGGATATACAAATAAATGCTGCTGCTCATCAGTGCAAACCCACACCAATAAATATATAAAACATTAACACAGCACAAATTTTTTTTTTAATTATAATTATATTAAATACCACTCCAAAAAAATAAAAAAATAAAATTATATATAAAATTATAAGTCCCACTCCAGATAAGTGAAATATTTATGAAATATTAAAAAAAAATTGATCACATTGATCCGAGCATACCTCTCAAGTATCCGCAACCATGTTCTACCGTCCCCAGCCAATTGGTGGGGACTTGCTTTCTCTCTTGTATGTATATTTACCATATGTTGCATTTCAATGTGAACACTGCTCTTTACTTTTTTTCTTCTCAATGTGTGATAACATGTCTATTGAAAATCTTTCAATAAAAATATTTGATATAAAACCGCTTTTGACCTGAAGGGATGCTTTTTGGATTCCATGGATGGTCTCAAGTTTCCAGGCAGGAAGAACGTAAAACTGCAGGCAGGGCGCAGGACAAAGCACTAGGGACAAAATTTAAGTGAAATGGTTTGATACAGTAATGTCATCCTAATAGATTACAATGCATTGTGTGTATGTCATAGTATAATTTTTTTTAATTTCCTGCTGGTTCCGCCCCCCTACATCCCGATGCTCTCAGGGAACAGAACCCAGAAGACGGATGCCGGCATCGGCCAGAGGACATGACCGGAGGACACAGGGGGAGGACATCGCGGGATCAAAGGACAAGGTAAGGATCGGGGGATCACAGGAGAAGCGCTACAGTGTAATCCCGAGTGTGGCTCAGGGTTACCACTTGTGGTACTGTAAATTAACCCCGAGCCACATTCGGGATTACCGCCAGGGAGGTTAAATTGATTTCCACCATCTACAGAAGGGGTCTCCAAACTATGGCCCTCCAGCTGTTGAAGTACTATAAGTCCCATCATGCCTCTGCATCTGGGAGTCTTGCTTGTGGCTGTCAGAGCCTTGCAAAGCCTCATGGGACTTTCTATTCTTCAACACCTGGAGGGCCATAGTTTGGAGACCCCAGATCTAGAGGGCTCCCACAGGTATAGAACATACAGCGAGTAAAATAAGTATTGAACACATCTCCATTTTTCTCAGTAATTATATTCCTAAAGGTGCTATTGACATGACATTTTCACCACATGTCTGTAACAACCCATGCAATCCATACATACAAAGAAACTAACACAAGTAAGTTCAGAAATTAAGCTATGTATAATAAAATGGAATGACCCAGGGAAAAAGTATTGAACACATGAAGAAAGGGAGGCACAAAAAGGCACGGAAAGTCAAGACACCAGCTGAAATTTATCAGTAATTAGAAAGCAATCCTGCCCCTTGTCAGTGCAAATTAATATCAGCTGGTTCACTGTCAACCGATGGCCTATAAAAAGGTGTATAATTACCAAAGTGTCAAAAGAAACATCTCATGATGGGTAAAAGCAAAGAGCTCTCTCAAGACATTTTCAACCTTATTGTTGCAAAAATGTACTGATGGCATTGGTTACAGAAGGATTTCTAAACTTCTGAATGTTCCAGTGAGCACTGTTGGGGGCCATAAACCGGCTACGACCAGGTGCTCCTCGCAAGATTTCTGCCAGAGGAGTGAAAATAATTATCAGAAGAGTTGTCCAAGAACCAAGGACCACTTGTGGAGAGCTTCAGACAGACCTGAAATTAGCAAGTACAATTGTTTCAAAGAAAACAATAAGTAATGCACTCAACCGGCCTGTATGCACGCTCATCACGCAAGACTCCATTGCTGAAGAGAAAGCATGTTGAAGCGCGTTTAAAGTTTGCTGCACAACATTTAGACAAGCCTGTGAAATACTAGGAGAATATAGTCTGGTCAGATGAGACCAGAATTGAACTCTTTGAATGCCATAATACACGCCATGTATGGAGGTCAAATGGCACTGCACATCACCCCAAAAACACCATACCAACAGTGAAGCATTGAGGTGGGAACATCATAGTGTGGAGATGTTGTTCAGCATACCATACTGGAAAACTTCATATCACTGAAGGAAGGATGAATGGAAAAATGTATCAAAACATTCTTGATAAAAATATGCTGCCATCTACCAGGATGATGAAGATGAAACGAGGGTGGACATTTCAGCAAGGCAATGATTCCAAACGCAAAGCCAAAGAAATAAAGCTGCTAGAATGGCCCAGCCTATCACCTGCCCTGAATCGAATAGAAAATCTATCGAAAGAACTAAAGCTCAGAGTTTATAGAAGAAGACTGTGAAACCTTCAAGATTTGAAGACTTTGTGTGGAAGAAAGGGCCAAAATCACACTTGAGCAATGCATGTGACTAGTTTCTCCATACAGAAGCTGTCATTACCAACAAAGGACTTTGTACGAAGTATTAAATACATTTCAGTTCGCGTGTCCAATACTTTTTCCCTGTGTCATTCCATTTTATTACACATAACTTAATTTCTGAACTTATTTGTTTTGGTTTCTTTGTATGTATGGATTGCATGGGTTGTTACCAACACGAGGTGAAAAGTTCATGTCAATAGCACCTTTAGAAATATCAATAATAATGAAAAAAGGCGCAAAACCCTTGTGATCGACAAATAAACAGTGATGCAATAAAAAATAACATGATGAGGTAATACAATCTAAAACATTGTGAAGTGTCCATACATTAAATTAAAAGTCCATTTGCACTATGAACGATCCAATTATTCACCCAACACCAGTGTACTATGAAATAAACGGATATGTTCTTCACCACCAAAGTGCTGTAGAATGGGAGGCTTACCAAATCAAATCTCAATCCACGCTTTTCATATAGTCAAGCAATACAGGCACCATCAGGATCTCCAGACCAAGTGCAGACATAACATACAAACCAGGAAGGAAAAGTCAATCGCTCCAAGATCTCTTTATCAATGTTGAAGGAAAGACCAACCTCTCCAAGATCTCGTTCTTAAACTCATAACATGTACAGTATCTCCCAGAAGTGAATCCACCCCTCACATTTTTGTAAATATTTGATTCTATCTTTTCATGTGACAACACTGAAGAAATGACACTTTGCTACAATGTGACATAGTCAGTGTACAGCTTGTATAACATGTAAATTTGCTGTCCCCTCAAAATAACTCAACACACCGTCATTAATGTCTAAACCGCTGGCAACAAAAGCGAGTCCACCCCTAAGTGACAAGGTCCAAATTGGGGCCAAAGTGTCAATATTTTGTGTGGCCACCATTATTTTCCAGCACTGACTTAACCCTCTTGGGCATGGAGTTCACCAGAGCTTCACAGGTTGCCACTGGAGTCCTCTTCCACTCCTCCATGACGACATGTTGGCATTCATGGATCCCTCAATGTGACGTGCTATGGGACCGGAAGTGACGACATGGCCAGGCCTCAATGCATTTTGCGGAATTGAGTCATCAGGAAGCTCTCTTCGGTCCCATAGCACGTCACTTCCGGTGGTCTGGAGTCCGCTCGTGGAACGCACACCAGCCTTGTTTGGTTAACTGGTGGCATTGCGGTTCCTTTTTGTCCACGATTATCCAGTACCTGGACTGGCACTTGTCCATGTAAGTGGATCCTTGTTTTGTGTTGTATTCATTTTAATAAAACCTATTACGCTATGGGAGGCATCTGTTTTCTTTTTGTATGTGTATTGTCATACATGTTATGAGTTTAGGAAGGAGATCTTAGAGAGATTGGTCTTTCCTTCAACATGGAGAAAGATATCTTGGAGAGGTTGGTCTTTCCTTCAACGTGGAGAAAGATATCTTGGAGAGGTTGGTCTTTCCTTCAACGTGGAGAAAGATATCTTGGAGAGGTTGGTCTTTCCTTCAACGTGGAGAAAGATATCTTGGAGAGGTTGGTCTTTCCTTCAACGTGGAGAAAGATATCTTGGAGAGGTTGGTCTTTCCTTCAACGTGGAGAAAGAGAAATTGGTTTTCCCTTTATATTTCCTGGTTTGTATGTTATGTCTGCACTTGGTCTGGAGATCCTGATGCTGCCTGTATTGCTTGACTATATGAAAAGCGTGGATTGAGATTTGATTTGGTAAGCCTTCCATTCTACTGCACGTTGGTGGTGAAGAATATATCCATTTATTTCATAGAACACTGGTGTCGGGTGAATAATTGGATCATTCATAGTGCAAATGGACTTTCAATTTAATGTATGGACACTTCACAATGTTTTAGATTGTATTACCTCATCATGTTATTTTTTATTGCATCACTGTTTATTTGTTGATCACAAGGGTTTAGCACCTTTTTTTTCGTTATTAATGACATTAAGAGGTTATTTTCACCTTATTTAAATGCTTCTTCTTTTTTGATTTTTTTATCACAATTTTTGATTTTTGAATATTTTTTTGTGGATGGCGCCACCTACTGTACTTATTTATTAATCACCTTTAGCAAAATATTTACTGGGAAAAATGGTGATGTGTTCAATACTTATTTTACCCGCTGCATGTTCTATACCTGTGGGAGCCCTCTAGATGCTGAAAATCAGTTTAACCCCTCGCCTACAGAGCACTTATACCCCCTTCCTGCCCAGGCCAGTTTTCAGCTTTCAGTGCTGTCACACTTTGAATGACAATTGCGCGGTCATGCAACATTGTACCCATACGAAATTGTTATAATTTTTTTGTGACCGATAGCGCTTTCTTTTGGTAGTATTTAATCACCGCTGGGTTTTTTTATTTTTTGCTAAACAAACCAAAAACAACTAAAAATTTGGAAAAAAAAAGTTTTTTCTTAGTTTTTGTTATAAAATTTTGTAAATAAGTGATTTTTCTCCTTCACTGATGTGCGTTAATGAGGCTGCAGTGATGGGCACTGATGAGGAGGCACTGGTAGGTGGCACTGATGGGCATTGACAGGTATCACTGATGGGCATTGAAAGGCAGCACTCATATATAGCACTGATAGGCCGCACTGATAAGTTGCACTGATAGGCGGCACTGACTGGCACTGATAGCCGGAACTGACTGGCACTGTTAGGTAGCACTAATAGACAGCACTAACGGGCACTGATAGGCGGCATTGATGCGCACTGATAGGCAGCACTGATGCGCACTGATAGGTGGCACCGGTTGGCAGCACTGATAGGTGGCACTGATGCACACTGATAGGCGGCACTAATGCGCACTGATAGACGGCACTGGTTGGCAGCACTGATAGGTGGCACTGATGCGCACTGATAGGCGGCACAAATGCGCACTGATAGGTGGCGCTGGTTGGCAGCACTGATAGTTGGCACTGACTGGCATTGATAGGTGGCACTAACTGGCACTGATAGTTGACACTGAAAGGCAGCTCATATGGGCACTGATATGTGGCACTGATGTGCACTGATATGTGGCATTGATGAGGCTCTGATGGGCACTGGCTGGTGGCATTGATGAGCACTGACAGCTGGCACTGCTGGGGCTACACTGATCATCAGGGCACACTGATCATCAGTGCCCTGATGATCAGTGTACATGTCCCCTCTGAGGAATGCCGATTACCGGCTCTCATCTCCTCTCCTCTGTCAGCGTGACAGCTCGAGAGGAGAGAAATGCCGATAACCGATTGGACACAGCTGATCACATGACCGAGCCGACATCTTCGGCTCTTTCCGTTGATTGGTGATCTGCTGTGTCCGAGGGACACAGTGCACCGCCGAACGCCTTGCTGTGCGCTCCCAGAGCTGCGCATGTGCAGTTAGAGTGTGAGGACGTCATATGAGAGAACCACCTTGCGCCCGTCATTTCCTTACATGGCAGGCGGGAGGCGGTTAATAAACACCACTACCCCACTGATCTCCATTTGCTTCTGGGTCCCATACAAAGTGGCTGCCCTGGTGCTTTCTGAATATTATTATTATAATAATACAAGATTTATATTGCGCCAAACTGGACCAATGTAACTATGTAAAAATATCCATACCTGGAATTTGATCAATATCCACTAATTTTTATGCATCAATGTCATGTATGATACAAAAAATATTCTTAAAACTATATATTTTTCCAAAGTGCAGGACTGGTAGAATGAAAAGATGGTGGTGCTGATTTTGTTGATCCCATGTTCATGGCAGGTATGGTAAAAAAAAAAAAATGCTGCTATGTTACATTAAACATTCACTGTACATTGACCAGTTTGAACATTCAGCAAAGTCACACGCAGTTCATTATTACTGGCCTAAATGTGGCTAGTAAATTGCTAGAATTTAACAAAGCAGGGTGATATTTCTTTGCAGAAAATGTAGTCAACATAAATTTGTATTTATCTTTCCACTTATAAGTTTAACATTTCATTTATAAATATCTGCTTGCTACCAAAAATATATATAGATAACAACCACTTTATTTAATTAGGATTTGAAGACATTGATAAGAGACAGCATAGCTCCAATACTGTATCTAGTATAAATAATAGAATTGTTTATATTATCCTATTCCCTTCAGTCACAAAGGGGTCACTTCCACTGGCTCTCTAGAGCGAGGTTCTTGAGCTTTTCTGTTCAACAATAAGTCAGTTCCACAATTGACAACCAAAGAGAACTGATTTCTTAGTTTCATTGCTACATAAATTAACAAAATAGAGTGTACAACAGATAAAATATTTGTTATAAAAAATACCCATAAGAAGTCCAAAAACTGGGAATAATTTTCAAATATACTCTTCATAAAATTCAAAACCCATGTCAGGAGAGAGAGAACCGTAAACTTTAGAATTCGATGGTAGGTGTCTGTTCCTCCAGTTATAATTCCACTGTTGTTCATTCTTTTGATGTGGAAGAAAAGCAAATTAATGAGAAGGGCAGAAGTCGTGAGGACCATTACAACTGGAAAACTTTCACATGAAAAATAAAAATATGAAATCATCCTCCCCTTTTCCTCGTAGTCAGAAATGTAATCTTTGCAAATTGTTGAAATGACCAAAAAGTAAACGGATTCGTATCCTAAAGACAACACAACAAATGCCATAATTAGAAGGACGAGCCTTCTTAATACGATGGCCTTCAGACGTAAGAAGAAGATGTTGTGAGAAGTGGAAATGTTGAAGTAGAAGAAGATGGAAAGCAGAGCTGATAAGCAGGTGATAAAAAATCCTGAGGAATACATTGCATATTCAGCAAATTTCGTAAATATTTTAGGGAAGTCCATAGAGCACACAACTGTAAAGCAATACAATAAACTAGCAATGTGAAAGAAGATCTTTGACATCCCAAGAAAGGTGATAATTTTGTCTGCACCTGTTAGTGATCTTCCTTTCATGCAGTCAATGGCATTAACACCCACAATAAATGATTGTATCACCAAACCTGCCAAGACCGATATTCCAAGACAGACAACTGGAAAAAGATGTTGTAGTAAATGAATGTCATAACAGTCTTCCTTAGTACAATTTGCCATCTTAGCAACTGCATACAAGAGCTGTTTTTATAGATAGCTAGGTAGATAGACAGATACATAGAAATGATAGTCCTGTGCATCTGTTGATGGAAAATTACTTCTTTAAATCCATAATGCAAATGGTAGTGCGAGCGCTTTGGCTCTGCAAATCTTTATACAAATTAAGAAGATGGGAGTAATACGGAGGTTTGCAAAAGAAGTGGTGGATGTGGTTAAGAGATATCAGAACATTGGGTGGAATAAAGACATTCTTGTTTATTGCAGGCACCAAGATTAAATAGAAACTGTAACACATTCAGTATGTATTGTATATATGGATATAACATACTGTAGATACTATATATATTGTATATTGAAATATATAATATATGTAATGCTACAGAAACTGCAGACATAGTTGATAAGATGATCAGAGACTGTGGGCATGTCACAGGTGTTGTTGAGACTGTTATGTAAAAGGGTTATCACTACTATTGAAGCCCCTTTGTAAATCAATGTTCTGGTAATCTCTACTCATCTGCAATTGGCCACACAGTACCAAAGGACAATGGCATCCCGAGGCAGGGGCGGGGGGGTGCAGCCCGACCGGGTGGCACTTACTGCACGGGGTGATACCGGACCCGCTCCGCGAAAAGGTAAGCTGTAAACCCGTGATTCTCAACCTTCCTAATGCCGTGACCCTTTAATACAGTTCCTCATGTTGTGGTGACCCCCAACCATAAAATTATTTACCCAGTAATTATAATTCATGAGTGTCGTTTTACCTCCAATACTGCTGCTTTCAACACAGTAGCTGCTTTTAACAGAGTAGCTGCTTTCAACACAGTAGCTGCTTTCTACACAGTAGCTGCTCTTTACACATCGGAAATATGTGTTTTCTGATGGTCTTAGGGGACCCCTGTGAAAGGTTCGTTCGACCCCCAAAGGGGTCGCGACCCACAGGTTGAGAACCACTGCTGTAAAGCAAGCTGACAATCCCACAGGATGGATCGGATCTGCGGATTGGGGAGCATAATGGATCAGAGTCCGATCCATTATGCTCAATCCGCAGATCCGAACCATCCTGCGGGGATCTCCGGCATGCAACCTATACGGGGTGACACCGGACCCGTTCCACGAAAAGGTAAGTTGTAAAGAAAGCCAACAATCCCCATAGGATGGATCGGATCTGCGGATTGGGGAGCATAATAGATCAGATCCGATCCATTCTGCGGGGATCATCGGACAGGGTGTCACCAAGTGTTGTCGCACCGGGTGACACCAACCCTAGGGATGCCCCTGCCAAAGGATCATATGAGGTCCTCAGCAGTGGCGTCGCTATGGTGGTGCAGAGATGCGGACGGAACCCAGGTGAAACCTGCCAGAGGGGTGACACCAGGGCCACCGATAGGGGGTGGGCCGTGGGGAAAATTACAGAGCGATGCCCCATCCCACATGGAAGAAAAATATATTTAAAATATATTTTAAAAATATTCCTCCCAAATATATTGACATATTTGAAATGCTACAATGGCCATATTCAATATAATTCAAAATATATTTCAATAAATATATAAATATATATATATACATATATACAGTATATATATATATATATATATATACTCCATGTTGAAATGCGTTTTTATTACAAAATATATGAAAAATATTTTTTAAAATACATTTCAAATATACTGTATGTCTTTAAAAATACGCGATGATTATGGCTTACAGCCAGATTTTACAATTCCCTTTTGAAGCTTTCCCTCCTTATGGAGGGTGTCAATGATGGTTTTCTGCACAACTGTCAGGTCAGCAGTCTTTCCCATGATTATGATTCCTACTGAACCAGACTGAGAGACCATTTAAAGGCTCAGGAACCCTTTGCAGGTGTTATGGCTTAATTAGCTGATTAGAGTGGGACACTTTGAGCCGAGAATATTGCACCTTTTCACAATATTCTCATTTTCTGAGATTGTGGATTTGGGGTTTTCATGAGCTGTAAGCCATAATCATCACAATGATGACAAATCACGGCTGGAACTATCTTGCTTTGAATGTAATGAGTCTATCTCATATATTAGTTTCACTGAAATAAATGAACTTTTGCACGATATTCTAATTTTTCGAGTTTCACCTGTATGTAAAAATATATGTTAAAATTACTTTTTTATATGTTAAAAAAAATCTGAAGAATATATTTTAAAACATTTTTTTAACAAAGACTTTAAAAAAGTCATTTTAACATATATTTTTACAAATATTTTTCATATATTTTGTAATAAAAATGCATTTCAACATGCAGTATGTATATATATATATATATATATATATATATATATATATATATTTGTATTGAAGTATACTTTGAAATATATTAAATATGGCCAAAATTGTAGCATTTCAAATATATGTCAATATATTTGGGAAGACTATTTTAAAAATATATTTCAAATATATTTTTCTTCCATACGGGATGTCTCATGGTTTTTCCTCCCTCAGCTTTCAGCTGCTAGAGGAAGAGATAGAGACATGGGGCATCGCTCTGTAATTGTCCTCCCATCCCGTCCTCCCTGTGCTGCCCACATCTGATTCCCCCCTGTTTCGTCTCCCGCCAGCTAATACAGGCAGGGTTCCATTCACATTCCTCTGTTGCCCCTTCCTCTCCCTTGAGTGTATTGCCCTCTCTCTTCCCTGTATCTTCAGCTCTATCCGGGTCTCTCACTGTAGTGCATCCCGAGCAGAAGAAAGAACAAAGAGAAGCCAGCAACCGGATGTGCGGCATGATAGAGGGAACCGAGGGGTGGGTGCGAAGGAAGCCCTGGATATCCTGGCTTGCCAAGATATCACCTCCCTCCACCTTCTCCCAGACCACTGGGGATCTGTAGTAGGAGAACAGGCAGCAGTGCTGCTCTTCTTCAGGAGAAAGTGGTGGAGCAGTGGGGAACTTATGTGTAAAGTGGGTACAGTGGGGAACTTGTGTGTAGGGTGGGTACAGTGGGGAACTGATGTGTAGGGTGGGTACAATGGGGAACTGATGTGTAGGGTGGGTACAGTGGGGAACTGGAGTGTAGGGTGGGTACAGTGAAGAACTGATGTGTAGGGTGGGTACAGTGGGGAACTTGAGTGTAGGGTAGGTACAGTGAGGAACTGATGTGTAGGGTGGGTACAGTGGGGAATTTGTGTGTAGGGTGGGTACAGTGGGGAACTGATGTGTAGGATGGGTACAATGGGGAACTGATGTGTAGGGTGGGTACAGTGGGGAACTTGTGTGTAGGGTGGATACAGTGGGGAACTTGAGTGTAGGGTGGGTACAGTGAGGAACTGATGTGTAGGGTGGGTACAGTGGGGAACTGATGTGTAGGGTGGGTACAGTGGGGAACTTGTGTGTAGGGTGGGTACAATGGGGAACTGATGTGTAGGGTGGGTACAATGGGGAACTGATGTGTAGGGTGGGTACAGTGGGGAACTTGTGTGTAGGGTGGGTACAGTGGGGAACGTGTGTGTAGGGTGGGTACAGTGGGGAACTTGTGTGTAGGGTGGGTACAGTGGGGAACTTGTGTGTATGGTGGGTACAGTGGGCAACTGATGTGTAGGGTGGGTACAGTGGGGAACTTAAGTGTAGGGTGGGTACAGTGGGGAACTTGTTTGTAGGGTGGGTACAGTGGGGAACTTGTGTGTAGGGTGGGTACAGTGGGCAACTGATGTGTAGGGTGGGTATAATGGGGAACTGATGTGTAGGGTGGGTACAGTGGGGAACTTGTGTGTAGGGTGGGTACAGTGGGGAACTTGTGTGTAGGGTGGGTACAGTGGGGAACTTGTGTGTAGGGTGGGTACAGTGGGGAACTTGTGTGTAGGGTGGGTACAGTGGGACACTGATGTGTAGGGTGGGTACAGTGGGGAACTTGTGTGTAGGGTGGGTACAGTGGGCAACTGATGTGTAGGGTGGGTACAGTGGGGAACTTGAGTGTAGGGTGTGTACAGTGGGGAACTTGTGTGTAGGGTGGGTACAGTGGGGAACTTGTGTGTAGGGTGGGTAGAATGGGGAACTGATGTGTAGGATGGGTACAGTGGGGAACTGATGTGTAGGGTGGGTACAGTGGGGAACTTGTGTGTAAGGTGGGTACAGTGGAGAACTGGTGTATGGGAGTGGTGTGGAGGAGTGTCGGTAGGGGGTCACAGTGGGGAATGAGGGGGGCACAGTGGGGAACTGGTGTGCAGGGGGTACATTTAAAAAATGCAAAAAAAAATTAATTGTGAAGAATAATTTTTAAAATCCTAAAAATAAACTTTTAACGTAGATTCAATATTTTTAAAATTTTTAATTTTTTGTAATTTGGGGGGAAAGAGGGCTGCCAGGTAGGCTGTACAGGGCCCCGTGATTTCTAATGGCAGCCCTAGGTGACACCACCAAGTAGGAAGTGATATCTGACCGTGATGTTGTCACCCCCATCCGTGACAACACATGGATCGGCACGCCGACACCGATCACATCATTTGCAGGGAAGGGTTGGGGGGGGGGTGACACCATGTTTTACCACACGGGGTGACACCAACTCTAGTGATGCCACTGGCCCTCAGTCTACTCTGATAGAGTGTACTGTATTTGATTCATTTTCATTCAACCTTTCTGTTCAAGGCCAGTAGTGAGAAGATCGGATTATTTTTAGGTGGGTCAAATTTTTTTCCGCTAATTGAAGCATAGTAGACCCTTCTTAATACAGCGTATTGTTTTGAAGAAGTTCAATGACTTATAGATTTATGACCAATAGTAGTAAATCTCAGGACCCTACAGAAATGTAACACTTTATCCGCTTCCCACCTACTCACTGCATATCTACGGCTGAGCAGGACAAGCACCATTTTAGGAGGACACATGTCCTCCCAGTCTGAGCTCTCATTTAAAGCCTCAAGGCCTTGTAGTGGCATGATCAATTATTGCTTTGTCCACCGGATACAGCAGATCATAGATTGGGGTACAGGGTCACTGTGATTGGCCTTGTACCATGTGATTGCTGTCACCAATCACAGCAATCACAGTCAGCAGTAGTAAACAATGGCTTTCATTCATGATGCGATGATGTTTGCTACTGTGATCTCTGTAACTAGTGATCATCATGTATAAATACATAAGTGGTGCAAATAGTGAACTTGGTGCACAGTTATTCACTTTAAGGTCATCACAGAGGACAAGGGGGCACTCTTTACATCTGGAGGAAAAGAGATTTCATCTCCAAGTATGGAAAGGCTTCTTCACAGTAAGAGCTGTCAAAACATGGAATAGACTCCCTCAAGAGTTGGTTCTGGCCAGCTCAGTGGATTGCTTTTAGAAAAAAGGTCTGGATTATTTCCTAGATACACAGAATATAACTGGTTACTAACATTTATAGGTAAAGTTGATCCAGGGAATATCCAATTACCTCTCTCTGTCAGTTCATTGCTGGAACTACATGGTGCAGCACTCCCTCAACAGCATCTCATCTAGGTGTAGCGCTACCCCCACAGGAGCTGCTAGTATTTTTGCCCGGGTCGCCCCTATCTTTGACCTACAGCCAGGCACACAGTATTCTCTATAGCCAGGTGCACACCCACACACTTTTACTCGCAGCTTTTATTGACCAGTCTAGGTGATGCTGTTAGTAGGGTACTCCAATATTAGAACCAGTTACATCTAAGGACATCTAACTGATCTCTTTGTTAAGCACAGTTGAAGTCCTTGCTGAAAGCAGATAGCAGACTTCTCTTTAGACTGTAGCAACAAGCAGGTTAGGATTGAGCAATGTCCCTTAGCAGTAGCAACAATTGGACGAACTCTTCAGAGCACCAATCAGCCACCATACTGACTATCAAGCACCAGAGGGTGATCTCCATGATCTCTCAGTGTCTGTATTCACATTGCTCAAGGACAGAATGGTAGCCTCCTTCCATTCTTCCCAGTGACACCCTTTAGTGATACTAGACAGATGCTTGGCAGACAGCTCCCCTCAGTCAGAGTACTCACCCACCTGAGGCTGCATGGAAGAAAGTACCAGGTGAGGCAAGCCTGCCTCCAGCCTGGCTGGGTGCAATCCTCTCCTGGGAAAGACCCTGAGCCCATGTGCTCACAGAACATAAATACCTCTCCCAGCATGTAATGGGTCCACCCTCCCCTGCAATTGGCCAGGGCAGCATCCAAATTCATGCTGCTCATTTGCCTAGATCCCATCCAGCTTCTGGAAGGCTCCAGTTGCTCTCAGAAGGCAGGAGGAACTCAAGCCAAACTCAAACAGCAACAGAGCATCATGAGCAGACCTTACTAATCCATCTCAGCTCTCTCTTAAGCA
This sequence comes from Staurois parvus, assembly GCF_062004578.1. NCBI lineage: Eukaryota > Metazoa > Chordata > Amphibia > Anura > Ranidae > Staurois > Staurois parvus. The sequence goes on from NW_028319977.1 coordinate 1,875,943, forward strand.
CAGAGCCAAAAAATATTTTCCTGACAGCCTCTCTGATAAGCAGAGAAACACAGCTATACTATTCTAACTGTACAAATCCTAGCACTTATCAAGGAGGGTGCCACACAGACTTCTCTTCTCTACTCCTTTCTAGGCTCCCTCTGGCCTTAGGGGGACCAAGCCTTCCCCCTATTTATGTGTATCACAGGGTGGAGGGCAGGCCCAGAAAAAAACTGGGAAACCAACATCCTGGCACTTAACCTCTTCCCAGCCTGGGCAATCCAACTAGTTAAACTAAGTATAGCTATTCCCTTGTAGGCACATGCCTACAAACAAAAGAGACATGAGTGTGGAGGAATGTCAACGATGAACAGCAAAGATGTTTCCCTCATGGCATCACTGCAGTAGCAGTCACATTGAAGCCAAGGGCAGACTGACCATTCGAGCACTCGGCCATTGCCCTGGTACCTTTCGTAGGCTTTTTTGGGTGTGGTTTGAGTCTGGGTGAGGACACAGGAGCCCCATGATCCCCTATTGCCTGGGTGCCCCAAGAGTTGTCAGTCCACCCCTGATTGAAGTTTAAGGTATTGCAATACCATGTATTGCAATGCCCATTTGGGATATAGATAAAAAAAAAAAATCAAGTAAGCCTTTAAAGGTGGTCCAAAAAATTGTTAGTATTTTCTTTTACTATGAAGGATGATTGGTCCTTAGAGATAATATCAGAGAACCATAGGTCTATGACATGCTAATCACCATACGATAGATGACCACCAGGTGGATAGTAGGTAGGTAAACCCTACCCTGTTAATTGCTCAGCAGACATCCTCTGCTAAATCAAATGATGCAAGCTATACATGGGCATTAGGAAACTGAGTTAAGAGAGTAAGTCTGAGTTGTGGGTACCTACAGAACAATTTGTTGGGATATCAAACTTCATTGTCAGCATGGCAAAATATTTAAGGGTAGTGTGCCTATATAACTGGGACAACCTAATGAGACTATGATATTTCCAAATGTTGTGTACATCCATTCAGGGAGGTTCAGGTTATCCCATGACGGGGTTAAGGTAGTGTATTATAGTTATATGTTATAGAACATGCTTGCCTGTAGACCTCATGCAGCAAGCAAATTGTAATTTTTTTTGGACAATCAGAAAACATACATAGGCCCATTAGAGTTAAATTGATTAGATTTTTCCTGCAAAGTACAACTAGTAGGTCTGCTGTGATATAGGTAATGAAACTGACCTGCTAAAAAATGCAAATATGGATTCAGAACTGCCAGACTTCCTCTCATCCTACCCTAAGATTAGCTAGAGTAATGCAGTCCTTTTCTCTTCCATATAAATGTGCAAAATAGAAGGGTTTTTTTTTAAATCTGGTTAGGGAACCGAATATTAAAATATTTTGATAAGTCAAGCAATTTGGGTATTAAGACCAACAAATCTAGCGAGCAAAATCCTCTCTTGCATTAAAAGAGGTATAGACTCCAGAGAGATATATAATTTTACCCCTGTACAAATCATTAGTAAGTTATAATCCTACACCCACAGTTGATATAGAGGAAGGAAAAAAAACCCAGCAAAGCATGATCCAATTTGCTCCTGCAGAGATACAAATGCCTTCCTGATCCCCCGAGAGGCAATCGGATATTCCCTGGATCAACTTTACCTATAAATGTTATATCCAGTTATATTCTGTGTATCTAAGAAACAATCCAGGACTTTCCTACAGCAATCCACTGAGCTGGCCAGAACCAACTCTTGAGGGAGTCTATTCCACATTTTCACAGCTCTCACTGTGAAGAAACCTTTCTGTGTTTGGAGATTACATTTCTTTTCCTCCAGACATAAAGAGTGCCCCCTTGTCCTCTGTGATGACTTCAGGGTGAATAACTCTACACCGAGTTCACTATATGAACCACTGATGTATTTATACATGGAGATCATATCCCCCTTATGTATTATACATGGAGATCATATCCCCCCTTATGTATTATACATGGAGATCATATCCCCCCTTATGTATTATACATGGCGATCATATCCCCCCTTATGTATTATACATGGAGATCATATCCCCCCTTATGTATTATACATGGCGATCATATCCCCCCTTATGTATTATACGTGGAGATCATATCCCCCCTTATGTATTATACATGGTGATCATATCCCCCCCTTATGTATTATACGTGGTGATCATATCCCCCCCTTATGTATTATACATGGAGATCATATCCCCCCTTATGTATTATACATGGAGATCATATCCCCCCTTATGTATTATACATGGTGATCATATCCCCCCTTATGTATTATACATGGTGATCATATCCCCCCTTATGTATTATACATGGAGATCATATCCCCCCCTTATGTATTATACATGGTGATCATATCCCCCCTTATGTATTATACATGGTGATCATATCCCCCCTTATGTATTATACATGGAGATCATATCCCCCCATTATGTATTATACATGGTGATCATATCCCCCCTTATGTATTATACATGGAGATCATATCCCCCCTTATGTATTATACATGGAGATCATATCCCCCCTTATGTATTATACATGGTGATCATATCCCCCCTTATGTATTATACATGGAGATCATATCCCCCTTATGTATTATACATGGAGATCATATCCCCCCTTATGTATTATACATGGAGATCATATCCCCCCTTATGTATTATACATGGTGATCATATCCCCCCTTATGCATTATACATGGAGATCATATCCCCCTTATGTATTATACATGGAGATCATATCCCCCCTTATGTATTATACATGGTGATCATATCCCACCTTATGTATTATACATGGTGATCATATCCCCCTTATGTATTATACATGGTGATCATACCCCCCCTTATGTATTATACATGGAGATCATATCCCCCTTATGTATTATACATGGAGATCATATCCCCTCTTATGTATTATACATGGAGATCATATCCCCCTTATGTATTATACATGGTGATCATATCCCCCCTTATGTATTATACATGGTGATCATATCCCCCCTATGTATTATACATGGAGATCATATCCCCCCTTATGTATTATACATGGTGATCATATCCCCCCTTATGTATTATACATGGAGATCATATCCCCCCTTATGTATTATACATGGTGATCATATCCCCCCTTATGTATTATACATGGTGATCATATCCCCCCTTATGTATTATACATGGAGATCATATCCCCCCTTATGTATTATACATGGTGATCATATCCCCCTTATGTATTATACATGGAGATCATATCCCCCCTTATGTATTATACATGGATATCATATCCCCCCTTATGTATTATACATGGATATCATATCCCCCCTTATGTATTACACATGGAGATCATATCCCCTCTTATGTATTATACATGGAGATCATATCCCCCCTTATGTATTATACATGGAGATCATATTCCCCTTATGTATTATACATGGAGATCATATCCCCCCTTATGTATTATACATGGAGATCATATCCCCCCTTATGTATTATACATGGTGATCATATCCCCCTTATGTATTATACATGGAGATCATATCCCCCCTTATGTATTATACATGGTGTTCATATCCCCCTTATGTATTATACATGGAGATCATATCCCCCCTTATGTATTATACATGGTGATCATATCCCCCTTATGTATTATACATGGAGATCATATCCCCCCTTATGTATTATACATGGTGATCATATCCCCCTTATGTATTATACATGGTGATCATATCCCCCTTATGTATTATACATGGAGATCATATCCCTCCTTATGTATTATATATGGAGATCATATCCCCCCTTATGTATTATACATGGAGATCATATCCCCCCTTATGTATTATACATGGTGATCATATCCCACCTTATGTATTATACATGTTGATCATATCCCCCCTTATGTATTATACATGGAGATCATATCCCCCCTTATGTATTATACATGGTGATCATATCCCCCCTTATGTATCATACATGTTGATCATATCCCCCCTTATGTATTATACATGATGATCATATCCCCCCTTTAATCTCCTCTTCTCAAGAGAGAATAAATTCAGTTCCTGTTAGGATCCGCCAGGTGGTACCTCTGGCAGCCCAACAGACAGGATTACCCAGAGCGTGGAGTCTAAGTCCCTGTCTGTGTATTCACCAGGGCCCCTGATGGTAGGGATGGACTTGAAGCAAACCAGGACCAGGTCACGACCTCCGAGCACTCCCACCCGTGGCAGAGGGGACCACAGGGGATGGATACAGGAGGAGAGCCTGATGTGAAGAGACCGGCAGGCCCAGGCGGGATGGATGGATCGCAGTCAGACAGGCCAGTCCTTACCGTGGGAGCAGCGAGGTACAGAATCGGCAGGCAAAGGATAGTCGAGTCACACGCAGGGTCAATACCGGGGTGGTCAGTCCGCAGAGAGGTCAGACAAGCCAGGGGTCAGGATAGGAGAAGGCAGCGTAGTCAGGGCAATCCGGGACAAAACAGGAGAAGGCAGCGTAGTCAGGGCAATCCGGGTCAAAAACAGCAACAGAACTCAGGATACAGGAACACAGGTAGCAGGAAAAACCTTGCGGCAATTTGTGACAGCGTAGGGCATCTTTAAATACCGCGCCCTGCGCTGTCATTGGTTGCCCAGCGTGTACTCGCGGCACCTACTACGCATGCGCGAGTTTCCTTCAGCCCTGGTCAGCCGGGACCTAGTGCCCGTATCCCGGCATGAGCCGCCGCGACTGTGCATGTACTGGGACAGACGCCGCGGCGGACCCTGACAGTTCCTCTAATCTTTCCTCATAGCTGAGCTCCTCCATGCCTCTTATCAGTTTGGTTGCCCTTCTCTGTACTTTCTCCAGTTCCCCAATGTTCTTTTTGTGAATTAGTGCCCAAAACTGAACTTCATATTCCAGATGAGGTCTTACTAATGATTTGTACCGGGGAAATGATATCTCTCTCTCTGGAGTCTATACCTCTTTTAATACAAGAGAGGATTTTGCTAGTTTTAGAAGCCGCAGCTTGGCATTGCATGCCGTTATTAAGCTTGTGATCTACCAGAACCCCCAGATCCTTCTCCACCATTGACCCCCCCCCAGTAGTACCCCCCCCAGTATGTATGATGCATGCACATTCTTAGCCCCCAAGTGCAGAACCTTACATTTATCAACATTAAACCTCATTTGCCACATAGTTGCCCAATTAAACAGAGCATTGAGATCGGCTTGTAAGTTGGAGACATCCTGTAAGGACGTTACTTGGTCATACAAGCTGTTTTTTGGTGGTATTTACTCACCACTTTTTTAATTTATACTATGTAAAGGAAAAAACATTTGAAAGAAACTGTTGCCCTCAGTTTCTCCTACAAAGTTTTGCAAATAAATAATCTTTCTTCAGCTTAGACCAATATGTATTTTGCTATATTTCTTTGGTTAAAAAAAAATCAGTGTATATTATGTAGTCTGAGTCTACTATCTACGGTATATATATTTGAAACTTGATCAATTCTGATTTTCTGACTGTCTATCTAATTTCTGGAGGCCCCCAAATGTCCCCTTTTTGAAAAGTAGCCAGTCCAAGGTATTTAGCAAGGAGCATGGTGGTTTTTTGAAGTTGTAATTTTTGCCACATTTTTTTTTGGGGGGGGGGGGGATGTAAAGAAAGTAAATGCAATTTGATTTTTTTCACAAAATTATAATTTTAACAAGTTATTTCTAACACACACCATAGGACTAGTTACTATTACACCCCAAAATCCATTCTTTTACTCCTACTGAGCATGGGGATACCACATGTGTGAGACTTATTCACAGCTTAAACATATAGAGAGGCCCAACATGCAAGGAGCGCCTTCAGGCTTTCCATGGGCATAAATAATGTATCTAATTTACCAACTACCTATCATATGTTTGGAGGCTGCAGAGTGCCAGGATAGTGGAAACACCCACACAATGACTACATTTTGGAAAGCAGACACCCCAAAGTTATTTTTAATAGGCACAGGGAGTCTTTTAAAGATTTAATTTTTTTTTTGCCATAAGTATTTTTTTTACACAAAGTTGTCAATTTAAGTTAGTTCTCACAAACAGCATGGACATACTTAGAATTACACCTCAAAACACATACTGATACTCTTCCTGAGTATGGGGATATCACATGAGTGAGACTTTTTCAATGTTCGGACTAATACCAGATGATGCATTTTGTGTATCACCTTATAAACCAACATTGTGCCAAAATCAATGTACTGCAATTGTCACCCCTGTATGACTGATCAGGGAATATAGCTTAGTGTGGTGTCACCTAAAGCATTCTTGGCTTCCCCCCAGGAATGCCATGTTCATTCTTCAGAAAGTACAGGATGATGAACAAAAGAGTACTTGCAGTACAGTACAGTTCGAACAAAAGAGTACCTGCAGTTTCAGGAGCGCAGTTGTCCACAGAGGATGGCTGAGGCTGGTGTTTTGCAGGAGCAAGTTAGGTCAATTCAGGCAGTATGCAGGGACATGGTCAGTGTGCAGGCAAAATATGATACCATGCACCTGCAGAAATGTGGCCGATAAACAGGGCATGGTCAGTTCAGGTAATGGGAATGGATGAAGTCAGTGTGCAAGTAAAGGGTCAGTCCAGGCAGCAGGCAGAAACATGACTGAGAAAACAGGCAAAGGCTCAATATATAGGAGATCAGATACAGGGAAATGACAGTTAGTCAGGCACATACACCTTACCTTCAATGTTTTTATATACCCATTTAGAGTATCTAAATACGTAACAAATTTAAAAAGTACATATACACAAATAGAACTGTGTTCTTTCAGTCATCTACAACCAGAAATACGAGAGTCGAACAGAAACTTGATAAAATCACATTTTTATTGTTTTAAATAGATCATTCAATGGGCATCCATCAAGACAATCCTTCCCATCAATAAAAACATAATATATGTATCCGTAATGTTTGGTTACATTGAAGGAAAGATATATTACAACTTCCTGGGTAAAAACACATTGCAATATGCTGGTGAATGGTTGTAACCATTGCAATAAATCAGAAACCCACTTTTAAGAATCTACATAATTAAAAGGGGGGAGCAGTATACATAACAGAAACAGTGAAAGTGTTGCAAATACATTTGACAGTTCTCCTCCATTGGCTCTAAGGCGCCAACTGGGAAGATCTAAAAATGGCACAAGTAAGCCTGATGTCTCCGAGTAAGTTCACGTTGGCTGCAACAGCAAAAAGAAACAGTCAGGCAGAGGGGCTCAAAATTGAATATTCGAAATGTGAAAAAGGCATAAATTGAACAGTAATGAGCAGAGCAGTCTATATAAAACAAGGTTATCTCTCCTGCTGTAGGTATTAAAAGGTCCTGTAGAACAACATCAGTCAATTCTCACCTCATTAAAGAGACACTTCGGCTCTGAAGACCCTACTCCAGTGACCTCCACTAGTCTCCAGGTCAGTGTTGCCAACCATCAGTATTTTTACTGGCAGACAATAAAAATTGGACATGTTTCTTCTGCCAGTAAATGCCAATGAAAGGAAAAGATTGCCAGTTAAAAAAATGACTGTGACACTTGGCTCAGAACTGCGTATGTGCAGTTCTGGTCTGAAGACAGCTGGGACCATCCAAGTGCCCGCTAAAGTGTGTTCAGGTGGCGCTGGAGGATCGGGTCTGTGCCTGAAATTTGCACTTAAAACTGTAATTTTTAAAATTTTTGGGAATGCAAGGAAAAACTTGCCTGTACCAGTAACATTTGGGTGTCATGTCAGTGAATTTCAATCTAGTAGGTTGGCAACACTGCTTCCCCAAAAAAAAAATGACTTTGACACTTGGCTCGGAACTGCGTATTTGCAGTTCTGGTCTGTAGCCAGCCAGGACTATCCAAGTGCCTGCTACAGTGTGTTCAGGCGGTGCCAGCAGGGTTGGGTCTGTGCCTGAAATTTTCACTTAAAACTGTAATTTTTAAATTTTTGAGAATGCCAGGAAAAACTTGCCTGTACCGGTAACATTTGGGTGTCATGTCAGTGAATTTCAATTTAGTTGGTTGGCAACACTGCTTCGGGTCCCATGTCAAGTGACTGCCAATGGAGGGGAGGTCGCTCACTCAGCATGGGCACCATTCAGAGAACACTTTGTATCTTCTCAATGAATGCAAAGCCTTCTCTGAATGGATGAGGATGAAAGGCAGGGAAGCGATGTTATAATCTCCACTTCATCCTACCAGAGAACACTTTGCATTCACTGGAAAAATGCAGTGTTCCCTGAATGAGACTGTACCAAAGTAATGACTTCCTGTAATCAGTAAGAACCAAGGCAGTAAGTACAGGAGCCAAAAAGAAAGTGGAGATTAGTGGGGTAGTTGTGTCTGTTGGAGTGATTTCCAGCATCTAGAGGGCTCCCACAGGTATAGAACATACATGCCAAGCAAACCAAACTGGGCCAATGTAACTATGTAAAAATATCCATACCTGGAATTCAACTTTGATTTTTAGGTATCAATTTCATGCTTCTATGTACTATCCTATTTCAAGCAGGGTCAACATATGTAATACAAAATATTCTTTAACCACTTCCCGACCGGCCGTTGCATATAAACGGCCGGATGGTGGCACTGCAGGGTCGGGTGGACGTTTCTAAACGGCTTCCCTGCACCCTGCTTGTGCGCGCTCCCTGGGAGCATGCAGCACCGCGATCCGATGCCCGCTGTGTCCTCTGGACACAGTGAAACACCGATCGTCAGACGGGACCTCTGTACGAGGTGCCGATCATGTGATCACTGATTGGCCAATCAGTGATCACATGCAAAGTAGTAAGCAAGATGTCACTTGTGACATCATTGCTTACTACGTGTGAAATCTGTGAATGATCACAGAGGTCACATGGTACAAGGATATTCACAACAGCCTTGTACCATGTGACAAGCTGTGACCAATCACAGTTCACTCAGTACTTCTCAATGGCTGCAAGAATGCAGAGAGAGAGAAGGAGAAATGATTGCTTTTACAGCCTTTATGGGTGTAAAAGCAATCAGTGTAAAAAAAAAAAAAATCTTCATCACCCCCCACAACTAGTACAGTGTCACCATGGTGACACTGTACTGCTAGGGTGACAGTATGTAAAAAAAAAAATAAAAAATAATATTATTAAAAAAAAAATTAAAATGTAAAAAAAAATGTTTAAAATAACTTTATTGCATTAAATTTGAACAAATACAGTAGGTAAAACACAAGGTACTGTACTGTAAAATAACAAGATTTCTCATATTTTTTATCATATTTCCTTTAGTCACAAAGGGGTCACTTCCTCCAGCTCTCTAGAGCGAGGTCCAGGACTTTTCTGCTCAAAAATAAATCAGTTCCACGATTGAGAATCATAAAGAACTGATTTCTCAGTTTCATTGCTACACACACTAACAGAATAGAGTGTACAACTGATAAAATATTCATGATAAAAACTACCCATAAAAAGTTCAAAAATAGTGAATAAATATCAAATACCTTTGTCATAAAATTCAAAGCCCAAATCAGGACAGAGAGAACCGTAAACTTTAGAATTCGATGGTAGGTGTGTGTTCCTCCGGTTATATTTCCACTGTTGTTCATTCTTCTGATGTGGATGCAAAGCAAGATAATAAGAAGGGCAGAAGCTGTGAGGACCATTAAAACTAGAAAAAAATCAAATGACAAATTAAAATATGACATCATCTTCTGCGTTTGCTCATAGTGTGAAATGTATTCTTCTCCTGAATTGCAAATTGTTGAAGTGATCAAAAAGTAAATGGATGCGTATCCTAAAGACAACACAATAAATGCCATAATTAGAAGGATGAGCCTTCTTAATACGATGGCCTTCAGATGTAAGAAGAAGATGTTGTGAGAAGTGAAAATGTTGAAGTAGAAGAAGATGGAGAGCAGAGCTGATAAGCAGGTGAAGAAAAATCCTGAGGAATACATTGCATATTCAGCAAATTTCATAAATATTTTAGGGACGTCCATAGAACACACAACTGAAAAGCAATACAATAAGCTAGCAATGTGAAAGAAGATCCTTGACATCCCAAGAAAGATAATAATTTTGTCCGCACCTGTTAGTGATCTTCCTTTCATGCAGTCAATGGCATTAACACCCACAATAAATGATTGTATCACCAAACCTGCCAATACCGATATTCCAAGACAGCCAACTGGAAAAAGATGTTGTAGTAAATGAATGTCATAACAGTCTTCCTTAGTACAATTTGCCATCTTAGCAACTGCATACAAGAGCTATCTTTATAGATAGCAAGGCAGATAGTTAGATAGATTGGAATGACAGAAGTCCTATGTGTCTTCTGATGGAAAATTACTTTTTTAAGTCTATACAAGCACTTCGTCTTTGCCAATCCTTACGCAAATTAAGAAGGCGAGAGTAATACGGACATTTGCAAAACAGTGGTGGATGTGGTTAAGAGATATCAGAACACTGGGCGGAATAAAAAAAGTTTATTGCAGAGGCCAAGATTAAAGGGAAACTATGACATATATTTATTAGTATAATATACTGTATGTAGCAGGGGCGGACTGACAACTCATGGGGCCCCCGGGCAATAGGGGATCATGGGGCCCCTGTGTCCTTGCCCAAACTCAAAAAAGCCTATGAAAAAAGTACCAGGGGCATCTCATGGGGCCCCCTACTGACCCCGGGCTCTCGGGCGGTGCCCGAGTTTCCAAATGGTCAGTCCGCCCCTGGTATGTAGTATACCAAAGGGCTGAACATTATATTCAGTATATGTAATGCTAAAAACTAAAGCAGATGGCCAGAGACGTTGTTGAAGACTGGAAACCGCACAAGACAGTCAGAGACAGGGGCGGACTGACAAATCATGGGGCCCCCGGGCAATAGGGGATCATGGGGCCCCTATGTCCTTGCCCAAACTCAAAAAAGCCTATGAAAAAGGTACCAGGGGCATCTCATGGGGCCCCCTACTGACCCCAGGCCCTCGGGCAGTGCCTGAGTTTCCAAATGGTCAGTCCGCCCCTGGTCAGAGACTGGGAATATGTTACCATTGTCATATCCCCTTTGCATATCAATGCTCCCCCCTTTCATTACTAGGGTCTGCAAGAGGCCACACATCAAGTACCAAAGTCCATTCATCAGTGCAAAAACTACAAGTTTTTTGGATTCAGCAATCATTTGGTTTTATTTCTCTTTATTCTATCTTTGTTATGGATATTGGATGGATCCATGAAAAGCTCCAAGAACCTTTGGCTGGAAGCTGAAAGTTATTTGGGCCTAGAGCAGTAGCTTCTTGTTGAGTCTTTTTTCAAATTTATATTGGTGAGGGTAATTTTAAAGATGTTAAGGTCCCATGAAAATTTATTTTATCACTAGAGGACACAAGTTTTGGTTTTCCAGCAGGCTTCATGAGGTGATTCATCATCAATAGAAAAAAATATATAAAAAACTTTTTGCGCTGCTACTAGAAAAGATGGGACTATTGGGACAGCAGCACACACCTGGCTATACCACTAGTAAAAAACAACAAACAGAAAATTGATGTTGCGCTAATCACAATAATGCCACAGACATTCCAAGACAAATAATGAGATGAGAAGACAATAGGTACAGTGATACACCATAACATAATCAGTAAATGGAAGGAATATGGGAGTGAAGGGAAAGGTGAAATAATAAAGTTCCAAAATGAGGACCAAAAAGTGTACAGACAATAAATCGTGACCGTAGGCAAAACGCACGGAAATGATCAGGGAGAAATAAAATATTAACTATAATGCTACTACCTCCCCCTCACTCCCCCTCTCTGTTGGGGTCCCTCAAGGCTCTGTCCTCGGGCCCCCTCTCTTCTCCATCTACACCTCCTCCCTTGGCCAACTCATACACTCTCACGGCTTCAACTACCACCTCTATGCCGACGACACACAAATCTATCTCTCAACCCCCCACCTCACCCCCTCAGTCTCCGCCCGAATCACACACCTGCTGATTGACATATCAGACTGGATGTCACTCCACTTCCTTAAACTGAACCTCTCCAAAAGCGAGCTCCTAGTTTTCCCCCCAGCCCGGACACCACCCCCCATTGACTTCTCCGTCACATCCAGCAACGCCACCATCAAACCCGCCCCGCAGGCCAGAGTACTTGGTGTCATTCTGGACTTCCAACCTATCCTTCCAGCCCCAAGTCCAATCTTTAACAAACTCGTGCAGACTCCACCTCCGCAACATCGCCAAAATTCGCACGTTCCTAACCCCAGAAACCACTAAACAGCTCATCCACTCCCTCATCATATCACGACTCGACTACTGCAACTCCCTCTTCACTGGCCTGCCTCGCCGATGGCTATCCCTGCTTCAGTCCATCCTGAATACGGCTGCCAGACTCATTCACCTTTCCAACCGCTCCGTCTCCGCCACCCCCCTCTGCCAATCCCTCCACTGGCTTCCGATTGCGCAACGGATCAAATTCAAAATCCTAACACTGACGTACAAAGCTGTCCACCATACTGCCCCAAACTACATCACCGACCTAATATCCAAGTACCGCCCAGCACGCTCACTCCGCTCCTCACAAGACCTCCTTCTCTCTAGTTCCCTGGTCTCCTCCTCCCATGCCCGCCTCCAGGACTTCTCCAGGGTGTCACCCATCCTCTGGAACTCCCTGCCCCAACCCATCAGATTATCACCTACTCTCCTCTCCTTTAGGCGCACCCTGAAAACCCATCTCTTCAGGGAAGCCTACACCACCCCCTCCTAACCTGTCAACCTCCTCCACTCTTCCTACCACTCCATCCCCCACAGGTATCTCCTCCTGTGCCACCATCCCCTCCCTCCTAGATTGTAAGCTCCAAAGAGCAGGGCCCTCGATCCCCTCATGTTTTGCATTGTATTGGTATTGTTCTGTCACATGTTCTGTCCCCCTTTGTAATGTACAGCGCTGAGCGAACCATTGGCACTTTATAAATACTGTATAATAATAACTAAATCACAGTAATAGTGGGACAAAGGAGTCCGTCATAACATCAATGAAATAACGTGAATACAACTGATGAGAAAGTGGAGCAAAATGTGAAAAATACAAAATGAAGTGCTTATATATTAAAAGTGGACAAACCACTTATCACAGAAGAATGACAATAACGGCGCACAGTGAGGCCAAAAATGCGACTAAAGAGTCATAACACAATGTGCATCAAAGGGCCATGTGACATAAAACGACTAATAAGTGACCATATAAGTACCAAAAATAAATGTGGCAAACATATAGAGAGTGCAACTAGTATACCTAGGGTACCCTGATGAAGTCACGTGACAGTGATGTAATGCGTATGTCGGAGAGCGGAATGTGGTGACGTCATTTCTGACATGAACGGCTGCAGCCATATTGGTACACCCAGTACACCCATATCAGCACATGTGATTGATGCCTTGTTTGATCTGTTCCCATGTAAGTGCGCATTTGTCTTTACAAGAAATCTGATTCATTTACAATATTACACTATGGAAGCACTTTTTCTTGTCTCCCTGGCAGTGCTGTGAGCTGGCTGTTTTTCTGGTCCAGTGCACCCCTGGCAGGAGATCTGTGTGCTGGCTGATTTCCGTGTACAAATGCACGGAACAATATGGTCCACTAGTGAGGGAGATTTCATCCCTACATCGCTGGTTGGGATTCCACTTAAAGGGCCCCTACAGTGAGTTTCCTGAAAGCCTTTTGGCCCCTTGGGGTCTGGGTGCGGAGGTGAGGAGGCAATTTAGCCAGTGTGGAATTCAACAAACATTTACCTATCCACATTGTGTTTTTTTTTTATACGTTTTTGTTGGACGTTTTTGCACATGGACTTTATGTCGTATTTACAATTTTTTTAGTCACATATTATTTATTTCTTCATTGTGTTATTGTATTTTATGTTGCTCAGTAACACATTCATTCGGTTTTATTGTGCGTTTGTATCACCATTTTCTGTCACTTATTACCATAGTCACTATGGTCACTTATTAGTCGTTTTATGTCACATGGCCCTTTGATGCACATTGTGTTTTGATCCTTTAGTCACATGTCCCACTATTACTGTGATTTAGTTAATATTTTATTTCTCCCTGACCATTTCCATGCATTTTGCCCACGGTCACGATTTATTGTCTGTTACACCTTTTGGTTCTCATTTTGGACCTTTATTATTATTTCACCTTTCCCTTCACTCCCATATTCCTTCCATTTACTGAATATATCATGGTGTATTATCTATTGTCTTCTCATCTCATTATTTGTTTTGGAATGTCTGTGGCATTATTGTGATTAGAGCAACATCAATTTTCTGTTCATCATTAACCTCCCTAGCGGTCTGATTATTTCAGATTTTTGGTGCTGAAAGAGGTACCATTATTTTGCATGGAAATATGTAGTTTTTTTATTGTAGGCTGTAATTTTTAGAAATAACTCACTGAAATCTGTCCGAACAAGAGTCTATTAAACATCCCGGGTAGGATAAAACTTGAAACACGAAATCATAAATTATAATTTAATAAATAATCATAAAAATAATATAATAATAAATTTAATTCAATAATATAATCAAACCGAAAACACTGAAATTTGAAATATAGCGTTAAGTTCGCACATCACTGAGCAAAGTCGCAAAATCGTTTTCAGTGTCTGATGAGGAATTTCCCCACGAATCATTATCACTCAATTCTGCAAGTGGTTCTGATTTACTATCGCTGTTCTCTAGCCGGTCTAAACCCGCTTTTGACCTAAAGGGACACTTTTTGAACGCCATGGACATTTCTCAGTTTCCAGGCAGAAAGAACAGAAAAAATGCAGACAGGGCGCAGGACAAAGCACTCGGGACAAAATGTATGTGAAATGGGTTGAAACAGCAATGTTTTACTATGAAAAATTTGTTTTGAAAAAAATGACATTTTTAAAAATTTTCAAATTTACCGCCGCCTACGGCGGCGCCCATACGTCCCGACGTCACAGGGACTGGAACACAGAAGCCGGATGCCGGCATTGGCCGGAGAAGATGGCCGGGGACGCTGCAGGGGACACAATGCGAGAGAGAAGGACAAGGTAAGCTTTTTTTTTTTTTTTTCACTGGTATCAGTGGGAGGAATAGTGCCCCATCATTGGTATCAGTGGGAGGAATAGTTCCCCATCATTGATATCAGTGGGAGGAATAGTGCCCCATCATTGGTGTCAGTGGAGGGAATAGTGTCCCATCATTGGTATCAGTGGGAGGAATAGTGCCCCATCATTGGTATCAGTGGGAGGAATAGTGCCCCATCATTGGTATCAGTGGGAGGAATACTGCCCCATCATTGGTATCAGTGGGAGGAATAGTGCCCCATCATTGGTATCAGTGGGAGGAATAATTCCCCATCATTGGTATCAGTGGGAGGAATAGTGCCCCATCATTGGTATCAGTGGAGGAAATAGTGCCCCATCATTAGTATCAGTGGGGGGAATAGTGCCACATCATTGGTATCAGTGGGAGGAATAGTGCCCCATCATTGGTATCAGTGGGAGGAATAATGTCCCATCATTGGTTTCAGTGGAGGAATAAAGTCCCATCATCGGTATCAGTGGGAGGAATAGTGTCCCATCATTGGTATCAGTGGGGGGAATAGTGCTCCATCATTGGTATCAGTGGGAGGAATAGTGTCCCATCATCGGTATCAGTGGGAGGAATAGTGCCCCATCATTGGTATCAGTGGAAGGAATAGTGCCCCATCATTGGTATCAGTGGAAGGAATAGTATCCCATCATTAGTATCAGTGGGAGGAATAGTGTCCCATCATCGGTATCAGTGGGAGGAATAATGCCCCATCATCGGTATCAGTGGGAGGAATAGTGCCCCATCATCGGTATCAGTGGGAGGAATAGTGCCCCATCATTGGTATCAGTGGAAGGAATAGTGCCCCATCATTGGTATCAGTGGGAAGAATAGTGTCCCATCATTGGTATCAGTGGGAGGAATAGTGCCCCATCATTGGTATCAGTGGGAGGAATAGTGCCCCATCATTGGTATCAGTGGGAAAAATAGTGCCCCATCATTGGTGTCAGTGGGAGGAATAGTGCCCCATCATTGGTGTCAGTGGGAGGAATAGTGCCCCAACATTGTTGTCAGTGGGAGGAATAGTGTCCCATCATTGGTGTCAGTGGGAGGAATAGTGTCCCATCATTGGTATCAGTGGGAGGAATAAAGTCCCATCATTGGTGTCAGTGGGAGGAATAGTGCCCCATCATTGGTATCAGTGGAGGAATAGTGTCCCATCATTGGTATCAGTGGGAGGAATAGTGCCCCATCATTGGTATCAGTGGGAGGAATAGTGCCCCATCATTGGTATCAGTGGGAGGAATAGTGTCCCATCATTGGTATCAGTGGGAGGAATAGTGCCCCATCATTGGTATCAGTGTGAGGAATAGTGCCCCATCATTGGTGTCAGTGGGAGGAATAGTGCTCCATCATTGGTGCCAAAGGGAGGAATAGTGTCCCATCATTGGTATAAGTGGGAGGAATAGTGTCCCATCATTGGTATCAGTGGGAGGAATAGTGTCCCATCATTGGTATCAGTGGGAGGAATAGTGCCCCATCATTGGTGTCAGTGGGAGGAATAGTGCCCCATCATTGGTATCAGTGGGAGGAATAGTGTCCCATCATTGGTATCAGTAGGAGGAATAGCGCCCCATCATTGGTATCAGTGGGAGGAATAGCACCCCATCATTGGTATCAGTGGGAGGAATAGTGTCCCATCATTGGTATCAGTGGGAGGAATAGTGTCCCATCATTGGTATCAGTGGGAGGAATAGCGCCCCGTCATTGGTATCAGTGGGAGGAATAGTGCCCCATCATTGGTATCAGTGGGAGGAATAGTGTCCCATCATTGGTATCAGTGGGAGGAATAGTGTCCCATCATTGGTATCAGTGGGAGGAATAGTGTCCCATCATTGGTATCAGTGGGAGGAATAGTGCCCCATCATTGGTATCAGTGGGAGGAATAGTATCCCATCATTGGTATCAGTGGGAGGAATAGTGTCCCATCATTGGTATCAGTAGGAGGAATAGCGCCCCGTCATTGGTATCAGTGGGAGGAATAGTGCCCCATCATTGGTATCAGTGGGAGGAATAGCGCCCCATCATTGGTATCAGTGGAGGAATAGTGTCCCATCATTGGTATCAGTGGAGGAATAGTGCCCCATCATTGGTATCAGTGGGAGGAATAGTGCCCCATCATTGGTATCAGTGGGAGGTATAGCGCCCCATTGTTGGTGTCACTGGGAGGTATAGCGCCCCATTGTTGGTGTCACTGGGAGGTATAGCGCCCCATTGTTGGTGTCACTGGGAGGTATAGCGCCCCATTGTTGGTGTCACTGGGAGGTATAGCGCCCCATTGTTGGTGTCACTGGGAGGTATAGCGCCCCATTGTTGGTGTCACTGGGAGGTATAGCGCCCCATTGTTGGTGTCACTGGGAGGTATAGCGCCCCATTGTTGGTGTCACTGGGAGGTATAGCGCCCCATTGTTGGTGTCACTGGGAGGTATAGCGCCCCATTGTTGGTGTCACTGGGAGGTATAGCGCCCCATCATTGGTGTCAGTGGGAGGAATAGTGCCCCATCATTGGTGTCAGTGGGAGGAATAGTGCCCCAACATTGTTGTCAGTGGGAGGAATAGTGTCCCATCATTGGTGTCAGTGGGAGGAATAGTGTCCCATCATTGGTATCAGTGGGAGGAATAAAGTCCCATCATTGGTATCAGTGGGAGGAATAAAGTCCCATCATTGGTGTCAGTGGGAGGAATAGTGCCCCATCATTGGTATCAGTGGGAGGAATAGTGTCCCATCATTGGTATCAGTAGGAGGAATAGCGCCCCGTCATTGGTATCAGTGGAGGAATAGTGTCCCATCATTGGTATCAGTAGGAGGAATAGCGCCCCATCATTGGTATCAGTAGGAGGAATAGCGCCCCATCATTGGTATCAGTGGAGGAATAGTGTCCCATCATTGGTATCAGTGGAGGAATAGTGCCCCATCACTGGTATCAGTAGGAGGAATAGCGCCCCATCATTGGTATCAGTGGAGGAATAGTGTCCCATCATTGGTATCAGTGGAGGAATAGTGTCCCATGATTGGTATCAGTGGGAGGAATAGCGCCCCATCATTGGTATCAGTGGGAGGAATAGTGTCCCATCATTGGTGTCAGTGGGAGGAATAGTGTCCCATCATTGGTATCAGTGGGAGGAATAGTGCCCCATCATTGGTATCAGTGGGAGGAATAGTGCCCCATCATTGGTGTCAGTGGGAGGAATAGTGTCCCATCATTGGTATCAGTGGGAGGAATAGTGCTCCATCATTGGTATCAGTGGGAGAAATAGTGCCCCATCATTGGTATCAGTGGGAGGAATAGTGTCCCATCATTGGTGTCAGTGGGAGGAATAGTGCCCCATCATTGGTATCAGTGGGAGGAATAGTGTCCCATCATTGGTATCAGTGGGGGGAATAGTGTCCCATCATTGGTGTCAGTGGGAGGAATAGTGCCCCATCATTGGTATCAGTGGGAGGAATAGTGCCCCATCATTGGTGTCAGTGGGAGGAATAGTGTCCCATCATTGGTATCAGTGGGGGGAATAGTGTCCCATCATTGGTGTCAGTGGGAGGAATAGTGCCCCATCATTGGTATCAGTGGGAGGAATAGTGCCCCATCATTGGTATCAGTGGGAGGAATAGTGTCCCATCATTGGTATCAGTGGGGGGAATAGTGTCCCATCATTGGTATCAGTGGGGGGAATAGTGTCCCATCATTGGTGTCAGTGGGAGGAATAGTGCCCCATCATTGGTATCAGTGGGAGGAATAGTGCCCCATCATTGGTATCAGTGGGAGGAATAGTGCCCCATCATTGGTATCAGTGAGAGGAATAGTGCCCCATCATTGGTGTCAGTGGGAGGAATAGTGCCCCATCATTGGTATCAGTGAGAGGAATAGTGCCCCATCATTGGTGTCAGTGGGAGGAATAAAGTCCCATCATTCCAAGTATAAATTCAGTACAGTCCTTGGGACGGCTGGCAAGGGGACAGGCTGGCCATTCCTTGCTATTCCAGCACTTTGAACACAGCAGCATGAACATCTCAACATCCTCATCATTGCTCCTCTGCTCTTCCAGGTAACTGCTGATTCCACTCCTCTCAAATGCTAAGCTATTTTGCATGACTGAAATGATCTGCTTTGTTATATTATTTTTTTTATAATTATTTTAATTATTGTTACATTTTTTTTTTGTAACTGCTGCCTGTACTTGGCAATATGACGTCATATATTCTATATATTCTCATAGTGCCTTATCTGGTGTCCATCCTGCTTACAATTTGTTAAGGGCAGAACACATCCCCCCATGTGTCATTTATTAGCTCCTAATTGAATAATTGCCTACCCCCCCCCCCCCCCCCTCCTCCATCCAAGTATAAATTCAGTGCAGTCCTTAGAATGGCTGGCTGTTTGTTGTGTGAACTATATGGTGCTCTAACTAAGGCAAGTACAAACATTAGTGGTCCACGCCAAGGAGTCTAAGTGTTCTTTCCTCTATCATTGCCTTCCCTCAGCCCTTGTTATTTCACCTCTCTTCAACATGCTTTTATGAGCTTTTTTGCTGTAATGTGCTCTCTTTAATCTTTAAACTCTCTCCCCCCCCCCCCCCTTTTTTTCTCCTTTTTCTTTACCCCTTCTCCCCACCACACAACCTCTACATATCACCTTCACTCCTGCCCTCTCAATATCATTGCAAGTATCAGCTGCTGCTCTCTTAGCCCATGTAATGTCACAACAGTGGAAGGAGTAATGCCCCATTGTTGGTGTCACTGGGAGGTATAGCGCCCCATTGTTGGTGTCACTGGGAGGTATAGCGCCCCATTGTTGGTGTCACTGGGAGGTATAGCGCCCCATTGTTGGTGTCACTGGGAGGTATAGCGCCCCATTGTTGGTGTCACTGGGAGGTATAGCGCCCCATTGTTGGTGTCACTGGGAGGTATAGCGCCCCATTGTTGGTGTCACTGGGAGGTATAGCGCCCCATTGTTGGTGTCACTGGGAGGTATAGCGCCCCATTGTTGGTGTCACTGGGAGGTATAGCGCCCCATTGTTGGTGTCACTGGGAGGTATAGCGCCCCATTGTTGGTGTCACTGGGAGGTATAGCGCCCCATTGTTGGTGTCACTGGGAGGTATAGCGCCCCATTGTTGGTGTCACTGGGAGGTATAGCGCCCCATTGTTGGTGTCACTGGGAGGTATAGCGCCCCATTGTTGGTGTCACTGGGAGGTATAGCGCCCCATTGTTGGTGTCACTGGGAGGTATAGCGCCCCATTGTTGGTGTCAGTGGGAGGTATAGCGCCCCATTGTTGGTGTCAGTGGGAGGTATAGCGCCCCATTGTTGGTGTCAGTGGGAGGTATAGCGCCCCATTGTTGGTGTCAGTGGGAGGAATAGCGCCCCATTGTTGGTGTCAGTGGGAGGAATAGCGCCCCATTGTTGGTGTCAGTGGGAGGAATAGCGCCCCATTGTTGGTGTCAGTGGGAGGAATAGCGCCCCATTGTTGGTGTCAGTGGGAGGAATAGCGCCCCATTGTTGGTGTCAGTGGGAGGAATAGCGCCCCATTGTTGGTGTCAGTGGGAGGAATAGCGCCCCATTGTTGGTGTCAGTGGGAGGAATAGCGCCCCATTGTTGGTGTCAGTGGGAGGAATAGCGCCCCATTGTTGGTGTCAGTGGGAGGAATAGCGCCCCATTGTTGGTGTCAGTGGGAGGAATAGCGCCCCATTGTTGGTGTCAGTGGGAGGAATAGCGCCCCATTGTTGGTGTCAGTGGGAGGAATAGCGCCCCATTGTTGGTGTCAGTGGGAGGAATAGCGCCCCATTGTTGGTGTCAGTGGGAGGAATAGCGCCCCATTGTTGGTGTCAGTGGGAGGAATAGCGCCCCATTGTTGGTGTCAGTGGGAGGAATAGCGCCCCATTGTTGGTGTCAGTGGGAGGAATAGCGCCCCATTGTTGGTGTCAGTGGGAGGAATAGCGCCCCATTGTTGGTGTCAGTGGGAGGAATAGCGCCCCATTGTTGGTGTCAGTGGGAGGAATAGCGCCCCATTGTTGGTGTCAGTGGGAGGAATAGCGCCCCATTGTTGGTGTCAGTGGGAGGAATAGCGCCCCATTGTTGGTGTCAGTGGGAGGAATAGCGCCCCATTGTTGGTGTCAGTGGGAGGAATAGCGCCCCATTGTTGGTGTCAGTGGGAGGAATAGCGCCCCATTGTTGGTGTCAGTGGGAGGAATAGCGCCCCATTGTTGGTGTCAGTGGGAGGAATAGCGCCCCATTGTTGGTGTCAGTGGGAGGAATAGCGCCCCATTGTTGGTGTCAGTGGGAGGAATAGCGCCCCATTGTTGGTGTCAGTGGGAGGAATAGCGCCCCATTGTTGGTGTCAGTGGGAGGAATAGCGCCCCATTGTTGGTGTCAGTGGGAGGAATAGCGCCCCATTGTTGGTGTCAGTGGGAGGAATAGCGCCCCATTGTTGGTGTCAGTGGGAGGAATAGCGCCCCATTGTTGGTGTCAGTGGGAGGAATAGCGCCCCATTGTTGGTGTCAGTGGGAGGAATAGCGCCCCATTGTTGGTGTCAGTGGGAGGAATAGCGCCCCATTGTTGGTGTCAGTGGGAGGAATAGCGCCCCATTGTTGGTGTCAGTGGGAGGAATAGCGCCCCATTGTTGGTGTCAGTGGGAGGAATAGCGCCCCATTGTTGGTGTCAGTGGGAGGAATAGCGCCCCATTGTTGGTGTCAGTGGGAGGAATAGCGCCCCATTGTTGGTGTCAGTGGGAGGAATAGCGCCCCATTGTTGGTGTCAGTGGGAGGAATAGCGCCCCATTGTTGGTGTCAGTGGGAGGAATAGCGCCCCATTGTTGGTGTCAGTGGGAGGAATAGCGCCCCATTGTTGGTGTCAGTGGGAGGAATAGCGCCCCATTGTTGGTGTCAGTGGGAGGAATAGCGCCCCATTGTTGGTGTCAGTGGGAGGAATAGCGCCCCATTGTTGGTGTCAGTGGGAGGAATAGCGCCCCATTGTTGGTGTCAGTGGGAGGAATAGCGCCCCATTGTTGGTGTCAGTGGGAGGAATAGCGCCCCATTGTTGGTGTCAGTGGGAGGAATAGCGCCCCATTGTTGGTGTCAGTGGGAGGAATAGCGCCCCATTGTTGGTGTCAGTGGGAGGAATAGCGCCCCATTGTTGGTGTCAGTGGGAGGAATAGCGCCCCATTGTTGGTGTCAGTGGGAGGAATAGCGCCCCATTGTTGGTGTCAGTGGGAGGAATAGCGCCCCATTGTTGGTGTCAGTGGGAGGAATAGCGCCCCATTGTTGGTGTCAGTGGGAGGAATAGCGCCCCATTGTTGGTGTCAGTGGGAGGAATAGCGCCCCATTGTTGGTGTCAGTGGGAGGAATAGCGCCCCATTGTTGGTGTCAGTGGGAGGAATAGCGCCCCATTGTTGGTGTCAGTGGGAGGAATAGCGCCCCATTGTTGGTGTCAGTGGGAGGAATAGCGCCCCATTGTTGGTGTCAGTGGGAGGAATAGCGCCCCATTGTTGGTGTCAGTGGGAGGAATAGCGCCCCATTGTTGGTGTCAGTGGGAGGAATAGCGCCCCATTGTTGGTGTCAGTGGGAGGAATAGCGCCCCATTGTTGGTGTCAGTGGGAGGAATAGCGCCCCATTGTTGGTGTCAGTGGGAGGAATAGCGCCCCATTGTTGGTGTCAGTGGGAGGAATAGCGCCCCATTGTTGGTGTCAGTGGGAGGAATAGCGCCCCATTGTTGGTGTCAGTGGGAGGAATAGCGCCCCATTGTTGGTGTCAGTGGGAGGAATAGCGCCCCATTGTTGGTGTCAGTGGGAGGAATAGCGCCCCATTGTTGGTGTCAGTGGGAGGAATAGCGCCCCATTGTTGGTGTCAGTGGGAGGAATAGCGCCCCATTGTTGGTGTCAGTGGGAGGAATAGCGCCCCATTGTTGGTGTCAGTGGGAGGAATAGCGCCCCATTGTTGGTGTCAGTGGGAGGAATAGCGCCCCATTGTTGGTGTCAGTGGGAGGAATAGCGCCCCATTGTTGGTGTCAGTGGGAGGAATAGCGCCCCATTGTTGGTGTCAGTGGGAGGAATAGCGCCCCATTGTTGGTGTCAGTGGGAGGAATAGCGCCCCATTGTTGGTGTCAGTGGGAGGAATAGCGCCCCATTGTTGGTGTCAGTGGGAGGAATAGCGCCCCATTGTTGGTGTCAGTGGGAGGAATAGCGCCCCATTGTTGGTGTCAGTGGGAGGAATAGCGCCCCATTGTTGGTGTCAGTGGGAGGAATAGCGCCCCATTGTTGGTGTCAGTGGGAGGAATAGCGCCCCATTGTTGGTGTCAGTGGGAGGAATAGCGCCCCATTGTTGGTGTCAGTGGGAGGAATAGCGCCCCATTGTTGGTGTCAGTGGGAGGAATAGCGCCCCATTGTTGGTGTCAGTGGGAGGAATAGCGCCCCATTGTTGGTGTCAGTGGGAGGAATAGCGCCCCATTGTTGGTGTCAGTGGGAGGAATAGCGCCCCATTGTTGGTGTCAGTGGGAGGAATAGCGCCCCATTGTTGGTGTCAGTGGGAGGAATAGCGCCCCATTGTTGGTGTCAGTGGGAGGAATAGCGCCCCATTGTTGGTGTCAGTGGGAGGAATAGCGCCCCATTGTTGGTGTCAGTGGGAGGAATAGCGCCCCATTGTTGGTGTCAGTGGGAGGAATAGCGCCCCATTGTTGGTGTCAGTGGGAGGAATAGCGCCCCATTGTTGGTGTCAGTGGGAGGAATAGCGCCCCATTGTTGGTGTCAGTGGGAGGAATAGCGCCCCATTGTTGGTGTCAGTGGGAGGAATAGCGCCCCATTGTTGGTGTCAGTGGGAGGAATAGCGCCCCATTGTTGGTGTCAGTGGGAGGAATAGCGCCCCATTGTTGGTGTCAGTGGGAGGAATAGCGCCCCATTGTTGGTGTCAGTGGGAGGAATAGCGCCCCATTGTTGGTGTCAGTGGGAGGAATAGCGCCCCATTGTTGGTGTCAGTGGGAGGAATAGCGCCCCATTGTTGGTGTCAGTGGGAGGAATAGCGCCCCATTGTTGGTGTCAGTGGGAGGAATAGCGCCCCATTGTTGGTGTCAGTGGGAGGAATAGCGCCCCATCGTTGGGTGTCAGTGGGAGGAATAGTATCCCAAGTATCAGATACAGTCAAGCAAAGGGCTGCATCCAGCTCCTGGGTGGCAGTTTGGAGACCCCTGTTCTATGACACCTAAATCCAAGGTGGATCAATGTGACTATGCAGAAATATTTATACCCAGACTTCTTCAGCTTTATAAACGGCAAACTTTGGAAATGTTACGGAGGTGAAGGCAGCAAGATATGGACAGTGATTGGCTACGGGAAAAGGAGAGACCGGAGTCCAGGACTACACTGAGCACCTTAGCATGAGTGGAGGAACTGATAGTCAAGGTGTTGATCGGGAGAGGGGGGTGGAAATAGCAGTGGAGTGACAGCCATGCTCGTTATGTCTTTAAGGGCTCATTTATGTGTGCTTTGTCCTCTGAAGAGTGATCTGCTTTTGGATCACTTGTTAGAGAGTAGAGCGTTTGACAGGACCTTAGTACACCCCTTAAGGGTTAGGGACTGATGTGAAAAAAGTATGTGTGTATGTATGAGTGTGTATAGGCACTGCCTGGGGTCAGTAGGGGGCCCCATGAAATGCCCCTGGTACCTTTTTTTTTTTTTTTATATGCTTTTCTTGTGTGGGTGAGGACATAGGGGCCCCATGATCCCCTATTGCCCGGGGGCCCCATGAGTTGTCAGTCCGCCCCTGGGTGCTATATAAGTACCTGAATTAAATAGGTGTTGGATCACCGCTTTAACCCAGCAGTAGCACACTGCAACCCTGTGCATGGCATAAAGTTGCAGAGTGCTTGCAAAGCGGTGCCATTTGTAATGTAGTGCCCGCCAAAAGCAATAGGGGGTTTAATCACATCCATACCTTATGTAGCCCCCTTGCTGCTCCTTCTGGAAAAGGGGAGGGGTAAAAATATGGCACAACTCTCTTGTATCATCCCTCACCCGCTAGTGTGAACAAAGCCGTAATGAATCAGCGGCGAGCTGAGGAGTGGAGACATAGATTTGGTTGTCATCGGCACAAAGATGGTATTGGTAGCCGTCGGGAAGGAACAAATGGCGGCTTTGTGCGTACATGTTTATTGCAGTCATTACTAAGGATCCAAAAAGAGTCCAAATGACATAATAAAAGGCGCTCTTGGCTAGGCTCTCCAAATCAGCCGCAGATCTAATCCAAAATCAATGTAATAAATGGTCGCAGCCCGCGATACCATCGGAGAACACGCCAAACCTTCACCAGCATCTCCTAGATTGTAAGCTCCCAGGATCAGGCCCTCCTTTCCCTCTTGTATTGAACTGTATTGTTGCTGTATTGTCTCCCGTTATATTGTAAAGCGCTGAGCAAACTGTTGGCGTTATATAAATCCTGTATAATAACTCAAAATACAGGAACATTATATATCGCAGATTATAGTCATTGTGTAATATGGTCTGTGCTACCACATCAGTAATTTAACCACTTGCCTGCCGCATAGCAGAAATACTGCTGCAGGGCTACGCAAAATCGCATTTATACTTGATTTTGCATTTCCACATAGGGGGCGTGCGCGTGCCTTACCCGCGCTGCCATTGGCAGCCTCAGCTGTCGATCACCCGGCTGGTGATTCCCTGTCAACACCTGGCGATCACAATACAGATCTCTCCGGTCAGCTCCAGCACACTGCTTTGTGTGGCTCTGCATAGCACAGCCATACAATGCAATGTGCTGACATAGTAAAGCACAGCACACAGTTAACCCTTTGATTGCCCCAGATGTTAACCCCTTTCTGCCCAGTGCCATTAGCACAGCGTCAGTGCTTTTTATTACACTGTATTGGTGTCACTGGGGATATCAGTGGCAGTTAGTTCCCACCCAGGTGTCAGAATGCCCACCGCAGTCCTGCTATAAGTCGCTGATCACTGCCATTACTTTTATTAAAAAAAAAACAAAAATTCCACTATATATACTGCCTTTCGCAGAAGCTATAACTTTCATGTAAACCAATTAATTTACACGTATTGGGATTTTTTGCAAAGACATAGCAGAATATATTTTGGCCTAAGTTTTGTGAATTTTTTTTTTCTGGACATGTTTAACCACTTCCAGTCCGGACACTTTCACCCCCTTCCAGCCCAGGCCAATTTTCAGCGCTGTCACACTTTGAATGACAATTGCGCGGTCATGCAACACTGTACTCATGAATTTTTTAGCATTTTTTTTGAGACAGATAAAGCTTTATTTTGGTGGTATTAACCCCTGAGATTTTTATATTTTTTTGCTATATAAATGAAATAAATAATAAATATAAATAAATACAGAAAAGTCAAAATTTTGAAAACAAGTGTTTTTCTTGTAAAATTTTGCAAATAAATAATATTTCATCACAAACCTTGGTCAAAATTGATTCAGTTATCTATCTAATAAAAAAAATAACCCACATTAGTTTATAACCAAAATTATGATTTTTAAAAAAAGTTTTTACTTTTTTTTTATTTTATTTGTTTTTCTACATACTGTCACCCTAGCAGTACAGTGTCACAACAGTGACACTGTACTACTTGTGGAGGGTGTTGAAGTTTTTTTTTTTTATACACTGATTGCTTTTACAGCCTTTATGGGTGTAAAGCAATCATTTCTCCTTCTCTCTGGCTGCATTCTTGCAGCCATTGAGAAATACTGTGTGAGCTGTGATTGGTCACAGTTTGTCACATGGTACAAGGTTGTTGTGAAAAGCCTTGTACCATGTGATCTCTGATCATTCATAGATTTCACACGTAGTAAGCAATGATGTCAGAAGCAACATCTTGCTTACTACTCTGCATGCGATCACTGATTGCCCAATCAGTGCTTACATGATCGGCATCTCGCACAGAGGTCCTGTACGACGTTCGGTGTTCCACTGTGTCTGGAGGACACATCGGGCACCGGATCGTGGTGCTGCGCGCTCCCAGGGAGCACACAGTTCATAATGGTGAGTGCTGTTTATGAATGGCAACCCGCCCCTGGATTGCCACTGTCCAGCCGTTTATATACAGTGGCCGGACAGCAAGTGGTTAATATTTAAAAGTCAAAGATGTTTGAACCAGGGGCGGACTGACCATTTGGAAACTCGGGCCCAGGGTCAGTAGGGGGCCCCATGAGATGCCCCTGGTACCTTTTTCATAGGCTTTTTTGAGTTTGGGCAAGGACACAGGGGCCCCATGATCCCCTATTGCCCGTGGGCCCCATGAGTTGTCAGTCCGCCCCTGGTTTGAAGGATAGAGTCCCAGATACACTTGGATCCGGCCTTAACGGTTGAAACATAATGTTGTTATACTGTGGAAGAATTATATTTTCTACTTCCGTCTATTGATGTATGGTCATGCGTCAGCTACTTTTTTCTTTTCTATGTATCTACTTTATTTTTTATCTTCTCCTCTGTTGTTACAGGGGATTATATTTTTGTACACTTGAAAACTTTAATAAAAATTATTGAAAATAAGTCATTTTTTTTTTTCAAAATTGTCTTTTTTTTGTTTATAGCACAAAAAAATAAAAACACGTACGGGTGATCAAATACCACCAAAAGAAAGTTCTGTTTGTAGGGAAAAAAAGGACATAAATTTAATTTAGATGCAGCATTGCATGACCGCGCAATTGTCAAAGTAACGCAACACCGTATCGCATAAAA
Organism: Staurois parvus; assembly: GCF_062004578.1. Classification (NCBI taxonomy): domain Eukaryota; kingdom Metazoa; phylum Chordata; class Amphibia; order Anura; family Ranidae; genus Staurois; species Staurois parvus. Next base: position 1,903,761 of record NW_028319977.1, read on the forward strand.
TGGCCTGGTCAGGAAGGGGGGTAAATCCTCTGGAGGGTAAGTGATCCTAAAAAAGTGACTTTGTGGAAATGCTAGTTGCCTGGATGTCATGCTGAACCTCTGGCTTCAATACTTTGAGTTAGGTATGTTGACATCATTGAACCTGTCAGCCAATCAAAAAAGTATTAAAGCCAAAGGTTTCTAGCGATCAGTTCAGCTCTGGAAATTCCTTTTAGTTAGTGAGAGATATGTATTTGAATGAAAATACTCTGCCATTGCAACTAGACGGCAAGATTTATATCTGCGCACGCGCAGAGCTAATACATTGAAGAACATACGCGTTGACGCTAGAAGTACGTAAGGACGCACGTGCGTGTTTGACCGGTTTTGCGCCTGCGCAGTGTGCACCGATCGCTGCTGGTTGCGTCTGCGCGGTGTCGACTGACCCGCTTTTCGGGGTTGCGCGCCTGCGCAGTCCCCCGGGGCGCTCTCGCGGGATCTCGGGTGAACGGGAAGTACGGCCGTCGAGAGGGAGCGGCCGGGAAAAAAGTAACGGGACCTGGTGTGTTACGTCACTCGGCCCTCGACCGACAACGCCTAGGGCCCTGTAAGGGCTGATATGACGCCATACCCTCGCTAGGCCTTTCCCGCGATGACGTCACCAGCGTCCTCCCTGGACGGGAAGATGGAGGAGGCCGGGCAGCAGCCAGACAACAAGAACACCCTGAAGAAGACCAAGTTTGACCTGCGCATCGTCCAGGCCTACCTGAATCGGGCCCGTGAGGAGCGCCCGCTGCTGACCGTCCCCGTGGCGGAGCTGGACGCCCACCTGGCCAACTTCATCCGCACCCACCGCAAGCAGGACGGCTCTGAGTATGAACCGGGCACCCTGCGCGGCATCCTGGGCAGCCTGGACCGCCACTTCGAGAGGTGCGGCTACCCGCACGCCATCTACCGCTCCCGCGACACCAAGTTCCTGAGGACGGTGGCCGCCATGAAGGAAAAGCAGAGATACCTGAAGACCATCGGCAAGGGGAGCCACCCGCACCACGCCGAGCCGCTGACCGAGCGAGAGATCGAGCTGCTGTACGCCACCGGCGCCATCGGCCTCCACAACCCCACCGCCCTCCTCTACATGCTCTTCTTCAACATCGGCCTCCACTTCAGCCTCCGCACCATGGAGCAGCACAACCTCAAGTGGGGCAACATCACCCTCAAGGCCGACGCCCAGGGGCGCAAGTACCTGGAGCACACCAAGAAGCTGACGCCGGGCCGCGGCGGTGCCAAGTTCCACCCTTCGCACACCATGCGCATGCAGATCTACGAGAGCCCCGAGCAGCCGGAGCGCGACGTGGTGAAGGCCTACGAGAAGTACTCGGTGGAGAGGCCGGAGAAGATGAAGTGCGAGGATGCCCCCTTTTACCTGACGCCACAGCCAGACTGCCGGCCCGGCTACGCCCGCTGGTTTAAAAACCTGCCTATGGGGGAGTCCAGGATACGGGGCATCATGAAGCACCTGAAGATGGCCGCCGGGCTGTCGCCGCAGAGGAAAATCTTGGGGCGCTCGCCGCTGAAGAGGCCCGTCCTGCTGGGGAGCAGCATGGCCTCCATTCTGTCAGCCCAGGTCAAGGTCCTGAGGGGGGAACCGTCGCTGAATGGCTGCCGGAGCAACGGCGTCTCCATAAAGAAGGAGGGTGCGTAGAAACCAACAGTGGAGGGCCACTGGAGCCACATCAATAGCTGTTCGATCAGTTATCTTCTAGTAGCCAACTTCATATAGGGCATTTGGCAGAGACTGACGTCATTGACAGTCTCCACCACTGACACCCTTTGTGCCAATCTGCACTGCAGTGATATTGCTGCTTATTGGTGGGATACAGGGGGAAATCCAGTGGCTGTGCTGGGGATAAGGTAGGAGAGCCCAGTAGATTTAGGATGCAGAGGACAAACCAATGATAGCATGATAGAGGAGCGGGCCGAGGGTAGATTACAGAGAAGTCTACTAGGTTTGCTGGTGGTGGGGTATAGAGGAGAGCCCATAGGGTGTGCTGGTGGTGGGGTATAGAGGCGAGTCCAGTAGGTGTGCTGGTGTTGGAATATAGAGTCCAATAATTTTGCTGGTGGTGGGATATAGAGGCAAGCCCAATGGGTGTGCTGGTGAAGGGATACAGAGGAGAGTCTGATGGGTGTGCTGGTGGTGGAATATAGAGGACGCCCAGTAGGTGTGGTGGGGTATAGAGGAGAGCCCATAGGGTGTTCTGGTGGTGGAATAAAGAAGAGCGTACAGTAGGTGTGCTGGTGTAGGAACACAGAGGAGAGAGCCATGGGTGTGCTGGTGGTGGGATATAGAGGGGAGTCCCATGGGTGTGCTGGTAAAGAGATACAGGGCAGAGTCCAATGGCTGTGCTAGGGTTAGGATACAGAGGATAGTTCAATGGGTGTGCAGGTGGAGGGATACAGAGGAGAATCCATTGGGTGTGCTGGTGGAAGGATACAGAGGAGAGTCCATTGGGTGTTCTGGGGGTAGGACACAGAGGAGGGTCCATTGGGTGTTCTGGGGGTAGGACACAGAGGAGGGTCCATTGGGTGTTCTGGGGGTAGGACACAGAGGAGGGTCCATTGGGTGTTCTGGGGGTAGGACACAGAGGAGGGTCCATTGGGTGTTCTGGGGGTAGGACACAGAGGAGGGTCCATTGGGTGTTCTGGGGGTAGGACACAGAGGAGGGTCCATTGGGTGTTCTGGGGGTAGGACACAGAGGAGGGTCCATTGGGTGTTCTGGGGGTAGGACACAGAGGAGGGTCCATTGGGTGTTCTGGGGGTAGGACACAGAGGAGGGTCCATTGGGTGTTCTGGGGGTAGGACACAGAGGAGGGTCCATTGGGTGTTCTGGGGGTAGGACACAGAGGAGGGTCCATTGGGTGTTCTGGGGGTAGGACACAGAGGAGGGTCCATTGGGTGTTCTGGGGGTAGGACACAGAGGAGGGTCCATTGGGTGTTCTGGGGGTAGGACACAGAGGAGGGTCCATTGGGTGTTCTGGGGGTAGGACACAGAGGAGGGTCCATTGGGTGTTCTGGGGGTAGGACACAGAGGAGGGTCCATTGGGTGTTCTGGGGGTAGGACACAGAGGAGGGTCCATTGGGTGTTCTGGGGGTAGGACACAGAGGAGGGTCCATTGGGTGTTCTGGGGGTAGGACACAGAGGAGGGTCCATTGGGTGTTCTGGGGGTAGGACACAGAGGAGGGTCCATTGGGTGTTCTGGGGGTAGGACACAGAGGAGGGTCCATTGGGTGTTCTGGGGGTAGGACACAGAGGAGGGTCCATTGGGTGTTCTGGGGGTAGGACACAGAGGAGGGTCCATTGGGTGTTCTGGGGGTAGGACACAGAGGAGGGTCCATTGGGTGTTCTGGGGGTAGGACACAGAGGAGGGTCCATTGGGTGTTCTGGGGGTAGGACACAGAGGAGGGTCCATTGGGTGTTCTGGGGGTAGGACACAGAGGAGGGTCCATTGGGTGTTCTGGGGGTAGGACACAGAGGAGGGTCCATTGGGTGTTCTGGGGGTAGGACACAGAGGAGGGTCCATTGGGTGTTCTGGGGGTAGGACACAGAGGAGGGTCCATTGGGTGTTCTGGGGGTAGGACACAGAGGAGAGTCCATTGGGTGTTCTGGGGGTAGGACACAGAGGAGAGTCCATTGGGTGTTCTGGGGGTAGGACACAGAGGAGAGCCCATTGGGTGTTCTGGGGGTAGTACACAGAGGAGGGCCCATTGGGTGTTCTCGGGGTAGGACACAGAGGAGGGCCCATTGGGTGTTCTCGGGGTAGGACACAGAGGAGGGCCCATTGGGTTTTCTGGGGGTAGGACACAGAGGAGAGCCCATTGGGTGTTCTGGGGGTAGGACACAGAGGAGAGCCCATTGGGTGTTCTGGGGGTAGGACACAGAGGAGAGTCCATTGGGTGTTCTGGGGGTAGGACACAGAGGAGAGTCCATTGGGTGTTCTGGGGGTAGGACACAGAGGAGAGTCCATTGGGTGTTCTGGGGGTAGGACACAGAGGAGAGTCCATTGGGTGTTCTGGGGGTAGGACACAGAGGAGAGTCCATTGGGTGTTCTGGGGGTAGGACACAGAGGAGAGTCCATTGGGTGTTCTGGGGGTAGGACACAGAGGAGAGTCCATTGGGTGTTCTGGGGGTAGGACACAGAGGAGAGTCCATTGGGTGTTCTGGGGGTAGGACACAGAGGAGAGTCCATTGGGTGTTCTGGGGGTAGGACACAGAGGAGAGTCCATTGGGTGTTCTGGGGGTAGGACACAGAGGAGAGTCCATTGGGTGTTCTGGGGGTAGGACACAGAGGAGAGTCCATTGGGTGTTCTGGGGGTAGGACACAGAGGAGAGTCCATTGGGTGTTCTGGGGGTAGGACACAGAGGAGAGTCCATTGGGTGTTCTGGGGGTAGGACACAGAGGAGAGTCCATTGGGTGTTCTGGGGGTAGGACACAGAGGAGAGTCCATTGGGTGTTCTGGGGGTAGGACACAGAGGAGAGTCCATTGGGTGTTCTGGGGGTAGGACACAGAGGAGAGTCCATTGGGTGTTCTGGGGGTAGGACACAGAGGAGAGTCCATTGGGTGTTCTGGGGGTAGGACACAGAGGAGAGTCCAGTGGGTGTGCTGGGGGTAGGACACAGAGGATAGTTCAATGGGTGTGCTAGGGTTAGGATACAGAGGAGAATCCAATGGGTGTGCTGGTGGAGGGATACGGAGGAGAGCCCAATGGGTGTGCTGGTGGAGGGATACGGGAAAGTCCGAGGATTTGCTGGTGGACTGATATAGAGAGTCCAATGGGTATGCTGGTGGAAGGATACAGGGGAAAGTCCAGTGGGTGTGCTGGTGGAGGGATACAGGGGAGAGTCCAGTGGGTGTGCTGGTGGTGGGATGTAGAGAAGTGACATGGGTGTGCTGGTGGAGGGATACAGAGGAGAGCCCAGTGGGTGTGCTGGTGGTGGGATGTAGAGAAGTGACATGGGTGTGCTGGTGGAGGGATACAGAGGAGAGCCCAGTGGGTGTGCTGGTGGTGGGATGTAGAGAAGTGACATGGGTGTGCTGGTGGTGGGATGTAGAGAAGTGACATGGGCGTGCTGGTGGAGGGATACAAAGCAAAGTCCAGTGGGTGCCCTGGTTATGGAATCTTAGTTGATTGGAAATCAAATTCCCCATTTGACCGTTAATGATGCATTTAGCTTTATTATAATATCTGCTTCCAGGATTTTTTTTTCCTAAAATGCAGTTGTAGCCAAATGTCACCATACCTAAAAATCCTCAAATTTAATTTGCCAAACAGGTACAGTACCGGGTCAGTTTAGACAGATCCGTATTAATATGTTCTGGGTTTGTGGGAGGACAGCGGAGCAGACGTGGGAAACCCACAGACAGGTGGGCTGCAGATAGTGGGACTTCCACTCAGAACCCCAGTACTGCAAGGCAAGGGAATGATTTAGTCACTCTGCTACCCTCAGACTACACATGGCATTTAAAGATTTTAAACCTTCCTCACTAACAAGAAAAGTTTTCACTATACATCTACTTTAAGGGGGAACCAAATTCTGGGAGCTGTGCCCAAAAGTAGTCTAGGACTAGTCACCAATATCACCTGATCCTCCAGCAAGGAGAACATTGAGGAGCACAGTAGTGATCTCACCAAATTTGGTGAGTCTAGCAGTCGGTGCCTTAGATGATCTTACACTGCAGTTACAGTGCATCCAGAAAGTATTCACAGCGCTTAACTTTTGCCACATTTTATGTTACAGCCTTATTCCAAAATGGATTAAATTCAGTTTTTTCCTCAGCATTCTACAAACATTACCCCCTAATGACAATGTGAAAGAAGTTTGTTTTTGAAATATTTCTAATTTATTAAAAATTAGAAGAACCACATGTATTTAAGTATTCCCATCCTTTGCTCAATACTTTGTTGAAGCCCCTTTGGCACCAATTACAGCCTCAAGTCGTATTGAGTATGGTGGTATGAGCTTGGCACACCTTTTTTTTCCTTTTTTTTTTTTTTTCTCAAGCTCCATCAGGTTGGATGGGGAGCATCGGTGCACAGCCATTTTCAGATCTCTCCAATCGGGTTCAAGTCTAAGCCACTCCAGGACATTGACAGAGTTGGCCATATCCACTCCTTTGTTATGTGGGCTGTGTGCTTAGGGTCGTTGTCCTGTTGAAAGATGAACCGTCGCCCCAGTCTAAGGTCCAGAGCGCTCTGGAACAGGTTTTCATCAAGGATGTTTCTGTACATTGCTGCATTCATCTTTCCTTCCATCTTGACTAGACTCCAAGTTTCTGCCGCTAAAAAACATCCCCACAGCATGATGCTGCCACCACCATGCTTCACTGTAGGGATGCTATTGGCCAGGTAGTGAGCGGTGCCTGGTTTCCTCCAGACATGATGCTTGGCATTCAGGCCAAAGAGTTCAATCTTTGTTTCATCAGACCAGAGGGTTTTGTTTCTTATGGTCTGAGAGTCCTTCAGGCGCCTTTTGGCAAACCCCAGGCGGGCTGCCATTTGCCTTTTTACTGAGGAGTGGCTTCCATCTGGCCACTCTACCATACAGGCCTGATTGTTGGAGTGCTGCAGAGATGGTTGTTCTTCTGGAAGGTTCTCCTCTCTCCACAGAAAACGCTGTATCTCTTTCAGAGTGACCATCGGGTGCTTGGTTATCTCCCTGGCTAAGGCCCTTCTCCCTCGATCACTCATTTTGGCCAGGTGGTCCTCTCTAGTAAGATTCCTGGTGGTTCCAAACATCTTCCATTTACGGATCATGGAGGCCACTGTGCTCATTGGGACCCTCAATGCTGCAGAAATGTTTCTGTACCCTTCTCCAGATCTGTTCCTTGATACAATCCTGTCTCGGAGGTCTACAGACAATTCCTTGGACTTCATGGCTTGTGCTCTGATATGCACGGTTACCTGTGGGACCTTCTATAGACAGGTTTATGCCTTTCCTAATCATGTACAAGCAACTGAATTTCCCACAGGTGCCCTCCAATCAAGTTGTAGAAACATCTCAAGAATGATCAGTGGGAACAGGATGCACCAGAGCTCAATTTTGAGTGTCATGGCAAAGGCTGGGAATACCTATGTACATGTTTTTTTTATTTTTAGTAGTTTTTTTTGTTTTTTTCTTGTTCAAACATTTTATTAACAATAAACCATAAAGTTACAAACAGGGAGACTTTGTTAGTGTACATTGGACAATGAGGTGGCAGTAGGACATAGAAAAAATGAATGAGGATCACATTACAGATGTCTATATAATTCTAGCTGAAACAGGTATATAAAAGTCGACTACAGATAACATCATTGTCCCAGCCAATCAGAGTATTGTCTCCCAGGTGCAAAAAAGAAATAGGGTGAAGTTTGGAGGGGGGTCATACAGGGGTGGAAGATAGGGGAGGGAAAGGGGAACAGCAACGGTGACTCCATGAGCACTCAGCAAGTCTGCAGCAGACCTCAGGTGCTGCCTATGAAGGGCTACTGACAGCGTCCTTGGCTCGCAGTATACAAATCAAGGAAGAAGGCGTGATTCATCGAAGTTAGGCGGGAGGAAGTGCTCTACCCAGGGGCTCCATATGCGTAAAAATTTAGGAATCTTGTCTAGAATTGTGGCTTCCACCTTTGCATGTATCATGGCTTGTGTTATTCTGGTTTTGACGGCCGCAACACTTGGGGTGGGGGATTTCCAGGATTTCGCTATAACCTGTTTAGCTGCTGTTGTAACTTGCATGAGGAGCTTGAATTGTGAATTGGAAACTCCAGGGGGGCACCGATTGAGTAGGGCTGTTGTTGGGTCAGGACGTAGAGTGATAGTGCTAAGTGTAGATATCATGGTGAAAATTTCATCCCAAAAGACTTGGGCCACTGGGCAGTTCCACCACATATGGTAGTGTGTTCCTAGGTCTGTACAGCCTCTAAAACAGTTGGGAGAGTAATTAGGGGTAAATTTTGCGATTCTCGCTGGGACCAAGTACCAGTGGGTTAAAACTTTATAATTTGTTTCCAGTGCTACAATGTACTGTGATGAAGATTTTGTGTTGGCCCAAATGTGATCCCAATCAGGTCAAGTTTCTTGCCTAGATCCACTTCCCACTTATGGGTATACAAAGGGGGGGGCGTGGTGATCGAGGTTGTGAAAAGTGAATATAAGCAGGAGATAAGCCCACGTCTGTGAGGGTCTTTGTAGCATGCTCTTTCAAAGAGAGACATGGCATCTGGCCGATTAGTTGTGGTAGCGTAGGGGGCGTAAAAGTGTTGTAGCTGCAAGTATCTGAATATCTCGGAAGCTGGGAGGTTATGCGTTTCCCGCAGCGAGGCAAAGGATTTAAACTTATTCCTCTGTAGGAAATGATGCGTGCGGAGCAAATTAGCAGAGGACCAGGCTTTGAATAAAAGGGGTGTCTGTCAGGCCGGGGGAAAAGCTGGGTTTCGCAGGAACGAAAGCAGGGGATTATGTAGTGATTGAAGGGGATATTGGGTTTTTAGCCTGTCCCACATGGATAAAAAATGAGAAGTGATGGGGTTGGTTATAGAGCGGCGGTCTATTGGCCTCAACCAGAGTAAGTTAGCTGTAGATAAGGGGTCACATTCTATCGACTCTAGTGCCACCCATTGTGGGATTTCAAAGGTTGCATGATATTTAGGTAATTGGGCTAAATGCGCTGCTTGATAGTATTTGCTGATGTCGGGTAAGCCTAGACCACCATTGAGCTTAGAACGGTATAGGGTGGAGCGTGGTATACGAGGACGAGTTTTGCTCCATACATAGGAAAAAATGCGACACTGCAGTGTGCGGATGTAGTGAGGGGGGACTGGGAGGACTCTAAATAGATATAGGATTTTTGGGAGGATTGACATTTTGATAACTGCTATTCTGTCTAGCCATGCGAGGGGTAGGGAAGACCATTTGGTCAAAAGGGCCGAAAGGTGGTTTAGCATCGGAAGATAGTTAGCTGCGTAAAGGTCTGATAACTTAGGGGTTAGTTTGATTCCCAAAAAAGGGATATGACACTGTGACCAAGGAAATGGTAAAATCTGCTTTAGATGTGTCAGCTCTACCGGGGGAGAGAGATGTTGAGTGCTGTTGATTTATGGGGGTTTATTACTAGTCCAGATAGCGAACCAAACGCTTCGAGAAGCCGGAGTAGGGATGGGGAGGAGGTCAATGGAGATGTAAGAAAGAGCAAGACGTCATCTGCGAAGAGACATAGTTTATGATGCATGCCTCCTATCTCCAGTCCCCTGATATCCGGATTAGCTATGATTAAGAGGGCAAGAGGCTCTATAGCCAGAGCAAAGGGGACAGAGGGCAGCCCTGTCTCGTGCCCCTGGAGATTGGGAACTGAGCTGACCTGTGCCCCAGATATCTAATTCTGGCCGAAGGCTCTCGATACAGCGAGTAGACCCAGGTTAAAAAATGTGGGCCGAAACCCCAACGGTGCAATATATATCTGAGGTAAGGCCATGAGACTGTATCGAACGCTTTCCGGATATCCAGGGACAGGAAGCAGGCTGGGATACTACGAGACCTGGCTAAATTAGCCAATAGAGATGCACGCCTAATATTATCCCCCGCTTGCCTAGTTGGGATAAAGCCCACTTGGTCGTTATGTATTAGAGAGCCAATACACAGGTTAAGACGGGAGGAGAGGATTTTGGCTAACAGTTTGATGTCAATGTTGAGAAGAGAAATTGGCCTATAAATGGACCACTGCGTGTCATCAGAATTCGGCTTTGGGATCATTGATATGTTCGCTTGTACGGTTTCATGGTTGAAGGTTTGGCCAGACAGTAAGGCATTAAAAGCATTAGTGAGGATAGGTGTAAGGAGATGAGCAAATTTTTTATAATAAGTGGCTGAGAAGCCATCTGGCCCTGGGCGTTTACGTAGTTTCAGATTTTTAATAGCGTCTAAGGTTTCGGCTGGGGAGATGGGTCGCTCAAGTGCCACTAACTGGCACTCCGAAAGTTTCGGGAAGGAAATGGAAGTTAAAAGGGCCTCTGCTTGTGCGGGGTCAAAAGGTGTGGAAGAGGAGTAAAGCTGTGACAGGTGTTTATGGAAAGTCTGTAGAATGAGTTCTGAGTTGCTAGTGAGGTTGCCAGAAGAGGTGCGTATCCTGATAGGTTTAGTAAGTTGGTCAAGCCTGCGGAGTGAGAGGGCCAGGAATGTATTAGGTTTATTTGCCCTAGTGTAATATTTGTGCCTAGATCTGCGGAGTGAGAGTTCCGCTTGATCTGTGAGGATGAGATCTAGAGCCAATCTAGATCGCTCCAGGGCCTCACGGAATTCTTTTTGTTTTTTTAATGCAAAGATTTCAAAACAAACTTCTTTCACATTGTCATTATGGGGTATTTGTAGAATGTTGAGGAAAAAAATGAATGTAATCCATTTTGGAATCAGGCTGTAACATAACAAAATGTGTCAAAAGTTAAGCGCTGTGAATACTTTCTGGATGCGCCGTATACAATTGTCACAGGAACAATGATCCTCAGAAGATTTTCCTCTCACTTCCTGCTCTGGTGGAAACTTGACATGGCCTCATATTCATAGCTAGTGACCTTGGTAATCAGGAGGCTTAGTAATAGTGAATCTACCTATAGGAGACACAAACCGCAATAAAGACCTGAAAGTTGTTCTAACTCCTCACCACTTGATCCAAATTAAAAAAATAAATAAATGCCTTTATACTTGTTCTATTTTTGCTTCTTTAATAGGTCATTTATAGGGTGAAAGTGTCCCAATGGTGTCGGCATCACTTTAGGTGTGATGTTCCTGCCCCATGGTAGATTCTGCAGAGAAGTAAATGCTGAATCTCCTCAAAGAGAGGAACCAAGACATTGACAGCTCTGCCTTGGCTGTCATGACAGGAGCAGGGACCCATAGAAATCTCAGTGGGGTCACAGGCAGCCTTGCCTAACCTTACCAAAATTAACCACTTCATGTCCGGACACTTTTACCCCCTTCCTGTCCAGGCCAATTTTCAGCTTTGAGCGCTATCACACTTTGACAATTGCGCGGTCATACAACACTGTACCCATATGAATTTTTTTGAGACAGATAAAGCTTTATTTTGGTGGTATTTATTCACCACTGGGATTTTAATTTTTTTGCTATGTAAAGGAAAAAGTCCAAACATTGTGAAAAATGTTTTTCTTATAAAATTTTGCAAATAAATAATTTCATCATAAATCTTGGCCAAAATGTATTCCATTTTTATCTTTTTAGAAAAAACCCAAATTAGTTTATAACCAAAAATTATATTTTGTAAACTTTTTTCACAATGTTTGGACTTTTTCCTTTACATAGCAAAAAAATTAAATTCCCAGTGGTGAATAAATACCACCAAAATAAAGCTTTATCTGTCTCAAAAAAATTCATAAAAAAAAAAAATATATATATTATATATTTTTTTTTTTTTTTACATACTGTCACCCTAGCAGTACAGTGTCACCATGGTGACACTGTACTACTTGTGGGGGGTGATGGGTTTTTTTTTTTTGTTGTTTTTGTTGTTTTTTTTACACTGATTGCTTTTACACCTATAAAGGCTGTAAAAGCAATCATTTCTCCTCTCTGGCTGCATTCTTGCAGCCATTGAGAACTACTGTGTGAGCTGTGATTGGTCGCAGCTTGTCACATGGTATAAGGCTGTTGTGAATAGCCTTGTACCATGTGACCTCTGTGATCATTCACAGATTTCACTAGTAGTAAGCAATGATGTCAGAAGTGACATCTTGCTTACTACTTTGCATGTGATCACTGATTGGCCAATCAGTGATCACATGATCGGTACCTCGCAGAGAGGTCCCGTCTGATCGGTGTTCCACTGTGTCCAGAGGACACAGCGGGCACTGGATCGTGGTACTGCGCACTCCCAGGGAGCGTGCACAAGCAGGGGGCGGGGAGGCCGTTTTATATACAACTTCTGGACAGGAGGTGGTTAAAGGACAAAAACTTTAAGTTTTGGTTTAGCGGAATACGAAGCTACATAAATCATTTAACCCCTTTCTGCCACCTTCTCCTGGCCCTTTAAGGGGATCTAAATTCTGGGAGGCAGAGGCGGGTGTTCCAATCATGTGACTGCTGTGATTGGCAGTCACATGATGGAAAGCTCCCAAATGCAAGTATGCATCAGGAGCTGTCTGGTACCCATTCATTACTGTGCTGGGAGTGCGCAGGGAGACCTCTCTGCACAGTAAAGTGTTTACCTAGGACCTATCATTAAAGCTCACCCTCTAAGAGGCCACATATATGCGCCAGATCATCAGGAAGTGGTTAAATACAAAATTAAATCTTTTTACTTGCCAAGCGATTTCTGTCCATCCAGTCCTGAGATTTGCACAGCCCTGCCTGGCAGGGCAAGAGATCTGATCTTCCTCTGCTGCAGTGAATTAGCACTGATCCTGTCCTTCCCCATCCTTTGATTGGACAGAGAAAGAAGACAGATTAATGAGCTCATCTTTCTTCCACTCTTCTCTTCCTTTCAGCATATTTTGTGCTCTGCAGTGCAACTAATTGGCTCTTTGTGCTTCTCCATTTCCCAGTCTGAGCTCTACAGTGCAAGGACTGCAGGAGTCTGGTGCCTACACCGCATGCATTCATAAAACTATATTTAGCGATGTACTAATGAATACAGAGCTGCAAAAATTTGTATCTGCCTGGCCTTAAAGCAGGCCTTTCATGCAAAGGGAAGGTCCTCTTCCATGCCATCCCCCCATTGCCTGTATAAATAGGCTGAAAATGAGTCCGTAACAAAGATTTCACAAAATACAAAAATTACTGCTTCTGGTGATGTCACCAACCCTCCCAGGCTGCCTCCTGGCCATTTGAAAACCCGTGAGAATGCATTCCTGCAATGGGTCTCGAGTGCCCTGCTTATCTGTAGGTTGCGGTAAGGCGCAATGACGTCACCCGTCTCTGCTGGGAGCGAGGTGTTTATATATCTGCTAGTTTGGTTTGGGCGGTTATGGGGCTGGCAGGGAAGTTTGGGCGGTTATGGGGCTGGCAGGGAAGATGGGCGGTTATGGGGCTGGCAGGGAAGTTTGGGCGGTTATGGGGCTGGCAGGGAAATTTGGGCGGTTATGGGGCTGGCAGGGAAGTAGACCTTCATTGTTAATGAAATGTATTTGTTTCCATCTTTTTCTTTGGTTTTGTTTCGATCAGAGGTGTCTCGCTCACCAGTACCACTCTCTCTTCTTTAAACAGATGAGGACTCGTATGGTCAGGATGATTCATCGGACACAGAGGGCGGGTACAAAGCTCTCGGGATCCGCAGCTTCGGTACCAGAGACAGAGTGTCAGAAAGCGACACAGCCCTTCCTTCCGGCATCGTTGGCAGCCCCAAACTCACCAAGATTAAGGAGGAGTGGGAGCCAACAGAGGTGTCGGCCCATGGAGTCAACGTGGGGGAAAAGAGCATCTTTCCAGGACAGGTGAAGTGGGGATTGCGCTTTTGTGAATATGCTCAGCATCCATCTGGTTTCCCAGGTGGATTGCCCAAACCTCAACTTTGCTCTAGCTAATTATTTATTTTTTATTTTTTGGAGGGGTGGTAGAGGCAAGGAGTTGAGTGCACCTTTTAGTGGTTGGACCTAAAGGCTACGTTCACCTTTCCAGCCATGTTAGACCTTTCCAGCCATGTTAGACCTTTCCAGCCATGTTAGACCTTTCCAGCCATGTTAGACCTTTCCAGCCATGTTAGACCTTTCCAGC